>NC_138806.1:7500-607500 GCF_965178545.1 Coloeus monedula | reverse complement strand
TCTCCCCCTCCTCCTCCTCCATTTCCTGCAGAAATATTAATGCACACCAATAGTCCCTTGGAGGTTCTGGGCTCCAGCGAGGAGCCAGTGGATTTTCAGAGGTGTTTCTCAGCACCCAGAGGCTGCTCTGCTCCCTCTGCCATTCCCAGCTTCTCTTCAGTAACAGGTTCACCAGGCCTCTCTCCAGGGCTCCGTTCATCGGGGTTCCAGGGTGTTCGTGTCAGAGGTGACTTGTGTGCCGCCTGCTCAGCTCCAAAGCCAGCTGGGACATCCCAGGGACTCTGGCTCCATCCTCCTGTGCCTGTCCTTCACTGCCCACCCTGAGCAAGCCACGCTGTCTCTTCATCCTATACAAAATGAAAGCAGTGCTGCTTCTGTCCTGGGTCTTGAGTTTTAAGATTTGGGGATGAAAAAATGTACTAAAAAATTCTATTTTCCTTTGGTGCATCTCCATTTAAATAGCCCTTGAAATCCTACTTGTTCTCCATTAAGTTTTACATGGTTTTATTTTCAGTTATATGTGTTAGTTCTGCCTGATACTCTTGTTCCTCAGAAAGTCTGTAAAAACACCTTGAATTACTCATGAATAATTCAGTTTTAGGACCCATTCCAGGCCCTTGTTTCAGGATAAAACCAGACATTTGTTCTTGTCGGCACATGAAACAAGCCAGGAAAATTCACCAATTTTTTTTTCATTTTTTTGCCCAAAAACCATCTTCATTAGCTTTCCTTTCTTTTTAACTCCTCCTTCAGTGCCAGTGCAGCTCTTAACTGAGTTTCTCCAAAGGAGGCAGTTTTCATGGGATTACAATTCTCAGAATAATTAGAGAAAGAATCCCACAAATTAAGAAGTCATCCTTCCGTTGCCATGGCAACCCTGATTGTCCTTCCTCAAGTGGCTGAACTGGGAAAACAAGAAAAAACAATCTCAATGCTAATTGCAATCTTGGTGCCAAAGGAGCAGAGCTGGGAGGTGACACAGGACAGACAGTCCTTGGGGGTCCCCAGGGGGGATCTCTCTGTGCCAAAGATCCAGAGGTGTTGAAAGTGTCCAAAGGAGGGACACGAGGATGGGGAGGGGTCTGCAGGGGCCACACGAGGAGCAGCTGAGGGCACTCGGCCTGTCCAGCTGGAGCAGAGGAGGCTGAGGGCAGAGCTCAGCGGGGGCTGCAGCTCCTCCCCAGGGGCAGCTCCGATCTCTGCTCCCTGGGACAGGGACAGGACAAGGGAGCGGCTGGAGCTGTTCCAGGGGGGTTTGGGATGGAGATCAGGAAAGGTTCCTCCCCCAGAGGGTGCTGGGCACTGCCCAGGCTCCCCAGGGAATGGTCCCGGCCCCGAGGCTGCCAGAGCTGCAGGAGCGCTGGGACAGCGCTGCCAGGGATGCCCAGGGTGGGGTTGTTGGGGTGTCTGGGCAGGACCAATGGGTAAAAAACTTTTGTTTGCATTTGTGTTGAGAGCAAATCCCAGCTTCCACTGTCCCAGGCTGCTCCAACCCGCATCCAACCTGGCCTGGGACACTGCCAGGGATCCAGGGGCAGCCCCAGCTGCTCTGGGCACCCTGTGCCAGGGCCTGCCCACCCTCCCAGGGAACAATTCCTGCCCAATCTCCCATCCATCCCTGCCCTCTGGCACTGGGATCCATTCCCTGTGTCCTGTCCCTCCATGCCTTGTCCCCAGTCCCTCTCCAGCTCTCCTGGAGCCCCTTTAGGCCCTGCAAGGGGCTCGGAGCTCTCCCTGGAGCTTCTCCTCTCCAGGTGAGCACCCCCAGCTCTCCCAGCCCGGCTCCAGAGGGGCTCCAGCCCTTGGAGCATTTCTATGGCCTCCTCTGGACCTGCTTCAAGAGCTCCAGGTCCTTCCTGTGCTGGGCCCTGAGCTGGGGGCAGCTGTGCTGAGGGACCTCCCAAAGGCAGGGAGGGAGCCGATGGAAAGGACAGGGCACAGACTGATACACTGGAGATGCATCCTGGGGCACCAGCAGAACTTTATGGAGATCAGAGTCTTGGATAAGGAGTGAAGTTTGCTCGACGCCACACGAGAGGCTTTTGGCTGGAACATGTAGTTGAATTTGTGCTCCCCAGTGTGCTGGATGTGCCGGATCCTTTCCCCCCTCGGGAATGCTGGGTGAGTTAGTCCACAGTTATTCAATGGGCTGAGAAGCAGCAGGGACAGAACCTCAACCAGATTATGGTATTTACTCTCAGCAGGATTCCATCCATTCCAGAGGAGCTGTTCCTGCACTGAGAGAACAAAACTCATCTTAAATCCTTGCCCTTTCGGAGTGGGGAGAACACATGAAATTCCTGTGCTCCTTTTGGATGTGATTGAAGTCAGTGCAATAATAACTGCCCAGAGCTGCTCTTGGCAGAGCTGAGCAGCTCAGGCATTTTGCTCCATGGACCCGCCCCAACTTAACAGGTCCCTTCAAGAGTGTAAGAAGAGGGTCCTACCCTGAGCCCTTGGCTCATCACGTGTTCTCTGAGAGGGTACCTGGGGTGGTGGGTGAGAGAAAAGGCCCAGAAAAGTTAAAGAATAATTTTTCCTGCTTTCAGAGAGAAAAAATTTGCAAATTATGCTCAACAGATCTTTTATCCAAGTTCATTTCTGTCTATGAATAAATCCTTCCCTGGGAGGGTGGGCAGGCCCTGGCACAGGGTGCCCAGAGCAGCTGGGGCTGCCCCTGGATCCCTGGCAGTGTCCCAGACCAGGCTGGACATTGGGGCTGGGAGCAGCCTGGGGCAGTGGGAGGTGTCCCTGCCAGAGCAGGGCTGGGGCTGGAGGGGCTTTAGGGTCCCTTCCCACCCAAACCAGTCTGGGACTCTTGGATGGTATGAAATGCATCTCCAGTCCTCTACCCCAGCGTCTTTGCTGGTCTCTCTCTCTAGAGGGGCAGAAAGTTCATTCCAGAAGATGAAGGAAGGTTCTGTTTTCCATCAGACAGGAAAAAACCCTCTGCTGAGTTCTCTCTGTGGGTGAGAGCTTTGCTGGCTTGGCTGGGGGAGGCTGCGACCAGGCTGGTGGGGATGGGAGTGACTCAGGGTTCTCACTTGGCAGACAACAGTGAAGATGAATCATCTGAGAAGTGGAAGTGCATTTTCAGGTCAGTCAGAGCTTTCTGTGGTGAAGCTGGTCAGTGATATCTGGGCAGGAAAAGGCTGCCTGGAAGATGAATTTAAAAGAACCTAAACCTTGTGTAATAACAGCAAAAAATCCAAACAAAACCGAAACTTTGGAATTTTTTTGAGTGTTCTGAAACAGAGAATCAGTAATATCAGCCTAAACATAATAGGTTAGTGTCCCCATCCCACCACGTACTGGGTGTGGGTGGGAGAGAGTTCATTTCCTTCACAGTAACTTGTCTGGGGCTGTGGTTGGGATTTGTGCTGGAGGTAATCCAGGGACGTTTTGCTTTTGCTGGGCAGGGCTGACACAGAGTCAGGGCCTTTGCTTCTCTTCACCCCACCAGAGGGGAGGCTGGGGGTGCCCAAGAAGCTGGGGGAGGCACAGCCAGAATCCCAGCTGATCCCAGGGACATCCCAGACCATATGAAGTCAAACTTAGCTGGAGAAAGAAGAAGGGAGAGAGAGAATATTCCGAGTGATGGGTTTTGTCTTCTCAAGTCACCCTGGCAGTGATGAGGCCCCGCTTGCCTGGGAAGGCTGCCTGTGATGGGAAGTGGTGAATGGATTCTTTGATTTGCCTTGCTTGCACACAGTTTTTGCTTTACCTATTAAAATGTTTACCTCAACCACAAGTTTTCTCACTTCAGCCCAGGATGTGTGGGGTTGAGTTGCCACTGGGGTTAAACCACGATTCCCACCATGTTCCCTGCAGTCCTTCCAGCCATGCCCCAGCAAGGGGGATGTTTCTGGGTTGGAGTTTTAGGCTAGATGTGGGATTTTGGGGTATGACTCTCCACCCCTAAGAAATCCATCACTGAATTTACAGCTGAACAAGATCTGGGCAGCTGCTGGTCTGAGTTTCAGCAGAGCTGCCCTTTAGGAGGAGCATTTTCAAGTCTTTTTCCTCTACAGCCCTGTTGTGGTGATTTACAACATTGCAAACTGCAAACTGGCAGGTTCAGGAAAATCCAGGTGCTGTATTAGGATCGCTGAGAGTGCCTGCACCCTCTCTTGGAGACAGAAGAGGCCAATTCCCTGTTTTCATTTTGCAAAGGGAGCAGGGATGGCTCCGCAGGCAGCCTGATTTAGAGTTTTAATAACAGCCAGCGAGGAGCAGAGCCCTGTCTTTGCCTTCTCATTTATTCATGTTTAAATACAGCACCAAATCAAGTTCTAATGAAAGAACAAAGCAAGCACTGCCTGTTTCCCTGCTGTAGCTCTGTGTCTGGTCATGTTTCTGGCCAGGCAGGATGTGATGGAGGTTTGCTGGTAGCTGAAAATGAGCTGGGACTCAAATCCCAGGTGCTGCTCAGGGCAGTGAGGGAGCAGCTCTCCAGGGCAGCTGGGGAACTTCAGAAGCAAATTCTCAACCAGCAAAAAATTGGCCATCACTCAGCTGCACTTGGGAGCCAGATATGACAGCAATTATTGCCAGAGCTGCAGCTCCTGCTGCTAAGAATGGAAGAGCATTTCAAGGATTTTGACTTTTACAAAGTGGCCAGGAAAGGTTTCAATGAGTCGGTGCTGAGAAGACAATTAGGAAGGAATTGTTCCCTGGGAGGGTGGGCAGGCCCTGGCACAGGGTGCCCAGAGCAGCTGGGGCTGCCCCTGGATCCCTGGCAGTGTCCCAGGCCAGGCTGGACATTGGGGCTGGGAGCAGCCTGGGACAGTGGGAGGTGTCCCTGCCAGGGCAGGGGTGGCACTGGAAGGGCTTTAATGTCCCTTCCAACCCAAAGCATTCTGGATTCTATGAGCAGAGCAAAGCCCAGCAGTGGGCAAGGATCCCCAGTGCAGTCACTGCAGCTGAGCTGGAGAGAGCAGCAGAGATGGTGGAGCTGAAACATCTTCTGAAAGAATCTTCCTGAATGCATCTACCAAAAACCTCTTACTGAAACCATCTCCCAAAGGCATTTTCCTGAAAGCACCTCCTGAAAACCTCTTCCAAAAGCACCTTCTGAAGCCACGTCCCAAAAGCATCTTTCTGAAAGCATCTTCCTGAAAGTCCTTCCCGTGGTGGCATCACTCCAGCCCTTCAGCATCGTGCCCTTGCAATTATCATTTCAGCTGTGGGTCATCCCCATACCCCGGAGTCCTGCCAGGGAGGAGCTGTAAATACAAGAGAAGCAAATTTGCAAGTGGTAAAAGCCCTTAAAGAGAAAATTGTGGCTTGCTTTAGCAAACCTTGCCAAAATCTGCTTTGTTTCCTCCTCTTGGGGAAATTGCTGAGAGCTGCAGGATGGATGCCGGGCTGACTCTTGTAAATCAAAAGCAGGCAATGCAGCCCAGCCTGTGCCAGGGCTCAGTCACTGACATTTACTCCTCATTCACAGCACTCAGTGATGGGATACGGGACGGCCCCAGGCCCTGGCGGAGTCACTGTCAGCATGCCATTGGCTTTTTGGTTGACTTTCCACAGGAAGCTGCTCCATGGTGGTGGAATTCAGGCATTTAGGAAGGTGAAGCATTTCTTTGTTCCATTCTCTGCCCAAGTATTACCAAACCAGGCTGGTTCAAGCACTGGGAGCTGCTGTCAGGAAGAGCTGTCCGATGGCACATTTCTGTTTATCCTCTTTCACTGAATCATGAAATAGTTTGGGTTGGAAGAGACCTTAAAGCTCATCCAGTCCCACTCCCTGCCATGGGCAGGGACAGTTTCCACTGGACCAGGTTGTTCCAAGCCCAGTTGAATCCAGCCTTGAATGTTTTCAGGCTGTGAAAACATCCTCTGGTTTCATCCTCTCCCCAGTTTCCAACCAGTTTAAGAGGAATGGACATGAAACCACTTGAAAGCAAAGTCAGAGAATGTGCAAACCTTTTTGATGATGACTCACATCCCCTCCATTAAAGCACTGTCCTCCAGCAGAGACCAGGTGTAAAATCCCTGATGAGGATTTCGCTGGGATTCCCGAGGTGCAAATCCTTCGGGCAGTCTCATTTTTGTTGCTGTTCATTCCCGTGTTGAGCTTTTGATGGGATACCCTTCGTTT
Source organism: Coloeus monedula (assembly GCF_965178545.1). NCBI lineage: Eukaryota > Metazoa > Chordata > Aves > Passeriformes > Corvidae > Coloeus > Coloeus monedula. The sequence goes on along the minus strand of NC_138806.1, from coordinate 601,394 downwards.
TCGGACAAGGGTGAGAGAGCAGAGGAGGCTGCTGTTCTGCTGAGTTCTTTATTTCATAGTCTCACAGCTGTCTTGAAGGCAGAGTTTGAAGGGGGTTACATGATAAAGGCAAGCAGCAACAGCAGCAGCAGGCAAACAGCAAGTAGCAAACAGCTGCTTCTTCTAATTCTAATTCTTAATTCTTTCTTACAGAAGTGTGGATTAGATTTGTTAATTGACCAGTAAGATTAACACACGATTCTAGTTTTCCTTTCCTTAACCTATGCTGGTCTAATTCTAACAGGTGTAAGCCTCACACCAGTGTTACACAGGTATTACACAGATTTGCGGATGCAGTTTCTATCAGCTCTTATTGTTTATGTGAACACTCCATTAAAAAATGTGAACAGTGTAATTCTATCTAGATTTTGTCTAAAGTAAAGAATTCTGTGAAAAGGTAACACTGCTGCAGTAAGAACTGTGTTTAGGTCTCTGCTGCAGCTTTTCAATGTTTAAGGCACTTAGCATATATTTCTACTAAAAGTTAAAAATCTGTATTTCTATTTCACTTTGGTGTGGCTTCATGTATCTCAGCTTGTCCAAAGGTTTTAATTCAACCCCTGTGCTTTGGCTTCCCTCTGGGCCTGGGTCCAGAGGAGCTTCCACTCCAACATTCCAGGATTGCTTTTCACTGCATAAATACCAAGCTCAGAAAGCAGTGCAGGTGATCACAGGGAGCCTGGCCCTTCAGGCAGCAGGGGATGCTCGAGCTGTTCAGCCTCTGCCCACCCTGTGCTCTCCACACTTGCTCTTGTTATACTGAGACCAAATGTAAGTTCATGTAAGTGCAGAGAAACTCTGTGTGAGAGTGCATTCACTCCAGAATATAAATGCCTTGCTCAGGGGAAGGTTAATTAAGCATCAGAGGGTAAACCACAAGGAGACTTTGCTGCAGTTCAAGAGCATCCAAACTGAGTTAATCCGAGCCCATTTATTTTGCAGAAAGATGTATTTGGGGCTGTTTGGTAGCAAACAATGCCAAGAGAATGAGTCTTTGAACTCTGATCAAAACAACCACCTTTTAGCAAATGGGGTTCATTCATCTTTTAAAAGTTTGAAAATGTTTAAAAAGAGACTGAGTCCTTTTCGACAGCCCCAAAGATTCCTGAGGATTTGATGAGTTCAGCTCAAAAGAAAATGGGTAGAAAGACTGGAAAAGTAAAGATTCTTTGTCTTGACACTTGCAAAGTGAAGTGTCTTGATTTCTCTTTGCAAGGCTTTCAGCTCAGAAACTGCCACGGTGCAATATTGGGAAAACCAGACAAACCCAGAATTTTAAGGCCTTTTAAATTAAACAGAAATATTTTGTTGTTGGTGGTGAATACAACTTCCTGTTTCACCTACAATCACTCCTGGCTTTAAGGTGGGTAATAGTTTTCCTCATATTCATTTGGTTCACCTTTTAATACAAAACTATGCCTGTCAAACAAAAGCAAAGCAAACCGGTAATTCCTGAGCTCAGACTGTAAATAAATGAATATTTTAGTGTTTTCATATGATTATTTTGCAGTGCATGTTTAGCAGGAGGAAGCATTACTTCATTTCCTTTGCAGGCAAAGGGTTGCAAGCCTTCTAGATCAGTCCCTGCAAGAGACTTGAAGTCTCTCCTATCCACTCCCTCTCATGCCAGCTCCTCGCAGGTTCTGAGAATAGATGACTTCTAATTTAATCTGGCAGAAACCAATATATTTTCACTGAAGCTGTGGAAAGACAATGTATTTTTCATGAAATCAGCTCTGCCTGGAATAACGTTGTTTTATTTCCACTGCTTCAAACTTCTGCTTGACTGAGCGAGTGGTGGGGATGGAGAGTGGCTGAGGAGCCACACTACCACCACCCGGAGCTCTCAGCCCATGGCTCACTCCCACAAAACATGGCAGGCCATCGGGCCTGATGATCCTAAAGGTCATTTCCAACTGAAATGATTGCATGGATCTGTGATTCTATGCTCAGGCTGTGACCATAAGCAGGATGCCCTGGCTTGGGGACAAACAGGGCACATGCCATGGCTTTGTGCCTTACCAGGCGATTCTTCACAAAGTCTGGAACTGGGGGACTCTCTGTCCTCATATTTGGGAAAATCAGCCCCTGTTCAAAACCAGTGCTGGAGGAGTACCTCAAGGCAAACCAAAATGCAAAGCTGCCTACCCTGGAGGTAACAGTCACATTGCTCCCTCTTTCTGTAATTCTGGGGGAAATGCCAGCACCTTGGAAGGAAAAGCAGGTTGTAAAAATCATGGCATGATCCAGAAAAACTCTGAGACACTTCTCAGCTATGGAAAAGCCAAGGAACCTCTCTGTTTGCACCTTCCACTTCCTATACTGATCCAGCACTGGGGCTCTGGGAGCAGGAGTCAGTGCTGGCTCAGGAGCAGAGGGCTCCTGCTCACCAGGCCAGTGCTGCACCCCTTTGGAGGATGTGAAAAATGAAGAGACAAATGAGCCAGACTGGGAAGCATGGAGAGTTTGAAGGTAAACAGGCAGGGAAGCATCAGAGGAAAAGGATGTCGGTGTGAAGGCTCTGCTCAGTGCACCTCTCTCCAGCTCCCCTGGGAAACGTCCCCAGCCTTGACTCACTTGGTGTGAGGTTCACATACAAACCTCCCAGGAGGGGAGGGTTTTCCCTTTCCCTTGCTCTTGCTTATGGCTACCCATGGTTTAGAGTAGATAAAAGGAAGAAATTCTTCCCAGTGAGGGTGGTGAGACACTGGAACACATTTCTCAGAGAAATTGTGCCTGTCCCATCCCTGGAAGTGTCCAAAGCCAGGTTGGATGAGGAGCAGCCTGGGACAGTGGGAGGTGTCCCTGCCCATGGCAGGGGTGGCACTGGGTGGGCTTTAAGGTCCCTTCACACTCAAACCAGCCCGGGATTCTGTGATTTTATCCTGCCTGCCTAGACAGGGATTGAATCAACTTCAAAATTCCAAAAAAAGTCTCTCCTTTAAGAGCAGCCAGAGCAGTCGCTTTGCAAATTCCCTTTTGGAGACAATGAACCCACTGCCTGGCTGTGGAAATCGTGCCCCCTTTGAGAACTGTTTGCAGTGGTTAAGAAAAACAAACACCTCAGAGCAGTGGCTAATTTATTAAGCACCATTATTCCACCAGCTTCACCAATCGATTGCAATTGTGGGATAAAATCTAAGGGGAAAACATGAAGTTCCAGTGCACTGCACTAGGTGGTGGTGCCTGCAAAGGAAAAAGCCCGGAGTGGTTCTCTCCAGGATCCTGGGCACGGGGCACCCCAAAGTTAGGGGGAGATTTGGAAGAGAGGCAAGTTCTCCCACGGGGACAGGATTTGCCCCGTTCTAGTCCTGTATCACTCCAGACAAATCTATCAGCAGCATTCAGAAACCAACTCTGTATGTAAGGAGAAGGCAAAAGGGACCTTGTAAGAAAATAATCCTCACCCAAAGCAATGAACAACCAAAAAAGAATCATCCCTGAGTGAAAGTGTGCACCTTCCAGAAGTAAAATACTCAGGGCTCCAGGGAACATCCCAGCAGCCCGAGCTCCATTGTGTAAACGAGGAAGATGCAGTGGGGGTTAAAAGGGACTTTTTCCCCAAATTGCCTCCTTGGCAATGAAATGAGCAACTCCCATGTCCCATGAGTTGTAGACGATGACAAAGCTGCAGGCAGAAATACTCATTTGGCTTTAGTTGGTGGCATTCTCTGGGCAGTGCTGGTTTTCTCCAAAGCCAATTACAGAGGCTTGGGCACATCCATCCATCCATCCATCCCCTGGTGCAGCCGTGGGGTGTCGGTGCTGCCACAGCCCAGCGTGACCCCTCTGAACTCCTCATGACTCACAAAGGCACAGCGTGGCTGGACTGCAGCAGCAAAGCCAGAGCTTTTGGAGTTGGGAGTTAATGAAAGGAGAAATTCTCTTGTAACCTTTGAGCTTGTCTGCCCTGGAGTGCCAAAGATTGCTGCCCTTGGCCTAAACCCCTGTCTGAGAGCTGTGGGGAGGGGGAAGAAACAGGAGTTATTTCAGTAATAACCAATTCCCAAGGAATATCCCTTCCTATGTCAACATCAATAATTCACCTGGAAAACAGTATGTCAGCTCTGCCACGTGTTTCCCTACAAAGGGATGTCACCCCGACCCCACCACTCCCCAAAGTTACCATCTTTTTTCCTCATAAAGGCCAAAACCCAGTCTGTGTCATCAGCTGTAGACCTGGAACCTCTGGTGAGGGCAGAAATTAAGGAAAAACAGGCAAACATAGAGATTTTCTTTGCAAGCTGCTCATTTAACTCTGTTTCATTTGCCCAGCTGTGCTTCCCCATAGGGATAGGGCAGAGATGGGAGTGGGGTTCACACCCCATCAGGATTTGGATGCACATCCTCACCCTCGAGGCCAGGCTGGACAAGCTGGGATAGTGGCAGGTGTCCCTGCCCATGGCAAGGGGTGGGACTGATGCCATTTGATGTCCCGTCCAACTCAGACCATTCTGTGATGCTGGGATTTAACCAGCTGGTTTCTCTCCTCTTTACACAAAGGACCCACAACCAATTGCTGGGATGCAGCAATTTGGAAGAAATGGAGGAAAGGGCTCGTGTTTGCTTTTGGGCAGAGCAGCAAATGGATCTACCGGGAATGCCCTTACAGGAAACCATGGGCAATTTCCATTGTCACATCAGAGCAGAAGGGTCTGATGGTGTGGAAGTCTCAAATCCCTGCTCCAGCTTTTCAGCATCAACTGAAAATACATTTATGGAATTTTGAAATTCCTGGCATTTGCCTCAGAAATATCACACCGGTTTCTTTAATAATGTCTAAAGATCTGGGTAAATAATAAAAAAAAAAAAGTGATACATTCAGTGCTCTTCAACATCTGAGTATATTAAAAATCCTTTCAGTACATCCTACAAATTGTATCAAAAATACCAGCATCAATGTAACAGTGTAAGATGTAAATGGAACAAGGACACCAAGGATTTTCGTTCTGTGGGAGTGAGTCTACACCATTTTTTTAAACATTTTCCCCGTGCTGTGGTAGCCAAGCCTGTGTGTTACTATAAACCATTTCTAACAGATTTGCACTTGCAATTGGGGGCAACTCCGGGTAATTTTGCATCTACTGAGGACATGAAACAGGATTTGGTATTTGCAAAAAATCAAGTGGGAAAAGTATAGGGAGCAAAGTCATATCTTTTATTACTCCAGCTAGCATAGTTGGAATAAAAAATAACATTTGGGAACAGCAACACAACTGTCACTTGAGAAAAGACATTGCTTTCCTGTTCAGTTTTATATGATTGAGACTGTAAGTTCATTAAGTTCCCATCTTTCCTCCCTCTGCAAGAGTCTGTTTTTCATATTCAACTCCTACTCAAGGCTACGTCGTTGTGACTCCTCATCTGCTGGAAATTAAACAAGAGAATTGCTCAAAAAAGGAATTATTTTTCATGCCAAAAAAAGTTCTGCTGTGTCAAAATCAACCTGCTCAAGTTTCTTCCCATCGTGAGGGTTTCTAAACCAATCCACAGCATTTTCAGACTGGAGCTATGGAAAAAATAGAACTGTCCTCAAGGGAAATGCTTTGGTGTTCCATCCTGGGAACATGGGGGGAAGAAGCCTGTTAGTCTTGGTGTTTCCCACCATAGTCAAAGGAAGTGTGGTGTTAAAAACCTCCTTTCCCACCAATTTTGATAGAAATTTTCAAGATCCAGGTGGGAACCATTCATGTGCTGCTTGAAGAAACCAAGGCCCAGGAGTTCCAGAGTCTAGGATTAATCCTGCTTGGTCTCATTTCCACGGGGTTCGCAACAGGTCCAACCCTTCAATTCCACCAGTCTCAGGCAGCGTGAACTCGGTACTGGTGGGGCTGCACCTCAGATCCTGGGTCCAGTTTTGGGCACCTCACATCAAGAAAGACCTTGGGAGATGGAGCATGTCCAGGGAAGGGAACGGAGCTGGGAAGGGGCTGGAGCCCCAGGAGCGGCTGAGGGAACTGGAAAGGGGCTCAGCCTGGAGCAAAGGAGGCTCTGGGGGAACCTTGCTGCTCTGCACAACTCCCTGACAGGAGGGGGCAGTGGGGTGGGTCAGGCTCTGCTCCCAGAGAACAACAGAACAAGAGGAAAAAGCCTCAAGCTTTTTGCCAGGGAGGTTCAGATGGGGTATTATGGAAAACTCCTTCGTGGGGAGGGTTCAAGCCCTGGAAAAGGAGTGGAGTCCCCACCCTGGAGTGCTCAAAAAGCAAGCAGACAGGGCACGTTGAGATGTCGTTTATTCAATCAGAGATTGGAGCTGATGATCCTGAAGGTCTTTTCCAACCTTAACAATTCCATTCTATTCTATACTTGTGTCCCACTGCTGGAGCCATGCTGGGAGGAGTGAAAGGCTGTGCCCCAGGTGGGAGCCGTGCTGGTGAGGTCTTGAGTCTTTAAAATGTGGGGAGTCCACTGCAGTTCCTTCCCAGGCGATCAAAGCCTCATTCCCTGCTCCGGTGGATGGGGTGGCTTGGCATTCATTTTTCTCCTTTAATTCCTGTAGGGAGGATCCTTTATGGCCGCACAGCCAGAGCTGTTTGTTTGTGCAGCTGTAAAGAGCCAGTAACATTTATAGCCCTGAAGAAAGAGGGAAGGGTGTGGGGGCTGTGTCATTTTCCAGCTCTGTTGGTGCATTATCCCTCTGACTGCACTTCACCTGTGCCACAACGTTTATGGTCTCTCCATGCCCAGCTGCATCTTCTGTGGCACCAGGCACGAGCTCTGCTCCAATGACAGCTCCACAGGGATGTGATCCCCAGTGATACCAAGCCAATCTCACCGAGCTCCTGCGGGGCAGCACACGGAGCTCTGCCCCTCTTCAGTGCTCCCGAGCCTGGCAAGCAGTATAAAGTTAGCTTGTTGTCAACAGCAATCAGGGCTGCCCGTTAAAGAACCCCCTGGCCAGGAAATCAGCTCTGGGATTAGGGATTTGTTGAGACACAGGAAATGAATCCCAGCACTGTGTGAGCAGAGGAACCAGGGAACTGGGAGGGATGATGGGGAAGTCCGAATTGTCACCAAGACACAGCTTTTCTCACCATCAGAAGATCTGCTTTTCTTCTCTGCAGCAAAGCCCTCAAGCCATTTTTCTCCGAATTTCCTTTTTTTCCACCGTTTCAGGTGCAGGCCAAAAGTCCAGAATTTTTCAAAATGAAGAACCTGCATAGAAGTGCAGAAATTCAAGTGCTGCCAAGTGCTGTGTTCTCTCATTACTTTTCAATGGTTTTAACTTCTGCTTTATACAAATCCCCAGATTGGAAGCAATTGTGAACCAAAATGGTAATTATTATTTTGCTCACATCAAAGCAACTAGTAGATATTCTCAGATTTTCTTTTTTCTAAGTTTTATTATAAACATTATCTTTACCACAAGTAGCTGTAAATCCGCAGAGGTGGCATTTAGGGAAAAGACCTTCATTAACAAATTTCCAGCTCGCTGTTACTCCAGATTTGGAAGCAACATCACATCATGTCTCCAACTGCCCATTCCACCCTGCTCAAAGAAAACACAGAGCCCTGTCTGCCCCATTTCCTGCATTAATCCAGCAGCTTTTCCAATCTGCTGTGGTTCAGCCTGAGTTCCCCTGGCATTACCTTTAACACCAGTTGATCACACAAGGGCTCAGACCTCAATAAGGAGAAGAACTGGCCAGCCCAAGACATGAATCCCTTATTTTATTTCTGCACACAGCCATCTCCAGCATTCCCCCCGCTCCTTTTCCAGTAGCGGAGCTGCAGTTTGAACGGCGAAGGGCACAGGGATTTATTACAGGCAGAACAAAAACTGAGTAGCAAAGGGAAGATTAACAGCAGCCGAGTCCTGCTGCCAGGGACCTTCTAATTCACTGGCTTCTCTCACCTTTGTGCCTTCAGTGGGATGCACTGGAGCAGCCCCACAGAAAGCAGCCCTAGAATGAGTGAACAGACAGGTCTGCTGCAGACAAGGATTGCAAAATTCATGTAGTGGCGGTGGGAAGGTGCCAAAACTGCCTCCGTGCACCCTTTGGGGCACTGCTGGCCGGGCACAGGACAGAGATGCCGAACAGGTTCATTTACTGGTGGTCCCTGATTTGTCCATGAGATTTTCCTTGAAGATCAGGCAGACTGCAGAGCAAATCCCACATCCTTCCTGCAGATCCCTTGGGAACACATCCTTGGCATGGATTCTGATAAGGGCCAAGGACCCCAAGGAGGTGCTTTGGCCATCAGACCACTCCAGAATGGGTCTGCAGCACTGGGATAGGGAATTAGGAGTGGGATGGATCAGTGGGGCTGCCCCAGTTGGGGAAGGCTTCCAGCCAAGTTGGAAAGACACTTGCCATATAGAGTCTCCTGGGATTTTCCTAGAGTGAAACCAACATAAATTGGCTTGAGCAACCATGCTGCTCCCACTCCTGGCTTTATCCTTATCCTTATTTTTCATTCAGCAGTTAAACACTTTTGCCAGTGGCATGTCCTTGTTGCAGCATTTGTTTGGCCGTCTGTACCTCCTCAGCCTTTCTGAGAAAAACAAGCCAAAGCAAAGCAGCCTTTCCCCCATCTCCAGGCAATTTTCTATTCTGATTCAGCAGTTTGTTTGGGTTTAATCACAATTATGTTTCTTGGGTCTTTAATTAACCCAGTGCTTTTGTCTCTCTGCCAGGCCAATTGCAGCACAAGGACCCTGCAGAACCAAGAGTTTTCCTGAGGAAAAGCCCTGGCAGGTAGGAAAGGGGAGGTCTGGGCTGTGCCAGCCACACTGAGCTGCTAGCAGAGGAATTTCTGCCCTGGCCTCTTCCCCTCACAATTCCAGCCTCCCATGGCTGTTCCGGGAGTTCCAGGTGTCCTGTGCTGGACCTCCACAGCCATGGACAAGTTACACCTCCCTCCCACCTTTCTCCAGAACAGCAGAAGGATCAACGGGATGGAGGAGGTAGAGGAGCAAAGGCCTCAAAACAACAATACAGACCTTGGGCCCATTCACACTCGGGATGGTTTCACAGAGCTGTGCTCAGCAAGTTCCCAACAGATCCATGGATGGGGTTTTCATCCTTTTCTGGATACAGAAAGGGATAGCAGAGAAAGCACTATGGATGCAGAAGAAAACAGGGACAAGGAAAGTGCTGGCAGCACCTTCTTGGGAGGGACATTCAGATGTGGGCATGAGGGTCCCCGTGGCCCCCAGCAGCAGCCAAAGCTCTGCTCACCCAAACTGCTGCATTTCCTGCTACTCCTGGCTCACACATCCCGGAACACACCTTGGGGTCCTCTGGCACAGGGAACAAGTTGAAATCACTCACTGAATAAAGCCTTGGGAGAGTGTGACAAGTGCTGACAAACCTTGAAATGCTTCAGCCTGGTGTGGCCTGCAGGGCCCCTTCCAGCTACAGCTGTTCAGTTCTCCACCTGAATTCAATAAAAGCAGAAGGAAAAAGCTTCAATTTCCACTTCAATCTTCCTCTTGACAAAATCAGTCCCTTCAGGGGCACATTCTGTTTCTTTAAATCCTTATTTGGAGCTGAAAAGCTGAACCTGTGAGGCACTTCTAGCCAGTGGTGAAAATTAGAAGAAACACCCTTAGAAAGCAGGGGGAAGCTGCCCTCTGTGTACCTGGCAAGTTCAGAAATGTCACACACCACAAAAATGGCCAGGTTTCACAGCTTCCTGCCTGCTTCACAGCAATGCTCATGTCTAACATTTATGTATTTTGCCTCACTTTCTTTCACAAGGACAATGATTTTCAATTGTCCCTAACCCAGATTTTGGACTGGCCAAGGGAGTGAAAAATTGCATATTCTTTCTTTTTGTTTTTATTTCTCTTTACCTTTTTTTTTTTTTTTTTTGGTCTTTAATACCTTTATTTCCAGTACTCAATGCATGTGTTGAGCTTCTAGAGACAACTTTCCCAAGGAATTCCCTAAGGTGCAACACTTCATGGAGCGTGTGGTGGATCCATCCTTTTGTGCATCTCTAAAAGACGCAGTTGCCAAGAAATGGACTTTATCAAATCAAAGAAATAAATAACTAAAGGCATTAGCCTGGTAAAGATGCAGAGAGTCCATGGAAATTTATCACAGCAAGCAGGAGTTCTCCGAGCTGGAGAGCCTTGATGGGCAGGGATGTGGGTGTTTTCAAAAGCCTTGGTCAAGCACGAGAATGTGAGAATCTGGCAGTGCCCAAACTCAGATGAACCTTTTCTCTTCAACATTAGGAAGCATCAAGTTTCCAATTCCTTGTCTCTCTAGCCATTAAAAAAAAAAAAGCTTCATATTAATGACACTTGGAGTGTGATTAATTTCTCCAATTTTCTTCTGGCTAGTAGTTTAGTAAATTAAAGACTTTTTAAATATATCTCTGCCTGTTTCTGCTTCTAGATAACATTTCTTGGTTTAAAGAGTGTATTCAAGAGCAGAAATTATCAGCTAGCCAGAAGGGATTGGATTTTTAATTGAAGCTGAAGCAAAATTGTAGCAGGAACTTTTTTGCCTGGTTGTATGGGCATGACCTGCTGGGCTTGATTCCCCATTGCTCAAAAAAGGCAGTGGGAGGAAAAAGCTATTTCCTACCTCTGCGACAAATCGTGACCATTAATACACTGACATTTATGGGCAGGCAGATAAGAGAACAATTCACAATGTAGAAAAGTCTTTTAATTAGGTTTAATATTCAAATTAGGACTTAACATAGCTTTTTCTAGCTGTACTTAGAATAAATGCTGTGAAAATAGTGGATCTTTCTTTTTCAGGGATCTAATAAAAAATGATGAGGGAAGAATAAACAACCTTTGGACAGGCCCAGTGCTAAATCCTTGCACAGTCCACAACAAAACTAAACTAAGAAAAAATAAAAACCAAAAAACAAAAAACCCCAACCTGTTTACTTTGGGCTGATTAAAGACTTTTTCTCAAGCTGATATGAAACGTTTTCTCCTCATTTTCAGGCTCACCTTTTGTTTTAATTTAGGCAGAGAAAGGATAAATTGATTTCTGAGTCAATATTCCGTTCCAAAAATAACAAAATACAACTGCTCCAACTGCTTCCACGCAAGCCCAGGGAGAGGCTGCCGATCCTGTGCACTCCCACCTCCTTTTCCTGCCTCCTGGTCAGCAAAACTCATTTCACTTCCAGGGCCACAGCTTCGACTGCAGGTGAATTTTCTCGTTCCTGGGGGCCGTGTTTGCCAACAGCACCTTCCCGGCGAGCCGGACGTCACTGCCTGTGGCTGACAGCGGCCTTTGTGCGAGCTCCGAGCAGGCACAGAAGGAGGAAACGCATCTCGCACCCGTCCCGCCCTCCCTGCCTTTCCCATACCTTTATTGCCGCATTTTTCTCTCTCCTCCTGAACGCTCTTTGGCGACATTAGTAGCACTCAAATAGCTGTAAACGCCTTTTACTTGGTTTCTTTTATCTCCTCTCAGTATTCCAATGAACTTGTTATGTTCACAGGTTGTGTGGCAAGGAAGGCTCAGCCTCCTCTGCCTCCTACTTTTTCACAAAACCCATGTTTGGGTCAAACAATGGCTTTCAAGAAGACACAATAACTTCAGCAACCTGTTTTCTGTCAGGAAAAAAGTGGAAACCTTTAGAAGATGCCGGGGAAAAAATCTTTCTTCCTCACCCCCAACAAAAACCCCCATTTTCCAAGTGAAAATGACATTTTCTTTGGAACAGTCTCCTTTTATCAGAAACCACTGAGGAAAAGATGAAGAAGTGCCAGGAGAATTGTCTGAGCTGAGGTCCAAAAAACACTTGTTCAAGCCAAAGTAAAGTCTCATTAAACTCTGGATCAACAGGGAAGTTTGAAGACATCATTTGAGGCAAAATACAAACAAAAATAAAGATTACAACAGCAATGTCACAGATGTCACTCAAGTGATGTCACTGGTTCTGCCCCAGCCCTGCTCCTGCCCCAGCACCTGACTCCTTGTGCTGCGTTTTCATCCATCCATGTGATTTTCCTGCTCTGGAGCTCTTGCTGGTCCTGTTTCCACCCCTGGCTCTTCCTTGCTTTGAAAAAAAGATCTGTCTGCTCTGGGTTCCCAAGAAAACCCACTGGGATGAGGCCATCCCTCCCTGCAGGAAGCTGTGTGCCCTAATCCACATTTCCAGCTCCACCATGTCCTTCGGTAAGAGTGATGCCCTCGTCCCGCTGTCTCAGCTGGACCCGACACCTGACATTTTGATGACTAAATTTCATTGAGTTTAATTCCGTTTCACTGCCAGGGAGTCATGTACTTTTTAATGCATGAATAATTCCATACAAAATACTTCAAAATTAGACACTTTGCAAATCCCAGGCCCTCCATGATTAGGGATAGCAGGCTTCACTGTTCATTAAATATTAATCTGCCCAGCTCATGCATATCCATTCTGATACTGCTTCTCATTATAGCAACACACTCTACTTTTTCCAGAGTCCCTGTCTGGAATTGCTATTCCCAAAGAACAGCCCTGAAAGACATTAAGTCTGCCAAGAAACTGCTTATGATCTTTCGTTGTCATACAAAATGCATTCTAATGTCCCTTCCTAACCCAACCCTCTCGATCTGCCTTGACTATAACATAGCTTGTTTTACAGAAAACAAATCACACTGTGCTCTTAGTTGAGGGACTGTGCGCTAGCTGAAGAGGAGCCCGGAGGTCTGGCCGCACCCTCTGGTCCAAGGTGGCTCACGCACAAAAAGGAACACAGAGGGGGTGAGCTTCTCACCTGAGGGAGCTGTCCCTGAGCTGGATGTAAAGGCACACAGGCAGAGGCAAAGAAGAAGGGCGGGGACTCCTCTTATAGGTCCACACAGAGCTTCACTCACATGAAGGGATAGGGATGAACCGTCAAAAATGTGAGGTGTCCAGGGATTTTATAGGGGGGATAGGAAAGGCGGGGATAAGGGGTACAGCCAATGGGCTAGGACAAAGGAGGCGGGGTTGGGACTGAAGGAGCCAATGGGATTAACACAGAGGCGGGACTTAGGGAAGGGACCAATGGGGTGTCGAGTACCATAGACGGTTCTAGAACTTATACATACTAACTGAGGGAAATTAATATTTACAACTTTATCCATAAAATAGGGAGGGAAAAACATTAACCAATGATGAAAGAACATGTAGATCACAGAACCGGGGGCTTATGGGCTCTCACCCTAACTGCCGAGTGAATTATTAAACTTTGGTGCCTGACCACCGTAAATTGGTCTCGGTCTTATCCTCAGGGGTCAGGGTGGCTGCAGCCACTTGCAGTGTCACACTTAGTAATAATGACAATAAAGAAAATAATGACCCTGGGGGAGAGGAGAAAGAAGTGCAGCAGCAGTTTTGTCAGCTAATATGAGTATATGGGAAATGGTTGGGACTAAAAGACATGAGGGTGGCAGTCAGCTGCTCCACAAAAAGCTTTTCTAAGAGCATCTCCAGGATGGAGGGAGCAGCCCCACATGTGTCTCCTGCTGGTCTCTGGTTTGATGACAGCAATCGGGAAAACTCCAGGTAAAAAGGAGCCCTGGAGACCCTCAGGTTCCTTGGCAATATGCGCAGCACCAGCCCGTGTCTCACAGCAGGGCACTGCAGAAATGCTGGGGGGCTTCATCCATTTGCAGCTTGAAAACCAAAAAAAGAGTAAAAAAAGATATAATTTAGCTTTAACTTCAAACACCAAAGTTCTCTGAAAGTTTCTTGGACACTGAGAATTGTTTGTTTTCCCCAGGCTTCCCAAACAATCCCATGGCTGTGGTTCATAAGCTCTCTCCTAATTTTAGAATTATAGAGTCCCAGAATGGTTTGGGTGGGAAGGGACCTTAAATTCCAAGCACTCTCCAGCCTGGCCTTGGACACTTCCAGTGATTCAGGGGCAGCCCCAGCTGCTCTGGGCACCCTGTGCCAGGGCCTCCCCACCCTCCCAGTGAACAATTCCTTCCCAATATCTCATCTATTTCCCACAACTGTGCAAGGCAGGAAAGTGTCAGGAATTGTGCTTCTGGCTTTTCTGAGCCCCCTGAGTGTTTGCAGAGCAAAGCAAAGGGCTCATAAAGGACCTAAGGGTGACCATGTGCTGAGATTTCCTGGGTGGGATCCTTGCAGCTGTCACAGTACTGGGAATGCTGGAAGGAAAGCAAGATGCCATCCCAGCTTCCATGGCTGTCTCTGCGAGAGACTTTGCACTGGAACAACCAACAAATTGCAATGCATTGTCTTGGACAGTGTGGATGTGATGTCCTGGCTTCACCCCCACGCTCAGTCCTGGTCTAGCCCAAGTGAGAGGTTTAGAGAGAGGAACCAGGAAAAATGGTGCTGCCAGCAGAAGATGCCTATTCCTTGCAAATAAAACCAGGCAGATGGCCTGCTGAATTTCAATCCTTAATTAAAAGTGCTTTACTCTGTAAGCTAATTATAGACTAATTCCTGCTGTGGGAGGGGCTCCTTTGGCACGGAGAGGGTGGTAATGAACATCTCAGTTCGCCTCCGCATCAGCAGGCTCAGCCCTTCCCTCTGCTGCCTGAGGGATAAAGAGGGATAAAGATACCCCTGGCTGTTAGCTCCAAGTGGACCTTGTGAAGGGAAATGAAAGAAAGGAGCAGGAGGTCTCAGACAGCCCTGCTGTGACTGAATAGGATCAGCGTCTGTCACCGCATGGATAACCCAGGGAGCTCCCGCGGGAAGCTGGACCCCAAACTGGGTTGTGACTAAAAAATAGTGAGAGCTCTGCCAAAGCAGGTGCATTTCTTCCAAGCGACAAAAACCTGGTTTGGAGTAATGTCTGATATGGCTGGAAGAGGTTTCTGTTAACACTGGGATTCCTTTCTTCAGGATTTGCATTTTACGTAATCCAGCCTCCCTGTGTTGCATGAGCCTGGAAGTGCCACCTCCCTGCATGTTCCCGTGCTTTTTCCATGAGACTTCTGTGTCCACTGCATGGGGGAGGAAAGTTCAAAACACAGATGGTAAATTGTAGGGTAAAGGACCATTTGTGCAAGACTTAAAAGTGTAACACCATGTCCTTGCAGCCACTGGGATCCTGGGATGGCCTTGCTGTCTCAGCAGCTCTCACCCCACACCCTCATCTGCTTCAAGGGGTCTTTTGTCTCCCAAACTCATGACCTGACTAGGACAAACATGAAATGGCCTCGAGCCACAAGAGGGCAAGTTTAGATTCAGCATTAGGAAAAATGTCTTCACTGAAAGGGTTGTCAAGCCCTGGAACGGGCTGCCCAAGGCAATGGTGGAGTCACTGTCTCACCCTCCCTGGAGGGATTTAAAAGCCATATGGATGTGGTACCTGGGGACATGGGTCAGTGGTGGCCTTGGCAATGCCTGGGGAAGTGGTTGGACTCAATGATCTTAGAGGTTTTTTCCAACCTAAACAGTTCTCTCAGTCTTTGATTCATCATCCATCACCTTGATGTTTTTGCTAAGTGGCAAAAGACACTGCAAGATTTTGTCCTTTTTTCTCTGTGGTGGTGCGTGTGGCTGCAGCCACCCTGACCCCCAAAGGTACAACAGAAACCACCATGTGGTGTCAGGCACCGAGGTTTAACAACACACTGCGCGGTTGGGGTGAGACCCCATCATCCCCCCATTTAGTGATTTGTGTATTTCAAGATGCTTGGTTAATGTTTTCTCCTTCCTGTTTTATGTATGAAGTTGTAAATATTCATTTCGCTTCGTTAACTATGCATTAGTTCTAGAAAGTTCTGTACTCCTCAACATCTCATTGGGCACTTCCCTTGTTCCCTCTGATGTATTGTTCCCATTGGTTCCCTCAGCTTCAACCCCTCCTCCTTTGCCCCATCCTGTTGGCTGTGACCCTCATCCCCACCTCTCTTACCCTCAGTATAAAATCCCTGGACCCTCAGATATTTTTGGCTCTTCGTCCCTTGTCCCTTCACATCAATAAACGTTCACATGGACTCTATACGAGGAGTCCCCTCTCTTCTTCT
The DNA here is from genome assembly GCF_965178545.1 of Coloeus monedula. Classification (NCBI taxonomy): domain Eukaryota; kingdom Metazoa; phylum Chordata; class Aves; order Passeriformes; family Corvidae; genus Coloeus; species Coloeus monedula. Next base: position 585,450 of record NC_138806.1, on the reverse strand, counting down.
TCGCCTCTGCCTGCGCCCCTGACAGAGAGCCCCGGAGCAGCTCCCTTGGGCGAGGAGCTCACTCTAACCCTTTTGGGTGGAAGCCAGCAGACACCAGAGGGTGCAGCCAGACCTCCGGGCTTCTTTTAGTTCCCTGGCCAATGCGCCCTCATTCCTCATCTGTCTCCTGTGGCTCTTCCTAAACGGAAAGGCAGTGAGGTTCTCCTGTCCCACTGCCATCCTTTGCTGAACACTAATTCTCTCAGTCTCTCTGATTTCCCAGCTCCTCACATTTATTGTCCCACCTCCAGCCCTGCCTTGCAATTAGAGGAGAAAAATCTGAGGTTTCTGCTGCTCAACCCCTTGTGTGACTTGGGCTGGCCTGGCCTTACTAGGCCAGAAGTCAGCCTTATCCGCAGACGTTGGCAGGGCCACGTCTTTCCAAAGAGCACAGGGAGTGGAATGTTGCTGATCTCTATCTGCCTGGCATTTCTTTCTCTTTCTCCATCAAAATCAATGTGAAGGATCTTTTTCAGCCCCTCTCTGGGTTAAGGGACGTGGGGTTGGGGGGGGAAGGGATGGAAAAATACTCAGCAGATGAGAAACTTTTCACACAATTTTTCCTGCCTGCAGTTTCTATATATAGGTTTAATTAGAGCATTAAAGGCACCTCAGGATTATGCTGTGAGATTTGTTTCCTTAGCCCTGTAACTAAATGCCCTGCGGTTTCTCTGCTGTGACTTCGTTAAATCTCCCAGCAAAAATCTACCTATGGAAATTGCAGAATTGCCATCCTGGGTGGGAGCACCACGTGAGATCGGGGAAGTCGGAAGCTCTGCTTTACATGCTCTCTAATTAGCTCCAGCCAAGGTTACAGAGGAAGTGGTTTGGCACCTGTGAATTGAGTTCTTGGGAGAGAGCCCTGGAAATGAGCTTCTTTGCCTGATACTGGAAAGTTTTGTCTTTTACTTCCCACAACCCTTGGTGGTGGAGGGAGATCAGCTCTTTCTCTCCCACCTGGAAAAGGACTGAGCCATTTCTAATGGGGATGTTGTATTAACCAAACTCCTTCTGGCTGCCAGGGGAGCTTGGTTTGTTCCTTTGAATCACTAAATCACTGAATTATAGAATGAGCTGTTTTGGAAGGGACCTTAAAGACCACCCAGTCCCACCCCCTGCCATGGGCAGGGACACCTTCACTACCTCAGGGGGCTCCAAGCCCTGTCCAGCCTGGACACTGCCAGGAATCCAGGGGCAGCCACAGCTTCTCTGGGAACCTGTGCCAGGGCCTCCCCACCGTCCCAGGGAACAATTCCTGCCCAATACCCCGTTTAAACCTCTCTTCTGGCAGTCGAAGCCTTTTCCCTCCGTCCTGTCCCTCCATCCCCTGTCCCCAGTCTCTCTCCATGTTTCCTGCAGCTCCCTCAGGCCCTGCGAGGCCACAGTGAGCTCACCCCTGGTCTCCTCCCCAGGCTGAACAGTCCCAGCTCTCCCAGCCTCTCCTCCCAGCAGAGCTGCTCCATCCCTTGGATCATCCTGGAGCCTCCTCTGGGCTCTCTCCAGCAGCTCCAGGTCCTGAGCTTGGATCTCCAAGCTGGAGGCAGCAGAGCAGGGGGGTCTCAGCAGAGCAGGGATGCAGTGGAGATGCAGGACCCAGAAGGGCTCCTATACAGTTACACCACACATTCAGCCCCACACTGCGTTTCCCCACACACTCCATGGGATTCCAAATCACATGGAGTAAGCCATTTCTTTCTCTCAGTTCCCTTCTGTACCTGCCATCTTGTACTTTTTACTCACTTGAGCAGAGGTGAAATGGTATTTCATGGTTTTGCAATGAACACAAAAGAATAATTTCCATTTTGACAACGCAGAGAACTCTGAGTCAATCAAAACCTGTTAAAATACTCTGACATTTCCAAAGTTACTATTTTTTTCAGTCCCTCAGAATTTCCCCTTATTGTGCTTGTAGAAATAAGGCATATTGAGCTTGCTGTGAAGGAAAGAGAAATGCTAAAGTAAATCCTCAGTTAGAGGTTTGGATCCCACAGGAATGTCCATGAGCACCTTATGGACAGGAAAGACCCCACTAAGAGATGATCTCCTGGTCCTGCCACATCCACCTTGACACACCTTCAGTCCCCACAACACAGCAGCCAACACTGCAATATTTTGGGGTAGTAAAAATTAAATTTCAGGCTCCGTCTTCTCCCCACACTATCACTTTCTTTTGTAGCAGACATTGGATCAAGCCCACACACAAGCTCTTAACCAGGGCATGCAAAACACCTCTGATATTCATTCATCCTGCTCATGAATTTATCCAGGTCCTGCCCAAGGAGAAATCCCTTGACAAGAAATCTGTCTCATGTTGTGCTGCCAAGCCCCAGCACCCTGCTCATCCCTCCTCCTTGCCTTGCTCCTTGTGTCACATCCCACCCCTGTCATTCTGGTGGAGATCTCTCCTGGGATGAAGAGAAGCATCCAAGATCTGAACCATCTCCAAAACTCTTTGTAGTATCTGTCAACCAGACTTAGAGGCATCAAGCAGCTTTTCTGTGCCCAAAGATTAGAAAAAAACAATCAGTCTGTGAATGAAGCCTGAACTGAAACTCAGGCATCTGAAATAGTTTTATAAAGATATTCAACCCATTTCAGATGGTTAATTAAAGTACAGGAAATACACTCTGCTCGTTGTGAGAATGACCTCTGGAGCAGATCCATCTGAGGAATTACCTCCACAGAGCACTTCAGTGGCTCACAGAAACAGCTCTCTCACCAAGCAGCTTTCAGACAGACACTGGTATTTTTTGTTTTAGTAGCACAGCTGTTAATCTTTATTCATTTATTTATTTTCCTTACAAAGCAAAACAATTAATTTTTAACCAGCCCATTATTAGCTTACAGCACCTAATTCTCAGATCGAAAACTTGCTTCCAGAGTTATATGAGGGAGTTATTATGAAACACACAATAATGAGAAAATCAGATAGTCTGTGAGTTAGTCAGGCTGGAAACAAATGACCCCCCTCCTGAACTGAAGAATTGGTAGAGAAAATACAGTGAAGGTATGAGAATACAAATTAAACAAAAAGTTAAAAGGCAGCTGAAAGCTTTCCCTGTTGAGGGGGAGGGGGGGTTTGCAGAGCAGTTTCCACTGTCTGTCATAGTGACAGCTGCAAGAATCAACAGGAGAAAAGAGAAAATAACATGTCAAGGTATTTTTGGAGAGTGGTGAAGCTTACAGGGAAATTCCTTTGATGGCAAAGAACAAATACTTGTTGCCCTTGCTTTATTTCTTCTGCCCACTCCAAGACACAAAGGGCTCTTGCTCAGATCTCAGTGAACTAGAGCTCACATGAACCCTGTGATCTTTCACCCGGGTTTAGATCAGTGCTGGAAGCTACAATGAGCATAAAAATAATTAGTTGTTCTTGTTGTTGTTAATTTGGGGGAAGTTAATGGAAAATACCAGTTTTAGAACTGAAGGGAAAAGGTAGTCATGATTGGGCTTTGTCACAAAGCTTGCTGAGATTCCCAGCCTGGGATATTGAATGCCAAAAATCCAGGTGCTGGTCCATCCTGAACTAAATGTCCAGCCTGAGACTCTGCTCCAAACCAAGACATGGAGGGGAGCTGGGCCAACCTGGTCCGACCTGAGCTTGCTGTTCTGACAACCCAAAATTAATTCTTCCCTTACAGTGGAATAATGCAAAATTCAGTGGCCAAATTGGACTTTATGTGCATTTGAGTCCACAGGAAGAGTGTGAAACTGGAGCCCCACATGAGCTGGAAGGAAAGGGAGATCTCTGTTTTGTTCATGTGACCCTTGGAGGGGGTAAGTTGAGTTGGTCTCACACTGGAAGACCATGGAGATCCCTCTGTTCATAACCCACCACTGCCCAGCTGCTCCCATGGGATTCACAGCCAGACCCAACAGCAGACCCATCAATGTACTGCAATAAAACCAGTAAGTGCTCTCAGGAGTAGGACCTGCATCCCAGTGTGTTTTGCTGCATTTGCTCATGTCACAAATTCAGGCACCTGGGAGCCGGGAGGGCTGAGTCATCCTCGTCTCGGCTGCCACGGATAGCCGGGGGACTTTGTCCCCTCATTTCTCCTATGAACTCCTGGTGATGTTTTTCCTCTGGAATCCCACTTGAGAGGGTGTGATCATGGCAGGTTCAGCATCTGTGGATGGCACGAGGTGTGTCAGTTCATGGAATCATCTAATGGTTTGGGTTGGATGGGGTCCTAGAAACCATCCTGTTCCAACCCCTGCCATGGGGCTGGTGTCTGAGCCTCAGCTGCAGGAAGGCAGCGAATGGAACAGGAGGAGTGGGACAGCTCACCAGCCATGGGGCTTCTCGTGGTTGCCTAGTTGGAGGTGTCTCTCTCCATATTGGATGCAACAGGAGCTCCTCAGCCTTTGGCTGTCTCTTTAGAAGGGTGTGGTATTCCCACTGGTCCTATATCCTGTTTTGCAGCCCCAGGGATCTCGTGGACAGCTTGTAGCACCTCCAACAGCAACAGCCACGTGTGTTCAGGCAACTGAACTCAATGTGTCAATTTTAGACAGCCTCTATGAACCCATGAGGTACCAAGGAAGAATTCCTGACCCAAAACTATCAGAGGATTTGCTGAAATACTTCCATTTTCTGCCAGTGAATTCTCCATCAGCACCCTCCCAAGGCCAGGCTGGATGGGGCTTGGAGCAGCCTGGTCCAGTGGAAGGTGTCCCTGCCCATGGCAGGCTGTGGCACTGGATGATCTTTAGGGCCCCTTCCAACCCAAACCATTGTGTGAGTTTATGATTCAGTCCCAGAACACGCTGTGGGGAATCACCCTGCTGCCCTGGCTCCAGACTTGTGCCCTCACTTTCCAGTGATCCCCTGGCCCCAGGTGAAGCCATGGGAAGGAGGTGATGGCACTGTTCCCTTTTTGGTTTGTGCTCCGTGACTCCAGAGCTGCCAAACTGTGTGGCTGTCATGCGAGGAACATCAGTGGCTGGTGGGTGGCTGTCTGGAAGCAGAGTGGAAGCTGTTTGTGGAATATGTAATGAGGATTATGTATGTGTGCAGCTCACCCGGAGATTGGCTGAGTTTGGCACCTCACGAAGATGCAACCTCCTCGTCTTATTTTCGTTTTCTTAAACCCCTTCCCCCACCACACTGGGAAATCAGGATTCATCCTTCCCCCTCTCCACCCTCTCCATCAAATTGAGGTGACTGATTCAAGTCACAATATTTTAGAAATTCTAATCGGCTCCAGGTGTCTTTTCAAGTTGCTTCTTGATTTTCTAAGATGGGATTAGTAAAGATTTCAAACTAAATTTCAAGTGCAAATTATAGCCCACCCACCCAGCTTCAATCCATACTGGATTTCCAGCACCATCCCCAGCTGGGTTTAGATGGGACCATGGAGAGCCATGGAAAGAAACCACCCGGATTTGGGTTTAGTGCCTGTTCCCAGTGCTGCCATGTGATCCCTCCGAGCAGCTGCACGAACACAGCCACGGCACGGAGGCCTTGGAGGCTCAGGGCTCCCAGCGTGTCGCACCGACCGCCCGCTCCTCTGCTCGGCTAGCCCCTGCGGTGTGCGGCACGAGTGGGGAGCAGCCGGAGGCTCTCGCCTTTAAAGCTGCTCCTCAGGAGCTCAGCTCTGCCCAGGGGAACAAAAGCCCCAGACACAGTAGCTGTCAGCAGTCCGGATAAGGGAGAGGATAAAAAGTAGCGAGGAGGCTTGCCACGAGCGGTAACCCAGCTTTATCGGAGGCTATCCACAGAGAACAAGCCCAGAGCAGCTTTGGCAGCACCTTATAAGGGGAGGCATTACAATGGCGATGGCTTAACAGAGGACCAATAGGGCTCTTTAGGGGAGGGATATGGACAGGGATAGACACTCACATAAACCAATAGCCTCGAGGGGTGGAGGGGAAAGGGGTCACATGCCCCAATGGGGCATCGAGGTTTAGGGGATTTCCAGAGGGGCAGGATCAGAAGGGGCAGGATCTCAGGGGATTGACGGGGACCATATTAGGATAAACAGGGAGGGCTTAGGTGATAGACACTGAACTTTCGGGAATAACGGGAGGGGTTTGGGTGATTGATGGAGACTGGAACAAGGGGAGGAGAACAACCATGTAGGGAACACCGGGGGAGCGGCTTGGATCCGGGACAAACCAACTGGGAATGGAAGTAGGGAAGGTAGGGATGAACCATTGGGGTACAAAGAATATACGAAGACCATATAAAAACACAATAAAAACACCGCATCACCACACCAGGGTTTCTAAGGAGCATTTTGCTTCCCATGGCATTGGCTGCAGGGAGCTGAAAGGATGGAGAAAGGCATTTTCCATCAAAGCTGGAAATCAGTCTAAACTTGCAGAGGTGGATTGGGACAGCTGTGTCATCCTGCTCCTGAACTTCACAGTGCAGGTTTTTCTGGGGCAAAATTCCATTTTATTTTGGAGCTGGTTTATTGCTGGGTCTGTGTGTGTGTTTGTTGGGAAAGGACAAGGTACCTGCCCTGCTCCTCTCCTCAGAGCCTGGGGAATGCTCAGCACCCACTCCATGGACCTTAACCCATGCTCAGTGCAAGTGCTCCCGCAGCTCCCATCCCACTCCACAAATCCTTCATCCCTCCTTCTGAGCACTGGGATTCTGTGTAAAGGCTTGCAACAGAGGAGTTGGCTCAGATGGAGCGGTGGGGAGGGTGAGGAGGGGAGAACACAGGGAAGAGACATTAGAAGGGGGAGGAGGGGAGAGACCACAGTGCAAGACCTGTGTTTATACTGTCTCCTAGAAGATTCTGTTTTGATGACCATGAAGACCCTCTCCATAGAAGGAAAAGAGAATGGTTTTTTCCAAGTAAATCAGCTGAATATCCACTACAGCACAGGAGCCCCAGCTCCCACTGGCACAGCTCTGCTGGCCCTCACCAAAGCACTTCCACTGGGGGACACTGAGACGTCCAGGAGCATCAGAAGTGTGGCTGTACTCACAACCTCAACCCTTGAATGTGCCTGCAGTCAGCAGTGGGGGCAGCAGGAAACCTCCGACGTATCTGCAGAAACTCAGACTCTGATTTCAAAGACCTTTTCTGATTAAATGTGTTTCAGGGATGAGGCATCTCACTATCCGGGGCACAGGAATTTCTTTGGCAACCTTAGGTATGAGGAAGGCTCGGTCCTTCCAACACTCCTTTCCTTGCTGGGGAGGGACAGAGATCGGCTAGTGGGTGTCTGAAATGTGCAATGTCCCCCAACAGAAATGAGGGAATAGTGGGATAGTTAGTCCATGACTTCTGTTTTCCTTCTTCCTTTTCATTTAGCTTTTCCTGGAGGCTTCAGTTTCTCGCACTGTGTGCTATAAATGATTGTTTGGGGCTTTAATGTGCTTTGTGTAACTGTATCATTTCCAGAACAAGAGTCAGAGGTTGCCTTTGCTTTTTCTTTCAAAGTATTTTAAGAAATAGCTTCCTGTCTCACAAAACACCGGTCATTTTTCTTCCCTGAGAACACTAACTGGGTTATTTCCAGACTCGTCCTTTCATAAGGTTTCATTCTGCTGTACATCTCCGAGAAACAGATGCTGGCAGTCTTGAAAAGATCTCCAATAATATTTATATTTTATATTAGTGAAGGAGCAGAAAAATAGGCTTGTATGGCATGAGAGAAATAAACTACTTTTTGGTCCATTAGTAACTAAGGAGGTTGTTAGGCAACTCCAGATGGGAACAAAACTGTATGTATATCATTTCAAATTGATAACTTTACATAATTTTTATTCCTGAGTCTTCAAAAAGATGGTCAGAGAGTTGTCCAGCACACTGAGATTAAATACTGATGAGTGGGAAGTCCTTCCTTTGGGGAACTGCAGAAGTTGACGGAGCTTTGTGCAGAGAAGACAAGCAGCATGTCCCAGACCACATTCACTAAACAGTTGCCAGTCAAGGGCAACACAATGGGAAAGTTGATCTTGGGATTTAGCAAACTGGGAACTGAAGGCTGGGAATGTTGTGCCATTCCTTGACTGAGGCTGTCTCTGGTCAAGACGATTTTCAGACTCAATTTATAGTTGGTAGATTTTGATTTCTGAAAGACCTTTGGCTTAGCACCAGTTTAAAGATCAGCACTGAGCCAAAAATGGCCTTATCTGCCCAGCTGGACTGAGAAAAGATATCACCTGTCCTGGCAAAACCAGGCTTGCCAGTGCTGATGAAGCAGATGAATAAGAACTGCCAGAGGAGCCATCTTTGGGAAGGATGTTTCTGGTGGAGAGCTGCAAAACCACAACCAGATCATGGAATCATGGAATCCCAGAATGGGTTGGGAGGGGCCTAAAAGACCATCTTATTCCAACCCCCTGCCGTGGACACCTTCCACTAGAAAATGCCTCTCTGCTGATTCATCACCACTGTTGAAGCAGATGGAAAATCACATGCAACCAAGTCATGTGCAAAGCTCAGTAATTTAGGGAATAGCACAGAAGAGAAGACAGGCCAGTGATTACAAGTCTCCCATACAACAGGCCTGTTCTAATCTATCTCTTTATGCCTCCTTCTTGCCGTCATCTCTCCTAAACCAGTTAAGGATAAGCCAGGCTTGCCTGTGGGGGGAATTTGACAGCTCAGAAAATGAACCTACATGAGCACCGAACACCAGCCTTGCCGAAAGGGCTGGAGGCAACAGAACCGGAAATGCCCAGCTAATGAATATGTGCTGCCCCGGCCCTGCCCACATGGACATCTCAGGTGCTGTCCACATTCGTGGTCTTGAAAAGAAGCTGAAAATTCAGAGGGGACTGAAAGCAGAGACCAGGTGTGATTGGAGAGCTACAGAAAATGCCACACTGTGGGAGACTTACAGAGCTCAATCTGGTTTGCTGCTCAAAAAGGGAAAAAAATTAAAAATATAAAGAAGGTAGCTTGAGAGGTGATTTGATCACAGGCAATAAGTGTGTCCCTGCAGAGAAAATACAAGGTACTCGAGTGCTCTTGAGCACAGAGACAGAAGCAGTGGTGAAGATCTGAACCAGGGCAGCTTTGCTTTAGAAATGAGCCACAAGGTTTTTCTGCAATGAGCATGACTAATCCATGCAACACGGACTCGCCATCCTTCTGCTGTTTCCAGAGCAAAGCTGAGGGCTGTTCCAGCAAACAGCCTGTGTCCAGCAGCAGTGATCAGGCTCAAGAACTCAGTGGTGTGGAAACTGAGTAGTGACTCTGCAGTCCTACCTACGGGTTCCAGTGGGACTGCATCCTCCAGGTGAGCAGCACTCACATGAACCTGCGCACAACAGTCCAGGAACGGGGAACTAGATCTAGATGTTGCACCTACTCCAAAAACTCGAACCAAAGCCCAGCTCCTGCCTTTAGCTCCCTCCTCCCAGAAACAGGGGGTGATTCCCGGATTTACACTCCCGTAACACAGACTCCAGGTTAACTCCTGCTGCTGGTGCCATCCCGGGGGGACCCCAGCAGCCGGGAGTGACTCAGCCTGAGTGGGAGAAGGCACGGAGCAAGTGGCACTGGGGATGACTCACAGGGGGAGTGTCTGCAGGGCCGAAGGCAGCAAAGGAATTCACCTTCCCTAGCACTGGGTGATGTAACTCAGGCAAAACGTTACCTTTTCCATCCTTAATGAAAAGTAAAAGCAGCCGGGTCTGAAGTGCCTGGACGTTGAAGCCCTCCCCGGACAGAGCATTCTGAAATGCTGATCTAGCTCATTCCAGCGACTGCAGCTGTGGGTTTGGCTGCTCCCCAGGGTGTTTCCCATCACCTTTCTGAAGTAGCATCTCCAATGAGGGAGAAATTCCTGCAGTCTCTGCCCAGGCAGGCTGCCAGACAGCAGCAGGTTCCTGCTGTTCCGAGGAAAACCTCACTCTCCTCCAGCATCCCTTCCCCAGCACTGCCTGCTGCACACCCGGGACCTCCCAGCAGTGTCTCCCGATCCTGAGGACTCTTATCACGGTTAAAAAAAGCTGCATTCTGCTTCTGATGAAAGCCAGTTTGTCAGATACATGCTGAAAACAGCATAAAACTCCACAAAGGAGCTGATACCTCCCTTCCGGAGTTCCGTGCATTTAAATGAAGTCTTGCCGACTAATTAAAAACCCTTCATCCATCTCATAAACATCCTGGAATCACTTTTCTCACTGACTGAATTATTTAAGAGTCATTCTCTCAGAATTCAAAATTATTGTTTTGTTGTTGTGTTACTGCAAGTTCAGTGTGGTGAAAACCCTTTGGCCTCTGAGGAACCTCCTTTGAATGATAAACAAACACAGAAATGTTGTTGCTCTGCATTCAGACAACTTCCTTCAGTGGAACCTGCACCTGGTCCTGGAAAACAGTGAGGCAGAGCCTTTAGGGACACCTTTCCTGTGTTTGTGCTGGTAGAAGTGCATGAAATAAAATGAGAGAACAGAGAAACTCAAAGGTTCAGTTGGATCCTAGAATGGTTTGATTTGGAAGGTACCTTAAAGATCATCCAGTTCCAGCCCCCTTCCAAGGGCAAGGACACCTTCCACTAGCCCAGGGTGCTCAGAACCCCATCCAGCCTGGCCAGCTTGACTAAGCAGACCCAGAAATCATACAGCACACCCAAGAGCCTCATAAGGGACTGAGGGTGATGAACAGGGTGAGGAGGAGGCAGGAGATGCTTAATTAGGCATTGCCACCATGCAAGATAACTGTGGCATCACAAGTGTCTGGGCCACCAGAGACAGATTTGAGCACTTGCAGGGTGTATCTGCACAACTGAACATGGAAACCCTCTGCTAAACTGCTCCATCAGGTTGGTCTCCAAGTTGGTCTCCTCTGCTTCTTCAGCTATCCTTCAGCAATTAGAAGGTAGCAGTTGGACACAGTAGGGTATTGACAGCAGTCAGGGCTGGCTGAAGCCCCCAGAAAGATGAGTTTGGAGGTCTGGAGTCCAGCCACAGCTGCTGCTGTGTGATGGTGTCGTTGGTGCCATGCAAGTGACGCGGGGGATGTCCCCCTGAGAGCTCTTCAGCAGATTCACCCATGGGGAAAGAAACTTCTGTAGCTATGGCTTCAGCTGCATCTGTACTTATAGGTAAACTTCTTGCTAGCCCAGTCTTTCAAAATCTGTTTCAAATTCCTCCCCTTTTCTTTTTTGTGATGATTTTGGTAGGGATTGGCCCACCAGCACACAGAGTGAGGCTTTCAGTTCAGGAAAAGATCCACACCCACAGCAAGAAATGGGCTTAAACTTAGAATCATGGACTATCCTGGGTGGAAAGGGCTCCTCAAGGATCAGCCAGTCCGAGCTTGGCCCTGCCCAGACACCCAACAACCCCACCCTGGGCATCCCTGGCAGCGCTGTCCCAGCGCTCCTGCAGCTCTGGCAGCCTCGGGGCCGGGACCATTCCCTGGGGAGCCTGGGCAGTGCCCAGCACCCTCTGGGGGAGGAACCTTTCCTGATCTCCATCCCAAACCCCCCTGGAACAGCTCCAGCCATTCCCTGGGTGCTGTCCCTGTCCCAGGGAGCAGAGATCGGAGCTGCCCCTGAGCTCTGCCCTCAGCCTCCTCTGCTCCAGCTGGACAGGCCAAGTGCCCTCAGCTGCTCCTTGTGTGTCCCCTCCAGACTCTTCACCCCTTCATGTCCCTCTTTTGGATATTCTCTAATAACTTTTTATCTTTTTTGTATTGTGGTGCCTAGAACTGCCTCCAGCGCTCAAGGTGGGGCCAGCGCAGCCCAGAGCAGAGCAGGACAATTGCCTGGCCTGGCCTGGCCTGATGCCTCCCAGGACACGGATTTCCCTCCTGGCTCCAGGGCACTGCTGACTCAATGACCTTGCCATTGACCAGGAGGGCCAGGTCCCTTTCCCACAGCTGCTCTCCAGCCTGTCTTTCCCCAGGCTGGACAGGGCAACCCTGGATGTACCACACACTTCAGAAAGCAAAGAACTTCCCACCCTTTCAGCTTTTTGGGCCATGAATGACATACCTAGAGTTCACATTTCCTGGATTAGGCAAATCAGTGCCAATGGCAAGGAATGATGCTTCCAAATGGCTTTAATAATGTGGAGAAGTGATTGAACAAGGCATTTCACATGAGCACTATCACTTCGCCTGTCTCACATTCACTCTGGAATTGCTAAGCATGGTACAACAAATGCAATTTAATTTCAATTACAATCTCTCTGATAAAGCTTATGGCTTCTTCCCCCACCCCCTTGGAACACCCTCATGCAGTGCTACTCTCGCACACACAGCACAGGGCACAGAAAACAAAAAATCCAATATAGTTCTATATTTCTGGGGCACTAACCTAGGAATTGTGCTGGATCATCCCCCTCCATGCACTTGTAGCATATTGAGTAGGAACATTTTTAAATGAACATTGCTCATAATATTAGGACTTAATAGCTTACCATGGGAAGGAGTCACAGTTCTGACTTTGTTGTGACACTTTGGAGGAATCAGAAGGCAGAACATTCCTTTATTTGACTGGTTTCAGCTTGGAAACATGCATAAAATTGTGCTGATTGTACTGAGGCTGTAGAATCGTTGCCAAGTCTCTGTCTAGAACACATAAAATAGGTATTTACCCACTCTACAAGAGGCATCTGCAAGGCTTTGGATGTCCAACGTCATCTGGGAGAGTCAAGGAAAGAAAGAAGTGTTGGCATCTGCCCACACCCATGGCAGATGACCAGGGAGCTGAGAGCAGGAGGAGGGTACAGCATGAGCAAGGGCAGGTAGAGGGGAGAACTGAGGGGGACAACAATTTGTTTATCTCTGTCTCCCAAACGACCCTCGCATCCTTTCAGAGGGACAGCACTGGAAAGGAAGCATGTGGGAGCTGCCTGGACACGCAGGTTTGGGCATCAGGAGTTGCTTGGCTGAAAATTGCTGTCAGCGGGCAGGGCAAGAGCGATGGCACTTGTGAGCCTCCTCCTGGGACCGCCTCCTGCCCTCCGGCAGCGAGTGCTCTTGGCCGCTCAGTTAGGGCCAGAAATGCCCTTTGTGATGCAGCAAAGGTCCCGCAGGCAGCTCCCGTGGAGCAGAGCGGTTGTCACAGCTGGTCCCAGCTTCAGGGCTCTGCTCTGTGGTGGACCTGGCGCTCCGCTCTGCCTGTTCCTCCAGCACCGCTCAGTATCTCATCTGATCCTTTGGATTCGCTCTTTGCCTCTGGCAATTCCCTCTACAGTGGGGCTGTGCCGGCAGCCCGGCTGAGGCAAACGGGTCTCCACTCTCTCTGCCAGGGAAAAGTCCCTCCATCCCAGCCCACCCTGGGGAACAGCCCTGTGAGTGGGAGCTCGGCCCCATCACCATCAGGGCAGTGTTTGGCATCCAGTGGTGTGGCTGGTTTGCAGTGAGACACCCAAAGCTGCTGTGTGCAGTCTCTGGAAAAGTCAGCTGTGGATTTTGGTGGAGCATTAGGCACCTGTCCCATCCTCACCTGCTCTGCAATGCAGGGGTGCAGGAGGGGACACACTCAGCTGTGTCCTGCTCTGCTTTGAGGAGGTGGCTCAGACTCTGCATTTCAGATACTCCCTGTCCTGAGCAGAACTGCCTTGAGCCACTGAACTAAAGTCATTGACCCTGAACTTGAGGAAGAACTTTGCTGTGCGGGTGACCAGAGGCTGGAACAAGTCACCCAGGGAGGGTGTGGAGTCTCCCTCACCAGAGACATTCTAGAACCCTCTGTGCCAATCCTGTACCACATGCTCTGGGATGAATTTGCTTGAGCTGGACCAGATGACGCACTGTGGTCTCTTCCAACCTGATCCATTCTGGGATTCTGTTATTCCTTGGGCCCCCTGGTGCGTTGCCCATGTCTTCATTTCATCCAAATCCAGCCAGTCTGGGTGGGTGAAGGATGCCCCCTCCTTGGTCTGTTGGTCCAAATGACCTGCTGGTTGCATCTTCCCTGTGAACACCCTTTGGTTGTGCAGACCCCCACAATCAGAAAACCTCCGCAAATCACCGTGGAACAAAAGCTGCTGGTTCCCAGTTCACATGGGAGAGCCTCTTTTCTCCTGCTGGTACCTACTCCAGAATCCCCCAGGGAAAAGTTGCTATTGACACAGCAGAAATGGGGAAATAAGTTCCTACACACTGAGTGAGATGCACAGAGAGAGAATTACTTCTTTAGGACCACCTTTTTTGCTGGTAGGATCTGACTGAGATTTATTGGCCTCCAGGTAATACTGGAGAGTCCAGTGATGTGCTGTAGCTCCCCAGCATCCCCCAGACCAGGGTTTGATCCCTGCCTGGTTTTCTTCATCTCCAATGCTCATGAAGCATCAAAGCTGGAAACCCAACACTTCCACCCACCCCCAAATTCAGAGCCAATGATAATCCAAAGTATTTGTTGACACAGCCAGGCTATCTCCTGCTATGGACCAGTGCCAGTGCCACTGGCTGGCTTTTTGCCCCCTCTCTGAGGTGTCCTGGTTCACAGCTGAGCACAGGAACCTCCCTCCAGCTTTCACTCATTCACGCTCTCTCTGTGCCGCTGCTTTTAAGTGGGGACTTAACACATTGCAGCGGGAACCTTGTCACAACATATTAGCAGAGTATCTCTGGATAATTCTCTTCCGTCAGCTCAACTAGATCTCCTTTTCCAGGAAGGTTTTAGGAAATTTTTATATGTGTTATCCAGCAAATAACTCTGACTTTCACTGCAGAGTTTTTTCACAGCCCAGCCAGTCCTTCACTCTCTGGTTTTGGTCCATTCCTTGAGCTGATTTTTTTCCCTGTATCTGATAACTTTCTTCCCTCCTCTATCTTCAACTCACTGAGGGTTTGATTTATCTGATCTAACACACATGTCTTGTTTGGGGTGGGAAGAAGAAGCTTAAGGTGACCAGTCCCAGTGTCGAGACCTCCATAGTGAAAAATTACAACCTTTTCCCACCAAGCAATATAAAAGTTAAAACAAAATCAACTGAAAGGAAAAGGTGAAATACGTAGTTTCACTTTACAAAATATATCAGTGCCTTTAGAAACCTCTCCTACACTCAGTATCAAGATGCCTTTAGGCCTTTTCCACCGTGAACCCATTCCATTTCCCACCGAATGGTGTTTTCCAGCCTCCAAATCATTTTGTGTTAAATATTCCCAGTTCCAGGCTGGTTAAACAGCAGCAGATATCCATAAATCAGTCTGTCTCATCCCTACAGCCTGGTGATTACATGGAAGATGGATGGGCTGGGTAATACCCACAGAGCAGCCATTAGGCTGGCTGGGGCTGCTCCAGGTCCTTTGGCTGGAATAACGAGGTTAATCACACAAACTCCTTTCCCCATGATTACTTTGGTGGCTTAGGCTCCCCCCTCACCTTCATCACAGCAGCACAAGCACAGCAGAGACTCCCCTGGGCCAGAGATCTCCCCTGGGGGAGAGCCAGGCTCTGGACTTGTCCTGCTGTTGGGAAACGGGATGATTTCAGCTTTCAGACATGGATTTAGGGATGGAAACTAGTTGAGCCACTGCTCAGAATCCCACAAGCAAACCCTGGTCTGCATCAGAAGAGTTTCCCTTCCCGATCCCTGATGGGAGCTGCAGCCCTAGAAAGCTCATGGCAAAGTAAAACTAAGGCACGGTCGAGTGCTTAAGGAGATTGCCATGAAATAAAAGCAACTTGAAGGGACCAGAGCAGCACCCAGATCTGATGGGACCACAGGGAAGAAGGGCTGATCATAACCAAGATGCTCAGGACCCCTTCTCCCACCACTGAAGCCAAGTGCTCCTGGTCCCTGGCTAACAGAGTGTCACGGTTTAACCTCTGAGCATGGGGGCTGGACAAGATGACCTTTGAAGGTCTCTTCCAACCCAAAACCATTCTGTGATTGTGTGATTAGATTGCAGAGCCCTGGAAATAACTCTGGAATTTGTCCTCTTCCCCATGCGAGGAGGGATGGAGGTGCTTCAGAGAAGCAGCTCCCTGACCTACATCCCTTCACTGGAGAGCAGCATGTTCTCTGGACCTGCAGCGCCTGGAGCACACAGGGGGCTTGGCTGGGCAGGCGGTTCAGTGCCCTGCGAAGGGCAGGAGGCAGCAGGACCCAGCGCTGGCTCAGCATGTTGGTGGCATGACATAAATCATCGCTTCTCCTGCCGTGCTGCTCCGCGTGCAGGGAGTGCGGGACACACATTCCCTGAGCTTGTACCACCGGATAATAAATGTCCGGTCCGTACCTGGAGGCAGTGACAGATTGGAGACTCATTTTGTCCTGACCTCCTTGCACGTGGAGGAGCTGAGGATTCAGCCCTGGTGGAAGCCATTCTGACATAATTCATCCAAGGACAAGGACACAGCCCTCCTCTTTCAAGAAATTTTACTTTGCTAAGGCATATTTCAGATCCTTTACCTGGCACCTAAGGACACCAGGACCTTAGAGCATTGCTCTAAAGCTGGACCAAGCTCCCATTTAAACCCCAGCTGCCCAGAGTGGCTTTTATGCTCATCCTTGCATCCTCCAGGTCCAGAGGAGCAAAATGCACTTGTGGAGGACACCCTGACCTGACCTTGTCCATGGGAGGAAAAGAGACCTCTGGGCAAAGCCACAATTCACTCAAACCTGAACCTGCACAAGGTGATGAGCAGGTGGTGCTATCAGAGCTGGCACTATCTGGGCTTGGATTAGCTGCCAGAAAGATAAACCAGCACTAGTAACCCCAGGAACAGAGGAGAAACATAGAAGGTGTTCCTGGAGACCACAGCGAGTGTCCCGAGAGCCACTGCACTCCCAGTCTGAGCTGCCTCCCCAGCCACTCCCCTGCCTGGGCCACACAGCTAATTTTAGGTTAAAGGCCTGTTATCGGCTGACAAGCCTCTGGAATGCTCCAGGCACTCTGTAAGAACTGAGTTGCTCCCAGTGGTTTCCTGGAGGGAAATATTTGGGAGGTTTTGAGAACGGCAGAAGTGACAGCTTCCCGCGAAGCAGCCACAGCTCCTGCAGTCTGCCCTGGGAAATGCCAAGGAAAATATCTCCTGGACCAGAACTTCTCAAAGGGCATTTCTGTGCCTCACTCAACCTGTTTTGGCACCTTCAGCTTCAGGGGAGCCTCTCGCCTGATGCTGGATGAGTCACCCCCACTGGCTAGAAGGCCCCAGTTTTTAAAAAGCCTAAATTTCCATGTGATTTATTAAAAAATAATAATTTTTAAAAATCCACCTTGGGGTCTTTACACTCCTAAATTGGGTGTCTTTGGGTCACTTTGGGCTTTTATTTCCTGCCTTTCCTGTGAGAATGGACAGTGGCCATTCCTGCAGGGTCAGGAGCTGGAGTGTGAACACAGACTAGTATTTTGGGAGTCAGGGTAAACCCGAGCAGCACAAACACCTCCATGCCTAGAAAGCAAATAAAGCCAGTTCCTTCCCATGTGAGGTGAATTCACGGACACAGTGACACCTCTCGTAGCAGCAGCAAAGCTTCCAAAGGCAGCAGCTCACTCAGCCTTAGATGGACAAATTCTGCTCGATGCCTTTGCTGAGCACACCCTCCAGCCAGAGGCAGCCCTGGGCAGACCAGAGCACTAATGTGCCAAGCTGGAGCCAAACCTTGTCAAATTAGTTAATTTAGATGCTTATTCTCGAGTTAATGGGAATGTGGAGATTTTAGCTGTGTTGAGTCATCCTGTGCAGCAACAAAATCCAAGCAGGAAAAGACCCATGAGGCCATGGAGTCTTGTAGATGTGGATGTAGTTGTGTCTGTAAAGCTCCTGAGCTGGGCTGACAGACTGAGCCTGGAAGAGCTGAGTGTGGCTTTCATCTGCTCTCAGGTAAAAGTGCTGCCAATGCCCCTTCCTCTGGCACAGGAACAGAGGTGACTCCAGCTGCTTCCCATTCCCTTCATGTACAGAAGATGTACCCCTGCCATTGTCCATGTGGCTGCTCTCGGAGCTGTTTCTCTGCATAACTGGCAAAACACAAGCAGCAAGATTGCTTGTGGGACTGAATTAGATGCTGAGGCTGAAGCTGCATATCCCAGCCCTGCTCCAGGGGTCCAAAATCCTGGAGCCTGTCAGCTGTGCAGCAGGCAGGAAAAATCAGGGGAGAAGGATGGGAGGGAAGAATGAGCTGCAGCAGACATCTGTCAGTGCAGCCGTGAGGGCTCTGCTGTCACATGGAATTGCAGTGCTGGGAGGTTCAGGGATGGTGCTCCATCTCCAGTTCAGCACAGCAGATGCCAAGTGGGATATGGTGAGGACTGTCCTTGCCCAGTGCATATCCCAAGCATGGCAGGGACTGGTGACCTCACACAGTCTGGAGCTGGCCCTGGATAACTGAGAAATCAGACCTTCCTGCAGCCCTGCATCAGCATGCATGGAGTCTGAGCAGGCTGCATTTTCCCTGGTGAAAATCATTCCTGCCAGCAGGAATTCCCTGGTAGCCTGAGGTCAAACAGAAGCCTGGATTAGGAAGATGCCTCTGGCTTCCCATCCCAGAGAACTTGGGACCTGCACAGGGGAATTGGAGGAGTCAGGCAGCAAGGAGGAGAGATTGGCAAGAGGGAGGTGCTGCTGTTCAGGGAGATGGGATAGGAAGAAAAGCAGGATTTTTTCTCCTCTCCTCTCCTCTCCTCTCCTCTCCTCTCCTCTCCTCTCCTCTCCTCTCCTCTCCTCTCCTCTCCTCTCCTCTCCTCTCCTCTCCTCTCCTCTCCTCTCCTCTCCTCTCCTCTCCTCTCCTCTCCTCTCCTCTCCTCTCCTCTCCTCTCCTCTCCTCTCCTCTCCTCTCCTCTCCTCTCCTCTCCTCTCCTCTCCCCTCTCCCTTCTTCCTCTTATTTTCTCATTTTTTCTTCTTCATCCCAAAAGGCACCTGCCCTGCTCTGAGGGCAGCTGTGCCCTGTTCTTGGCTGCTCCACAGCAGCCACCTGTGCAGTGCCACAGCAATGCTCCCTGTGCCTGCAGGGACCAGGGGCTGCCACACACAACTTTCCCATTCACACACGGTGCTACCACAACACATACAAGGACACATGAGGAAAGGGAAAATAGACCCCTGTGCAAACCGGATCCCTTTTGGCAGAACAGCTTTGTAATTTCCTCTTTCTCCTGTAATAAACTGCATCCCTTTGGCTGACCCTTACTCAGGGGTTAATTATTCCTAAAGAAGGAAAAATCCTGACTGAGCAATGATGGAGTAAAATATGCATGAGGAATACAGTTAGCACACTGCCAAGACATCACTCTCCAGGATGAAGCATTATGTATATATAAATAATCTCTGGGTTTCTGATAGACTGAGGGACTTTATAGAACAAGAGGGCAAACCCAAAGACATCCCAAATAAATGACTGGCCTTTGTCCCCAGCTGAAGCACTGAGGACCTACAGGATCGTAGTAAACATGTGCCTGGAGAAAAACATTGGAAAGAGGATTTTTACCTATGTGGTCAAATTATTTTATGACTGCAACTAGTAAACAAGATACTCACACCACTTCCCACGTCACCTGCACACTGGTAACAGCCAGAGAAACAGATGCTGGAAAGTTTTTGGCCTCATCAAATATCAGGAGATTATCTGTGAGATTATTGTACAGAAACACTGTGACCCAAACACATGAAGAAAATGGGCTGAGAGGTCACAAACTGAACAAGACTTTGCCAGACTCTTTTTGGCTGCGTGTGCAAACCCTTTTGTACCAGCACCATCCAGAGCAGCAGTCAGTGTTTTCCAAGGGCCATCTCAGGAAGGCAGAGCAGTGTCTCTCCTCAGACAGTGGCTGAGTGCAGTTTGAGGCTGCATCACCCTGAAAGCAGACAGAGCCAGGGCCTTGCAGGAGCTCTGCGGGGAGACTTCCCTTCTGGACTTCTGTCCCCACCAGGCTGCCAGTCTCCGTCATGCCGAGCTCCCGGTGCCAGCCGCCACCACCTCCAACACACCCACTGTCTGCCCTCCCTCCATTCCCAGCACAATGGCTCAAGCTGGCTGCTGCCTTGGCACCAGCCCACCCTCTAATTAAGGCAAGGAAGAAGAAGAGAAGGAAGGGGAAACCTTCAAAGAAACCCCACCAACAGCTCTCACAGAAAAGCTTCAGACCCACCCGAGCAACTGCCTGATCCAAGTCCTCTTCATCCCCTCCCCTGCATGGTCCTGCTTGGACTCCCAAACCCTGAGGACACCAGGTCACTTCGTCTCTGCCCTTTGTGCCAGCACAGAGATGTCTTTTATAGAATTCTATATTACCTTTGGAATTTTATTTCAATTTTATTTTTCTGCTTTTTGTTGTCTATGTCAAGGCCCTGTGCGTCATCTCTTGTCAGTTTTATTTGATTGCCTTTTGGAGATGAGGAGATTAATATTTCATCAAATGTACAGGGAATAAATAACCAGGTTTGAAAGGCATCCAGAACCTTTCCTGCCTTGATGGGCATTTGCAGACCTGAAGAGTGGGGAGGTATTTTTACCACAAGCCATTTCTGATGACATCACAATCCCTGCCACAATCTTTGTAGGACATTTCCACCGCCCATGACATTTCCATGTCCATGATGCTGTGTGGTCATACCCAAAGGTGTGAGTGCAACACTCTGGATATGCCCATTCCTCTGGCAGATCCCCAGGGACAGAGGGAGAACCCAGCCTGGAGCAAAGGAGGCTCAGGGGGGACCTTGTGGCTCTGCACAACTCCCTGACAGGAGGGGGCAGCCGGGGGGGTCGGGCTCTGCTGGCAGGGAACAGGGACAGGAGGAGAGGGAACGGCCTCAGGCTGGGCCAGGGGAGGCTCAGGGTGGGCATCAGGAGGAATTTCTTCATGGAAAGAGCTATTAAGCACTGCAAGGGGCTGCCCAGGGAGGTTTGGAGTCCCCATCCCTGGAGGTGCCCAAGGAACACCAGGACATGCCACTCAGTGCTCTGGGCTTGGTGACAAGGTGGGGATTGGGCACAGGCGGGACTCGATGGTCTGGGAAGTCTTTTCCAATCTCACGATTCCATGATCCATGCAAGAGGCTCTGTACATCCACGTACATCCATGGAACTCATGCACATCCGTGCAACAACACCACGTCCAATGCAGCAGAGTCGTGATGGCTCCCTGTGCTGCCAAACAGCCACAGAGAGGCTCAAAGCTGACAGGGTTGTGCATCTCCCTGTCACAGAGTGTGTGAAGACAGAGCCACTTTCGGCTGATGGATTGATGGGCTCAGTTTCCAGAATAAAACCATGGAGTTTTTCCCAGCCACAAACCACTGTGATCTTGATGGGAAATGCCAACTGCTGATTGGGAAATTTCAGTCGACTTAGCTTTGAATGAGAAAAATAATAATTATGACTTTTATTATGATCAGTTTAGCATTCTGCCTTGAGGTTTAATTAGCTGTAAAACAAAAGCTTTTGTGTTTCTGTTCTATTCAAAATTGACACATCCTCCCAAAAGCAATTTGAAAAACATGGCAAGCACTTTTGAGAAACTTGGGAAGCAAATGAGAAATTCAGTTAGATCCCAGATCTTTGTGGGTTTCCTTGAGTTTGCTTGTTTTAGTTTGCAGCTGCCATGTTTTTGTTAACGTGGGATCTCCTATCCATGCACACAGTGATTATTCATGTAAAAGAAGGAATCAATCCCTTGCTGCATGGAGCAATGAGTCAGGGTAAACCCAGCCCCATGTGTGAGTTTTCCTTCTCTCTGGTTTGTCCTTCTTGCTGGTTTGTCTTCCTGCATGGACAATTTCTGCATCTCCAGCAGAATTTGATGGGATGAACAGGGGTCTGAAGTGTCCAGAGGCCACCCAAGCATTTCTCAAGGCCTTCAAGACCAAGAAAATCTTCTGCCAGCCCAGTTCTAAGGTAATACTCACTAAAGGAGGTTGGTAACAATCTTTGTTTTCCTTCCCTGCAATGTTTCCAGCAGGGCTGTGGCTTCAGCTTTCCTGCTCTTCCTCTCAGAGCAGATGTGAGACTTGCAGGGGTGAAGCAGGTGATACAAAGTGGTCAAATACAACAGGGATACCCACATTTGAGGCATGGTTATATTGTGTGGTGACCGGGAACGAGGGAAACCTGGTGCCAGCAGCCCCTTTCTTCAGGCAGAGTTTGAGAGCGTGCTCCCTTCACTGCAGGTCTAGGAGGAGGGAAAAGGACACAGGACAGAAAACCTGGGAACTAATTTTAAAAGCAGAGCAAAAAACAAGTCTCCTGGGAGAAACTTAATGTGTTGGGTTGGATTTTTTTTCAGTCTGCAGTTGCTAACACAGCCCCAGGTGCTGACAGCCTGTCCTCCCCTGAGCAGTGCCCTGAGCATTCCCAGCTTCACTTGACCTCCTGGGAAAGAAACAGTCCCAACACACAGGTGGGGAAACCGAGGCACACTGCTGATCTCAGCTGGGATTTCAGCTGAGAAGCCAAACTCCACCCTTCCACCAACCTGACCTATATGTCCAGGACACCAAGGATTCTTTTTTCCTACAGATGACCCAGCTGGAAGCAGAGCCCTGCTACTGATGTGCCATGTGGGAAGCAGGGACACATTCCCCTGCACCCTTTCAGTGCACAGACCAGTCCCAGTCTCATCCCTACAGTACAGGAGGGACACATGGAGTTTTCCCAGACCAGGGGAGGGTTGGCTGCAGGGACAGGGGAGGAGCAGGGCAGTGGTGTAGGTCCCACAAACAGCCCCATAGTGCAGCTGTCGTGGAGCTGCTCAGACACAGGAGTGTCAAACCACGTGCAGTTACATAAAATAATTATAATATACCAAAGGCAGATAAGTCAGACTAAACCTCTCCTCTCCCTCCTTCCCGGAGATCCGATATTTCTCTTCATTCTCCCCATCCCTAATACCCATCTCCCACATTTGTGTCTGCGCTGCACCGAGGAGTTTGAGATTAACCATGACGAATGGACTGATTTCCCTGTCTCAGGGACTGTTTTATTTTTCCTTTGCCACATCTGACAAGTTGCATTTTACTATAAATCCCCTCAATTAGGTCTTTCAAACAGCCTTTTCCCTGATATATGGGGAAGAAATTATCTTCATGTCCCTGGCAACCAATTCCTTAACTAAAAATAGTGTTCGCTTCTGCCTTCCCTGCATCACCTCACACTTTGGGCACCTGAGCAGAGCATGGCCATCCCACATGTCCCACTTGGTGGCCATGAGCAGGCTGTGATGGTGAAAGACAATCCTTGGTCTTGGTGTGGGAATGGGATCTCCAGCACTTCCCGTTGCAAGGTCCCTTCTGTCCCCGGGGTGCACAAAGCCCTGAGCAGCCCCCAAAACCGGAGTGTGTTTTGTGACCAGGAGCCCTAGACCTGCAATGGTGGAAGGTGTCCCTGCCCATGGCAGGGGGTTGGAACTACACGATCTTCCAACTCAAACCATTCCATGATCCTACGATGCACTCAGCTGAATCCAGGCTGCTCAAAGTGATTGGAAGCTTCCTCAAGCCATTCTTAAAAAATTTTGCATTTTCCATGGGCTTATTGAAGTGCAAGGTAACACAGGGGTGGCTCAGGAGTCTGTCTCATCCCATCCTTGTCAAGGGTGGAATGTCAGGAGACCTAAGAAACAAAAGGTTTCCTGAATTTACCAGAGCTTTATCTATTTTCAGACTTCTTTGTCAAAGCAATGACACAATTGATTAAACCCAGGTAATTCCACAAGATTTATGTCTGTGTTTATTCCCCTTAATTACTGGGCCAGCAGCATTTACCCTTTGGGGGCTGGGATGGGTCACTGGGTACCCCCACATGCTGGGACACGGCTCTGGCCAGTCCTTGTGCCTTGGTCCCACAGATCAGGGAGGACCTTGATTCCCTCCTGCCCTGTCCGGTACTCCAGAGACAAAGAGCAGCTCAGTGAAGATGGATGGAGGCTGTGGCCGGGAATTCATCAAGGGACACTGCCCTCCTATTGATCTGTCTGCAACCCACTGTGGTCTGAGCCATTCCCAGAGGCAGAGGCTGCAGTAGGGAGCGTGATCCAGCGCCCCGTGAGACACACAGACACACCAGCATCAGACAAGGGAAATATCGCACCCCTGGGTAGTGGCCCCATGGCAATGTTTTCCAGCATCCCCCTCCCAGCAGCACACCTCATTGATCCTTATCTCCTCGAGGAAAGGAGGAAGCACAGCGTGCTGCCCGGCTGTCTGCTCCAGCTCACCTCGGGCTGATGGAGCCTGGCTCACTCCCAGGATAGGCGCAGCACCCACAGCTCAGTGGGTACAGAAGGCATGCCCTGAAACTGCCCTGGCTTGGGGGAGCAGGTTTAACCCAGCCAGAAATTCATCCAACTCAGGGATGGACCCAGTCCTGACCATGGCATCCCCAAGAGGCAGGGGTGTGGGGATCCCTCCCCAGGAGACCAGGGGACGGCAGGAGCTGAGACACAGAGGTATGACAGGAGACCCTTTACAGCCTGAGGGTTATGCTGGGGGAGAAGGGAAATGTCGTTATCCAAGACCTCAGGAGCATCGTCCCGGCTCTTCCACACCACTGTCCCCCACCCTCCCCAGGACACTTGTCCTCCCCCTTCTCTATCAGCTCAAGCACCCCCCTGCTCCTGCCCCATCACCTCTGCCCCTCCCACCACCCATCAAGCACGGTCCCAGCAGCTCCTCCACCTCCTCCGGGACCGCCCTTTTGATCGAAGCCGCGCTGCACAGCTCCGCTGTGTGAGAGACCTGCATCCACCTGCCCCACATCCCCCTCCTTCTCTCAGGAGCATCTCCCTCACAAGGCAGGGCTGAAACGCCTTCCCCCCATCCCTGTGGACGAGAAAAGGGGCTCTGCCCTCCCTTCGTGTTCACTATCCATTTTGCACAGTGGCTGCAAAGGCTGGTGGGGGAAGCCTCGCCTTGTCCCAGTTCCTCTGCCAGAGCCCTGAAGTGAAATGCCCAAATGCGTAACACCCACTCACCCCCTCATCCCCGGCAAACTGCAGCCCCAAACCCTCTGCAGACACAAGGCAAACCCCCAGGCTCCGCGGGAGAGACCCCGCAGCGGCTGCACCATGGGAGTGCGAGGGGTGGAGAGGAGAAACCCCACTCCAAGGAGAGCCGGGAGGGCGGTCCCTGGGCCGGTGGGAAGTTTCTGCTGGTGATGCTGAGGGAGGGAAGGAGAAAGGGGAAAAAAAATCAGATAGAGTTGGAAGGCTCCAGGGAGGTGGAGGAAGGAAAAGGGGAGGAGGAAGAGGAGGAGGGAGAGAAGGGGGAGTGGGAGGCTGGTGAGGAAGGATGTAGCCCGTCGCCAGGCCAGCTGGAAGGTGGGCAGCCGGAGGACCGGCTCCAGGGAGGTTATAAAAGGCAGGACCGGGACGCAGAAGGACGCGCATTCTCCGCGCAGCCCCGCGGGGACCCGCCACGCTCCTCCGCTGGAAGCCGAGGATTTTCTCCCCGACGGCAGAAGCAGCCCAGCAGGAGCGGGGACGCTGCCAGCCATGCCCCGGGGAGCTGGGCGCAGGGGCAGCTGAGGATGGTGCCCAGCCTACGTCCTGCCCTCCTCCTCCTCCTGCAGGTAAGATGCTTTAAGTCCTCTTCTCCCACAAGGGCCCTTCTGCCTCCTCCCCATCACCCCTGCGCCCTGCGCCGCCCGCCTTCTCCGCAGTGACTTTTCAATTTCTTTGAAGGGAAAAGTAAAAAGAGAAACCGCAATACAAAGGGCCCTCGGGAGAATTCCTCCAGTCAAGGCACTGGGCTTGGCAAGAGCTCGTCATGCTCAAAAACTGTCGGGGAGGGGGGCTGAAGTGAGTGAAAGGATCATTAAAGTGGGGGAGAATTGCAGCCAGGTCCTCCTGAGCTCAGCCCAGGATTCCCAGCCTTGTACCGCCCAGTGAAACCAGCTGCCACCAGTTTCCCAGGCTGCTGGGAGAGGGTGGCCACTCCGGGGGTGTGATGGATGTGGACAACACAAATGCAGAGCCCAACTGTACCCCCATAATTAATTTTCTAAGGGATCTTCTCCTTTTCCCCTCTGCACCTGCAAAGCACAAGACTTTTCCTCTCTAATTTGCTCGCTGTGGAACTGTAGCCACTGCTAATTTTGCAGCTCTGCAAAACATGCAAATGCTTTGTCAGAAGCAATATTCCTCCTCCTTGAGGGCTCATCAAGGAGGGAACAGTTCACAGCCCAAAGCGCGTTTAAATCCCAAGCCCTGGACAAACGAGACGAAGAGGTTTCCAGTGAAATCTTGAATTTTATTTGAACAAGTCTGTAATGGCAGCTAAACAAAATGATCAGGTTTTTGATAAAACCTCTGTGTCAGGAGTGGTAAAAGAGCAAATCTGCCTGGCTGGCTGCAGAATGGTGTCTCAGTGGCCCAGCTGGGACAGCAGAGTTATAACAGCCCTCCCCACTAGCACCACTGTGGCTCGTACCCCGCGGGCTGTGCTCCCCACTGTTCACCCCACTGTGCACCTCACTTGTGCCCATCAGCTGCACCTCTGTGCCAGGAAAGTTCTCACCTAAGTGATGAGAAGAGCTGATGTGCAGCAGGAGACCTCCCTGCCAAGTTGATGTTGCCTCTAAAAGCTCCTCTTCTGAGCAGCTGCTCTCTCCTATGGCTGCAGCCCACGAAGCCTGATTGATAGGATTTATAGGAGCTCTTTTGTTGTTATATTCCCTGGTTCAGATTTTGTTTGGGTCTGATGTAAGAAACAAAGCTGAGACAGGGCAGGATCTTTTCCCCCAGCCCAGGTTCTTCTTGGCCAGTGTGTGGGGACAGCACAGACCCAGTGCAGTAAGGTCAGGTTCTGGTGGGGACAGCCATGTGAGTGTGACAGCTCCTGAGCACTGTGAGCAAAAAGTGGTCCAAAAGAAGCCCAAAGGTGCTGACTGAGACACAGCTCCCATCCTCTGTCAAAGCTCCTTAGGCTCAGGGATTCCCTCGCCATCCCCAGATGTTCCCCAAGGATGTTCTCCTCGTGAAGCTGGAGCAACAAGTCCTCAAAAATCTTCCAGAGTTTGAGACAAAACCACCCCTGTGCTGGGGCTGGGACTGGGAGGGGGTCACAAAAACCAGTCCAGGCAAAGAGAAGCCTCTCCCAGATGGCTCCAAAAGGAAACAGCCAATCTACAACACTCCCCCCTTTGCAGTCAAGCTGTCTATTTTTCCATATAAATACATGTATTCAAAACTCAGACCCTTTTCCAGAACAATCCCAACCCTCTCCTGGGGACAGCATGGGCTAAAGGGCCATGAAACCCAGCTGTAAGTAAGTGCATCCCTGCATCCAGGTGGACCTGCAGCAGCATCCAGCCTGTGAGTGCAGAGACCTGCAGCAGCCCAGCTCTAGCACAGAGCTCAGCAGGGACAAACCTCCCCTGCAAATACTGGGCTGGCACAGTTTAGGTGTTCCCCGTGCACCTGGCCAGCACCTCCACTTTAGCATCGGTTTGCCCGTGTTGCTTTACTGGATAGACATCCCTCAGGGGGTCAGATAGACAGACTAGGAGACAGGCAGCCAAACTTGCTGCCAAGTGCTCCCTGGCATGCTGCAAGTCATTTAAACAAACTAAAAAACTGATTAAAATAAACCAGCTTACCTGCAGCTCTGTCAGGAACCAGTGATATTTCTGGGGCTGATAAAACTGCAAAAGCATTTTATGAAAAATCAGAGATTGATGCCAGGTGTGGGATAATTTCCCCTCTCACTTGACCACCTCCAGCAGCAATAAGCCCAAAACCCATCCCTTGCCCCTTCCATGCTCCAATCCTTGCATAAGATGCAGAGCTGCGGTCGCAGGACATGCTGACCCTGGGGATCTCTTCCAGTCCTCACTTTCCTTAAAAGCTGGAGTTGATTCAGTGGGTGTGAAATCATCCCTGTGGTTTTGCATCTTCAGCGAAGAAGTGAATGGAAAAGGCACAGCCTGTTCCCAGAATAGCTGCTCCATCACCATAGGATGAATATGTAGGAATACAATGAGAGTATCCTGCACTACCCTGCCCTGAAATCCATCTCTGCTCACCCAAAATCCTGCACAAGGCTGGCCCAGAAGTTCGTTGCAAGTGACAAGCTCAAGCTGCGATTGAGTCTGCAGTTTGGAGAGGCATCCATGGCTTTGTCTGTGAGAACAATTTTTGAACCCAAAGAAAGCACAAATCAACCCCCAAATCATGGGGTTCCCTCACCAAGCAGAGCCCAGGAGCCACTGTCCAACACCCCAGAGCTGTCATTCAGGAGAGGGTGGCTCTTTCTGAAGATGGAATAAGGCACCCGGGGCCAATCTGTTGTTTTTCCTTTTTTCCCTAACTGTGTTCGGAGCTGGTCAAAAAGACCCTCCTTCTCTGCAGGGTGTCCTGCTTTATCCACAGCCACCCACCCAGGAGCAGTCACCTCCATTCCGATGGCCAAGGGCAAAGGGGGTTGGCATTTTGCATGTCACAGTCCCTCTTCCACCCTGAAATCTGCACTATCCACCCTGGAAAGGCGGTGGCAGATGCGGCTTTGGTGTGGCCAAGCTTTCCTGAGTTGTGAATGCAAATAAACTGGAAAAAAATGATGGGGCAGTTAAACTGTGGATGTTCATCCCAGGGCGCAACCCTAAAAAGTTGATGGGTGAAGGAGGGGGTTTGGAGCAGTCAAGATGTGGGTTTTGGGACAGAGCTGGAGGGAAAAAAGTCCAATCCCAAAATGAAAATACCTGTCAATGCAC
Source organism: Coloeus monedula (assembly GCF_965178545.1). NCBI lineage: Eukaryota > Metazoa > Chordata > Aves > Passeriformes > Corvidae > Coloeus > Coloeus monedula. The sequence goes on along the minus strand of NC_138806.1, from coordinate 556,885 downwards.
AGGAGTTCCACATGTACAATCTGCAGGAGAGTTTAATACAATTGCCTTAGAAAAACAGCCCTCCCCCAGGCTTGCATCCATCACTCCAATCTTCCTCAGCAGCCTTTGCCTGTCACAGATCCCATAGGAGCTGCCTGGATTGTGTCCCCTTCCCCAGCTTGTTTGTGCCTTTAGCTTCCAATACCCAAATGCCACTAGTAATTCACTAGCCCCCAAAAATCCATGTCTCTCTTCACAGATAAATGAAGTCTGAATTATTTATGGCAAGGGAGGGAGACCAGAGCTTAATCCAGGAAAACCTTTAACTGCTCATAAATCAGGTTTTACAGGGCATTCATTTAGCCCTGATTGATATTCTTTTGTTAGGATCTGCATCCAGCACACTCAGAGAGATACTCCAAACAGAATAAACACTCTCACCAAAGCTCCTGTCTACACACCACAGGGACTGGCCCTCTAATATGGATAAATTAATAAACTTGCAGATTTTAATGCCAGATGGAGATGTTCTCACTGCCTGCTCTCCCCCTGAGTAACATCAGCCACAGAAAATGCCCCCGTGGCTCTTTCTTTGAGCCTTGTTCCGTTGCCTGAGCTTTGCCTTGATGCCTTGATGCTGACAGGGCTTGGGATGGGGCTTCGGAAAAGCAATGAAGGAGCAACGGGGGCTTGGTAGGGCAGCAGAGGGGCTTGGAGGAACCCTGAGATCATGGGCGGCAAAGCAGGTTCCTGCCACGTCTGAGACAGGGGCATAAAGAGGGTCCTTCATGGACCAGATACTGCCTGGAGATTTCATTTGTGGGTTGAACTGAGGATGAAACTGTTCCAAGTGAAAGCCCTCAAGGTGAAGCAGGTAAGAAGCTGCCCAGCTGCAGAAAACAGTGCCTGGAAGTCAGAGGAGACAAAGGCAAAGAGATGCCCTGCAGGGAAGGCAGGGGACACGGTGGGTTGGAGGCACCTCCGAGCACATTTGAGGGGCAGCCCTTTCAGTCAGGCTGTTGCAGGCCGCCTCCAGCCACCAGCTGCGGTCCTGGCAGGACATGCTGCTCCCTTCCCGCTCCACTGTTGCTGCTCTGCCATCGGAGGTTGGCATCCAGCTCTTTTAACACTCATTGTATTTAACACCCAAAGTCTGGCACCTTTTGCTGCAGGCTCAGAGCCAAGAACAGGCTCCATCCCAGCCTAATGCCCCAGGGAACCTCAGCAAAGGTCCAGGGCAGCAGCTGCTCAGCCCTTCCCTGCCCGTGTGTTCCAGGAGGTCTTTCCTCTTCCACGCCAAGTGTTGTAGTGGGCAGCAAGCCCAGCCAAGCCAGGGAGCAGCACTGGTGGGTCAGAGAGGTCCCTACAGCAAGGACAACTCCAGGGCGGCTGGTGTTGTCCCCCCTCCCGGGAAGGTCACCATGGCCATCACTGTCCACTGCTCCCACTGCCTTCCCCAGCTCTGTGCAAAGCCCCTGTCTCCCACGGCTTCGTCCCAAGCTTCAATCCCACTAATCACTCCGCTCTCCAATTACAGCCCCTCGGCACTGGACCACCGAGATTGCTAATTAGGCTACGAGCCATCTATCTCCTGCTCAGAGCTGTCAGCCCTTCCTGCCGTGCAGATCCCCTCTTGTTTGAGGCAATACGATAGCAGGGCGGGGGGGACAGGCCTGTCTCTGGGTAGCACAGTGCAGGGGGTGATGTTGCAGCTGGATGTGAATGTATTAATTAGTATCCACGGATCACTTTGTAGAGCGAAAGCACCGCAAGGGGACATTAATTCCTAATTGTTATTAATTGAATTTTTCTGCCAGGTCAGTGGCGGGTCACAAAGACTGATGCCATGTGTGTGTGACTGTGCTGCTCACCCCCACAGCAGCAGCCAGACCCCAGTGCTGATGAGCTGGCGCTGTTGCAGTCACTGTGCTGCATCTCCTGGCCGAGGGCACCTACCACCCTGTCCCCTCACAGGCACAGGTACAGCTCCGAAAACCTCCGTGTTTTTCTTGGAGCCCTGGTGGCACCAGGATGTGGTTGGTGTGTCCAGATCACAGAGATCTGCCCCACACGGTGCCCCACAACCTGAGTGACCTGAGGCAGGTGGTCCTCAATGCCTCAGTTTCCCTTCTGGGACAGCCCTGGCATGGTGGGTGGTGGGACACTGACCACAGCAGATGTTTGCTGTGTGTGGGATGCAGGAAACATGGGAGCAGTGTCAGGTTTTGGTGTCTGAGCTGTGCAGTGAGGACTGGGGCTGGGGTGGGGGGCTGGTCCTGCTACAGAAAATGTGGGGATGAAAGAAAGGAGCCAGTGCTCTGTGAGGTCCAAGGTTAAACCAGAACCATCCCTGTGTATAAAACAGGGCCTGGAAGGGAGCTGGGCAGATGCTGAGGCAGCAGCAGGGGAGACACTGGTGGCTCCTGATGGAGAAGAAGCTGCTGCGAGTGCAGGCCCTCGTGAGGCCTGTGCAGCTCCCAGCAGAACCATCCTCCATCCCTGTGGGAGCAGCTCCCCGGGCTGACTGGGAGCACTGTGTGAAGTGGCTGCTTCCAGAGGAGCAGATTGCCTTCCTTCCCGGGCAGCTGCGTGCTCAGCTGAGGCTCTCCAGGATTTTGGCAGGCTGAGGGAGGTCATAGAGGTGTTCTTGCCTGCAGAGCAGGATCTGCCATGGCCTGTGTGAAGGCAGGGCCGGGAGGGCAGAGGGACACGGCCCCTCTCTGGCCTGAGCACGACCTACTGCTGTGTCAGGGCTCTTGAGGTGAGCTTGGCTCCAGCCCAGCCAGGCCAGGCCCTGCTGGGCACCATGTGGCATCTTACGGCAGCGATGCTCTGGCACACAAAGCTCTTCAAGGACAGAGCTTTGACCTGTTCTCTCTGCAAAGCATGGGGAGGGGTTGCAGTAACCCACAAAGAGCAAAGCAGATGAGACAGTGACCAGCAAGTGCCAGATCAGAATGTTTTTGACTCGGACAAATCCCCCTGCAGCTGCCCCCTCCCCCTGTTTATTCCCCTCAAAAGGCTGACAGGAGCAGGACAAAACCTCTGCCTCTGTCAAGAGCTTTGGCCACACTGCAGTGTGAGACAAGAGTCAGAGCCTGGTAAAGAAGCTCTTAGTATTAGTTCTGTTCTGGGGATCCTTTTTTTCCTTTCTTTCTTCCTCCGGTAGCTGTTTCAGCTCATTTACAAAGCCTGCAAAGAGCCAGTGACTGCTCCATCCACACCCCTCTCTGGCCGTGGCTTGGTCCATGTGCTGCTCAGCGCCAAGACCTCTCCCTGTGTCTGGAAGGAGAATGGGCACTGCCAGGCTGGAGCAGGCTGGGATTAGGAGAAACACATCCAATTAACACTTGAAAGCCTGTTCAAGTGGATGAACCATCCCAGCCCCTTTTGGGCAGAACCCTTCTGTCCCAGCTGCCCATGCCAAGAGCCACCAGGTCCGGTGGGCACCAGCTGCAGGCATAAACACAGAGGGGAGCAGACCCCCTACACCTTGATTCCTCCCTGTCTGGAGGCTGGGGGATCTCAGCTTTCTGAAAGGAGACTCAGGAGGTGCTGGGCTCCTGCAGGACCAGCACCCAGGAGCTCCAAGCAGTGCCCGCGCCGGGGCAGGGTTGAGCTGCCGGATCCCCTGTGCCATCTGGAGCAGTCACAACAAGGGAGCTATTCTCAGCTCCATTTATATGTCTGCCTGACATCTCTCTTGCTGTCAAAACCAGCTTCCCAAGGCAGTAAACAGTTGTTTGGAAAAGAGCAAGTGGGTGCTGAGCTTGTCTCTGTGTGTGAATAAATTCTGCTCATGCCTTGGTAAGGCATGGGGATGGCTGGGTGTGCCAGCAAAGCAGACAGTGTTTCTGCGGCTCAAGGGCAAGAGGAGGAACATCTTCTGCCTGCTCAGAGCAGTTTGGGAGGTAAATGGCACTCAGGAAGGGGGTTCAGGCACTAGGAATCAGCCTGGCTGATGGGGAAGGCAGAGTTTGTTTCCCCAAGGAGCTGGGAGCTTGCCTGCAAGCAGGGGAGGTGCAGCCATTCCTGCCTTCAGGCTCAGGGCCTCTTCCCAAGGGGTCTGTATGTGATGTATTTTGGGGCGCAGCTCTGCCATTTAATCAGTGACTTGTCTCCAGAGAGTTTGCTCAGTCGTTGAAGGTGAAAGAAGTGGAGTTGGGCCTTATACACCATTAGTGCTGGTGCCTGGAGCAGAGGGGATAAGCCTGTGTCACCCTTCTCTGAGCTGGAGGAGAGAGTGGGCAGCTGCTTGTGCAGAAATCTGTGTTCTGCAAAATATCAGGTCCCCTCCTTCCCTCACCTGGCACCCTGGTGTGCCCTGGGACCAACAGCACTATCCCTCTGCCATCCTTGCAATGCCTTCATCCTGGCAATTGCCTTTCTCACTTTTAGTTTCCCCAAACTCCTGCAAAGGCACAATAATTCAATAATCATTTTTCCAAAATAGCTCCTCGTGCAGAGTTTTAGCAGAGCTGGGTAGATCCTGATCAGTGCTTTCTGACTCAGTGGGAATGTTGCTGTTTGGTGACAATTCTCCTGAAAAAAAGGCTTGAGCCAGATCTGGTTGTCTGTGGATCAGATCTCCTTAAGGACATGTATGAACATCTTCCCACTGACAGCTTACAAGGCTGTGATTTCAATAAGGGATTGAAAATCAGTGCGTGGTGTCAGGCTCATCATTTCCCCTGTCTGCTCTCAGGATTCAAAGATGCAAAACCCAAAAGTGTTGATTAAAATGCTAAATAGCAGAGGTTCCACAATTCAGCAAGGGCTGCAGGAGGGTTTGCTGAGGGGGATGTTTGAGGCAGGAGAGGATCGGCAGGTGAGCAGTTCCTCAGCACAGTTTCCCTGGGAAACCATCCTGAAAATGGGTACGTGTCCATTGTGCAGCTTTGGGGGTAGTACCCACCAAGACATGGGCAAGCTCAGCTCTGACCCAAGGAGGCATCTGGGATGGGGGAAGCAGCATATCGCACATATAACCCTGCCCCTGCCTGCTCTCTCCCCATCCAGGCGTTTCTCCTCTGGGATAGCCCGGTGGCAGCCTCCATCCAGGAGCAGTACTGCGAGAGCCTGCCGCCTGTCACCAACCACACTGGTGAGTGTCCCCCATCCCCAGCCCACTCGAGCCACCCCCTGGGGTGGAAGAGGGTGTCAGAGGTGTCTCTGGGCTCATCTGCTGCTGCATGGATCCTTTCTGGGGAGGTGGGATGTGCAGAGGCTGCATCACAGGCCTCTGCTGGTGCTGCTGCAGCCTCTTTGCAGGGTGACAGTGGAGGCAGGTAGAAAGTGCAGATCTCAGAAGAGATGAAAACACAGAAAATAAATGTCTGTTGGGTAGAAGGGAGATGGACAAAGAGACATCAGGGCTGGCTGCCTATTCTCTGCCATGCCCAGGGGCACCAGGACCTTGGCCCCTGTGTCCACCCCTCTACCATCCCCCTGCCCAGGGATGATGACTGGGGATTTTGACTTTTTGTGGAGACCACATCACCAGTGCAGTGTGGCCACCATGGCTCAGGGCTTAGCCAGCCTCTGTCCCCCAGCACTCCTACACAGGTGCCATTGAGCACTTTGGGAGGCCACCAGTCACAAAGAGCTTCTGGGGACATGGCTGTGGCCAGGGCTGGCTCAGCCCTGCTGGGTGGGAGCAGCAGGGTCACGGACAGCCCACGCCTACTCAACATTGTACATGGGTTCGATCCAATCAGGTCAGGGCTTGTGCCAAAAATGGCTTTTAGCCTGTATTCAGAATGTGACTTGGATGTCACCTCAGCAGTGACAGGTCTGGTTCAGTGACAAGTTTTGGGGGAGGAGAAGTGTGAGAGGGAGTGGAGCTCACAGGGACAAGGAGAAAAGTTCTCCCCAGCTCTGGGATGCTGCAGTGTTGATTTTCCATGACTGAATGAGAATCAGAGAGGGCACCAAGGAACTCTCTGTCAGGGTGATGGATGGCCACGGGACTGGGCACTGAGGAATGGCCGCAGGACCGGGCACTAAGGGATGGCCATGAGCACCCAGAGCTGAGGGATGGCTGCCCACCACCCATTAACAGCAGCATTAACAGCTCTTTCTTAACAAATCCCGTCTTGGCACCAGCTGATCCAGTGTCTGGCCAAACCCAGGCTACCATTGCCCTGCAAGAAGCATCCCAAGCCCAAGAGGTGGAGGCAGAAAGCTGGGGGACAGCAAAGCTGCCTGTGGAATAGCAATGCCTCGATGTCTGGTCGGACAAGAAACTTGGTCCTCGCTCATGTGCTTTGCTCGCTGAAGGTTTCATCACTCTGCTCAGTGAGGGCCTGTCCTTGGCCGTGTTAAATTGTGATAAATCCTGACCCAGGGCAGCATGCAGGTCCCAGACAATCCTCCTGCCCAGCTCATGGCCTTTTCCACCCACTGCTGGAACCTCCCAAGCCCCCGGGAGAGGTCAGAAAGGGGGGAGAATTTGTGCTGTGGTTTGCTGATGGATTGCCCTGGAATCACCACCATCCTCAAGCACCGAGCACTGCTTTCTGCAAGGATTGGGCTCTGCTCGGTGGGGATTTATCAGCCTGAATCCAAGCAGGATTTAGTGCACCTCACTGTCGATCTCCGGCAGAGAGGAGAACATGAGGCTTCAGATTTGCAAATTGTCCATTGTCTCTAGACATCCAACCTGCAATTCCTGAGCAACTCATTAATTTGAGTGGGGCTGGCACACGTGAGAGCCACTTCCAGCTGGAGGAGGGGGCTTAGAACAAAAGGTAGAGGTGAAACTAATTGTCTTATGTCTGCTTGGGAAGCAGAACTCAGCGCCAGCCCTGGTCCTTGGAGTCCATTTAGGCCCTGCCTGATGGAGTCAGTGATTCCTGCGGAGGGATATTTACTAAACTGGAAACTTTGATTTGAGGCTATTTAACATGAAGAGCTGTTAGGATGATGCTAATTAGAATTGCAGCAGGGCCCTGAGACTTAATTTGTTAATGCCTTCACAACCCTTGGGAAATGACACATGCTGATAGCACATGCTGATAACACGAGCCCAGCAGTCCCCCAGCGCGTGGCTCGGCAGGGGATCTGCTGGATGCATGGACAGGCACTGCCTTGTGCCTGTGTGCAGCCTCCCTCCTCCGAAGCACAGCCCAGCATGGGCTCTCCTGCTCTCCCTGGTCAGCAGTCCCTTAATCTCTCCGTTTTAAGGAGGATGTGTGGCTGGACAGTGATGTCACCAGCGTGCCAGCGCTCTCTGGGCATGTGCACTGAGCTGGAAAGGTCTCTGCCATGGCAGTGGGGTGGAGGCACACTGGGGTGATGCTTTCCAGGCTCAGGGGTGCAGGTGGTGCAAACTCTCATCCCAGGACATGGAGCAGCTGAGCCTCACAGAGCTCTCCTGTCTTGCCCTCTTATCACCGTGGATTTACCCATCTTCCTTCAAGTCCGCAGTGCAGGGTGATATCCCCAGGAATTCAGGCTCTTTGCACAGGTGTGATGCTCCAGCTTGATAGTTTAGGTATCCATCAAAACTTCCTCTCAGTGAGCCCCTGATTTTGGGCGGGACTGGGACACAGGGGCACAGCTGGATGCTCCATTAGAAAGCTCCTCCCACAGTAGCAGTGAAGAGGGAATATCAGGCTGGACTTGAGGTCAACATGGTGCCTTCAGGAAGCCGGGTCAGCTGCACCCCCAAGCATCTGCAAGCCAAGCAAGTCTCAGATCAGGCTTGAAATGGAATGCAATGAGGATCAGCATCCCTTGTCTGGGGTGGATAGGTGCTGTCCCAAGGGCTCCCAGCCCATGGATTGACTCAGACCATGGATTTCTCTGGCTGATGATTTCAACTCCCCAGGATCTGTGTGCAGCTGCTTCTCGCCCTGCCACAAAGTCCATCAGGGAGGGACAAGGTCGTTTCATCCACCAGGGCAAAGCATTCCCTGCAGCTGCAGGACTACTTCCCTGGGGAAGGAAGGGGAAATCTGAGCATATGGGAAAGGCTCTTCCTAATTAATAACGAGGCTTTTCCAAAGCAGCTCAGCAGAAAGCACTCTAACGGAGCAAGCTTGGAGCACTCTCAAGGGGTTGTTCTGCCATTTGTAGCTCTCAAGCCTGGATCAGCCCAAGGAGTTGCCAACCAATTGCTCACATCCCCCTCTGGTCCTGGCTGCATGATCCACTCCTTTAAGCTTGTTATCACAATGAATTCTTATTCTCAATCTCATGTGTGTGCTCAGGAGAGAGGAGAGCACAGAAAATTCTTTGTCAGGAAAGAAATGTTTCATGCCAATGCCAGTTCACCTAAAGCAAAGAAAAGTGGCACCAAAGCGAAGCAGAAAAAAAGAAATGTCTGGGGGTTTTTAACTGAAGGTTTTTTCAAGTGGGAAAGGGGGCTTAGCTTTGCATCAAATAAGGCAAATCTAATTGTTCCAGATACAGCAAAATCCTGTGGCTGAGGAGCGGTGAGTGATGAGAACATATCCTTCACAGGCACTATCAGACAAGTTTGGTAACACCTTTCACAGTGGGTGACAATTTGACCAAGAGCCTTTCCACCCACTCCAGCTCAGCTCCCAAAGCGCTGACGCTGCTCCAGCAGCCCCCGTGCCACTGCTCTTTCATTCACTCATTGACTCCCCTGGGGTGAGCCTGGAATTTAAATTCATAAAGGTCAAATTAACATCAGCCACTCTTTTCAGTCTCATTGGCATCTCTCCCACCGAGGCAGAAATATTAATAAAGGAGCTGAGCAGGGGTTAGAGATGCAGCAATGAGTCTTGGCAGGGACTTGAGGGAGATACACGGTGTTGGGAAGGTTTGGGAAACAAAACTCTCATCTATATGGAAAATCCTAATGGTTAAAATATATACTGGTGTCGATAAAGCCATTCTGCTCCATCATCTGGGAAACAGGGATGTCAGTAGCACCTCACTGATATTCATAGATTTTATTGTAGTGGAGGAGGGAAGATGATGAGGGTTTCCAGTAGGAAACTACGTCCTGGCACACCCCAGTGTGAGCAGCAGCTACAGCAGTTAAACTGTACTTTGGACTGGATGCAGTGAAGTCGCTGCCAGAGGCTCTGTTCAACTGTGGCCAAACTAGAAGGCTCTGCTGGGAAAACTCTGCCAGGGAGGGGTTGTGATGCTTCACTCACCCACCACCAAATCCCAGCCAACCCCAGGGAATAAACCACTTCCTGCCACCCTTGGTTATAACACAACTCCAAACACTCCGTGGTTCATGTCAGGAGAAAAAGGTAAGTCCCAAACACAACCCTCTACATTATATATACATATACATATATACATATACATATATACATATACACTGTAAAGCTGCACCTGGACCATCTTAAGTGATAACATTGAGCAGATGCATCAGATACCAACAGCACAAGCCAGGTTTGGTGCCTTTTATTTACAGCAACAAGCCAAAAATTCATTACAAAGACTCATAGCTATCATAATGCTTAATTAGCCTGGGTAATTATTTTACACCAAGGATTGTGGAGTTTGAATGCTTGGGAAGATTTCTGGGGATTTTTTAAGGACTGGTCTTACAAAGGTAAATAGAAGCCCCCAATGCCGCCAAAAGCAGTGCTGGAGGTAGGGTGTGAGCAAGGATCTACTTTGAGGTAGCCGCATCTGCTCCCAGCCATCCTGAGCACCCACCCCTGCCCAGAGGGAAGGCAAACAGCTCCACCACCCCAATTTCTACCCCACTTTAATATAAATTGTCCCCCAGTGCCATTTCCCTCAATGCTTCAAGGTGCTACTCAAGCATTTAACATCCAAGTGACTCCACAGCTGGACCCAGCCACCCCTCCCTGGCACATCAGCACCTGGAAGTACAAGCATCCCCCAAAGGCCCTTGTTTTGGGGCAGTAAGGTGTGAAATGGCTGCTTGTGCTTCACCACTGTGGTGGAGCTGCCTGGGAGGGACAAAGAGCTTTTTGTGGTTTGGCTGCAGTTGATGCATCAGGCATCACAGTGAGTTGTATTTTGATTAGATGTGGAGATGAAGCTCTGATTGCCAAATGCAAATGTTGCAGCAGAGACACCAGGGACGCTCTCAGGGAGCCAGAGGCTCGAGGCAGCAGCAGTAATGCGGTCACAGAGGACATCAGGGCTGGATAGAGATAACTGTGGTTGAATGAGAGCTCAGGACAGGTAGTTATGTTATGAGTTAGTGAGTTAGATATGAGTTAACAACTTTCAGCTGTTAGCCTCTTGAGACACCTTAGATAAATAACCCCATCACTCCCAGCCACGGGAATGAGCCTGTAATTCAGATTTCCATCATCTCTCCTGGCCCCTTTGCATTGCAGAAGGGGAGACAGGCTTCACCCTTCCCCCAGTCAGAGTTATGTCTGTGCACAGCAGCAAACTGGGACATTGTGCTGGTGCACAGTTCTGCTCAGTGTACTGCAAGATGTGCTTATCAGCACAGCCTTTGCTTTACTCCTCTTCAGAGCATCCCAGCAATGGCTTGATGGTATGATAATACTTCAGACCTCCTGGCACCAACTCAAGAGCACAGTGGCCACACATCTGGTACTGCTGGACCAGAAGAAACATGCTCCATCCTCTTTAAATTTGCTCAAAATCTTTTGGCAGATTAGCTGGGAGTGGAGAGCTCTACCCTGCTGGGTTTCGTACAGTTCTATGGCTTTAGCACAGAGCCATCTGGGAGGCCTCTGCGAGTGGTGAAAGCAGGCTGGAGAAGGATGTTTTATAGAAGCAGATGGGAGATTGCTACAGTTACCCTGAGACAGTTATTGTGATAGAGTTGTCTCAGTGTAAGTCCCTGGACAGACAGTTTTTTCTTCAGAGGAAAGTAAATGCTTTATATTGCTTCAGAGCAGCACAACCCAAAGGCAATAGGGTGAGAAGGGATTGGACTGACTTCCCCTGTGCCACATTCGTTGTCTCAAAGTAGGGCCTGCTCCTTCCTCCTCCAAACACCATGTTTCTGTGTAGGAAGAAGCCACATTAGGGGGATTGAGTGCAGGTAGGAAGTTCATTGACCTTTCTTGCTATAAGTCTGTAAAGACCAAACCTGTGCAGCAGTGGAGCTGAGAAGCTGGAGCACACGTGTGCAGAACCTGGAGAATAATCCCCCTGCAAACACGGATGGGCCACCGAGCAGGGAAGCATTTAATACTGATACATATCATTTCCATGCCAAACACTGCTCTAAATGCCAGCTGCCACTGGGGAGGAGCTGCAGCAGAGGGTTGTGCTGGGCAAAGGGGATGTTGCAGCCCTCATGACACTCTTTGTCTTTACTGCTTTACTTATCCCTTCCCCATCAGGAGGGGTTTTTTTCTGTTTTCTGTGTGCTGGAGAGAGTAGAAAGAGCAGCATCTGCTTTCTGCAGCTTTTCTTCATCAAGCCTTTCTCAGTGTGAGCCTAGGAAAAATATTACAGCCCCCCACTAGATTAAAACCTGGTGGGACAGAGCTCCAAATGCTGCCAGTGGCGGCACAGGGGTGAAGCACAGGCAGAGGTCCAGGAGCATCCGACAGCCTGGCTGAGCCTCTCCTCATCTGACTGCAGCCCCAGACCCAAATGTCACTCCACAGCACCACCCTGACCCATGGGACGAGGAGGGCTGAGCTCCTGCTGATGCTGCTGCATCCCACCTTCCCTGTGGTGGGACTGGTGGGACCCACTGGGTTTGGTGTCTGGTGGGATCCTGTCGTACTCTGTTGGGAGTGCCAAGCAGCATCACACCAAGTGCCTTGGAGAAAGGTGGAGATACTAAATCCAGCCTTGAACAGACATATCACAGAATGATGCACCTCTGTCTGGCCACGTTATTTCCACAAGTCTCTTTTGGGCTTGGTTATTAATGGCATTGCTGTGGGTTTGCTTTACTGGTGGAGAGTCATCATCCTCACTCTTCATGTTTGTCCTCCCTGAGCAATCTCTGTCTGTCCCCCAGAACAGCCCCTGGAATGCAGGAGGGAAACTGAAGCACAAGAGGATGTGGAGAAAATGGAGTTTGTGCTCAGCCCCACAGGTGCCCAGGAGGGGTGGCAGGAGCTGCCGTGGGCATTAGCACTGTGCAAGCCCATTTTCCTGTGCTGCGTTGTGCCAAGTGAAGCCTTTCCTGTTCCAGACATTCACGCAGCTTCTCACCTGGCTGGCTAACAGAGAGAGCACTTGAAATTTAACTTTGTCCTTAGTTCAAGTAATTACTGGTTGTTTTTTCTTTACATGGATGAATGTTATCATAAGATTTTTAACTGTGACCCTCTATTTCTCTGTCAAACTTCGGTCAAAACAACGAAGGAGCTCTATAAATTCAAATGGATGCAGAAAGACACAGACACACGTGATTAAAGGCACCTCGTTTCCTACAAAGTACAGGCTTAAAACGGTTAACTTAAAGGGAAGGTTGCCACAGCAACCCTACACATTAGCAAAGCTAAAAGCAAAGGTCACTGTTAAAATTAATTTCTCCCTACAAGCTACAGGAGGCAGAAGGTAACACTCACCATGCTCTGATGCTTTCCCAGCTCACACGCTTGGAAGTTGTTTTCCCTTGCTAAGATATTTGAAGAAGACACAGAAAGCCCTGAAAATTTTCTCTGAGAACATTGCAAAATAACAAGGAGCCAAATTTTCAGATAATCAGTGAAAAAATATTCCTCCATAAGAACATTCATCATCATCATCATCAATAGTATTTTGCTTTTTTTCTTTGGCCACTCTTTAGTCAGCTCCATCCACAGGAATTTTTGGGAAAGGCATTCAAATATCAACCACAAACCCAGGGGCAGAGGAAACGCTGTGTTCTCACACCCAGGAGCTGTGAATTGGGATGTTTTGTCTTAGGAAATGGAAATTTCTGTCTCTGTGCCAGCTGCACAAACCTCTCTGGTACCCAGGAGTGGTTTGGACTGAGCTCTGCCCCTTCCAGCATCTCCTGCTCACCCATCTGCTGCTTGTCTTGGATTGTAGGATATGGATGTTGCAGCCATTGTGCTTCCGACCTCACTGTGAGATGGAGCAGGGACATATTTAGCTACGGTACATGTTGTTCTAAATATACACAAATTATACATAAAAAAGCCTGCAATCTGGCCTACCTAATGCCTACATTAGCACACTTGTGTAGCTGGGAAAAGCACACAAATCCTTGAAATCTGAAATAGAAGCAGCAGCTTCGGAGTTTTCTACCCGGGAAAGACTGGAAGAGACCAACGGGAATGGCTGGGAAGGAGATTTTGCAGCCAGGAGGTGTGAGATGTTTGGAGAGGCTTAGAACCAGACTGGACACACCACTGAGGAAGAGCAAGTCTGGCTTATTGCCTGCTCTTGGGCTGGACACCAAAGTGATGGCTGAAGGAAGGAGCAGGGCTGGGAGACCAGATCCAGGGAACCCCAAGTGGACTTGGAAGCCAGGTCTAAAACCAGGTTTGTGCCAGAACTGGGCTTAGCCCTGTAGTTTAGACAGGACCAGCAGGATGGCTCAACCAGCCCTTGCGAGTCTTGCACAGCCCCCGTGTGGTGTCTGCCATGAGGGTTTTCTGGGGGCTGAGCTTGTGGTGACCCCTCAGCTCATCCAGCAGCCCCAGCTCTCCAGGCAAATCCTGACCTTTCAACAGCCTGGAAGTGGCCCATGGTGGCCCACAGACCTCTATTACCGCAGGCCTAGGCCCTAGGGTATTTCACCCTGTCCTGCAGCCGTAGGGAGGAGGAGGAGGAGAGAAGATCCAGCAGGCAGGAACTGTGCAGAAAGATTGATTTATTTAATTATTTTACAAACCCTTTTATAGACTTTTTTCTTCATAGTCTAATTGGACAAGGATCAGCCCCCCCTTGGGGTGATTGCCTAAAATCCTAAAACATCCATTGTCAAAATATTTTTCTACTATAACATAAACAAGACTTCTCAAGGCTGCAGGTGTTTGGTTGTTTACATACTCTGCTACCTCTTCTGTGAGAGAGAAAAGTCTCTCACGGACTTAGAAAATAGCAAGAAAATCCTCACTAGCAGCATTTTTGTATCTACAGACCTCTGCTAACCCTGTCCCCTTCACCCCTGCAGGTCCCCAGTGCAACGCCTCAGTGGACCTGATCGGCACGTGCTGGCCCCGGAGCGCGGTGGGACAGCTGGTGGCTCGGCCCTGCCCCGAGTACTTCTATGGTGTCCGGTACAACACCACCAGTAAGAGGGGCAGCACTGCTGGGGACACGGCGGGCGAGGGTTCTGGGACACAAGTGACAATAGACCTCTGGGAACAAAGTTCATCAACCGAAGAGAAAACAGCGCCTCAGACTCCAGATTTCAGGGAGGGTCGGTTCAGAGAAGCAGCTTTATAAGCAGGTCCTCCTGGGAGGAGGAGGGGGCTGATGTCCCCATCTTGGGGACAAAGGCAAAGGAGTGATCTTGCCCTGCCCTTGGGGGTGGCACAGGGGTCTGAAGCCCCCAGCTGAGCAAGGACTGGGGGACTTTGAACCTCATCCCCTCCTAGCACAGGTGGCTGCACTGTCACTGCCAGTGACATGCTGGGAGCAGAGGATGAAGCAACAGCATATGAAAAGTGCCCACAGCCATTCATAGCATTAGGTTGAGTTTCTGACCACCCAAGTGCTGGTTTTGATGAAAGAAACACCTTGCTTCCCACAAAAAACATAAATGTTTTCATCCTGCACATTCTTGCAGCCGTGGAGGATGGCACGGACACAGCTCCTGCTTTGTGGTGCCTCCTGTGTGGCTGTAGGAGCCTCTCTGCATTAATTGCGACTTGAGCCTGTCTGTGAGCCCTTCCCACCCCATCACCCTGATGAGGTTCATGGTCTCCTGTTAATGGAAGCCCAGTCTCACCCCAGTGCTGGCATCATCCCGCTGCCGACACCAATCACAGAGTGTCTGGGGCACCGTGGCCATTCCTTCCCAATTAGCCTTGCCTGTCCTCGCTGGGAGGCAAGAAAGCTCCTAATTCAGGGAGAGAAGTGAAACTTCATGCTGCCATCTCAGCAGAGATCCTGGGATGGCACACGATCACCCAAGCAAACATCGGAGAGAAAGGGAAGAAGAGTCTAACTAGCGGTGCTGCTGCTGCTGCATCCCTGTGCATGGTGAGGAGGTGTTGGGGTCCCCCAGTGCCCAGGGCAGAACTGGTGCAGACCCAAAGCTCTTGAGCGGGTCTGAAATATTCCAAGGATTTGGGTTCTGCGATTGTGGCCAAGGCAGTAGCTGAGCTGCCTTCAAAGCAGAAAATGCCACTGGCCTGATGCCAGTGCCCTGCATTAGTGACAGTCAGGTCACATCCTGTGCCCATCCCCATGCTGTGTTAACCCTTGGATGGGCATCCTCTCTTTCAGATAATGGCTACAGAGAATGCCTCACTAATGGGAGCTGGGCAGCACGTGTCAACTACTCCGAGTGCCAGGAGATCCTCAGTGAAGAGGTAGGAGCTGGGGAGTCCCTGGGCTCTTGGCAGGAGGGTGAGGGACAGATGATGGAGTTTGGAAAGGCAACAGCATCCAGGCCAGGAATGGCCCATGGGAGCTGAGAGCTGAGCATGCAGCAGCATGCCAGTGATAAAGTTGCATGTGGCAATTATGACCCCCTTCTGGATTTGCATTTTTATTCCTCATCAGAAATAAAGCCACGCCTGTTTCCGTTTCCATTAAAAATCCAAAAGGGTTGGCAGTGGGAGCTCCCCAGGGCCTCTGGGTACAGATCAGCCCTGGCACTCTCCTGCAGCTCCCTCCTCACACAGCACTCAGTTAAAACCCCGTCCTTCCCTGGCAGCAGTGAAATAATGGAGATATTTAGGAAGCTGAAAGAGATTTTAAAATGGAGATTTTTACAAGAATTACAAGCTCCTGAGTAGGCAAAGCCACCCCTTGAACAGAGGAGAAGACATATGAGTTGTTCATTTGCAGTTAATATCAACTCTGGTATTTAAGATGCTGATATATATTGCCAGGAATGGTTTTGTCGCTCACCTAATTGCTAATTCACAGCCTGGCTGAGTGCCTAACAGCAGGAGTGATCAATTAATTCAATTATCACTCACACCTTCCCTCCGCCCAAATTCATCCCAGCCTCTCAGCCGACCCCCGGGCAATGGGGGATGAACTGAGATGTAAGACTCCAGTGAGCTCAGCTGAACTGTAGCAGGGCTTCCCCAGAGGATGGGTTGGGATGTCCCAGCACTGAGCTGCCCTGGTATGAGTGGGATGTGAAACCAGGCCGGTGCCTCTCCTTCCCACGTTAGTCCCATCTCCTTCCATTCCCACTGGCCTGTCCCCGGGCAGGCTCCAATTTCCTGAAAAAGGGCCCAAAATTTGAGGTGCAGCTGCCGGAGGTGATGTGGTAGAAGAGGTGGGTTTGTGCTGGTACTGGGGCCACTGCTGACCCTCTGCCTATGTCCCCCCTGCCAGAGGAGGAGCAAGCTGCACTACCACATCGCCATCATCATCAACTACCTGGGCCACTGTGTTTCGCTGGGGGCCCTCCTCATGGCCTTTGTCCTCTTCATGCGCCTGCGGTAAGTGACAAACCTGCTGCCCTGTTCCTTTGAGGTCACCTCAGGCAGGGGTGGACCCAGCCCCTGTGCTTTGCCATCTCCTCCCCTACAGCCACTGCTCTCCAGGCTGGAGGGATCCTGCCTATCTCAGGGTTGTTTTTCTTCTGTTGCTTTTTTAAAGCACCTGGTTATGGAGGCAGAAGGTCCTCCTTGGTGCCTTCCACCTCCTGGTCTTCTTCCTGCCTACCTCACCCAAGGCATAGTCCCAGCAGGTCACCCTTGGGGTCCCAACAGAGACACTCAGCTCCACAAACAGCACTGTCCCCAGTCCCCCTGCTCTGATGGTGCCTTGTTCCACCCCTCTCCAGGAGCATCCGGTGCCTGAGAAACATCATCCACTGGAACCTGATCACAGCCTTCATCCTACGCAATGCCACGTGGTTCGTGGTGCAGCTCACCATGAACCCAGAGGTGCACGAGAGCAACGTGGTAGGTGCAGCTCTGCCAGGCTGAGTCCACACCTGAGCAGGTGGGGGTGTGAGTACCCTGGAGATCACAGAACCACAAAGTGGTTTGGGTCTGAAAGGACCTTAAGGATTATTTAGTTCCAACCCCCCTGCCATGGGCAGGGACACTTTCACTATCCCAGGTGGCTCCCAGCCCCGTCCAGCCTGGCCTTGGACACTGCCAGGGATCCAGGGGCAGCCACAGGTTCTCTGGGCACCCTGTGCCAGGGCCTGCCCACCCTCACAGGGGAAAATTTCTTCCTTAAACCTACTCTCTTTCAGTTTGAAGTCACTAAGATTCAGCTACAAAAGCAACTTCAGGGGGCAAATAAGGCTGGCTGGTGGGCAACCCAGGTGTATGAGAAACACGGGTTTGATCGCTGTGCCAGGGTCTGTGCTGCTCTGTGCATCACTGCTCTGCGATACAAAGCTCGACAGGCTCCACATCTCCTGGCAGGTTTGGTGCCGCTTGGTTACTGCTGCCTACAATTACTTCCACGTCACCAACTTTTTCTGGATGTTTGGCGAGGGCTGCTACCTGCACACGGCCATCGTGCTCACCTACTCCACAGACAAGCTCCGCAAGTGGATGTTCATCTGCATCGGCTGGTGTGAGTGCCAGGCTTCCCCTCACCCTGCAGTACCCAGGGTTTAGTGATGCCCCCTCCATCCCCTGCTCCAGTTCTTCTTGCACACAAAGAGCTGCAAAAAGGGTGCCAGGAGCAGGAGGATGGGATATGCATGGACACATCATCTCACTGGGGGGATTATGTGTGAGAAAACCCCGTTGTGGTGTGGTTTTGTGGCAACCTTGCACCTCTGAGACTCACCTGTGTGTTCCCCTGCAGGTATCCCCTTTCCCATCATCATCGCCTGGGCCGTCGGGAAGCTCTACTATGACAACGAGAAGTGAGCCTGATTGTTCTTATCCCCCATTCCTTTTTCTATCCCAAATCCTCAGGGATCAGCTGTGTCTGGGACTCTGTCAGGGAGGAAGAAAAGCACAATATTCTTCCATTCTTTCTTTTATCCCACCTTTCAGCTCTCTGCAGCATGAGCCGTGCCTACAGCCCTGCCCCTGCTTGCTTCTTCTCAAAAGGCAAATGCGATTTTTAAGGGGAAAAAGAGATTAAACCAGATCTCCTACAATATGTTTGCTAAAGGGAGCTGGGATTTAACCAGCAGAGGTCTAAATTACCCCCACCTGAGCCATTTTCACAGACACCTGCTAATGAAGGTCTTAACACGTACCTGAGAGTTCATCCCAGAGTGGGAAGTTGAAAGGAGCCCATTGAGATGAAGGGCAGCTCGTTCTGTTTGCCAGAGATAGTTTTCCCTGCTGACTTCAGAAGCACTGATGGAACAGCCCTGACACGGTGCTCCCAGGACAGGGATGTACCTGAGTGAGCTCCCGCAGGGTTTGCTGGGGACAGAGCTGACCTGGGCCGGTGTGTGTGAGATTGGAGGATTCCAGAACATCCTGAGCTCGAAGGAACCCACAAGGATGATCGAGTCTGACTCCTGGCCCTGCCCAGACACCCCAACAACCCCACCCTGGGCATCCCTGGAAGCGCTGTCCCAGCGCTCTGGCAGCCTCGGGGGCCGGGACCATTCCCTGGGGAGCCTGGGCAGTGCCCAGCAGCCTCTGGGGGAAGAGCCTTTTCCTGATAGCCAATCTAAACCTCCTTGGCACAACTTCAGGCCATTTCCTTGGGTCCTGTCCCTGTCCCAGGGAGCAGAGATTGGAGCTGCCCATGGGGAGGAGCTGCAGACCCTGGTGAGGTCTGACCTCAGTGTCCTCTGCTCCAGCTGAACAAGCCAAATGACCTCAGCTGCTCCTTGTATGGCCCCTCCAGACCCTTCCCCATCTTCATGTCCCTCCTTTGGATAGTCTCTAATGGCTTTAGATCTTTCTTATATTCTTGTGCCCAGAACTGCCCCCAGGATGAGGCTGCCCCCATGCAGAGCAGAGCGGGACAGTCACCTCCTTTGCAAGGAGGGTGTCCCTGCTTGTCCTGCAATAACTGCTTCCCACATCCATATGGGGCCCAAAAACACTCCCACATGCACCCCCTTTTCCTGAGTTCCCAGGGAAGATATTCCACAATGGCTGCTGCAGTTTGAGTTTTAGTGCTTTCACCTCACGGACAGGGACTTTACAGAGACTGTGCAAGGACAGGAATCAATCCAGGTCACTCCCATGGCAGGCTTGTCCCTGACCCCCCTTGTCCCTGACCCCCCTTGTCCCTGACCTCCCTTGTCCTTGCCTTGCAGGTGCTGGTTTGGGAAGCGAGCAGGAGTTTACACTGACTACATTTACCAAGGCCCCATGATCCTGGTGCTTCTGGTAAGAGCAAAGTGACCTTGTGTGCTAAGTACAGAGTCCTTCTGTGTGCAGGTGGGACACAGCTGCTCCTGTACAGGGTCTTGCCCCCTCCTTTACCTTCACTCTGCTGGGGCTGGTTCTGCTGCCCCACAGCAACACTGCCCCTCACCCAGACTGCCCCTTGAGCAATTTTGGGCTTGGGATGGGCTGCAGAAGGAGCCCGGAGACCTCACTCTTGACAGGGATGTCCCATCAGCAGACTCCCACATGCATCAGTAGGTCCCTCCATCCCTGCCCTGGCACTGTTTGGGTGTGGGTGGATGCTTTGCCAAGCATTTGCAGAAGCCTGGGATCCTTGACTCCATTCCCCGATCCCAATTCCACCTCTCTGTTCCTGGCCCCCAGCTGAGCAGCAATGCTTGAACCAAGGGTCACATGGAGCACAGTTTGATGGGGCTTTGTCCTTTGGGGAGGGACAAAGAAGAGCAGAGGTGGTGGGTCACAAGCTGGGGCTCCAGCCCCTGTTTGCAGGGGAAAGCCATGCACAAAGCCCCAGAACTGTTCCTTCCTCCTCCCTCCCTCCTGAGAAAACTCAAGGGAGTAAAAATCACCAGCATGACAGAATAATTGATCCTGCTTCCCATTTCCCAGCCCATCAGGCAGCCTGGCCACTGATAATTCCTCTCAATTGTGCTCTGCTCTAGGGATGCCTTTCCATTCCCTCACTAGCAATTAGGCAGCTGGGAGAGCAGCCAGGCAGATCCTGGCTGTGATGACAGCCACTCTGCACCTTACATTCTTCCTTTCCCTCCAACTTTTTCACCTTCAGCCCTTTCTCTAGTGCTTGTCCTTCCTTGGCAATCTCCTGGCGTGCCCTGCTGCCCTGATCCCTTGACTAAACTCCTAAACCTTATTGTTCAAGTGTTCTAAAAACAACCAAGGCAGACGTGCTCTCACAGTGCATGGAGGGCAGTAAAACAGGTTCAAGAGGAAACATTCCCATTTCCCCATTTCCTCCCCCCGTTGCTGAGGAAATGGGAGGAAATGCTGGGGGAGCAGACACTAACCAGGGACCCTGTTCCTCCCAGATCAACTTCATTTTTCTATTCAACATTGTCCGAATCCTCATGACAAAGCTTCGAGCT
Source organism: Coloeus monedula (assembly GCF_965178545.1). Lineage (NCBI taxonomy): Eukaryota > Metazoa > Chordata > Aves > Passeriformes > Corvidae > Coloeus > Coloeus monedula. The sequence continues at coordinate 536,457 of NC_138806.1, read as the reverse complement.
TCAACCACGTCAGAGACAATCCAGTACAGGTAAGAGCATGAGCGACCCTGCAGGAAGCCTAGGAACTGGGTTCCCCCATGATTAGTGGGCATGGGAACAGCCCCGTTAGCCAGGCAGCAAGGGGATGGAAACATGGAGATACCTAAGAGCACCTCAAATGCTCTTTGGAGGCACACGGTCATTAAATCTGGGATTGCTCTCCTGGCCAGGGAGAGCCTTGTGATGTAGAATGTGGATGGCTGTTTCTGCCTTTGAAGTGAACCCTTGGGATTTGAGTCTCTTTGCAAAAGCCTGTTGTGGTGGGACCTGATGAGCTCTCCGGGCTGGGAGCTGCAAATCCTGGCATGGAGGTGAGAATTAAATCACTGCTTGACAGAAAAGCAAAGGCTGAGGAAGGAGTGATGAATCCATGCCAACTCAACAGCTCCTTGTAAAGAGGAAGACAGTACTCCCACAGCACAAGGCAGGAAGATTTAACCCTTCCTTGCCTGCTGGGGAATATTTTGCAGACAACGTAGAGGTGCACGGTCAGAGCAGCTCCCCGAAGTACCGGGAACAGAAGACACTTTGGGCTTCATCATCATTGCCTCTGTCTGGATCATTTTGTGGGCAGGAACTGGGGAATCTCTCTGTGTGCTGGGTCAAGTGAAGCTGTTTTGAGGTGGAGGGTGGCTTTTTCAGCTGAAAATGGAAAAATTCTGGTTCTATGATTGGGAAATGCCAGCTTTCCTCATCACAGAGTATTGAACGGGGATGAGGGGTTCAGCTTGAGGTAAGCAAAGATAAAGGTTCTGGGAAAAGGCTGGTTGGCCCCAGTCAGCAATTTTGAGAGACCTTTGGTTCCAGCATTTGCCTCATTTTGGGGGGGGGTTATCCCCTTTGGCCAGGAGAACATTTTCATTTCCCAGAAGTATTCTGTGGGACAGGAAGACATGGAGAACTTGGTACTTATAAACTGTGCATTCCTGCTTAAACCAGGCAAGAGAGAGCCCTGGAGGGCTCCTGCTCACCTTAGATGGTAAAAGGCTGATGTGTCCCCTGCTGCCATGACTCTCCCCTGCAGAAGCCACACCAGGGAATGTGCTATACTGTAGCTTTCCAGCTCCTGTCCTCAGTTCCCTCCAGCTCCTTCATGTCATCAGCCCATTTGTGTCAGGGACTGTTCTCTCCTCCAGGTCAGAGATGCAAAACAGGTCCCAGACCCCCTCCCTGCCCAGCTCAGACCCTCCAGGAATGACCTTCCCTGTGTTCATTTACTGTTAGAATCTGTCTATTAACAGGATCTTTAAGCAAAAAACGATGACTTGGCATTGTTCTTGTCCCCTGATCCAAAGGAATGAGGTGCCAGGCCCCAATCCTTCCCACACTCTCTTTTTCAGCACTATGATTTTTCCCAAACTGCACTTGTAATCTCATCAAGATATCAAATTAATTACCTGAGAAAAGGTTTTCATAAACCCATGTTGAAGGGTGTGAATTATTATACCCTCCTTAATTCCTTTTTAATTGAGCTGTAGATCAGCCAAGCAATCATTCCATGCCCGCTCAAGGTCAGGCCTCTGCTCATCACTGCCCTTTTCTGGGTGGAGAAGCAGAGCAGGGGCCCAGTGCTCAAACCAGCCCAGTCCCTGGGGGAATTGCACTGGAAAACAGCCCAACTTGGCTCTGTCCTCCCCCAGTCACTGGCTTTCAAGTCCCAGCAGACCAGTCCAAGCCATGCTGGTGCTGGGATGGGCAGAGTCCTTGTGCCCAGGGCTGCACTGTAGCAGCTCAGGTCCCTGTTTTCTCCCTAGGAAAGCAGTCAAGGCCACACTGGTGCTGCTGCCCTTGCTGGGAATCACCTACATGCTGTTCTTTGTCAATCCAGGGGAGGATGAGATCTCCAGGATAGTCTTCATCTACTTCAACTCCTTTCTGGAGTCCTTCCAGGTAATGGTCCTCCACACTGGCTTCTACCCCAGTCCTCTCACCAAGGCATGTGGAGGAGCCCATCCTGGCTGATGCCTCATCCCCTTCTGTGTCCTCCCAAAACCAGACATCCCCAAACCCCAGGGCTGTTCCAAAGCTCCTGGCCTGGGGGTACCTGTTGGCCATGACTCTGCTGCTTGTCTCCTTCCAGGGCTTCTTCGTCTCTGTCTTCTACTGCTTCCTGAACAGCGAGGTGAGCACAGGGGCTGGGGTGTTTTGTGGGGGTCTACACCTTTCCTTGCAAGCAGACAAGTTCAGCCTGAGGCTCTAGTGCTGCACAGGGCTTGGAGGGTGCTTGTCCCTAATTCCCCATCTGAAGGTCTTTGATGATCAGAGTTGCTGCTTCACCTCCAGCCCCAGGTACATCTGCAGCCCCAGATTTTGCCCAGACAGGAATGGCTGCTTCCATCCCCTCCTCTGGAGGGGGAAGATCCACCCCGGAGAACAGATGCTCTCAAGGTGCGCCTGTGTGATTTGGTGCAGCAGAGACCAGGGTCCTCCCCATCCTGGGGAAATCCTTCCCCAGGGTGAGCCCCATGCACATGTGGATTGCACATGGCTGAGAACATCTCCCAGGCTCTTACCCATAACACAAACAACAGAAAGTAAAGGAGCTGAGAGTAGAAGCGAATCCTGGGGCCAAATATTTGGGCAGCTTTTTCCTCTGCCTCCTCCAAATGCTCCCACACCTTTGATGGCTCAGGAAAGTTTACCCCACATTAACCTGTTTTGTTACCAAATGACATTATTAGTGCTTTTTTGGCTGGAGGACCGAGGAGAAGGATGGCTGGTGCCTCTGAACAGCCTGTGCGTGATGACTCAGTGTCCCTCATTCATCCCGCGCAGGTGCGATCGGCCGTACGGAAGCGGTGGCACCGCTGGCAGGACAAGCACTCCATCCGCGCCCGCGTGGCGAGGGCCATGTCCATCCCCACCTCCCCGACCCGCGTCAGCTTCCACAGCATCAAGCAATCCACAGCTGTCTGAGCCGGGAGCGAGCGGCCGCACCGGGAGCCGACATCCCCGCTGTGGGGAACCCCTGGGAAGGGGGCACGGACAGAGCCAGGTCCTGCCTGTGGCCCCCGCCCCGCAAGGAGAGCACAAACTCACTCGGTCATGGGACACCTGCACAGCTCCTGCCGCACGTGCTGGGCAGGCCTGGAGGACAGGACAGCTGCGACGCTGCTTTGTCATCTCCCTGGCAGCTGTATGACCTTCTGGCGTGGCAGAAGGAGCCAGAGGAGCCTGGAGAGGTTGCAGCAGCCTTCTGCCGGCTCCATCCTGGGCATGATGTCCCATGTCACTGCTGTTTTCAAGTTTGTCTGCTTTGAGGTGACAGGACATTGCTGGGGCAGCTTATGGGGCTAATTCCCTGGGAAGCTGGGTCAGCCTTCCAGTGAGCACATGCTGGAATGCTGCTGGCAGGGGGGAACCCTCTAGAGAAGCCAAAGACCTCTGTGTTGGAATAGGATGGATGGAGAGCCCTGGGGTGATTGTAGACGTTGCTTCATGTGGCTGTGTTTTTTTACCACTGGGGCTGAGTCCTTCCTGTGTCTCTTGCTGGGTCTTCAGATGTCCTGTAACTGCTGCTTGGTCTGACCAGGTCATTTCTCATCTTGACACCAAGGATGGGGTAAAGCAATGGGGTGGGAGAGGGGAGGGAACCCCCCTCCCATGGGGATGGGTCCTAGGGGCTCTGAGCAGCCACAGAGAAGGGGCTTGATCTGGAGGGAAGCACAGGAATTAGTCCAATCCTCTGGTCCAGCTCAGATGGACCCCCAGGTCTCTGCAAAGCCCTGGACGTCAGGCTGACTCCATGTCCCTGCTCAGAGGTTGGAAAGGTGAGGGAGCCCTGCAGTGGAGCGGTGGCTGAGGTCCCCAAAGGCAGCTACCATAGGGACAGGCCCTGGCTCTGCCCCCTCCTCCCTGCCCTGCTTTTACCTGGGCAGGTGGGCCCAGCCCAAAGCTGCTCCTTACTCTTGTGCAGGGGATGGGACCAAACCATCCCCACACTGGGGTTAAGTGCCTTGGAGGAGCAGCAGCCTCCTTCCCTCCCTTCCCATCTCTGTCCCCAAGCTGGGGACACCAGATTGTCCCCAGTTCTCCCTCTCCCACTGCCCTCTTCCATGTGGCCACTGAAAGCAGCTGAGCAGAGAGGTCCATGCAAGCAGAGGGGTTTGCCTTGACCTCTTTGGAGCCACCTTTACCTTGCCGCATTCAAGGTCTGGGGATGCCCAGGCAGGGATTGGATCACAGCAGGTTTATGGGCTGTCTGCCCTCTGCATCCCAGGGATTTTGCCACTGGGGCTGTGGAGGGTCTAGTGTGAGCCCCTTCACACTTCTGTGCCTCAGTTTCCCCACTATAAAGAATAGGCATAAGTGTTTCCTGCCCTGGGGAGATTTAAGCATCTTTGACATTGCAGTACTCTGTGATTTCTTCAGATATACCACAGAAAGAATAAAATCTTGCATTTTTTTAATTTAAAAGGAGGCATAGGGAAAAACCTCTCTGTTCTTTCTTCAAACATTTGTGAAATTCAGTAGTTTGGAGTAAATTCCCCCCACTTCCTTCCCATTTTGGTTTTCTACCTGCATGGCTACAGTGCAGCCAAATTGAAAATATCCCATTGACTCCAATAGCCTGCTGGGAATAGCAACAGCTCCCGGTATGATGCAGTGACCACAACACAGACCATACCCTGCACTGACTGTTTCAGTCTTTGTTCAAGTTCAGCCACTGCCAACAGTCCCAGAAACTGCCCCTTCTCCAAAATACGGGAGTGAAAAAGAGCCCTGGAGTTATGCAATGGGAAAAGTGGCAGCTCCCAGCTCTATGAATACCTTCTGCTGCTGCCCTACTAGGAGTAGACTTGTGTCTTCTCCTGTGTCTTGGTTTCTCTGTTGGGTACTTTGGCAGGAGTTAATAAAGATCTGTTGGCAATGGAGAAGGGGAAATGCCCCAAAGAGCTTTTTTCGTCATCCCTGCTCGTGACATTGCCAAAAAATTATTTGCTATGTGTTCAATTTGGATTTTTCTAAAGCAGGGTCTTTTGGTGGAAAGAAGCTGAAAATTGAAAACCAAAGAAAGAAACCCAAACAAGCATCTCTGTTCACATCACTGTTTTTCTCTTCTCCTCTTGGTGGTCTGCCCCACCTGATGTGACTCTGTGTTCCGTAGCTGGAGAAGTGTGTGTATTCTCCGTCCTGTTTGATTAAAATTACTTCAATTCTTCTCACAAGGACTTGCAGGGCCTGTTTATCTTTTGGAAAAGACAACACTGGCATGGCCCCTCCCCAGTTTCCATGGGAGCATCCTCACACTGCACTGGGCTCAGCATCCCACTGGTCCAACAGCTTTTTGGTCTCCTTTCTACCTCAAATCCACGTGCCCAGAGCATGGAGGTGGCTCTCCATGAAGGTATCTACACCATTTCATCCAAGAGAATCCCACATGGGTTTTCCAGACAAGCCATCAGAGCTGGAGAAAGTCCTCCACGTTTTCCCCCTTGCCAGCTGAGCTAACACAGAATAAAAATGTAATGTGTTTCATAGCAGGAGGGAGGGCCAATTAAACTTGAATTTCATTTCATACATCAATGTTTACAAGTGAAATTCAGACACAAACAGAGTTCTGGTCAAGCTCTTTTGATACAGAATTAATTTGTTCATCACACAGAGCCTTGGAGAGCACTGCAATTTAGTAAGCACCATGCACATAAATAATAATTACAGGTTCCTGCTGATTACATGATTGTATTTAAAGTTATCAGGTAATTCTGAGATTAATGTCCTGCCAATCCAGTCCTCTTGACAAGGCTGAAGCCTCTTGAGATCATCCTGTGTAAACCCTTTATCTTATCCTGGTACCTTCTGGGGTTGGGAAAAGCAAAGCGGGACCCCAAGGATGGGATCTTGTGGTGCTATGGGACATCCCAGTGCAATGAGGCACAGGAGCTTCTCCACCACACAGAGATGGATTTTGATTTAGCTTCTTTATTTGGTTGACACATTAAACCCACCATGGAGGTTGTCTCCAGCCCCAGAGTCACTCCCCACCCTCAGCCCCACCACCTAGGATCAAAGTATGGGTGCCCTGAGATACATCCCCAGCAAACCAAGGGCCAGCAATGGAGAAAACCTGCCAGCCAGAGCCTGAATGGAGGCAGAGGGGAGCTCGTGATCCTGATTCCCTGTGGAGCATCTGCACCTTCATTCCACCTTCCAACGAGGCTGCCATGTGCAAGCATCCCCAGTGCCAGAGCCAGGACCTCCCAGTTCCATGGCACATCAATCGGAGGGTTTATGGCTGGTATTTAAAGCAAAGCAGGACTGTCATTCCCCTTCCTCAGAAAACAAATATCTGTCTGGTGGTCCACAGCTTTGGGCCATTCCTGGATGTTGAGCCCTGCTGTACCTTCCCAGGCAGGGAAGGACTCTGGAAAGAGTGGGAGGTGGGGAGGGAGAGGAAATCTTGTGGCAGTTTTACAGCCCAATGGATTCAGTTGTGGCTTTCAGCACTGTCCACCCCAAGAGTCCTCTCGTTTGTGATGTGTTGTCCTTCCAGCACTGTCAAACTCCCAAATAAATATTTCATCCTTTAATTCCAATGCCCCTTCCTTCACTGCTCTCTCCAGAGCAAGGCTTGCACTGACATTTGTCACCATAGTCACAGTTAAATGGCTCTCAGACACGTGGGGGTGGGAGACAGGCAGCTCTGCCACTCTCACTAAAATTTCAAAGGGACATATTTTTCCAGTTTGGAGGAAAACTAAAGATCAGAGACAAAGTGACTCCATGGGAGAGCTTGTGTGCTCAGCCATGGAGAAAAGGATCCTCAAGGAGCCCCCGGGCTGGGCTGAAGGCAGCAGAGGTGTGTGATCACACAGCCTGCTGGAATTGGCACTTGTACAGAGCAGGGATGGGTTAATCCCACAACCAGGAATTCATGTGCTCACCCACAACTGAGTCCACCCTCCCAGCTGGCGCCCTCATCCATGGGGATGTGCACCAAGGACTGTCCAGGTTTTCCAGGTTTGTTTAGAAACAGCTGCAGTCTCCAACCACCTGCTCCCATCACAACACCAGGAGAGCCCCTGCAAGCACCACGGCCGAGCTCCCTGGCCCTGCCCTCCTCCTGTTAGGCAAAATTTTCCATGGGAAACTTGCTTTTAGGCCGCTGAAATCTGTTGCTGAGCCTCCTGCTGGTGTGGAAACTGAGGCACAGATTTGCTATGGATTTTGGGAAATATTGGGCTCTGCCGGCTGAGCACCATCCTGACAGACACCTCTGCTGCAGAGCATCCTCCAGCCCCAGAGCATCCTCCATCCAGGTCTGAGACCTTTTTTCAGGAGACATCAGTGTGAAGGGGGCTTGGGACCCTCCTCAACAGCCCAGAGCCTCCTTCTGCCCCAAAGAAATGTCCCCCACACCCCAGCCTGACCCAGCCAACCCCACCAAACACGACTGCTGTCTGTTCTGAGCAGCTTCCACTTCCAGCCAGCTGGCTGATGTATCCAGCTGCCCTGCCAGACCCTAATTTTGGGTGCATCAGGAGAAGGGTCACAACTTCCCTCACTCAGCACTGTGCCCACAGGGCCAGTACCCAGTGGGTCCAATGCAGATGCTTGAGGTCCAGAAGCCCATGTCCTCTGCTGGTCCTTGGCTGCTTCATTTTCTGCCTCCCCATTTTTCATGGAGGCAAACCACCAAGGACCTGTCCCCACCTGCCCTTCCCAGCACATGGTGATGGTGACACAGCTGTCAAAGCCCAGCCAGCACAAAGTCTTCGGGGTTTGTGTGCTGAGTGTGGCTGACCTCCAAACACGAGGTGTCAGAGCCCCTGGCTCGGTCCCAAAGGATCTTCTCTGACTGCCAGGGACTATTAACATCTCCCTGCTTCCAGAAGGAAGCTTTGTTTGGGATGAAGCCAGCCTTTGGAAGAGCAGATGATCCAGTGATGTTGCAACCAGTAGGGTCTCCTGACCTGTGCTTGCAGCTCTGGGGCTGCCAGGTGAGGTCCTGGAGGCTGGATGAGGCTCCTCCTGAAGTGGTGGAGAGTCCCAAGGAGCTGGTGGCTCTGAAGAAGCCTGTGGGGATGTGAAATACGGGGCAAAAGGGGAAGCCCTGAGTTAAGCACTCCCAGCAATCCAAATAGCAGAGGAACAATTGTTGGCACAGCAGGAGCCAGAGACCTGGAGAAACACAAACAGGGGAAACTGCAACCTGAAAATGAAACACGCAAGCACAGAAGCAGGATCTTAGCACAAGTCAGGAAAAAGCAGTGTGGTTGTGCCAGCTAGCTCAAAAGGACAATAGGATGAGATATTCAGGAAAAGCCTTGGATTATAGGCAAGAATGATTGCATCCTGACTGGAGTTTGACTGACACTCCATCACTAACCAAAGCCAGAGTAATAGAAATGCTCATGTTTCTGATGAAAATTATTTGGGTGACTAAAGGGAGCTGTATTTTAATGCATTAATGTGGGTAAGGTGTGTTTAGAGGCTGCACATTGAATAAGCGCATAAAGTAGACTTTTTTTTTCTCTGGGGAATGTCCTGTCCCACAGAGCTTTCCATGCAGGAAGTGCTGTGTCCAGCTCTGGAGACCCCAAAAAAGAAAGGACATGGACCTTCTCCAGTGATTTCAGAGGAAGCCTGGAGGTGTTCAGCCTGGAGAAGGCTCCAGGGAGACCTTAGAGCCCCTTCAGGTGCCTAAAGGGGGTCCAAGAGAGCTGGAGAGGGACTTTGGACAAGGGCCTGGAGCACCAGGAAAAGGGGGAATGGCTTCCCACTGCCAGAATTGGGGTTTGACACATAAATCACAAACTGGATCTAAGTGCCTCTCACCCCTTCTGGAGCAGCCCCACTGCTTCCACCCAGGATCAGGTGCTCCAGAAACAGCGGAGTCCACCTGGATGCTGGTCCCCAGCTCCTTATCAAACTTTTCATCAGCTTCCCTGTTTCTGTGGTCGGGAGAGTTTTAACTCCTTTTCTCCTTGTTGTTAGCCCTTGAATATAAACCCAACCCTAAAATGGATAAACCCCACATATTTTAATTCAGATCAGCTTACAAAGGCTTCATCCATCTCTTTTGACCCCCAGAGTAAAAGTTTTGTCTTAAACAATTAATTCTGCTTGGTAGAGTTTATTTTTTCCACAGAAGGTAAGTTTCCTGCCACTAAATCTCCTACCTGTGTGTAATTCCCAAGCTTTTCCATTTCTTTTCCCAAAAGCAATGCCCCCATAATTCTGTCTCTGCCCGGCTCCGTGGGTCCCGCGGGCGAGCTCAGTGTCACACTCGGTAGCAAAGAGGCGAGAGGGGCATTTGCGTGCGTTCCCGCAGGCGCATTTTCTGCCCCCACACTGCCGAAGCGTGCAGCGGCAAATACGAACACGATCCCGAGGGTCACAGTTTTGCCCGGGGGCGGGGAAAAGGCGGGACCAGGGAATGGGGACCAGTGGGGAGCTCTGGGGGAGGGACGAGGGGTAGAGGCCAACAGCAACCGGGGAAGCCAAACTGGGACAGGTTAACAGAACAGAACGAGCATCTCGGGAGAAGCTCCCTTGGCCACCCCAATACAAAGCGGCCCCTGTGGCACCAGGGACCCGTCCTACTGAGAGCTCTCTCCCCCTTGTAATGTATGTTCACCGGCCACCACACCCCCACACAGAATGTGATAGCAAGGAACAAAGCCCAGCCCAGACCCTGGAGATTTTCTCGTCTAAAAGTTGCAACTCAGGCATGTTACACCTAAACTGCATGGGGAGCTTTGAAGCCCCTGGTATAGCCCAAACCATCACAAATCCCAACCTGGCAAAACAAGGTGCAAGTCAAGCACCGCTGGAGAGGGGGAAGTGTGGAGCCAGTGCCATGGCAAACGAGGGAAATCTGTGCAAAATGGGAAGCAATTAAACGAGAATTAACCGGGCTGCAGGAAGAGAAAATTTCTTCTTTCAAACCATCTTTATTATAGGGGCGCAACGGCCCAGAGCTCCCATGGCTTATCACCAGGGTGAATAGATGAAGAGGCTGTTGTTAATCAAGATTGTCAGAAGATCTCCCAAAGTCAGACATCCTCACTGGAGCGAGGGCTGGCAGGGAACTTTGCTGTTCCACAGCTTCCTCTGCTCAGCCCTTACCTGTCCCTGGTGGGTCGCTTTCTCTGGGAAGGTCGCACCACACCGGGTCGTCCACCACCGGACTCTAAAGACAATACTTACCCACGAATGCGCTGGTCAGAGGAGGCCAGCAGCTTCTTGGTCTTTCCAGAAAACAGCTAGGGATTTCACACTGGTGGTTGAGAAGGTGACATCTCTGGTGGAGCTGGATGGAAATGGACCCTCCGCAGCCTGTCCCCATCCCACACAGCCCTTCTCCTTCCCTGACATCCTGAAAGGCCAGCAGTGTTGGTGCTATGGGGACGAAGGAGGCAAATAGAGTTTGTCAGACTCCAAAAGCCAAGCTGTGACATGGGCTGATATCCTGCCAAGGTGGGATGGGGCCAGGGTATGGCTGGGGGTGGGCAGACGTGTGATTCCTCCCCCTGTCCACCCTCACCCCCCTGGCAGTGACCACATAGACCATCACAAGGAGAATAAAAGGCTTAGAAAAGGACCTGTGTCCAGCCAAGGTCAGATTTGGTCCTCTGACATCCTAGAAGCTCCATTCCCCAGCTCCCTATCCTGCAGCTCTGGGAAGCAGCTGGGACACAGCTGAAACAGCTCCCTGAAACAGCTCTGGGAGTTTGAAGCAAGGACGGAGGGTGGGAAATTGCTTTTTATTGCAGCTGAAGAAAGCAGGGAGCGAGTGGGGGTGCACAGCCAGGGCTGCCCATAGAAACCAGTCTGTCCAGTGCCTGGGGAGGGGACCACCAGCCACCCCCTTTCACCGAGCTCAGATAAACCCCAACACCCTCAGACTGGCGCCATGTGGTGCTCAACAGCTGAGCTGCAGCTGCCTCGGTGCCAATTGCATACTTTCGCTAATGCCACCGCGCTAATTGCATTAATGGGACACTAATCACACACCTAACGGATCTAAATGGGAGCTAATTGCTCTACAGTGACACCGTGCTCCGTGCAGAGCTGTCCATCCCTGCGAAGAGCAGCTGTTCCTGGGAGCATCCAGCTGCTCCCGGGAGCGTCCCCTTGGCAGCCCCGGGGCTCTCCGGGCGCCTGAGCCGCAGCCCCGCGTGAGCGGCGCCGGACAGAGTGGCACTGGGCCATGTCTGCTCCTAACCCTCAGCAGGAACAGCCCCTTCAAGATTCATCTGACTCTTTCCGAGGCAAATTAAACCTCTGGTATGGCGAGGAGGTGTGTTCAGGCGGCAGGGGCGGTCTGACTGTGTATCCCGATCGTCCATTGGGAAGGGGTCTGCCCGTGTCCGTCAGGGAGGTCTTGCGCTTCTCCTGAGCCACCCTGGGTATGACCAGAGGCTGTGGGTCCACCTTAGGGACACCCAGTATGCCTGGCAAGAAATGGGTTATTCCTGCCTGGAAGGAGCAAGCAGGAGCTGGGGAAGGCGCTGACCCTGCTCAGGGGCTGTTTTTGCACCGCGTTCCTATTTCTGATGGCCGGCCCCACGCTCCCTGCGCTTCACAACCACTCGCTAACACCCCTCCCTCAGGCTCCCCCAGCTCGCTGCCTCTGGCACATGGAAACTGAGCCTCAACACCCCCTCAGCCGCAGCTCCTCTTCCCAAGGAGTATCACAGCTCGGTGCTAAGCAGGGAGGACATGCGGGCGCCTTCCCCGCAGGCTCTGTGGCCTTCTGCCCCTTGCTGGAAGGTAATTAATGCCTCTTGACTTGCTCGTGTGACAAACTGCAGCGGCAGTGGCACAGCGAGGGCAGCGGAGCCGGATGCAGCCAGGTGTCCCGGCTTCAAAATCCAGCCTCAGGCGGCTGAGTCACCCTCGCAGGGTTTGGAATGAGTTTGAACCCGTTTCCCCAGCCACGGCACTGCACTAACGAGGGACAGGTAACTCAGGGCTGTCTGTCTCTTGTTACAGCCCGTCAAAGCAGAGCAGTCCTCGAAATACCCTTAACGCTGACCCTGACGCAGTTCAGGACCAAAGTGTTTGAGAAAGTAAAATGTGTCCGGGAAGGAGGGAAAAACTGGATTTAGAGGTAACATTTTTCAGATAATTGGAGAGCTGTTTAGCAGGTAGGCTAAAATCTTCTGGACGCAAAGGTGCATTGATGGAGGGACTGGACAAAACTCTCCCCAGGGCATGTGGCACAATAAAGGTTGGGATGTATCATAACAAACCATGAGCAAGAGGCGGATAATCATCCGTGCCGTTGGAAATGAGACACACATTGTTCTTTGCAGCCTTCCCCCAGCAGAACCTGAGCCAGCAGCTCTGCACCACTGCGGGCAGAGCTGCAGAACAGCGGCGGAGGAAAGCCCGGCTGGGCCCTCCCGCGCTCGGAGAGAGCGATGGCTCGGCGTGAGAGGAATCTTAATGGCACAGGAGGCAGCTCAGCAGTCCCTCGCAGGCAGCACAGGGCTGGCACTGCAGGAGGGGGCGCGGGCAGCGCTCTCGGGGCACGGAGGGTGCCGAGTCAGCGGCTCTTTCCTCATTGTGATGCTCGGTGTCATGGGCTCCCAAAAACGAGAGAGACGACACCGCTTTCCCAGTTTTTGCTGCAAGAGGATGGTGCAGTGTCACGTTGATCTGGCAAATTTGGCCACAGAAGCCACAGTCTAGAGTCGCCCAGCCACACAAGTCAAAAACATACCTGGGATTCAGATGGTGGCAGAGGAAGTCATAGAATACCAGAATGGTACCGGGTTGGAAGGGACATCAAAGACCACCCAGTTCCATACCCCTGCCATGGGAAGGGACATCTTGCATAAGGCCAAATTTCTCAGTCAAATAAAAGTGTTTCTTCACCCCCTTCCCCACCACTGACTCTGTTCTTGGATTAGGAATTCCTCAGTGGATGAGAGTAGATGAGAGTCCAAAAAAGCCCTAAACAAACAACCTAAAAAAAGGCTTTGAAAGTAAATTTCCACCCAAATCAGTCTTCTGGGAGGGATCCACATCATGCAATTTTGAAATATCACAGCAAAATATTTCAAGCTTGAAAGACAAAAAAAAGTCATTCTGGATTTTAAGGAAGACTGAGAAATTCCAGCAGAAACCCTACACACTTCAGTGTGTGCCAGCACTGCTCTTAACACAAAATGCTTTTGTCTGAATTCATCTTTCCAGGCTGGGACAGATACTTTCCAGCAGGTACAACCTGGGCAGATCAGCTGCAGTTTCCCTCAGAGAAGCATTATTTTCCCACCCCATTCAACCTTCGTGGCTACACCACACTGTGACCTCTCTCTAAGGAAGGGGCTGCATTTCATTAGCCAGGAGAAAGCACTCAGCTTGCGAAGGAAAATCAATACCTGTCATCTGTATTTATGTATGAGCTTTTATTAATGTGGACTTCAGAGTTGAGCTGATGTTCTCTGTGTCTGTCCCTAATAGCCCCTGCTCCCTGCGGGATCTCCCTGCTCCACTCAATAGCCAATCCTGTTTCCACAGAGGTGCACTTTGAAAGTACCTCCACTGCTTCCTTTACCCAAGGGAGTGGCTTTTTTCAGCAGTTCAATAATATTCATGTACAGTATAACAGTATACAATCATATCCTTTGATGCCATGGCCGACTTGATGGTGCTTCTCTTTTCTCCATCATCTTTTTCCTACAATAAAGGGGAAAAATTAGTCAAGGCTCATAAAAAACTCCCAGTCAAATATATATTTCTTTGCATTTTGGGATTGGCTACTCTTTTCTACCTTAATAAAGTAAGTATTTCTTTCTTGGTTTTTTTTCCCACTGGAAGATCAAAAGCCCAAGCAATATTTTATTGGCAAAGCATTCAGCTTTCAGTTGTTGAAAATCTAAGATGTTTTGGCCTGGAACCAAAATCATGAAAGTATTTCCAAGGAGCATTTTAAAACCTCAAAACTCTTCTTAGTATTTTAGGTTTTCAGTTAAGATTTATTTTTTAGAAGCTGTCATAGGTTAGCAAGCATAGTCCCGGAAGGGACGTCCTTGCTAAGGGGTGCTTACAGTTTCCTCTGGGAACTGATAGAACCTATCAGCTGGCCAGTTTGAATATGGACAATTCTCTAAGCCACTTAAAGTTGTGACCGCCTCTGTGATCCACATTTAAGAATAGGCAAACTCCCCCTCCAAGCTCTCTCTCGTTTCCGGCGCTGGGACAGGTGGCTGCGGGCCCCGTGTGGGGGCCAGCGGGCCCGGCCAGGCCCTGCTTGGGCCAGGCCGGGCCGGGCCACGGCCATCCTGGAGCCATGGACCTGTTCCAGCCGTGGAACCCCCCCCCACTGCCTTGCCGTGGGCAGCCGGAGCGGCTCGGCTCTCCCCCCTCTCCACTGCGATAAGGAAAATTCAACATTCCAGCTGCAAAGCTGCAAGGCCGAGGTGAGATTAACCCTTTTACTGCTGTGAAGAGCTGAAAACCTGAGGGAAGGGAGAGAGGAGATGCTTAAAGCTGAAATTCTGTTGTGAAGCTATGATATATCAGAGTATCCTGTTGTAATTTCATGAAGATATGGGGGGTGGAGTGTTCAACTCGTAAGCAGAAGCACCTGCGCCGAGATAGGCAGATGCTGACGCAGCTGTAATTTCATGAGAAGTTTGGACAGGGAGAGATGGACCAGATGAGGACTTTTGCTCTAAACGGGAAAGGAGAAAACCTCAGTCCCTAGAGATGAACCAGATGAGGACTTTTGCTCCAAACGGGAAAGGAGAAAACCTCAGTACCTAGAGATGCTTCCAGAGATAGTCTTAACGATGAAGATGATGAGGACCCTTTGCTCCCAGGGAAGGAGAAGGGCCTCTGTTTTTGTTTCTGAACAGCTCAACCTTAAAAATTGTACCCCAAAAAACTTCAAGAGTGGACCCTCGAAAGCAGTTGCGGGAAAAGCTGCAAGTCGGGGGAAAGGACTCACACGCCAGCAGAGAGACTCCTCTTCCTAAATGGACTGAACAATATTTGGAAGTGGGCGGCTGTCTCATTGTGATAATGTTTTCATAGCATGAGCAAGAAGAGACTTCTCTTTCTAAATGGACTGAACAAGGTTATTATGGAAGTGGTAAACAGACTGAACATCTTAAGGGTTGTTTTTTCACATTGTCAGTGGGAGAAGGGAGGAAGGTGGGGGGAGGAGGAGAGTTCTGAAGGTGGTATAATTTTTTTCCTCCCCTCTTTTAGAGTTGTTTATAAACTTCTTTATATTCTTTCAAGTTTGGTGCCTGCTTTGCATTTCTCCTAATTCTTATCTCACAGCAGATAAACAGTAATGAGTATTTTGGACCAAACCACTACACTAAATTGGTGTTTCTGCCCGGTTGCAAACCGAACCCGCGACAGAAGCCCTGGAGCAGATGTAGTCTGGGAGGGAGCTGTGCATTCATCACCTCTGTCTACAGGTCATGTGTTCTCATGGCTGTGGCAGGGTGAGAGCTGAGGATCCCTGGCATGTTCCTCCATGTCCCAGTTCCTCCTGTACAGTGACTTAGGGGTTAATTTGGAGCTCTGAGCTGCTTTCACATTCCCTAAGCCCAAGCAGGGATCCCAAGATGGGACATATTGGCAAAGCATCTGTTTTGGGTAGCAGCAATGTACAAGTGGCAGCAGCTTCCTAACTTGGCATCTCTCCACAGCAGCAGTGAAAAACAATAAAAAAAAATAAAAATTGAATGGGGAGAGAGAAATCCAGAGACTCGAGTGCCTTCTGCCTGCAGCAGAGCTGGACCCCCCATGGCTCCTGAGGATGTTTTGAAGTCCTGGATGTTCCTGGCCACATCTGGATCCTCTTTCTCTCTTTCTTCGCTTTTCACTGCCCAAGAGTGGATTTAACCTGTGGAGTTGCTGATTTCCCTGTGAAGAATTACTTGATTTAAGCACCCTTATCTCTTGCTCCTCCCCATCCCTCCAATTCTTCTCCTGCAAAAAGAAAGCAAAGGATAGAAACCACTGTTGGCACCAAGCTTGGCATGCACAGCACGGACAGCATGGCATGGAAGAATGGGCCACGGCAGCTCCGGGAACCTTGACTGCCTTCAAACAGAAGATTAATGACTGAACCTCAGTGTTTTGGAGCTGGAGAGATTTTCTCCTCATTTACTCAAAGCTAAAAAGGAGAGGCGGATCCTTGAGGAAACGGGTGTGCAAGGGGCTTCTCACTGTGTTGCTTTCCATGAAAGGAATTTCTCAGCAAATATTGAATGCTGGGAAAGTCATGGAGGACTGACCCCACTCCCTTTTTCTCTATTAAATTGCTTTCACTTCCCACTAAAATTCTTACAAAATTAGGGGATTTAATTCATGTGGCAAACTACCTTCTGCTCCTCTCACTTGAAGGAAAATTGCTGGCAAAGCCTCTTATCCATGGAGGAAAAGCTGGAGGGAGACCCAAGGCATGCCATGTTCTTCTCTGGGGCATTTTCATGCCACACCAGTGCACCTCTTGTTGAAAAGAGGGCTTCCCGAGAGACTGGCAGCTCTGCTGTGTCCTGTGTCACTCTGCAGCAGCTCCACTCTGCAGTGGTGGGAGCCTGGAGCTTCTGGATGATTCTGAAGCATCACTAGAAGTCACAGAATCGTGAAATATCCTGAGTTGGAAGGAACCCACAAGGATCACCCAATCCCACCCCTGGCCCTGCCCAGACCCCCCAACAACCCCACCCTGGGCATCCCTGGCAGCGCTGTCCCAGCGCTCCTGCAGCTCTGGCAGCCTCGGGGCCGGGACCATTCCCTGGGGAGCCTGGGCAGTGCCCAGCACCCTCTGGGGGAAGAACCTTTCCCTGATCTCCAGCCTGACCCTGCCCTGGCCCAGCTCCAAGACAAAGCTCCCACTGAAAGGGCAGCAGCCAGGAAAACACAGGGATGATGTGCACCAGTAAAGGCAACTGCTTGAGGATAAAGGAATAAATAGGAGAAAACACCTTCCCAGTCCAAAGCTGCTCATCCTGGGTGGAAGTGCCTGTGTTGCCAGGCTCTCCTGGCTGTGACAGCTTCAGGGAGATGGATACACAGCAAAACCACAGCACTGTGACACCTTTATCCCCAGGGCTGCCTCTGAGAGACACAAAACTGGTGTCTGGCTCAAAATGAGAAACAAGAGGCCAGGCTGGCTGCTGACCTGCAGCGGCCAAACACCAACAGCTGGGCTCCTGCCAGAGGAGCCGGGGACCTGCTCGTTTTTCAAAGCACTGGATACATTGACAGGTCTCGGTGAGCTTAGGCAGCTCAGACAGCTCCTCTCACTGTTTTGGGCAGAGAAGGGCACAGATAAAGGAGAATACCAGTCCTGGAGGCTTTCCCCGCACTGTAATTCCATCATGCAGGCAGGATGAGCATGCATTGATGGAAGTGAATGTCTGGGGTATTTATTGCTGTCTGAGCCAGCTGTGCTCTGTGGGGAGCATCCTTCCTCATAATGCCATGTTTGGGAATGCCTGGGTGACACATGGAGCAAAGGAGAGAGGCCTGGCATGGGATGGAAACTTAGGAGGGGCAGCAGCAAAGCCAGTGGGACCTTGGAGATGACAGAAATTTCATAGGGGCTGAAAAGGAGTCAGAAAGGAGGAAAGCTGGAGTGGGATCAGATGGGAATTCCCCCTAGGATTACGACCAGCTGCACTTTCACGCAGCTCCTGCTGCATCTTGGGTAACCCATTAACTCTGTGTGGAATAATCAGGTTTTCTATCTTCGTTAAGATGCAATCTCCATGAAGTCACCTGCTTGGCAGGAAGCTTCTGGGAGAGGCCTGCCTGCACACCTGTGAAATTAAAGGCATCACATTAATTCAGCATCCTGGCTGCTGGGGAGGGGATCAGATGCTCGCACCCATGTCCAGCCCTGCTCAGTGCAAGAGCTCCGCATCACTTCAGGCGGCTTGGTTTGCTCTCACTGGTGGCTCCCTGAAGGTGGTGGCTCTGAGGAAGCCCAGCCTGCTCCCTTGAGCTGGGCTGGGGAGTGCAGCTGGAGCATTACCACACCAGCCACATGGCATGGTGTCAGCTGGAAAGGCCAAGGTTATTTGAGAGCATCTCCACCTACAGAAAAAGCAGGGCTTGGACAGGTGGTTTGGTACTTCCAGGTTTGGTACTTCCAGGCTGAAGCTGTCTCAACAACCCTGCAAGCTGTGGGAAGAGCCCTGTGATGCCCCCATCTCAGAGCAGCCACAGGTGCTGTGTTCAACCCTCTGTCCAAACCAGGCTGTTGGTGAACATGGCTGTGCCAAACACGGAGCCTTCCTTATCCCCCAGCCTGCATTCCCAGGATGCTGGGGATGCCTTGGGCTGCAGGCTGTCAGCAGGGAGAGGTAGACATTACCTTGTTGCTCTGCCAGAAGAGCTTCAACAAGGCAACCACAGAATAGAATCACAGAATATCCTGGGCTGGAAGGGACCCCCGGGATCAGCCAGTCCCAGCCTGGCCCTGCCCAGACACCCCAACAACCCCACCCTGGGCATCCCTGGCAGCGCTGTCCCAGCGCTCCTGCAGCTCTGGCAGCCTCGGGGCCGGGACCATTCCCTGGGGAGCCTGGGCAGTGCCCAGCACCCTCTGGGGGAGGAACCTTTCCCTGATCTCCATCCCAAACCCCTCTGGAACAGCTCCAGCCGCTCCCTTGTCCTGTCCCTGTCCCAGGGAGCAGAGATCGGAGCTGCCCCTGGGGAGGAGCTGCAGCCCCCGCTGAGCTCTGCCCTCAGCCTCCTCTGCTCCAGCTGGACAGGCCGAGTGCCCTCAGCTGCTCCTCGTGTGGCCCCTGCAGACCCTTCACCCCTTCATGTCCCTCTTTTGGATATTCTCTAATAACTTTTTATCTCTTATATTGTGGTGCCCAAAACTGCCTCCAGATTTGAGGAAAGGCTGCCCCAACCCAGGGCAGAGCAGGACAACCCCCTCCCTCAAATGAGACAAATTTGCTGACAGCTGAGAGGAATTGCTGCTGCAGCCAGAGGCTTTGTCTGCACAGGGACAGCACATTGTTTACTGTCAGTGTGGTTTGTGTTGGCTTTTCCCTTCCTTGGGGCAGGAGAAGGCCAGTGATGCTGCAGGGTCTTTAACAGCAGGTTAAACACAACAAATTGCAGGAATCTACAAATCAAGCCATGCCATTGCTCGAAAGCAGAACCTGTTAAAGCCATTTGGGAATTTATGTTTTATGGGTGGAAGATTTCTTGGCCTGCAGAGAGATATGGGTGAATGTGACAGAGCATTTAAACACCTCTTAGTCGGGTGATAAATAGGAGCTGGAGCAGAAAGCCAGACTCAGCATGCATAGCATGATCCTAAGGACATTTTACTGCTACCTTTAGCTTCCTCTAGTAATTACTGAATTTATTAACTTCCTACCCCTGCTCATTTCCAATTCCCCATTCTCCATTCCTTACAGATGAAGTTTATCTCTAAAACATGCTGAACCAGACTGTTCAGGCAGATGTTAATGCAGGAAGGAGAAGCAGGAGCACTGGGCCATCCCAGCATGACCAGAGTAATGCTCTTCCCAAGGCTGCTGCCCCTGTCCTGCCTGGGATGGAAATGATTTACCATTATCGATTCACAGAATGCTTTAGGTTGGGAGGGACCTTAAAGCCCCTCCAGTGCCACCCCTGCCATGGGCAGGGACACCTTCCACTATCCCAGGTTGCTCCAAGCCCCATCCAGCCTGGCCTTGGACACTTCCAGAGATGGGATTTAGACCCAAGCATGAAAATTTTTTGACTCACACGCTCCCATGAGAGTTTTTTATCCTTTGATTCTTTGTTCACAGTTATAAACCCAGAAAAAATCTTTATCGGCTATAACCACCAAATGTGTTTAATGCAGTGCCTTTTTCAACAGGTGAGCAGTAGCAGCAGGTTGCAGAGATTTAATTTACCTTTATCCTCTTCTCTGTCAGGAGAGTGCTTCCCTGGCTGTACTTTATGTGTTTAATTACAATAACTTCTCCTACCTAATTTTTTGCCCTATTACCTATTTTTCACTAAGAGTCCACCAGCTGCTCACAAACTGGATTAAACGGGAATTGATTCCACAAGTGTAATCACAGAATCTTAGAATTATTTAGGTTGGAAAAGAACTGTAAGATTGTCAAATCCAACAACTTCTCCCTGTCTTCCTCCTCTTTTCTTCCTTTTCTTCCTGTTCCATTTTTTTACTCGCCTTTTTCCCTTTTCCTCAAGGAATTCCTCTGTCATGGAATCCTGCAGCAGTAAATGCCCAGTAGTTCACAGCACGTGGGTACACATCCATGCTGATGCTCCGTAAGAGGTGTAATGCTTCCAAGATTAAGTTGTCCAGGGCTGTCCCACTTTAATCACCATTTTTCCATTTTACCTGTGCCCTTAAGTGGGACCAGTGTAACTTCAGAAGAAATTAATTTGAAATCCATACAGAAGCAGTGGTGGAAAGGACACAGGGATGCCTTTGCCACAGGGCAGCGTTTGTACTCTTGGGTGCTGGCACAGAGCCTTCCCCTGGTCCATGGGATGAGGCATCGGCCCCCAACACCTGAACAGAGGGCTGAGCTTGCAGAGGCTGTTTTTAAATAATTGCACCAAAATATCTTACTACAGAAGAGTCACATGTGTGCAGGTGTTTGACTCCAAACAGCTTCCTTGGCTCATTTCCCAATATTCTGTGAATTTCAGTGGGAATTATTTCAAAGCTTTGGGACTTGCCTCTGAGAAGGGATCCAGTTCCTGGAGCTCCACTCCAAAATCAACCAAATGCTTCCGAAAACCTGCCTTTCCCTCTGCAGTAAGAACGTGCTGTTTGGAGGTTGGATCACCTCCCAGCCCTGGCAGTCACCCTCTTATCTGTGCCCCCGGGTCTTTCCAGTCCCCTGTTCCCCTACATGGGAACTCGGAGTCACCCTGCTTAAGGCTTGATCCGTGGGTCGGCTCTCCTCTTCCCAAAGCAGCATTAGCAGCAGAAAGCAGCACTGAAGGGAGAGGTACCTTTGCTCAAAAGCCTCTCAAAGTTCCAGGCAGGTCCAAAAAACAGTGTGGGGCTCAGCTGGCCGCTCTCCCACTCATTTGGGAGTTGGGCTGGCTGCCTCTGGCCATCACAGCCACAGGGAATCTGCTGCAGGGCTGAATTAAAGACTTTGTTAACACAGCTAATCTTGGCTAAATCCTTACCTAACCCAGATCCTGCCTGCTGTTACTGCCTTACAGCTAATTGACCTGAGCCTGCTGCTGTCTGTTCAGCAAAGCGATCCGGCTTGGCTGCTGCCAAGGGGCAGGAGCAGAGAGGCCAGGAGGGACCAGGGTTTTGCTCATTGCCTCTGATGGAAAATCCAAGTATTCCCAAATAGGAAACTGGTGCCCCTGGGGCCAAAGCCAAGGCTCACACAGAAGTTAAGCTCAGCCTTATCTAATAAAATCTGTGTCATGCAGTCTGTTGGTGTGGGGGAGGTCAGGAAGGTGCTTGGTGTCCCCAGGAGGTTGTTCAAGGAGACCCAGCTGCATCTGCAGGAGTATGAGGGGGACCAGATAACCACGTGGGAGGGAAATTCAGAGTCCCTGCACAGAGAAACCACCTCAGCCTCACCAATTCCCACAAATAGCTGGAGGCGAGGAATACATCTCAGGGTGCTTCTGCTCTTACCCCAGCACTTGTTTTCCAGCCACTGATGATGTGCTGTGTGAGAGGAAGCTCCACTGTAACCCATGAAGATGCTCCTATGCTGGGCAGGACCACGACTGCAGCATGGGGACCTGAGCTTGTGGCTCAGCTCCATCCCAGGGCCAAGCTGGAGCTGTGTTGCTGCAGGAGTCCCCAGCCTGTGTTTGCTGGAGGGAGGTGGTGCAGGAGCATCTCTGACAGCGATGTAGAGACGCAGGGATGAGGGCAGCATCCTTGTCCTGGTGTAAATAGGCCTTCAGTCATCAAGGTGATAACTCAGACAGACAGGATCAATCTTTCTTCTCTTGCTGGAAATGGTGAGAAGCAGAACAGAAAGATCCTGAGCCTGCCTTTGACATCAATCAAATATGCATGGAAATAGTTTGGTGGTGGTGACAAAGCAGCAGGGAGGAGGAGAGCAGGAGGGGTTCGTGAATCACAGACCAAACATGAGAGGGGGCAGCTGATGCAAGGCTGAGAGCGGCAGCTGAGACCTGGTCCCTGCTCAGCCATGGAGCCAGGAATGGGACTGGGATGTTGCCTATGGATTTCCAGCTGTTGTGGAGCAAGTCTGAGCACAGACTACCCAATATATGGGGAACACCCTGGTACCCCCAGATCGTACCCCCAGATCACCCCCACTAGCTGTCACCCCATGCTGTCCAAGGCCAAATGCTGCAGTGGCTCTTTGTGTGCTGGCCAAGAACTCATTTAAAAGGGCACTGAGCTCCAACAAACCCATTTTGAGCAAGTTAGAAGGCACTGGCCGGTGGCAATAACTTCCTGTTGCTGTTGGCCTAGATGGGGCTGAATCTGGTCTCACACCCTCTTCCTCATGGCTTAGCTTGGACTGAGAGACAGAAACTGCCCCCAGTAAAGCAGCCAAAGACCACGTGTCCCTATTGGAGGTGGCTCAGAAGCTGGCAATGAGCTGGTGCTGATTTCAGCCATCCATCCTTTGTCATTGCCTGGGTCCTTGTCTTTCACCCACCCCCAAAAGGGATTTTAAGGCAGACTCTGCTCCTGTTGTAGTGCTACAAAATTTGTGTTCTGGATTTGGTGCCTTTTGCAACAGAGTGGTGTGAATGCACCTCTCCCCTTCACACCGCTGTCAGGATCACCTGGATGTATCCAGATGTTCAGCAGCACAAAGAGGTTGCCTGAGGATAACCTTTCCTTACCTCTCAAACTGAAGACGATTCAATTCTTTACTGAAAAAGGTTACAAAAATGTACTGAAAATGACCTGAGATTAGGTGAGGCTTTCTTCAATAACAGGACTCTCTTTCTCTGCCTTTATTGATTCCGCAGGAAAAACATAAGTACAAACTTTACTGAAAGTTTTCAGCTGTTTTTTCTCTCAAGCTTCTAAAAACTTCAGCTCCTGGCTGGATGTGAGCCACAGCTTGAGAAGCAAAGAGGGCTGATGGCTGTGAGTGTGGGGCTGGCAAAGATGAGTAATGATGTCCCACGGAGCCACACAGCATCTCTTTGTCTTTCCAGGAGCTTCTCAAGCACAGCCAGGGATGCAGGAGGTGTTACTCTGAGGATCCTTGGCAAGCAACAACTGCTCTGCTGGGCTAAACCAGGACAGTGACTTGGAGCAGCCTTTATGGAGGGGGTGGAGTTGCTCCTCCACCTCACCCCACCAACAATAGACATGAGAAGCAGGATATTAGAGGTGTTCTTTACCTCTGACTACTGGCATTGGAGACCAGTTGGTTATTGGAGCCCAGCAGAGAGCTCAGGTGTCCTGCTGCTCCACCACCAGCAACTGCAGCTTGGGGATGATTTTCAGTGCAAACTCTGAGCTGAATGTTATTTAAACTTTTTTTTAGCAAGCAAATCCTCCAAGGAGGGGATTTTTTTTTTTTTTTCTGCCACTGTTCTCCACAGAGAAAACATCCCTGAGGGAGTTTGCCTCTCCATCCCACTGGAAGCATCTCAGCTGCCAGTTTTGCTATTCTTTGGGTGTGTACAAGCTAAAAATACCCTGTGTACAATTAACCTGCTCCCTGTCACCCCTGGTGATGGGGTTGACAGGTGCTCACGAGCTGCAGTGGTTGAAATAAAGGCTCCACAAACAAAACTGAGGGAGATTTCTGGTGTCTCGCTGTGCTGTGCTGTGGAACTGCTGCACAGTGGCAGGAAAGGGCTTTAAAGCACCTGTGAAGGTGATGCCAAGTGAAAAATTGTCACCCAGAGTGTGTGTGGTGCTGGGCTCTAAAACACATCATGTGGTGGGTGAGCAATGGGCTCACAGGTCAGGCCCAAAGGGGGCTGGGGCCACATCAGACTGGCACCAGTCACTAGGGGGGTCCAGCAGGGCTCCATCCTCAGCCCTGTGCTCTTCAACGTCTTCATAAATGACTGGGATGCAGGACTGGAAGGGATACTAAACAAGTCCACAGATGAAACAGCATTGGGAGGAGCTGTCGACTCTGTCGAGGCCAGAGAGGGCCTGCAGAGAGACCTTGACAAACCAGAGAAATGGGCAATCACCAATCAGGTGAAGTTCAATAAGGGAAAGTGCCCATTCTGCCCCTGGCACGGGGCAACCCTGCATGTGTGGATGGACATCTGGTAAGCTCATCTTGTTCCACTGCCCTGCCACAAGCAGGGACACTTCCACTTCCCAGGAAGGTGTGTCTGGGTTTGTTTTTCTTCTCTTTTCAGCTTTGACTCACTGAACAATAGTATCTGGCTTTTCCAAACAGCAGCTTTGCTCACCACACACTTTATGCCTTCTGGGGGTCCGTAATAAGCATACCTTTGGTCAACAATGAAAGAGCAAGGAAAATTAGCAGCACTTCTGCCAGGAGCTCAGAGCCAGTAAATCCCAGAGAAATGCCATGGCACCCACACAGGGTTCAGAACCTACTGGGATGGATCCCCATGTCTCCCTTCTCCATCTTCTTTTTACCTGCAGTATTCTTCTTCCTGAGATGCTGAAGGACGTCTCTGGTGTAATCTCAGAGCTGCAGCAAAATCCTTCCCAAGTGACCTGGCAGCAGCAGTTTGTGGCCCCAGCCCTTCCTGCCAAGAGGGATGTGAACCATGTCAGCCACTGCCTCCAGTGTCTGTTCTGTTCTGTTCTTCCCAAGAGTGATGTTTCTCCCTATAAACTGAAGCTTTCCGCAGCAGCTGATGGCTCCTCCATGTATTCCTCACCTCATGGAAAGGTTTGGCAAAGCTTTAAAATCATCCTAGATTTTGATTTTGGCTACTTTGAGGTGAAAAGCCAGTTTTCTGGTTCAAACATACTTTGGGTCTAATTACTTATGTTGGTAAAATAAATATTTAGATGCAAATGGTCCAAGGCAAATGCGACATCATCAATCCCTGAACAGTTTGGCCTGATTGTTTTGTTTTTCCCGTTTGAGAAATTTTTCCCTTCCCATTTGAAGCATTAAAACATTTTAAACATCCAAACTGGCTGACTATTTTCCATCCAGCCTTGGAATGATGATTGCTGTAGTGCACAATAGTTTCCACTATGCCTACAGTGTCTTACTCAATTGTTACGTGGAGGAGGAATGACTGTACGTGATGAAATTCCTGCATCCTAAGGGCGATGGATGGACAACCAGCAGTGCTGCTGCAGGACTGTGAGAGTTTAAGTGTCAGGTACTGACACGATGGATGGAGCTTAAAAATGAGAGGAGGGAAAATCTCTGTGCTGGAGCCACGTCGAGGCACAGGGAGTAGATCCAGCTGGAATTGTGATGACTCAGCTTCAGGGAGATAATTGCAATCTCCAAGGATCAAGGGATGCTGCTGCCAAGGAAGGAATGGAAATATTTTCTGGTGGAAGAGAGTTCAAAGGGAGTATGGCTGAGCTGCCTGTGTGAAAGCAGAGGTAGGATGATCCAGGCTGAACAGTCAGAAGAAGTGTCAGCCTGTAAAAGTGGAAGAGTTAGAAACTCCATCATTCGGGATGCTCAGAATTACACCAAAGAACATCTGGGTGAGTTCCCCTCAGGGAGCAGTCATGCACCAGCGGATCCAGAGCTCTCCAGCCTCCCCCACTCTGCTTTTCACGGCATTTTCTCACATAAATGCAGGTGTCAGTAAGGAAATTATTAGATCCCTGTCCCCAGCAGTCCCCCAATGTCTCCCCTCAATCAGAACTGCAATTTCTACACCCCCCTGCCAAGAGGCCCTGCCAGGCAGGCGGGAGCTGATTCCCAGGGGATGTGTGACCTCTGCACAGAGAGGAATTGGAGGCACAGCCTCTGCTTCTCTCCTCTCGTGTTCCTGGGGCACAGCCCTCCCAGCACTGCCACTGCCGCAGCCAGCTCCAACACTGACTGCCTGAGGACAGGAGAAGCTGTCTGTCACCACCCTTGCCCTGGCACCACTGGGTTATTGGGGAATGGATAAAAAAGAGCCAGAAAGGAAAGGGAGAGCCAGAGGTTCCCAGAGGAGCTTGCGAGATGCCTGTCAGGAGGCAGAAAATAATCCCAAAGGTTTTTCCTGAGTAGCTCAAGGACTGAAACATATTCTGGGGTGGGCAGCAGAGAGGCTGGCGAAGGTTGGACATTGCCAGAGGTGGAAAATCTTTGTAGAGGAAAGGTCTCCAAAGGGATGGAAAGGAGAGCCTTAGCTCCTGACTGATGGGTCTGCAGTGAGCAGCAGAGGAGAAGGTGCCCTTTGCTGGGCTCCCAGATTCTTTCCTGAAAAAGCAACAGAGAGAAGAAAGCTTCACTGCCACTGCTGAGTTTGGCAGAGGTCAGACTGCTCCCAGATCCACTCTCCTGTGAAAAGCAGAGGCTGTTGGCCCTTTCTGTGCTGTATCATCCTGCTGCCTCCTTGGTGTGACTCCCTCCTACCTCTAACTTCATGGTCCTGGGCTGCACCCTGTTCTCTGCACCTTCCAGCTGTTCTCTTGTATCTGGGACAGCTGTGTCACCTCGCTGCTGTGGCTGGAGACAGGATTTTGGGAGCTGCTTTCTGGGTACAGTGTGGGAAGATCCTGAGTTGGAAGAATCAACCCAAAGAATCTCCCAATCCCAGCCTGGCCCTGCCCAGACACCCCAACAACCCCACCCTGGGCATCCCTGGCAGCGCTGTCCCAGCGCTCCTGCAGCTCTGGCAGCCTCGGGGCCAGGACCATTCCCTGGGGAGCCTGGGCAGTGCCCAGCACCCTCTGGGGGAGGAACCTTTCCTGATCTCCATCCCAAACCCCTCTGGAACAGCTCCAGCCGCTCCCTTGTCCTGTCCCTGTCCCAGGGAGCAGAGATCGGAGCTGCCCCTGGGGAGGAGCTGCAGCCCCCGCTGAGCTCTGCCCTCAGCCTCCTCTGCTCCAGCTGGACAGGCCGAGTGCCCTCAGCTGCTCCTCGTGTGGCCCCTGCAGACCCCTCCCCATCTTCATGGCCCTCTTTTGGACAGAGGAAGATCTAAGAGCTGATGGCATCGATGCCACAGACACCTGCACCTGTCTGGTCTTCTGGGGCAAAGGCTTTCCTCTCTCCACGCTCCTTAGGGACTGCTGCATGGAGTACCAGCACCGGGGCTAGGATCTGGTACCTGGCTTTGGCAGAAGACAGAATCTTTTTCTCCATAGAAGGAGGCAGTGAGATGCAGCAAAGTGACTCGTATGTATTCATCCAGATCATCTCAAGCAGAGCAGACATGGAAATTCCTACTTATCAGCCCTGAGCTAATAACCCATTCCACAGACCCAACATCCCACCCTGTTTGCCAAGCACTGCATTTTTGTTTGCTCTCACTTTCAGAGAGAGGCTAAATTACCCCTAATTACAGCTAAAATTAGAGGAACTATGGCTTCTTCAGCCATCAGCACAGGGGAAAGCAGCTGGAAAGGAAGAGGTGCTCTCAGCCATGTCATGGATTCAGGCTGATTTTTCTTCCCATATTCCAGAGTATTTTGACATCAGAGTGAGACCAAATGAGGAGAAATTTTCATCCCAGAAGAGCAATTGTTTGTGTTTAAAAGGTATAAATCTGCTGGAAAGCAGACTTAAATTTGAAGTGACCATTTAGCCTTAACTGCAATTTTGCCAGAGATTTGCTATAACGTGGAATGACTCAGAAATACAAAACCAAGGGGAAAATCTCTTCCTTTGTTCAAAGGGAAAAAGAGATGTATCTGTCTTTAAAGCAGAACTGAAAGCTCTGCAATATTAGGTTGAATCCAGAGCAAAAACTGCAGAGAAAATATTCCTGAGTACCTGGTCTCAGCCCTATCATTGTCTCTAAGTGCTAATACTTGGTCCTGTTGTTCACAACAGAGGGGTGTAAAATGGGGTGTGTTGATCAGCAAACAGTCAGATAAACCAGCTCTGAAATCACCTGCACACTGGTATCTTCCTGCATCAAGTGATGTTTTAAGTTGCCACTTTTCCGTATCCCATGGCCAGGGGATTGTGTTTGGCTATAGATTTCCAAGCCAGGAGGACAGGATGGTAAGACTCAAGCCTGAACAGGGAATATTGACCCTACAAGCCCAAAAATGCATCTCCCATTTGGTCTCTAGTTTGTGATTTCTCTCCTGCTCTATGTGCCTGACGTGCCAGGCTCTGTGAATTTAAGCAGAGTCTTGTATACATGTAAGAGACTTCCTCCCAATTGCTCCTGTCCCATACGTAACACACTTACTGAACTGAAGACTCATCACAAAAACGAGCAGTGGGGATCACTTGAAGTGCCACCTATCAGCAGAGAAGATGCTGCTCTGTGTCTCTGCAAGAGCTTCTCTGGCAGATGGCATGATCCTGAAAACCGATTTTATCAAACTTAATATGCCTCAATGAAAAAGCTCCATTCCTTCATGCTTTGCAGAGGCACCTACAGTCATAAAAATAACTCAGTGAGGATTGAAAAGATTTTTAGTGAAGAGCAGGGACCAGCCTTAACTCTGCCCTGGACTGACCACTACAATTGTTCCCTGCCAGGGCTCTGCGCCCTTCTCCACCACCTAAAAATCCTAATCCCCCCCAGCCAGAGGCAGGGAATGGCCTGGCACACACGGGCCTGCTCAGCCAGCTCTCTCACGAAGATGAATGATCCTATTTGATGTGATGACCTGAGCCAGTAGCTGAGGACATCTCCCAGCTGCTTTTTAGGGTCAAAGACAAGCACTGGGCCTGACATGGATAATCTACATCTGCAGGGAGAGAGAAGGAGGCTGCCTAATGATCAACCCTGGGCTGCTAATGACACTTAGAGCATTTTTAACCATCCCCCTGCTCCATCCCCTGCAATATAAAGAGAACATGCAGCATGCAAAGAGCAGCAGGAAACTTGGAGATGCCAGGGGTGAAACCTCAGCAGGACCAGCTGGGCTGCTGTGCAGGCCCAGGGTTATGAGAGGGATTTAGGCCCACGGATGGCTTCAGGTCCTAAGATACGAGTGCAAAGCCTTACTGGGCTCTCAGTTTGTACCTGGGCATGTCTGTAAGGAAACCTGCTCCCCCTCTGAACAAGTGAGAGCAGGGTGGCCTGTGGAGGGGACCCAGGGGTGAGAATCTCCATGTTTGCAATCCACAGGCACAACACCCCAGCACAGGTAGACAAAGTCCAGACCCTAAAAGTTAGGAAGAAGCTGCCCAAATAGCAACCAGCGTTGCTGCTGTTCCTGGGAAATGAAATCCCCACACAGAGAAGTTTCTTTTCATTTGGTCAAAATCTTCTCCTCTGATTCTAATCAAAGCCTCACATTCTGCCTCGCCTTCTCCCTGGCGGTTGTGGGGTCACTGGGGATATCTTGGCAGGGAATTTCTAAAGTAAATGTCTTTCAGAACAAGCCTTTGTGGTGAGACCATATCTATCTCATCAAAACGCCTTGTTCCCCCTTTTATCTTTTAACAAAACCTGCCCAGATGTGCACTGTGCATCTGCACCAGGCTGTACACGCTGCCAAGCCTGCGGCTCACAAGAGCCCAGGAGAGGAATCCAGGCATTTGCTACCCTCTGCTGTCCTTTTCCCGCTATCTCACCTCCCTCTGGCAGAGGCCACCGCGATTTTCCTTCCTCCTTTAAGTCCCTGTGTCACCTGCCACACGGGCATCATCATCCTGCAAATCCTGTCCTGAGCCTCTCCAGGTGCCTTCAGGCTGAACCTGCTGCCCCTTCAACCCCCTGCTCCCCCAGACCACCTAGACCCATCTCCCAGACATGATAATATCCAAAATACAGAGGAGCTGTGCTTCTCTCCACCCCCAACCTGCTCTTTCACACTGTTCTTTCTGCTCCCCAGCTGATGCCCCTGTTCCTGCCCCTGCTTGTATGCTGCTTCTCCCTCTGCATTGCTCACAGATACGGAACAGCCCACGGGAGAGCTGGACTCTGCTGAGCGCTGAAAGCCCTTCTCAGGTCTCAGAGAAGGGCCTGGTCCCACCAGGGTTAACTCTGAGTGGTATCAGGGCAGCTCCTGCCTTTATTAACAACCCTTAGCCGTTCACAAGGTAAAACAAGCCCAGAGGTGATGCAGAATGCCCACCAACCCCAGATCCCTCGTTTCCAACCACGGAGGGTGCAGAAACTACTCCTGTGTCAATTCTTATTTATAAATGGAGTTAGCATGTAGGGGTAACTCACTTTGCTCCTCTGGGGAAAGGGAGGTTAATTCCTGCTCAGGACAACACAGGATGGTTTTTCCATGTACTTACTGAGGCACTGGTTGTGCTCTTTCCAAGACAAGCACAGGACTAAGAAGCACTCTAAGATGGTAAAGTGAATCTGTGTTCTGGGCATTTTCCTATGGATGAGCCAAGTTCAGCTTCGTGTGAGCCCGAATTCTGCATTTCAAGCAGGAATCTCTTTGCTATGTAGGAAGGGTATCCCTCCTCCTGCCACCACAGCACATGTTCAGTGACTGCTAAACTCATCTGAGAACTCACAAACAAATCCCTTAATGAGCTGATGAGTTAAAATGCAAAACCAGGGAAATTCAGAAATGTTGCACCTGCCTCAGATCGTTTCTATTTTTAGCCTGCTTCCCTCAGGAAATGAGATCCACAGAGTCATTCAGAGTCTGGCCTGGCTGCCTGCCTTCTTTGTAATAACTTGTTAACATGAGTTTCACTCAGATTTGATGAAGTGGAGATCTCAAAGGTACTATCAAGTTCCAGCATGTTCAGTAAAAAAGGTGATCAGGGAGATCCCCATGGTTCAGCCCACACCAGGCAGGAGGGATGCACAGCCCCACACCACAAACCACAAGAAATCTTCATTCCTTCTGCTGCTTGGTTTAATCCCAAGTGATTTCAGACCAGACTTGGTTTATTTATGCTAAAAATGTCAGAAAAAAAACTGAGATCTGGGGTGTAGTGTGATTTTTTTTTTTCTCTCTTTAAAGAAACATTAAGGATTTGCTCATCCCATTGTTCACCAGGGTGAAGTTTTCTCCATAGGCACAGCCTGGAAACAAACCCAGCCCTGCCCCTTCCTTTGGCTCCAGCCAGGATGAGGGGTGAGGCTGCCCTTGCTGTGTCTGCTCCCCACCCCTCCCAGCCATGGGCCTGGGAAGTGTAAGCTTTTCATGGATTTTCTCATTATTTCATCATTCTGGGAGGCCAGAGAGAGAGAGGGAGGGAAGAAGGGAGGGAGAGCTGCCTTAGCTTGGCAAGATTTTCCCCAAGAATAATTGCTGGTGCCTTCTGCTCTCTCTGAGCTGTTGTACATACTTTGTTGGATCTTAAATGAAGCGGTGGGTGTTTTCATATTTCTCTTCTTTTTTTCTTTACTTTGTGCTGTTTTCTTACAGACACATTTTTTTTCACAAGCCAGCAGTATGATCTGAACATATTTACCCTAAAAGCACTTGTCCTTCCCCCTACATTCCACCTCCAGAAACCCTGTACAAGTGAGAAAGAGTTTTTAGCTTTCCTCTTCCCAAGCTTCTCGCTGTCCATATACTCAAACTGCTCTCTTGTAGTTCTCAATCATAGGAATGGACAATCATAGGAATCTAAAGTTCATTGCCAGGACAAACAGCAACATTAAGAAAACACACCCTTCTTAAAAGACATTCCACTCCAAACAAGAGATTGACTAAAGTACCCCAGGCTTGAATCCAAACTTCCTGTTGGAAGCTGGTGCTGTGCTTTTCAGGATGACCCAAGCTGGCAGGAAGTCCTCCCTAGCGTGTGGCCACACCTTGATCTTTGCTTAGCAACTTCTGTCTTTTCTTACCCTGAGACTTTTGTGAGTATAATTTCCCATCAAAACCACAATTCCCTATTTTCTTCAACATATTCTTATTTTTTCAGCTGTTCCCAGAGCCAATTCTAGGTATCCTCCACAGGTGGAGACCCCGGAGTTTCCCTCTTGAAGTGCAAAGCAAATTCACCTTCAATCTGGATTGCTGGGTTTCCTCTGCCTCTTGCTCTGCTACGATTGCCACCAAAAAAAAGCCTTGAATAGTACTCTCATACACCTCTATCCCTCTGATCATCTCTCCTAACATCCTCTCCTTCTAGGAGGTCCCCAGCTGTATTTCCTCTTCCCAGATTCCTCCCAGGGCCATGTTTCCCACAAAGGCCAGACCTGGTGAGTACTAGCAAGGTGGGCAGGAAGATGAGGCTGCCCAGCCTGTGAGGCATCACTCCGGTGACAGGGAGAAGCAGCAGATTCCTTGTTGCCATGGTAACAGCATGCTCCACACTGCCCAGCAGGGCAGGATGCCCTGTGCTCTACATGTCTACCCAGCCCCCAGGGGACCCGAGGTGTTAGGGACCCTGGGGATGCTGACTCCGGTGCTTTGGGATTGCTCAGATAAAAGATCAGTGTGGAGGTGGATATAATCTACTCTGACTCCTTGGAAGACTGACTGGTGCCTTGGAGAGGAACTGGAGTGAGCTGAGCACCCCCTGAGCTGGGCCTGAGCACCCGCCCTCTGCTTTCCCCCTTGGAGATCCACTGTCCTTGCATCGGGACCTCCCAGCCACTGTGCGAGCCAGCACCTTCCCATCCCCAGCTGGGAACACCAAGAGGTGAGACCTGCAGAGCTCTCCTGCTGGATCTCCCTTACCCACAGCTCCTCCTTCCTGGAGCTCTCCACATACAGCCTGTGTCCAGCTGCTGGTGACACCTCCCCTCTCCGTCCTTGTGCCAGTGACCTGGGCAGAGGATGTGGCTTCCCAGTCACAGCCTACAGCAGTGTAGGTGGTTCCCACCACTCTGTCTCCTGAGGAGAACTCAGACAAACAGCTGTGGCGGTCAGCAACCCAAGTTTAGCATGTAACTTTGAAGTCAGAGTGAGAACCCATAAATTCCTTTCTTCTGCTGTTTGCATGTTTTCCCCTGATTGGTTAATGTTTTCCCCTCCCTCTTTCATGTGTGAAGTTATGTATATTCATATCCCTTCTTTAATATGTATCAGTTCTAGAAAGTTCTTTGTTCCTTGACGCCCATTGGATCTTTCCCTAAGTCCCTCCTATGTGTTGTCCCCATTGGTTTCCTTGCTATCAACCCCACCGGCTTGCCTTTACCCCATTGGCTGAGATCCCTTTCCCCACCTAGTCCGTACTCAGTATAAAATCCCTGGACTCTCTCAAACATTCGGCTCTGTGTCCCTGTCTCTTCGCTAGAATGAACCTGTGTTGAACACGTACGGAGAGTCCCCTCTCTTTCTTCTTTGCCTTCGTGCCTTCATTCCAGCAACAGGAGGAAAGCTCCCTTGGGTGAGGAGCTCTGCCCCTTCCTTTTGTGTGTCTCAGCGGGGATTGTCGCCTTCCAGAGGGGTTGTAGCTTTGACCTCTGGGCTTCCTTTTGTCAGCATGCGAGGGGAAAACCCCCTTCAGCTTTTCCTAAGCTGCAAAACCCTTCAACAGCCAACATGAGTGGAGGAGTCCCAGTCTGACTCTGGTCTCCCCAGCTCTGCTCATCACAGCCTCGCTTCCTGCCACTTATTTCAACAGCTCCTGGCATTTTCTCTCCTCTAAGCACATAAACAACCTGAAGTCTCCCTGTAGGATGGTCCCAGGTGGGGCTTTGTCCATCCGCATGCCACACAGGTTCCCAGCTTGCCCCAGTGAATTCCCAACCCTCCTCTCCCCTCAGCTCCAGGCCTGCTCTTTGCAATGTCTTGAAATTCCTCAAATGTGTCCTCAGCATTTGTCTCTCTCTCTGGCCTGGGCCATGTCTTCATCCACAGGGAGAGCAGCCTGGACTCACTGCCAAAGCCCTGTTGGGATGGAGGTGGCTGATCCTGCCTGCTGCTGGGCACGGCAGGGCAAGGCAAGGGGGTCCTGGTTCCTCTCAGCTGTGATGGGCTCTGCTCCCGTGAGGGAAGAGAGGGGCAGGAGGGGAAAGAGCCCCCCAAGGAAGGAGCAGGTGAGGGGCACATGAAGACTTGGATCTCATGAGACCCAGCATCCCTCCAGCCACTACTCTCCATTTTGTTTGTGCCCCCAACCACCTCACACCGGCTGAAATATCCAGCAGGGGAAAAGAGGGACACCCTTCTCTCTGAATTATTCTTCCCAAATAGCTCTGACAACAACTTTTTTTGCTAATAAAGGTTGGCTTCTAATTGATCTCTGCAACACTGGCTTCTCCAGACACAGTGGGATTTGGGAGTTACAGGGAGACCCATCATACGGGTTAAACCAAGTGAGAAAAAGCAACATTCCTAGTCAGTCTTGCACTCAGTTTCCTTCCCATACGACTTTTTTACACATGACTGAAAAAGCAGCCCCAGGGAAGAGCTAAAGCCAGAGCATTTAGTGGGGTCAGGGTTCATAGGACAGGGCAAGAGAAAGCACAACCTAAAATATATTCATTTTCAGAGCCGGGCCTTGCCATGTGAGGACGCAGGGCTTTGGGAAGGATTCCCACTTTCTTGACCTCGAGGATTGGCATCTGTTGCTGGGATTTTGCTGAGCTCGGTGGCTGCCGGAGAGCCCAGAAGAGGGCAGCAATACTGTGCAGGAAGCTAGCACATTCTGGATTTAAAATGCAAGAGGAGGAGGGGCTTGTTCTGCTTTTTAGCATAGATCGAAACTCAGAGCAGGGGCACTGGCCTAGCTCCAGGCTTGTGCTCAGTAGTTTCAGGGCACGAAGCTGTCCCAAGAAATTTCACGGGAAGTCTGGGCTGGCAGCTGTTTGCTGAGGTTCAAGAAAGAACCAGTGCTATTCATCCACAGCATCCTGGGCAGGAATGCTAGGAACTGTCTGGGGCTGAGAGGAGGGAGAGGAGCAAAGTGTTTCGAGGCTTGACCAGCCTTCCTGCACTGAGAGGGCGGGCAGGCCCTGCCACAGGCTGCCCAGGGAAGTGGTGAAATCAACATCCCTGGAACTGTTCAAAAAGCCTGCAGATGTGGCACTTGTGGACATGGGTTTTGGTGGGCTTGGCAGTGCTGGGGAACAGTTGGACTCGGTGATCTTGGAGAGCTTTTGAACCTGAACAATTCTGTGGAGTGGAGGTGGAGTAACGCACGAGTGCATGGTGCGTGAGAGCAGGGACTGTGAGCCTTCAGGTGGGAGCTGCAGGAAGGAGGTTGCAGGAGGGCCAGTGGTTCCCTATGGAGCTCCACGGTTCTGCTGCTCTTCACAGCTCTTCTCCAGTCTGTGGGTCTGCAGCAGGGGATTAAAAACAACTTTGGCATCAGCAAGCTGAAGGTGTAGAAAAAGGGAGTGCCAGCTTCCAGGATCTCTGAAGCAGGGAGAGTGGAGACCTTGAGGAAAGGAGATGGGGGAACAGGTGAGTCAGTTCTGGGTCTATCCCCTTAAAGTTTCTCTGCTGGGCTGGAGCTGAAGCCCCTAGAGGAAATGTGTGCATTTGCTGAGACACAGGGACCAAGAAGCACTAAGGCTCCCTCTCTGCTGTGGCGTCTGGATGTGCTCAACCTCGTCACCCACTCCCAGCTTCTCCCCTCAGCAAAATCCTAAAGGGGGCTGCAAATACAGAGGGTGTCGGGCACTGCCCAGGCTCCCCAGGGAATGGGCACGGCCCTGAAGCTGCCAAAGCTCCAGGAGCATTTGGACAATGCTCTCAGTCACAGGGTGGGATTGTTGGGATGTCTGTGCAGGGCCAGGAGTTGGACTCGATGATCCTGTGGGTCCTTTCATACTCAGGGTATTCTGGGATTCTATGAAACCCCCTTTGGAATGACCAAACCACCACCACCACACTAACGAGGCACAGCTAATGCCTCTCTGCTGCCTTGAGGAGGCTGAGCCAGTGCCAGGCACCCAGCAGAGTGTGACAAGGCTGGCTTGGCACAGCCTGGCATGAGGAGGCAGTGGCAGCTGCTGCCCAACTCAGCTCAGCTTGCAGGGAACAGATTCCTTCTGACTAATCTTGAGACAAGTGTAATTAGCAGGACTGTGGCAGGGGCTGGGGGCAAGGACTGTGGCTGTCACCTGTCCCTGGCTGGGTGGGCTGGACTGGGAGTTCACAGATCATACAATATTCCAAGTTGGAAGGGACCCACAAGGATCACTGAGTCAAAGTTCATGGGGAAGGAGTGGGTGGCTCTCAGTACAAGCTGGTTCATCCCTGCAATCCAGGGCTGAGTAAAAGCCTGGCAGTAAAATTCCCAGTCCCCAAGTCAGTCTCCTCCTGGAGGGTTCAAAGAACTGGGCCATGGAAGAGGTTTGAGCAGAGCAGGAGTGGTGGCCTGGAGATGGGCAGCTGTCCAGCAGGGCTGAAACAAGCCCGGGTCTGGCACACACATCTGTGAACGCTCTGTCCCAGGGTTCATTAAAAACCTCTTTCAGTTCATCATGTTTTGTGAGTTCCTGGTTCTTCCCTACACCGTGTGAGAGTTTAAACCCCGCTGCCTGCCTGGGGCTGTCGTTCCTAATGAACGTGATAAACAAAGGCTGCTCCTGCTTGGGTTTAATTCAAAAGCCCACATTTAATTTTAAGCACCCATGTTATTTTCAGCATCTGGGGTTGTTTGTGTCAGTGTAGGTTTAGATGCTTCCCTGCACTGGGATCTAAGAAAAAGACCAAGATCATTAGGAAAACCAAAGGGATTTTTGGTGTGGAGTGATAAGGCAGTAAGTGGCAGCAACACAACTATTTGTAGTCATCTGCCCACACTGCTGCTTAACCAGACTGAGATAACTAATTGATGCTTATGTTTGCAAGCAATCATCTTGAAAATATTCTAATTTATGTTAGATTTCAGTCCTGCTGGATCCAAAAAGGTCTTCTGTTAGAGTAATTCTGTGCATGTGTGTGCATATAATAGAACCTTTTCAGGAGTAATTCAGGAACCAAAGTTTCATCTTTCCTAGGTCCCACAATAAATGCCATTACAAAAAAAAAAAAAAGTAGTCTGGTCCAGAATTTATTTTATGCCTGAAATCCAACCAGAACACTGTGATGAACTCTATGGAAAAAGGCAATGGGAAAATTTGATTGGCCAGAAGGAAAAACAAACAAAAATGTATTGGATAAATAGAAATACTAGTTTCAAATGGAAAACACAAAACATTTCAGCATGAAATAATCAGACCTGTCAGCTTTATAGCTGGGAAGAGGTTTTCCTTTGAAAATGAAAACATGGTGAAATTCCTAAAACTTCTGGAGGTCACAGAGTCAGTCCTACACAGCCAGGGACAAAGTGCCGAGTACAGCTGATGCCCAGTGCTCTGCAGGGGCCTGAATCCAGCCCAGAAAAGGTTTATCTCCTCAGTAAGTTCAGGACTGAGATCTTCTCCCCAAGCTGCCAAGCCCTTTTGCACCATCAGCAGCTGTATACCTGAAGTGTGTCCTGGCTTTGTGCATTTGGGATTAGCTGTCCTGCTTGAAGAGGCTGGGGACTCTGCCCTTAAATAACTGCACTTTTGCTCCCATGCAGATTTTAGTTTTCAATATTCTTTACCTCCATGCTGTGGAGTGGGTACTCCACAGATGCACACGATGGGCCAAGGGAGGACAGGCAGAGCAGAGCAGAGCAGAGTCGGACCCTCTGTTGCATGTTGGTATCCACGACAACCGCTCCTTTCTTTGCTCTCAGGAACGGCTCAAACTCTCCTCCTGCACCAGAGCCCCCCTTGCTGGGACTGCCCCCTTGCTGGGGGTCTAAGGGAGCCAAAGGGCTGCATTCCTGTCCTGAAGACATGTGGGATGAGTTGGGGGTGGCACACAGGTGGGGTGCTCCAAAGGAAAATCTACTTAGTGCCTTCAGCACTCTGGCATCAATGGCAATGGACAGACATTCTAGAGGGTGAGGCATTGAAGCAATTTGGTCTAGTAGAAAGTGGCAGGAGGTGAAATGAGATGCTCTTCAAGGTCCTTTCCAACCCAAACCATTTTATGACTCTAAGGACAGGTTCTGTGTCACAGACAGCTCCTGCCAAAAGGTACCAACAAAGTGGAAAACTCAGTCCTGACCCTTCCCGGAGGAGAATGTCTCTTTGGCAGTGCTTTGATCCCTGAGCTGGAGACAGCACTTCTCGAAGAAATGAGATGTAGAGATTTTTCTGTGCAGACAATAAATCACAGAAGCTATTCACTTTGAACTCACCCAAAATATGAATAAATACAGAGCTGCTCCACCATCTTGAGTGGAGGACAGAGCTAATTGTCTGAATGCTGATGGGCAAAGGGCTGTCTTGCCAGCTGCTGTCAGTAGGCAGCAATTAATTAAAAGTGTTCCTGGTAAATTTTGCATATCTTTTCTTTCGAGCTCAAAAAGACCACGAACACTTGGTCTGCTCTTCCTGCTCCAAGGATACAGCACTTGCTGTCATATGCAAGATGCAGGAGATAATTAATGCACTTTGCTCACTGCTGAGGAGTTCTCAGCTGGACAGTGTCTTTTTTTGAGTATCATGCCTTAAAAGATGACAAATTAGAGAGGTCCCTGCCTGAACCACTCCCTCCACAGAACTGCAGGTCAAGTGTGTTTGGGTCAGGTCAGAAAAGGTTAAGGGGGCAGGGGTTACCAGTCCCAGAAAAAGTGTTTGATAAATGACTGTTCACATACACTGAAAGACAAGTGAGCACATCAGCATAATTTATAGAATCATAGATTAATGGGTTGGGTTGGAACTTAAAAACCGTCTAGTTCCAACCCCCTGCATGGGCAAGGACACCTTCCACTAGACCAGGCTGCTCCAAGGTTTTCGGCTGGATGTTAGACTATCATGCAATGAGAATTAAGTTACTGAACGTAATTAGATGATGGCAGGTGCTATCTGAAAAGGGTTTCTCTGAGGGTTTGCTGAGGGTTTAAGTTCTCAGAGAACCAGTGGTTTGTCAGAAGAGTTGATTTTAAGTGAAACCACTTGGAGCTCAAGTTGCTGACCTCACCACCAGGTGCCCCAGTGGGTCTGTGCTAGGCATCACGTTCTGAGGCAGCTTTGCTGGAGCTTTATTGTCCTGGGCAGGAAGGTACTGGGTTTCTTTGCACACTCCCTCTGGGATGTAATTAGAGGCTGTGATTATTTCAGCACTGCAGGGTTTGTTTTGCATTGCACAGACTTTGGGGGGTCAGACAGAGGATCTGATGGGGCACTGAGGTGGCTGGAGGAAGGAGAAGCCAAAGTCATCCACAGCCCTCCTGCTGAACTTTTGTGATTTCTGCAGTCAGTGCAGAGCAGGCAAAGCAGTCACAATTAAAACAATACCTATTCAAGATGAAATTATAATTGCTGAGGTGTTTTTATGCAAATTTGGCAAAGCTGAACAGCCACCCTGAATCTCCTGGTGCAAAGGCTGTTCTCAACTATAATTATGGCTCAATGCAATACAATTTTCACATTTCTATTTTAGTTCTTTTTCATTTATTGCCTCTTTTCTGCTTTTTGTTGTTTTTAGGATGAGTTACATCCTGCTAAGAATGCTGTGAACTCTCTTACAGTGATTTCTCTGTAGATGTTGAGTAAAATGCTTCCAGCCAGCTGAGAGAGGCAGAGACACAGCTGAACTCTCCTGGCTGTTGTCCCTGGGCTGGACTGTGTTTTGTGGTGCTCAGCTGGCCTTGAGTGACCACAATGGGCAAGTGGTGCCAGCAGCAGGTCCTTTCTGCAGCACTCTTCATCCAGCTCTTAAGTTTCCTCTGGCACATCTGACCCACCACATCTGATTCTCCTGGAAAAAAATCCCCACAAAGCAATGTCTCACTTAACACAGTCAAGGGAGATGGGTGCTTTTCTGTCAGGATTCTCAAGCCTTTCCCCATGATACAGTCTACTCCGTTATTTCCCCCATGCTCTTGCCCTGAGCAGGTTGATGGTTTGATCACTGCACTTGTTCACTTTTTTCTGCATTTGAAGCAGATGTTTCTGTGGTCACACAAGGCAGAGGGACAACTTGGCTGGGTAATGTTGCTACAAGCTAGAGAATATCAGCATCATGTCCATTTCTCAGATGTTTGCTCTCACTTGACCTGGCCACTCGCTGGGGAACTGCATGGGAATACCCTCCTCACCGAGAGGAATGTGTGGGTCCTCGAAGCCTGGTGGTCATGGTTGTGTGATTCAGAGAATCCCAGAACATCCTGAGCTGGAAGTGACCCACAGGATCATCAGGTCCAGCTCCTGGCCCTGCCCAGACACCCCAACAATCCCACCCTGGGCAGCGCTGTCCCAGCGCTCCTGCAGCTCTGGCAGCCTCGGGGCCGGGACCATTCCGTGGGGAGCCTGGGCAGTGCCCAGCACCCTCTGGGGGAGGAATCTTTCCCTGATATCCAACCTAAACCTCCCTGGCCCAGCTCCAGCCATTCCCTGGGTCCCATCCCTGGTCACAGGGAGCAGAGATCGGAGCTGCCCCTGGGGAGGAGCTGCAGACCCCCCTGAGCTCTGCCCTCAGTCTCCTCTTCTCTAGCTGAACAAGCCAAATGACCTCAGCTGCTCCTCGTGTGGCCTCTCCAGAGCCTTCCCCATATTCATAGTCCTCCTTTGGACACTTTCTAATAGCTTTATATCATTAAAAGCAATATATCCTTATATTCATATCCTTAAGAAAGCCATGACTCCCATCTAGAGAGTGGGAATGTTGGCTCTGAAGGGCAAGAAGTGCAGGTGTGGGTCTTAAAGCAGCAAGTGCAGTTCCAGTCTCCTGAGAGCAGTCAGGAATGTCTCACCATGGCTAATAAAGGCAAAGGCTCGCTTCTAGCAGAGTCTCCAAAAATATTCCACTGGGAACCGATTTGGGTCTGATAGCGTGGTTTGGCCCCCTGGGAAGCATCAAGTTGAAATGCAGCACTATAATTAACAGCTGACAGCTTAAATAATGAGAGGGAGCTGGGAGGCTGGGAACACATCCTCTCTCCCAGCAGAGCTGTGGGGGTGGGCAGGCAAGGCAAACACTGCCAGGAGGTATTCATGCCTGGGAGGGAGGATGTCAAACAGCTGTTGGCACAGGTTCTGATCCGGGCAGGAAATTCGGGAGCAACACCGTCACTTTGGCACACAGGGGGCTGCTGGAGGAACAGGGTCAGTTCAGCACAGAGGGGGCTGTCAGGAGGAGCACGGTCGGTGTGGCACAGAGGGGAATGTCAGGAGGAACACGGTCAGTGTGGCAGACGGGACTGTCAGACAGAATGGGGTCAGTTTGGCACAGAGGGACTTCTGGGAGGAACACAACCAGTTCAGCACAGAGATCTTGTTACTGGTGTTTTTCTGTTCCACAGAACAGTGTGTACTGGGATGGAGTGATACTTTTGTCCTTCCCTTTTGGGAAGGTAGGAAGGACTCTCAGTGGAAGCAGCTGAGTTGTGACGAGTTTCCTGTTGCTGACCAGTGACACAACATTTGACTCCACTTCCCCAGTGACCCTGTGGCAGGAAACAAACCTGCTGTGGTTGAGCTGCAGCCAGGACACTGCTGCTCCACCAGCAACAGATGGGGAATGTGTTGGCCAGAGTATCTTCTTGAGCTTCTCCTCCCCTCCCACCTGGGAGATAACTGCAAATGGGCAGGAATTCAGACTGCAATGTGTCATCATCAGCTAAAAGCCTTTCTGTGTGTGTGATGGTCAGGTTGGCGTCCACATCAATGTCTTCCATTCCTCTTCCTCCCCTCCACCACTTCCATGACCACCAGTAGATGCTTCTCTCTTTCCTTCAGCCAGTCCCATGAGGAAAGGGAGAAAGCTGTGGCTGAGCCAAATGGTTGTATTTCACTGGGAAATAAGCAGATGGAACAAACAGATGGGAGAACAAAGCTATATATATTTCTTTTTTTTTATTATTGCACAGATATTTAATAACCAATAAAATGGGTCCTGGACCACAAAAAAAATCTCTGGCATGGTTGCCATGGCAATGTGCACACAATTCCAATGAGATGCAGGAAAGAAATCTTTTGTGTTGTTAGGAAGCTTTTTAAAATAAAAATCAATGAGATTTAAATGAGCAATTATGGCTGCCTCAAGGAGCACCTGCCAAAAGCTCTGGGCCAGACCATCTACCAGACTACAGTGGTTGTTTTTTGGGGCTTTTTTTTAATGCAGAGTGTCCTTTATAGACAAAGCTGAGGGACAAGAGGAAGAAAGAGTTGCCCTTGATTATTCAGGTATCAGCCTGAGGACACTGAAGTCTGCTCAGACCAAAGTGGGGTAAAATTTCAGGGCTTAAATGACATAAAAATCACAGATTTATAGAGATATGAGCCACTGCCTGCCCTGTGTTGGCCTGACATTGAGCTGATCGCTGCAAGTGGTAAAATGGTGAATTTAGTTATCTCTGAATTTTTCATCACTGAAGTCCTGGGAGAATGCAGTGTGTTGGATGATTGCAGTTGTGAGGCTGCAACGTGGGGCTTGTTGGAGCTTTCATGTATTGCCAACTATCCCTTTGAGAGATTGGAATAGGGTAGAAATTGTCAGTCTCACTATTTAATGGTTCTGGTTGTGGTGATATCACAGAATCATCCAGGTTGGAAAAGACCTCCAAGCCCACTGAGTCCAACCTGTGCCCAATCCCTACCTTGTCACCCGGAGCAGAGCACTGAGTGCCATGTCCAGTCCTTCCTCGGACACCTCCAGGGATGGGGACTTCACCACCTCCCTGGGCAGCCCCTTCCAATGCCTGACCACCCTTTCCATGGAGAAATTCCTGCTGATGTCCAGCCTGAACTTTCCCTGGCGTAGCTTAATACTAAGTCCTCTCATCCATCTCAGTCTGTCATCTCCTGTATCTGGGCTTGCTGGGCTCTCCATGAGTACATTCCCCAGGTGGCCAAATCTCTCTTTGTTTTTCCTTGGATTTTCACATCCCACCAGTCCCCACAGAAAGAGTTCTTGATCTCTTTCCTGGGAAACTTGTTGTAGATATGTCACAGATTAACCATGGTCACAGTCTTTGCTTACTCAAGTGTCCTTCCAGAGTCGGATGGTGTTCCATGTTTGGGATCAGTACAGTTTCTTCATTACTGAGCATTACCCTGAGCCCTAAAAGCAGGATTCTGAACCTGCCCTTAGCTTCTGGCTGTGGTAACCTCTTAGATGCCTCAGGAGGTTCTCTGAGTCTCTTACACCGGTGCTGCGATGGAGCTGGCAGGGAGCTTTCACACAAATTAGTTGTTTCTGTTGTAGGAAGGACTGGGACAAAATGCACATCATTGGGACAAAAGCCACATCACAGAACACAGAATCATTAGGACTGGAAGGGACCTCTGAAGATCACCCAGTCCAACCCCTTGCCCAGGCAGGGTCACCTGGAGCAGGTGCTTGTCCAGGTGGGTTTGGAAGGTCTCCAGAGAGGGAGACTCCACACCCTCCCTGGGCAGCTGTTCCAGGGCTCTGCCACCCCCCATGGAAAGAAGTTCTTCCTCATGTTGAGGTGGAACTTGTGTTTTAGTTCATGGCTATTGCTCCTTTTCCTCTCCCTGGGCACCACCAAAAAGAGTCTGGAACCATCCTCTGGACATCACTCAGGAGCTTTTGAGCACTGCCAGCTCTTTCTGTGCCAAGAGAGGGGACTCTTCAGGAACCACAAACCTTCTGCTGTCCTCAAAACTGGCATTTGCTCACTGGGAAGTGGATTGGAACCTGCCTGGGGTCAGATCTCTGAGCACTGAACCTTTTGGTGTTGCCGTCTGGGAGTACCTGCCTCTGCCTGCCCTGGCTGGAGTTGGAAACCGAGGAGGGAAGACTGGTGTAGCTTTTATCCCTATCCCTTTTTCCTGCACTGAGGGAAGCAGGACACAGCTCCCAAGGTGTGGATTAGACATGCCACACCTCCCTAGGGGACAGGGGGAGGAGGCAGCAGCCTGGCTGTGGGGAGGCGGGCAGGGAAGCGATGTTTATTCAGAGCAAGGAACCGAGCTCTGCGTGGGAAGGGAGCTGTGAAGTGTGACGCTTTGGGTGGATGAATCCTGGGCAGACTTTCTTAGAATAGACCAGCTGGAGGTGATGGGAAGTGAAAGCCATGGATATGGGTCTGCCTGCCACTCCCAGCAGGGCTACTGGGGCTGGGTGTGGATGATGCACACGAGTGCTGGGGCTGGGCCATTTAGCAGGGTCTCTTCCCCCGCTTGGTGCCTCATCGAGGCCCTTCCCACCACTCCTGTGCTCTGCAGATACTCATCCACACAGCTACTCCCAGAGCCTCTGGGAACCAAAGGATTGTCTGAGCTTCAGCAAACCCGGCTGCTGGCAAGTTTCACACTCTGCTGATCTGCTCTGTGGCTGCTTCCATGAGAGAAAGAGGGAACTGTTGGCTTTGTGAGCATATGGCTGCTGGATGAAAGCCCACACTAATTCCTCAGTGGCAGCCACCCATTGAGCCATTCCTTTCACTTTTCCAAGACTGTAGAACACCTTAGTTGCAGAAGAAATAGATTTGTGTCACTGCACCCAGGACTCCTGTAGATTTCCAGGCAACAGGAAAATCTGTCAGGTAAAATGCCAGACTTTTTTTGCAGGAATTTTCTGCCTGGGCAACCCAGCACACTGAAGGAAGTGCCAGGTATGGGTACAGAAAAGTAGGACCTTTTACCTTGGAAAGCAGACTGGGATCATCTTAAAGGTGGTTAAAACTGGTGATCCCACTGCAGGAGCCTAACAGCATCATGCAGAGCTCGGGGTCTCTCACCCACATAGCTTTTTCCAGTCCAGAACCAGCCTGCTCCCCTGCACACAAAAGGCATCAACACCAAGCCCTCCAGGACTTCTCTGGGTCTGGGGCTCACAGTTTGCAGGCTGAGAGAGTTCGGGTAATGTCTTGGGGTGACTTTATGATGTGTATCCCATATTGCTGCCCTATGCCCAGAAATTAATTTTTGTACCTTTCTATGCCTTTAAACTGAGCCTGAGAGGGAGAAGGAAAAACTGAGCAAAACTTTTTCAAAGCAGCTTGCA
This sequence comes from Coloeus monedula, assembly GCF_965178545.1. NCBI lineage: Eukaryota > Metazoa > Chordata > Aves > Passeriformes > Corvidae > Coloeus > Coloeus monedula. Next base: position 491,591 of record NC_138806.1, on the reverse strand, counting down.
GCTTGTTCAAGGTCACATAGATATAGAGACTTTTTTTTCAGCTGCGGCAGGAGAGTGGGAGGGAAGGGAAGCACCCAGCTTGCTTTTCTTTCCAGACAGCTTTCGGCAGTATTTTTTCTTCAGCTCTTTTTCCTTCAGAGAGTTGAACTTTTGTTTTCCTGGGACTTCGTTTTTTTCCCCTTTTCTCTCTGCTGGACAGTTTCAACATCAGAATACATTGGGAGCCCACCACAACCCAGCTCCGAGGGGGAGAGAGATCTACGGAAGGACTCTGAAATTTTCCCAGGTTTCTCTCAGCAGGGCGAGGGGTTTTATTACTTAGCATTATTATCCTTTTCCCATGTGTTTGGTAAATAGTTTTATCTCCTTCACTTTCCTTTGAGGAAAATTTATTTTTCCCGAACCTGGTGGGGGAGGGGTGGTTGTGCTTTCTCTCAGAGGATCTATTTCTAAATTTGACCACACCGGCAAAAATTTAGTGGCACCCAACTGCGTGGCTCAAAGGAAAGTGAAAAATCCTGTGCTAATTACATTTTGGTTTGAATTTACTTATTCTGTGTTGGGGTAAGATAGTCACCATGTTGTTTGAGTTCATAATGTCTCTCTGGCTCGATGTACACATGTCTTTCTGGTCCTTAGGCTTCATTGAGGTACTAGTGCTTTTTTGGTCCCTAGGGGTGTTTGCCTATCCACAACTTGCTCCAATCTTGTCCCTGATATGTAAATTTTACAGAGGAGGGAGACGAATTCGGATTTCTATCTTGCTGTGCTCGGTGATAATGATTTATAGGAAGCTGATAGAGGTACAGGCAGCTGTTCGAGGTGTGTATGATAAGTGGTTTCTCCGTCCTCACCCCAGTCCTAGCTTCAGTAGCCTGTTTTGGGAATTTATTAGTAATTGCCACCGGATTGTTAGAGGAGGAGGAGACGGGGTTTCCCTTCCCTTTAAATTTGATAAGTTATCTTTTGAGAATGTTCAGTTTCCCCTGGATGTTAAAGATACCATCCTCCTGGTATTTAATCTGGTAATCTTTCTCCATGTGATTCACAGGTTGTGTAGAATGAGAGCTCAGATTTCCAGGGTGACTGCCAAGACACCTGACCCAGAGGTGGAAAATCCTGAGGGGGGTGGGGAATGGGAGGATATGGGCCAAATCCTGAAGAAATTCTCTGACCCGATAGTTTGGGATTTCCTGTCTGAACAAATTCAGAAACCAGCTGAGGTGGGGAAATATCTGAAAGAGAAATACAATGACAATTCTAATGAGAAAAAGCTCCTTGCAATATGTTGGGCTCTGGCATATGCCTATCGCACACTGCAGCAGGTAAAGGTAGAGGGGCAGGAAGATAAATCAGCAAAGCCTGCACACACCCCAGTCACTCAGGCTGCAGATAAACCAGACAGCAAGCCCAAACCAGATGGAGAGTCTAAGCCACTGACAGTGGCTCCTGTCACGAGGAAAAAGCACACAATCAAAACTGATCACCCAGTGAAAGATGAGGATAATGCAGGGGAGGGAACCTCAAAAGATGCAGGAGAAGGAACCTCAAAACCACCAACTGACTCAGGCACAGAAACCATTACTGAGTCCATGTCCATAAAGGACCTTCACAGCCTAAGAAAGGATTACACCCGACGGTCTGATGAATCCATACTAAGTTGGATGGTCCGTATTTGGGATGCGGCAGGTGATGATGTGATGCTGGATGGTGCTGAAGTGAGGCATTTGGGATCCCTGTCACGTGATCCAGCTATCGACCAAGCGATGATAAGGGGGGCTGACTCTGCCAGTCTCTGGAGACGGGTCTTGGATGGCGCAAGGGATAGATATCTGTGCGCAGCAAACCCAGAGGAAAACCACAGAACAAGGGATCCAGCGCCTGAGAGAACTAGGGGTGGTAGAGGTTGTCTTCACAGATGACCCAGGATTGAGGAGTCCAGACCGGGTCAGAGTTATTCCATATATGTGGCTAAAACTCATACAACTTGGGCCACAAGAATATGCTTCTGCTTTAGCAATAATGAAACCAGACTACAGTGTTAATGAGACCGTGCAGGATACAGCAGTGAAGCTCTGAGCATGCAAGAATCGCATGCAAGAATCGCAGCTGTGGAAACACGTATGCAGAAAATGGAAAATAAGACGGAGAAGAGTCTCCAGGAGATTAAGGAGGAGATGAAAGAGGGCCTTCTCCAAATCTCAGCAGTACAGATCAGAGATTCTGATACCAAACGTGGACGTTCCCAAGAGAGAAAGTACATCCCACGAAGTGAGCTGTGGGATTTCCTGTGTGATAGTGGGGAAAACATGTGGAGGTGGGAATGCTCTGGCAGCACGAGGTGTGTGAATTGAAGGAGTGCAAGTCTCAGAAAGGAAGTTCTACCAAAAAGGAAGTAGCTCCAGTTGCCTGTAGTCAAACTGCTGGAAATGATGGAAAAGACGATGGCATGTCCAATTCCCATGAAGGAACCTCTAAGATACAGGCCCAGGGAAAGAAGGATAACCAGGCATAGAGGGGCCCTGCCTCTAGCCAGGTAGAGGTCAGGGAAAACCGTGTTTTTTGGACTGTGTGGATTCGTTGGCCTGGTACATCAGAACCACAAAAATATGATGCCTTGGTTGACACTGGTGCCCAGTGTACAATAATCCCATTGCAACACGTGGAGGTAGAATCTGTTTCTATTTCTGGTGTAACAGGTGGATCACAAGATTTGACCTTGGTGGAAGCTGAGGTGAGCCTGACTGGAAATGAGTGGAAGAAACATCTCATTGTGACTGGTCCAGAGGCCCTGTGCATTTTGGGCATAGACTTCCTCTGAAGCGGGTATTTCAGAGACACAAAGGGACTCAGGCGGGCTTTTGGAATAGCTGCTGTAGAGACAGAGGGCATTAAGCAATTGAACATTTTGCCTGGGCTATCAGAGAACCCATCTGCAGTCGGCCTTCTGAAGGTGGAAGAACAACGAGTACCAATTGCTACCTTGGCAGTGCATCGCCGACAGTACCGAACAACTCGGGATGCTGTGATTCCCATCCACAAGATGATCCGCGAGCTGGAGAGCCACGGTGTGGTCAGCAAGACCCACTCACCCTTCAACAGCCCCATCTGGCCTGTGCGCAAGTCTGATGGGGAATGGAGATTGACTGTGGACTATCGTGCCCTGAATGAAGTGACTCCACCGCTGAGCGCTGCCGTGCCGGACATGTTGGAGCTCCAGTACGAGTTGGAGTCCAAAGCAGCGAAGTGGTACGCCACTACTGACATTGCCAATGCATTTTTCTCCACTCCTCTGGCAGCAGAGTGCAGGCCCCAGTTTGCCTTCACCTGGAGGGGTGTGCAGTACACCTGGAACCGACTGCCCCAGGGATGGAAGCACAGTCCCACCATCTGTCATGGGCTGATCCAGGCTGCACTAGAAAAGGGTGAGGCTCCAGAACATTTGCAGTACATTGATGACATCATTGTGTGGGGGAACACTGCAACAGAAGTGTTTGAGAAAGGAGAGAAAATCATCCAGATTCTCCTGGAAGCCGGTTTTGCCATCAAGAAGAGCAAAGTCAGGGGACCTGCCCAAGAGATCCAGTTCCTGGGAGTAAAGTGGCAAGATGGATGACATCAGATTCCCACTGAGGTCATCAATAAGATCACAGCAATGTCTCCACCAAGCAACAAGAAGGAGACACAAACTTTCCTAGGTGCCATACGCTTTTGGAGGATGCATATTCCTGTGTACGGCCAGATCGTGAGCCCTCTCTACCTGGTTACCCACAAGAAAAACTATTTCCATTGGGGTCCTGAACAGCAACAAGCCTTCGCCCAGATCAAGCAGGAAATCGCTCATGCGGTAGCCCTTGGCCCAGTCAGGACAGGACCCGAGGTGAAGAACGTGCTTTACTCTGCAGCTGGGAGCCATGGTCTGTCCTGGAGCCTTTGGCAGAAGGTGTCTGGTGGGACTCAAGGTCGACCACTGGGATTTTGGAGTCAAAGCTACAGAGGGTCTGAAGCCAACTACACCCCAACAGAGAAGGAAATCTTGGCAGCCTATGAAGGAATCCAAGCCGTCTCAGAGGTAATCGGCACTGAAGCACAACTCCTCCTGGCACCCCAACTATCGGTGCTGGAGTGGATGTTCAAAGCAAAGGTTCCCTCTACCCACCATGCCACCAATGCCACATGGAGCAAATGGATTGCTCTCATCACACAGCGTGCCCATATCGGAAACCTGAATCACCCTGGGATTTTAGAAATAATCACAAATTGGCCTGAAGGTGAAAACTTTGGCCTCACTGATGAGCAAAACAAGAACAAGTGACACGTGCTGAAGAAGCTCCACCATACAACCAACTGCCATTAGAAGACACACGCTACGCTCTTTTCACCAATGGTTCTTGTCGAATCGTAGGGATGAAACGAAAGTGGAAAGCAGCCGTATGGAGTCCCATACGACGGGTTGCAGAAGCTACTGAAGGAGAAGGTGGATCAAGCCAACTCGTTGAACTCAAAAGCTGTTCAACTAGCCCTAGACATTGCTGAAAGAGAGAAGTGGCCAAAGCTCTACCTCTGCACTAATTCATGGATGGTAGCCAATGCTCTATGGGGATGGCTGGAAAAGTGGGAAAAAACTAATTGGCAGTGTAGGGGAAAATCAATCTCGGCTGCTGAAGAGTGGAAAGACATCACTGCCCGAGTAAGAAGGCTGGTTGTGAAAGTCCGCCATGTAGATGCCCATGTCCCCAAGAGTAGGGCTGATGAGGAACACCAAAACAACAAGCAGGTAGATCAGGCTGCAAAGATAGAAGTGTCACAGATAGACTTGGACTGGAAACACAAGGGAGAGTTGTTCCTAGCTCGATGGGCCCATGATGCCTCAGGCCATCAAGGCAGAGATGCCACCTATAAGTGGGCACGAGACCGAGGGGTGGATCTAACCATGGACAGTATCTCCCAGGTGATCCATGACTGTGAGACATGCGCTGCGATCAAGCAGGCCAAGCGGGTGAAGCCCCTGTGGTATGGTGGGCGATGGTCCAAATACAAGTATGGGGAGGCCTGGCAGATTGATTACATCACACTGCCTCAAACCCGCCAAGGCAAGCGCTATGTGCTCACAATGGTAGAAGCCACCACTGGATGGCTGGAGACCTATCCTGTGCCTCATGCTACTGCCCAGAACACCATTCTGGGCCTTGAGAAGCAAGTCCTTTGGAGGCATGGCACCCCTGAGAGAATTGAATCTGACAATGGGACTCATTTTAAGAACAGCCTTATAAACACCTGGGCTAGAGAACATGGCATTGAGTGGGTGTACCACATCCCTTACCATGCACCAGCTGCAGGCAAAGTGGAACAGTGCCATGGATTGCTGAAAGCCGCCCTGAAGGCACTGGGTAGGGGAACTTTCAAAAATTGGGACCAGCATCTGGCAAAAGCCACCTGGTTAGTTAACACCCGAGGTTCCACCAAAATAGCTGGTCCAGCCCAATCTGAATCCTTGCATACAGTAGATGGAGATAAGGCCCCAGCAGTGCATGTCAGAGGTCTGTTAGGAAAGACTGTGTGGATAAATTCTGCCTCGAGTACAGACAAACCCATCCGTGGGGTTGTCTTTGCTCAGGGACCTGGTTGCACATGGTGGGTAATGCAGAAAGATGGAACAACGCATTGTGTACCACAGGGAGATCTGATTGTTGGGTGAAAACAATCTGTAATGTGGAATGCCAGTATACCCCTGCTTGCTGAGTGTCACTGTCACTGTTCGTATATAGCTGTGTATATATATATATATATATATATATATATATGTATTAATGTGTATGTAGAATTAGAATATATTAGTTTGGGCATTGAGCCAACAATATGGGATAAGGGGTGGAATATCTTGGGGTGACTTTATGATGTGTATCCCATATCGCTGCCCTATGCCCAGAAATTAATTTTTGTACCTTTCTATGCCTTTAAACTGAGCCTGAGAGGAGGAAGGAAAAACTGAGCAAAACTTTTTTTAAGCAGTTTGCAGCTTGTTCAAGGTGTTGGAGTTTTAGGAGTTCTCCTGGGGTTTTTTTCTGTTAAAGGAATTTTCCCCATACGTGTTGCTAGGGGGAAAAATTGCTGAGTACTTAAGAAAAACAAAAGACCTGGCCACTGAAGGTGGGGTGCATCTGGCTACTCTTTTGTTTCACCTGGGTGTGTGGACAGTCGGTCCCCGGCGTTTGGACAGAGAGGGAGGCTGCTTCTTCAGCTGCTTTCCTCCTACCAGAGAAACCCCGGGATCCCAAGCCGGCCTTCCCTGCCCCGCTGGGAGCCAGGCTGCGGCTGCCCTGCCCCTGCCTTGCTTTGAGCCTTCGCTGCATTGTAGCCCCTCATGCCCTGCCTGCCCAGACCTCCTGGGGGTTCCCACCACAGCTCCTGAATTTGGATACATCTCGTCTGCCACCTGGGATTTGTGCTCATCCCTGCCATTCCAGCCTGCTGGTCCTGAGGGTCCGGCTGGACACCGGGATTGGCTGCCCAGCGGTTTGTGAAGCCTTTGTTCCATCCCTCCCGGGATCCCAGGCCACCGGTGCCGCGTGCTCCCCGAGCTCGCTCCGGAGCGCCCCCTGCAGCCGTGGGGGAACCATCGCACCTGCCCTGCTCACCGGGAGCCGCCAGCGCCCCCGCCGGCTGCGAGCGGAACTGCACCCCAGGGGAAAGGGCCTGACAGCCGAGAAGGCTGGCACTGGGTTTGTGATTGTTCACTGTTACTGCCATAGTTATTGCTGTTTGTTTGACTGGTTATACACATATAGATATATAAAAGTAAAGAACTGTTATTCCTATTTCCCACATCTTTGCCTGAAAGCCCCTTGATCTCAAAATTATAATAACTCGGAGGGGAGGGGGGTTGCATCTGCCATTCCAAGGGAGGCTCCTGCCTTCCATAGCAGACACCTGTCTTTCAAATCAAGACACAAGGTCACATAGATATAGAGACTTTTTTTCAGCTGCGGCAGGAGAGTGGGAGGGAAGGGAAGCACCCAGCTTGCTTTTCTTTCCAGACAGCTTTCAGCAGGTTTTTTTTCCTCAGCTCTTTTTCCTTCAGAGAGTTGAACTTTTGTTTTCCTGGGACTTCGTTTTTTTCCCCTTTTCTCTCTGCTGGACAGTTTCAACATCAGAATACATAGGGAGGACTTTCCACTGAGGCCTTGGCCCTGGAGGTGGGCCCACCACAACCCAGCTCCGAGGAAGGGGAGAGAGATCTACGGAAGGACTCTGAAATTTTCCCAGGTTTCTCTCAGCAGGGCGAGGGGTTTTATTATTTAGCATTATTATCCTTTTCCCATGTGTTTGGTAAATAAATAGTTTTTATCTCTTTCACTTTCCTTTGAGGAAAATTTATTTTTTCCCAAACCTGGTGGGTGAGGGGTGGTTGTGACCTGCCTTCTCTCAGAGTATCTATTTCTAAATTTGACCTCACCGGCACAGGTAATTCAGCCTGCTCTGGAGAGGCCTTACAGCCCCTTCCACAGCACAGGGCCCCCAGGAGAGCTGGAGAGGGACTTTGGACAAGGGCCTGGAACACAGGACACAGGGAAATGGCCTTAAGCTGAAGGAGGGTAGGTTTAGACTGATATGTGGAAGAAATTTTTACCATAAGAGTGGTGAGGCCCTGGCAGAGTTGCCCAGAGCAGCTGTGGCTGCCCCTGGATCCCTGGAAGTGTCCAAGGCCAAGTTGGATGGGGCTTGGAGCAGCCTGGGATAATGGAAGGTGTCCCTGACCATGGCAGGGGGTGAAATGGGATGATCTGTAAGATCCTTTCCAACCCAAACCATCCTATGATAGTGTGATTCTGTGATAGTGCTTTCTCACAAAATTCCATGTTATAGGCTCCTTAGGAAATCTGAAAGAATTGTTCTGAGAAGATTCTTTAAAAGCTGACCTACCCAAATGCGAATGAACTAGCAACAGCTGGAATCTCTATCCCCTCATGCTCTTTGTTTCACAGACTGCAAGGACCAGTGTTTAATGCACAATTTGATATTATCATTCATTTATCTTAATACAGAAAATTGTCGAAAAAAAACAGAGGAGAGGGAGGAAGAAGGGGGAGAGGACTCATGATGGTTGGCAGCAAATTTTAATTCTATTTTGGCAGACGAGGAGAATTATTCAGGGAAATCTTGCCCTGAAATACAACAGAGCCTGCCCTGCACCAACCAAGGTGGGCAGACAGGTGTGGAATTTGCCTCTTCTTCCTCACCACAAGGCTGAGCACCTAGGGGTGAGAACAGGCACACTGGGTCCAACTGAAGGGTTTGGGGCTTGGCACTGCCTGTGGCACTGCTGCTTCTTGAAGCACATGAGTAACAGGTCAGAGATGGATGGCCCAGCTCTGCTTGTACAAGTTCCTTCAGCAGGAAAAGCAGATCAGGGATTGTTCTGCAGCTGAAAAATGCTGATGAGGAGATCTTAGTGAGGGCTTCTCACCCTACATGGAGCCTGTCAATGGCTTTGGTTCTACAAAGAGGCATAGATACTGAAGGGTGCAAAAGTACTGACCCTGTCACACCTGCTGATTCATCATCTCTTTTCAGTTCCACCTTTCTAGTCCTTTGTAGTGGTTTGGTTCAAAATCCATTACTTACTTATTTTCCTTCTGTAAGAATTAAAAGAAAGCAAAGCAGGCACAAAACTTTAAAGAATATAAAGAAGTTTATTAGCAGAACTAAAAGAAAAAAATCAGACTAAACCTTCAGAACACTTCTCTTCCCCCCACCTCTCTTCTCTTCTCCCACTGACCATGTAAAGAGACAAAACTTGGGATTTTTCCAGTCAGTTTACCACCTCTATACTAGTCTTTCTTCAGCTCACTTAGGGAGAGGAGTCTCTCTTGCTCATGCTATGGAGACATCTCCACAAGAAAAAGTTCTCTCATGGCTTCAATGTCACAGCAAGACAGCCGCCTGGGTTGGTTCTCTGCTCGCACTTCGACTTCCCTCGACTTACAGCTTTCCCCACAACTGCTTTTGAGGGTTCAATCTTGAGCTACTGGGGTACCATTTTAAGGATGAGCTGTTCAGAAGCAAAGGTTCTCTTCACCCATCTCTGGGAGCATCTTCATCTCTAGGAACAGAGGTTTTCTCCTTCTCCGGGAGCAAGGGTCCTCATCACTTTCATATCTCTCTGTTCAAGCTTCTCATCAAATTACAACTACTTCAACATTTGCTCATTTCAGCACAGGTACTTTTGCTCACAATTGCAATTTGAACGCTCCACCCCGCTATGCTTCATGAAATTACAACAGGTACTCTGATGTATCATAGTCCATCACCATAGCCTTACAAAAGAGTTTCAGCTTCTAGGTTCAAAGCATCTCCTCTTTCTCCTCTCTCTGGGCTTTGGCTTTTCCTTCTTCACTGACTTCGGTGTCCCTATGGTGTTTTCTTTACATGTCCTCACTTTTCCTCCTCCTCTGACTTGGGAGAAGATTGATGTCTGCAGGCTTCATCTGCTCTGGAGGAATCTTACAGCACTAAAAGGGTACATCTCACCCGGGCCTTGCAGCTGGAATTCGCTTATCGCTGTTGGTCACATAATCTTTGCTGGGCAGCGGCCTCAGATGAATTTCAGCCGCACTAGGCAAGGGCCAGCTGGGCCAAGCCACGCCGCAGAGCTGCCTGCACAGAGCAGGGCTGCAGGGGCCACCTGCATGGAGCAGGGCCGCAGATGGAACAGGGTTGCACGGCTCCAGGGTGGCTGTCTCCCGGCCAGCCCAGCCCGCACTGAGGGGGCTGCGCCGGGTGTCCAGTGAAGAAGGGGCAGTCAATAACTAACTCATGGAAGCACAAGTTAACTATTGGGAGACAGCAAATGGTAGTTCAGACAGAAAATGTTAATTAAAAGCCTGAGAAGCCAAATTCACCCTAATCTTGTCAAGATAGAGGGGACAAGGATTATCTCAGAGACCACTGAATCATTCCCCAAAGGACTACGCATGCCCAGGGAGAAAGGTGAAAAGTGCACTGTAAGGAAGACTACTGGTCTTCATCAGAAAAGACCCCCGAGGAAGAGGAGAGGTCTTCCTCCAGTGCGACCACCAGGACACACAGCGCATGCGTGGCCCATATGCTAATGATATTAATGACTTCCGATAAATAATTTGTATAACCACACCTGTCCCAAGGAATGTGATGAATATTCATAATTTAGCCCATAATACTGTGTTGTAGAGAGCACCAGGTGTGTGTGTTTGGAGGAGCGATCCCCACACACCCGGCGCGCCAAATAAAGCAAACACCCACTTCTCTGACTCTGTCTCTGAAGTGTCTCCTGGCCCGGTTGCAGTGTGATTCATCTGGCACCCCAGATGGGACCCTCTCTGCCCGGCTGCTGGATCCAGGGATAAGCGGACCTCCCAGTCGCCACCCTGAATTTTCAGGGGGAGCTCAGCTGTCCTTTGGCTCACGGCGGGGGCAGACAAGGACCATCTGCACCAAATTAAGGGATTTGCTATTCCTTTGAAACACAAAATACCTGCAGGTCCAGGGTTCGAGTCCCTGAGGGTGGGTTGAAAGTCCCGAGGAAGACTGGGTCTCCCCAAATTAGTCCTGGGCAAGAGGAAAAGTACTTTTAAGGGGTTGGACCCCGACTTTTAAAGGGGTTGGACCCCCCGGGGTTGGACCGCACTGTGAAAGGTACCTTTAAGGGGTTGGACCCCGCTGTTAGGCGCTACTGTACGGCTCTTTGTGTTTTGTCTGTTGCTGTTCTGCTGCTGTGTGAGTGAGAGTGGATGAGACGTGCTGTCAAAGTGTGGAGCGAGTGAGGAGCTCTATCTGCGGTTCCGTACCCCGGCGCCGGGCTCGGCCAGAGAAAAGCGAAGCGTTTGGCAAAGAGTGAATGAGGATAAATCATATAAACCGTTGGTTTGGAATTCAACCTTACTGTCCGAAGTGGGGTGGATTTTAGAGGAGAAAAAATTTTAGCTATTGAATTGAAAACATCCAGACCCCCAACACCTTTCTAATGTAGCTCCATCTGATTTCCGTTTTGAAATCCCATGTTTAGTGTATGAAAACAGTTGTGAAGCTTGTATTTGTGTACATGTATTAGAAAGTGGTATTGTACTTCTACTAGATGGAGTGGGTGGTGTCCAAGCTACCAGAGGAGAGAGCTTGGTATCAGACTAGAAAGAGAAGGAAAGTGCAGATAATGTTAGAGTAAGGGGAGAATGGCAGAGAATAGTGAGAAATTTGAGAGGAACTGGTTAGAAAAGTACAGCAAGTGTATGTAAGAAGAGATGAGGAAAAGGCCAAAGCAATGGCAAAGGTGATGGCAGAAGTTGTAAGAATTGTGGACATTGTGATTAATAGGTTTGGGTGTTTAGTTCCCTTTTCTGCTTGGCGTTTTGTGCGGAGCTGTAAGGCTCCTGTTATGTGGTGCTTGTGCAGAGCTGAAAGGCTCCTGTTTGGAGGGGACCCGTGCCCCTGTGCCTTTTGTGTTTTGTTGTGAAAAGCCAAAATTGGCAGGTTTCAGTTCTGAGGCGAGCTCCTATCTTGTGGGGAGCCTCGCCACCAGTCTGTGGATTATTGTGGAGAACTAGAATTGGCAGATTCTAATCCTGCAGCCTTGTGGGGATGGTGTTGTCCCTGTGCAGGCCCAGGTATTTGTCATGCAGCCTCATCTGCGGGGGCTGTAGAGAAACTCTGAAAAAAGAAAAAAAAAAAAAAAAAAAAAAGAGAGAGAGGAGGGGGTTTTAGGCAGTAGCATTGCTTGCTGCCAAACTTGATCTTGTCCAAAAGGAAAATCACTAGAACAAAAAGAGCAAACTGATAAGGCAAACTGCTCCAGGGTGAAAAGCAGAAGCCTACTAAAACCCTGAGGAGAAAGAAAAAAAAAAAAAAAAAAGGCAAATCCAAATGCCTGATTCACGACTGCAACTCTTGCAAAACTTTTAAAAGCAGTCTCACTCCCTCCACTGAAGAATCAATTGGAAGAAACCCCACTGAAAACCTGTGGGAGACAATAAAAGTGGTGCAACAAGCAGTTCATAAAATAAAAACTAAAACTCCACTTGAATAAGTTAATTCAATTAAACTCTTGTTTCACTCAGACATATTTTTCTTTTTTTTTTGGAGGGGGGGAAAGTTTGTTTCTTTTCTCTTTTCTAGGAATGTCAAATGTCCCGACATCAAAGAAAGCAGTTTGAGAGCAAGGAAACTGCAAGCAGCAAAATCACACCTAAATGTTTGATAATCATTGCTTCACTGTCACTTTGTGTTAGCCCCAAAAAGTTTTACTTCTTAATAATCAGTCTAGTGGGCCAAATTTTCACTTTTCTTTTCTAGGAATCTACCAACACATGAGATGGAGCTGTGTGAAAACCAATGAAATTTAAAGTGTCACCATAATTGCTCGCATTGTCAGTTGGTTAATGTTTGTAATTTGTTTGTGTTTTCATTGCAAGTGACTTAGTGAAAGATCAAACAGTAGTTAAAGCATTCTACATATTCTTGAGTTTAATTTTTGTCTAACTTGTTTTGTCTTTTTACTGAAAAATGGTGTGGTTAAGGTCTTAGAGATGTATAATTTGTCTCAACCAATATTATCCTGAGAGTTGGCATAAGAATTTATACATATTTGAAATCCTACAAATATGGACTAACCTTCCCAGTTCTGCCTCAGAAGGCTTCAAAATTATTATAATCTGGCTAAATTTTTTGGATTTTCTAATTAGTGAATTAAAAAACTTGACAAAACACAAGCAAATGCTACATGAAAAATGATTGAATCCCCCTTCCTAAACCAAGAGGGATACAGAAAAGCCTTCTACCAGCTCTCAAACTAAAGTGCTGTTCAATCTCATGCCATATGTCTTAAGAGGATGTTTTAACTTTTCCTCACCCCTCCTATTTATAGCACATTCTGCAATCTCAGTTGTAGGTGCAGAATGGAATGAAAGCAATTTATTCACAAAAAAAAAAGAAAAAAAAAACAAAAAAAAAAAACAAAAAACAAAAAACAAAAAAAAAAAAAAAAAAAAACCAACCCTACATTTGAAAGAGAATTAATTTCATTTTTAATCCCACCAAAAATAAAGCCACAGGTTGTAGTTTGTGTCAAGATTAAATGACAAGAGTGCTATAATCTGTCTCCTGGAAAACAGAGCATAGCCCTAATGTAAAGAAATGTTTGCATGAGAACACTTTGTATGAAAATGTTTTGTGTGTTAGTTTTGTATCATAAAAACTAATCCTTCATCATGTATAGAATTATACAGCAGAGTAAGAATATTATTATAACAAAAACTGTAGAAAGAAGCTACAACCAAAGAAGCCTCCTGACGATACCTGACCAGGACTTTAAAGTGTAAATTAAACCACTAAGATTAGATAAAAGAAAGAGAAATACCCATAGATAGTAAAATAACAAATTCAGTGATCCCATTAGTAGGAGATGTTGAAATTCCAGAGAGATCAAAACGGGCTCCCCCAGTGATTATTGAACTACTGGAAGGGGCACAACCAGTGTCAATTAAACAATATACACTAAGGCATGGAACATGAGTAAGAATAGAACCAATAATGACTAAATTTATTAATCAGAGGTTGTTGAGAGAGTGTAGATCTTCCTGCAATACCCCAATTCTACCAGTACAAAAGCCAAATGAAAGTTATTGATTAGTTCGGGACCTGAGGACACTTGACTCACAAAATTACAAAGTGACTGGGTGTGATTTTCAGTTTTAGATTTAAAAGATGCTCTCTTTTGTCTGCCATTAGCTGAAAGCAGTCAGGAAATTTTTGCCTTTGAATGGAAAAACCCCAAAACAGGGAGAAAAAGCCAGCTCACATGGACTGTATTGCCACAAGGATTCAAGACCCATGATATTTGGAAATCAATTAGCCAAGGAACTGGAAGCCTGGACACCGCCACGTGGAGAAGGTACATTTCTGCAGTACGTTGATGATCTGCTGATAGCAACAAGGACCCGTGAAGACTGCAAGAACTGGACTGTAAGTCTTTTAAATTTTCTGGGACTAAGTGGATATAGAGTCTCCCCTGAAAAGGCTCAGCTAGTCCTCCAGAATGTTACATATCGAAGGTATAAAGTAGCAAGAGGGGAGAGAGCCTTGGGAGACAACAGGAAAGAGGCAATTTGTCAAATGCCCAGGCCAACCACAACCAAAGAACTGAGAACCTTTCTGGGAATGACAGGATGGTGTAGATTATAGATTTACAACTATGGACTAATTGTGAAACCTTGATACCAACTCCTAAAAGAGACTGGGAGAACTCACCTATGCTGGACACCAGAGACTAATAATGCATTTGTAACTCTGAAATGTGAGTTAATGCAAGCTCCAGCATTGGGCATACCAGGTGTCACTAAACCTTTTCTTTTGTTCTCACATGAGAGACAAGGACTGGTGCTGGAACTTTTGGCACAGAAGCTGGGACCATACAGAAGGCCAGTGGCTTATTTCTCCGAGCAGCTGGACGTGGTCAGCCAAGGAGAGCCCACCTGCCTGCGTGCAGTGGCAGCTGGGACCCTGAACATAGAGGAAGCCCTCAAGTTCACACTGGGCCAGCAGAGAACTGTTTTTGTCTCTCTCACAGTGTCAGCAGTGCTCACACAGAAAGGAAATCACTGGTTAAGCCCATCTCGCTTTCTCAAACACCAGGCTGTCCTAGCAGAATCAGAGGATGTGAGTATCCAAGTAACTAACATCTTTAATCCAGCAGCTTACTTCCAGGGCAAGGCTGCTGAGGAGCCTGGACAGCAGGACTGCATTGAAACCATGGAGGCAGTTTACTCCGGCCGCCTGGACCTAAAGGACTCTCTGCTAGAAAATGCAGACAACTGGTTCACCGACGGGAGCAGCTATGTCAAGGATGGTGAGCGGCTCACTGGGTGTGCAGTTACAACCACAGACGCTGTCATTGAGGCAAAACCATTACCTGTGGGGACATCAGCTCAAAAGGCTGAAATAACAGCCCTAACTGGAGCCTTGGCGTTGGCCAAAGGAAAACCTATCAACATTTGGACTGATTCAAGGTATGCTTTTGGGGTGGTACACGCTCACGGGGCTATCTGGAAAGAAAGAGGTTTATTAACCTCACAGAAGAAAGAAATCAAGCATGCTACTGAAATCATGCAGTTACTGGAAGCAGTGGTAAAACCTTCAAAAGTGGCTATAATGCATTGCAAAGGACACTCCCAGGGTAGCACTATCCCTGAACTGAGAAACGCTATGGCAGACAAAACAGCAAAGGCAGTGGCCAGTAGAGTTCAGATCCAAGCCCTAACTCTAATTATGATTTAAATTAGATACACAAAAAAAAAAAAAAAATGAGCACAGATGGGTGGGCTAAGATAAAAAGGTCTCATAGTCATACCCAGAAAACTGTTAAAATTATTTATCCAAAGTGAACATTGCATCAAATCACCTTAGATGAGACTTCTTGAAGGCTTAAAGAGGTATGAGACAAACTTACATCATGCTTACCCAACTTATCCTGGCTTAAACAACTGTTTGTAATAGCTGTTTGTGTTATTGCATTCTTACTTAATGTTTGTATTAGTAATTACTGTTGTATGATATTATGTACTTAGAATCGCGATGCTTATGCTCAATGACACAAGCATAAACTTAGAAATAAAATAGAGAAGGGTTCTTACTTTAAAGACATGCAAGATTTATAAAGAATTACAAATAACCAAAGAAAAGGGGGGATTGAAGAACGGGCAGTCAATAACTAATTCATGTAAGCACAAGTTAACTATTAGGAGACAGCAAATGTTAGTTCAGACAGAAGATGTTAATTACAAAGCCTGAGAAGCCGAATTCACCCTAATCTTGTCAAGATAGAGGGGACAAGGATTATCTCAGAGACCACTGAATCATTCCTCAAAGGACTACGCATGCCCAGGGAGAAAGGTGAAAAGTGCACTGTGAGGAAGACTACTGGCCTTCATCAGAAAGACCCCCGAGAAAGAGGAGAGGCCTTCCTCCAGTGCGACCACCAGGACACACAGCGCATGCGTGACCCATATGCTAATGATATTAATGACTTCCGATAAATAATTTGTATAACCACACCTGTCCCAAGGAATGTGATGAATATTCATAATTTAGCCCATAATATTGTGTTGTAGAGAGTGTGTGTTTGGAGGAGCGATCCCCACACACCCGGCGCGCCGAATAAAGCGCGGTGTCTGACTCTGTCTCTGAAGGGTCTCCTGGCCCGGTGATTCACCAGCGAGCAGAAGCGGCTGAGATCTCAGCCAAGCCATGCCGAGCAGGGCCCAGCCCAGCCCTCTGGGCCGCGCTGCGGGCCCCCAGTTATCTATCCGAAAGCCGGAAACAAGAGAGCTTTCCCGGGCTTTGTTCGTTCTTGAATGTGGATCACAGAGGCGTGTCAAGCTTCTTAAGTGGCTTAACAAAGTTGCCAATATTCAAACCAGCCACTTGATTGGTTCTGTCGGGTCTAGAGGAATCTGTAAGCGCCTCTTTGCAAGAGAATCACTTCCGTGGCTGATGGAGCCCTCTTTAACTAAAAACCCAAACTATGCGAAACCATGACATCCTTGAAGAGTGAAGCACAAGTGGTATGTACCTCTTCCAGGACTGGGGCTGTTGTCCTTTGTGTGTGGCAGCATGGAGAAAGATGAAGATCTGGGTGCTGTCCCCAAGCTCTGTGTCCTCACAGCCCTGCTCTCAAAGGACCCATCACCCGGGGGCACATCCCTGTGATCCCTGATACTGCTCCATGCTCTGTGTCCAGGAGGCTGAGCTCCAGGGCCCACTGAGCAGCTCAAGGGAGGGTTTTGGCTCCTGGCACAGAGCCTCAGCTCCTGCTCCCTGGCACCTGCTGCAGATGCTGGGGCCTGGCTCTTATAGCACTGAGTTATTCCCCTGGGGCCAGGCAGGTACAACACAGGAACGAGTTTCTTTTCTGCTGCCAGTGCTGCCTCTGTGGGTAAAAGAAGCCTGGACATGGGTTGGCATTGCTTTTATGCACTCCCACATATGTCTCCCTGCACAGCAGAATAATGCTGCAGAATAATGACCAGGCTTTTCTAGGGAGGTCTGAAATACCTCCTGGCCTCTTGTGCCACTTGGAGGAAGCTGTGGATCTGCCCACCCCTATGTGTCCTTGTTCCTGAGCCCCTGGATGACTGTGGAGTGACCCAGGGAGGTAGCAAGGACAGAGTGTGTGTTTAACTATGAGCAGGCTGCTCACTGTTACAGGTCTGTGCTGTCTGGAGAGGATGAGAGAGCTGAGTGTGCTCCCGAAAGCCTCAGAGCATCCCTGTTCCCCCCACACACCTGTCTGTGGCACAGAGTGCCAGCATCCTTCTGCTCCCTCCACAGAGTCACCCAAGACAGGCAGGGAAGGCCCCAGTCTTGCTCCTGGGGGGAGCAGGGAGGATCTTGGAACTGTAAATAGAAAGTAATTTCCATTTCAATGCTCCTGCTCCAGACTGGGCCTGGGTGTGTGGGTGCAGACCAGCTCCTCTCTGCCTCTCCCTACTTTGGGCGGCTTCTCCACAGAATTTTCCTGTCATTACTTCTGTCCTGTGTCACCTCCCTATCTGCCCACAACTGTCTCTATTGCTTTACTCTCCTGAACTATCTCTAAATGGGGCTTGAGTTACTCCTGGAGGGCTTTGAGGAGGCAGGGAGCAGAGCCCAGCACACCAGTCCAAAGCAGAGCTGCTCACCCTTCACTTGTGGTCTCCTGCTCCTCAGGGCTGGGAACCTGGAGGCTGCTGTGCTGAGCCCTTTGGGGCTCCCTAAGTCTACGAGGGCTCCCAGCAGACAATGGAAATGAGACCAGTTCATAACTGTCACCTTTTGATTTTTTTTTTTTGCTGATTTTTCACCAGCCTCTCAGAATTTGGTTTCTCTTATCTTAGGAAAAGTGCCTCAAACACCAGTGATCCCCGCTGCTCAATGCCATGACCTTGAATTCAGGGATCTGAATTCAGGGATCCCTGAACTCAGGGAGGCTCTGTCCATCACAGGCAGGGAGAGAGAGGAGAGCCTCTGAGACCATGTATCTGTCCAGCCCTTCTTGTCTGTCTACCTGCTGCCAAGGCAGAGGACTGTGAGCTCTCCTCGTGGAAAAACAGAGGGAGAAGGGGGAGAATTGCCAAATGCACCATGGCAGAACAGGAGGCAGATAGAGGCCGTGCCAACAGCAGTGCCAGTCACTCCTTCTGCACCAGGCAGGTTGAGAAAGGAGCTGGATCCTGACAGCTGAGATGGCGGCAGAAGCGTCTCCTCCTGCCGGGCAACAAAGCCCAAGGGTGGGGCAGCAGCCACCCACACAGGCTGGTGGGTTCTTGCCTGTGTCCCTGTGCAAGGCTGCTCCTGCTTCCTCCAAGGTACAACCCAAGGGACAGCAGTTCACAGTCACCAGCTTCCCTGTGCTCCTCTTCTGCTGAGTGTGCTCTTCCTGCTGAATCCTCACTGGATGTCAGGGATCCGGGGCTTCATCTCTCACTAGTCCAGCCCTCCATAACACTGCCATGATGTTTGTGGCCCAGGGGAGGAGGAGAGAGGTCTCTTGCCCAAAGATCCTGAGTGACATGTGCAAAGGGGGAGGAGAGGCTGCAGCACATCGAACAGTTTCATGGAATCATGGGATGATTTGGGTGGGAAGGGACCTGAAAGGCCATCCAGTTCCAGCCTCTGCCATCGGTAGGGTCACCTTCCACTAGACCAGGTTGCTCTAGGCCCTGTCCAACCCAGCCTTGTTTCAGAAACAGACTTTTATCAAAGCTCTGGCTTGCTCAGGGTCCTCTACATGCAGCTGGCATTGAGCCCATAGGAGAAGAGCCAGGACTGGTCACCAGCTGGCAGGAGGATCCCCGGGCCAAGTTTTCCTGGCCTATCTAGCTCTTTGGAGCAGAACAAACAACCTGGGCCAGTGCCACTGCAGGAGGTTCTGAGCAGGGCTCACAACCAGGGAGCTCTGCAAGAGCAAACACTCCGCTCAAGCATCAGCCCACTTCCGAGCCCCTTCTTTGGCACGAATTTCTGTAGGTGAAGGCTTTGATGAAGGTCACAAAGCATCAGAAACCTAGGGGAGAAATGTGTGTGAGGTGGCCAGCACCTTGCTCCACCTTCTGCTGTCTCCTCAGCTCTGGCGTGTGCTGGCAGCACATCCCATCCCCAAACACCGCCTCCAGTGCAGGAGACAGCAGAGGAGGAAACATGGAGGTGACATAAAAAACAGCATTTGCTTTCTTGGCCATCTGTCACAGTGTCTCTGCCGCCTTCCCAAATACATCCCAGTTCAGCACTGGCTGGGAAAAACAGGGAGTTATTTTGGTTCAGCAGCATCCAGCAGGAGCAGATCCCACAGAGTACAGTGCTGTTCAGTGCACTGGGACCACCAGCTTCATCAGTGGGACAGGACACAGGATGCAGGTGCCCCATGCACCTCAAGCCACCCTGGGGTTCAGTCACTGCTGCAGTGCCCACCAGCAGGAGTTGGACTACACGATCCTTGTGGGTCCCTTCCAACTCAGCTAATTCTGTGGTTCTGGGATTCTGCTGCTCCATGTTCAGCACCTGCAGCTGCAGGGCTCCTCTTCTGCCTCACTGACCCTCATGGTGGAAAGTTGGTTTGTTTTTGAAGGTTTGACTATGATCTTGGTGCTGTGGGCAGGGAGATGCTGGGCACTGCCAGAGGAGGATCCCATGTTCCCACTTGTCTCCCCTGTGATGGATCTGGCAGCAAGTGGATCCTCTCTGTGAGTCAGGGAGGGAGCGGATCCAGAGAGCTGAGGAGAAAAAAACCCTCGCTATTCAGCCAGATCTGCCTCATTGATGGACACAGGAGAGAGGATGGGAGAAGGAAACCCACTGCCTGCACCAGTGTGGGTTCATGAATCACAGAATTGTTCAGGTTGGAAAGGTCCTCTAAGACTAATGAGTCCCACCATTAAGCCAGCACTGCCAGATCCACCCCTCAACCATACTCCCAAGTGCCACATCCACATATTTTGTGAACACTTCAGGGACAGTGATTCCACCACTGCCCTGGGCAGCCTGTGCAGGACAACCCTTTGGGTGAAGAAATTTTCCCTAATATCCAACCTAAACTTCCCTGGTGCAACTTGAAGCTGTTTCCACTTCTCCTGTCCTTTGTTCCCTGGGAGCAGAGCCTGATTCCCACCCCCGGCTGCCCCCTCCTGTCAGGGACTTGTGCAGAGCCATAAGGTTCCCCCTGAGCCTCCTTTGCTCCAGGCTGAGCCCCTTTCCCAGCTCCTTCAGCCGCTCCTGGGGCTCCAGTCCCTTCTCCGTCTCAGTTCCCTTCCCCAGACACACTCCAGCCCCTCAATGTCTGTAATGTCACAAGGTGCCCAGAACTGACCACAGGATTTGGGTTGCCTCAGCAGTGCCCAGTTCAGAGGGATCACTCCAGGGGATGACTCTGGGATTCCAGCTGGCTGAGCCCACAGTCACTACAGGGGCTGATGCAGCTGAGTGGGTCTTTGCCCCAGGGACTATGGCACACAGCCTGGTGGGTTCCACAGACACAGCCTGAGGTGCTGAGGGCCGCTGTCACCCCAGCACAGCACAGAGGGCTCCCTGTGTGAGCCCAGCAGCTCTGCCAGAGCTCCCTGGCCTTTGGGAGATGTTTTCCTTGAGCCCTGATCTAGGCAGTCTTTCCACAATGCCTTCACATTTTCCTGGTCACAAGGCAGTGTCCCCGGAGCAGACACAGTGAGGGCTGGCAGAGTTTTGACACATTTCAGGAGGAGCATTAATAGCACAGAGCTGGAGGCTGTTCTGTTGGAGGCCTTCGGCACCTTCCAGAGTCATTTCCCAAGCAATTCATTACCTGCCTGAAATTATTCCTCAGGGAATGAGACAGGTAATTCTTTTCTGTTGAGTTTGGAATAACTTGCAGAAGACCCACACAAAACAATCTATGACAAAAAAGGCTTAGAATTCGTTCCTCTAGGATATTTTTAAGTGGAATCATTCCCTTGAAGTTGTCTGGATTCACAGGAAGACTGTCCCAGGGACAAAAGGAGTAAATTTGAAGGAAAATGGGGAAAAAACATGAGGTCAGGGGAAAAAGAGCATTTTGACATGGACAAAGTGACAAGGACCAATTCTGTAATAGAAAGTTATTTTCTTGTCACATTGCAACAAATGGGGACTAAAAGAAAGAAGAAAAAGCCTGAGAAATGGCAACACCATGTAGGCAGCTGGACTAAGGCAAAGGAAGGCAAGTTTTATCATGAGAATTTAATGTTTTGTCTCTTTCTGTTTATTTCCCAAGCTCCAAAATAACCCATCAGCAGGAAACCAATGCCACATCCTTCCACCATCTCTGCATTGCCATCCAAATTCAAAGTGGGAGTGAGACTTCCCAGATCCAGTGCAGTGAGGTGAGCTACACTGAAGACTGGGCTTCGAGTAAGGGAGCAACAGGTCCCAATGAAGGTACTTTGGGCAAGGCATTTTTGACTTGAAGGTGGCAGATTTGTGCCATGCTGCCTGTGCTTCCCAATAGCACCTCATCGCACCCAGAAAAGAAAAGCAAGGGAGAAGCTGCCAGAATTCAAGGGGCTTCTGTACAAGGACAGTTTGATGGTTTGGGAAAAGGAAAGCAGAATCACAAAATCACAGACTGTGTAAGGTGGGGAGGGACCACAGGGGGTTCATCTGCTCCAGGATGTGTAATATGTTTGCACACCCCCCACACTGGGAGGAGAGGTGTGAGAAATGCAAGACAAGACGAGAGACAGGATGAGAGTTTGAAAGGAGACCAGAAAAACAGGGAAATAGCCCAGAAATGGCCCTGAATTAGCCCTGGAATGGGGTTCTCTGGGAGCAAAGGCAGAGCTGTGCAAACCTGCCGTGGTCATCAGCTCCATGAAGTGTGGGTGGGGAACAGCGAGCTAGGCACAGGTATGGTCCTGGGGTTTTAGTGGATCCAACCTCAAGGAGAATTCTTCTAAAGCTGTCTTCTGGGGAGCTTGAGAAATACTTTTCACAAGGTTGTAGTCTTTCCTTCCTTTTCCCTACAGCAGGCAGAAGGCCTGAGACATTTAAATTAACTGTGCATGTGGCAAATCCCTAAGCAGCCAGACGTGTTGGGGAAGATGAAACAGGAAAGCCTTATAAATATGATTGCCTGACAAAAGATTTTGGGAATATGAAAACTACAGGCAACATCGAAATGAAAGCCACTTTTGAAATACCAAGTCTTAGTTACTGAACAACTGGAAAACAATGGTATGGCCGACTGAAGGTAATCCCCTCTTGATTGAACAATACCCTCTGCTTGCAGACAGGTCCAAGGGTCAGAGCAGACCCTACTAGCTCAGCAGAAGGGGTCCAAAGAGTAGTTTTTAGGAGTTAAGATGTAACACTCTATGGTAATATAAGAACTCTTATAGGCTGTATGTAAATGCTATAAGATTGTGTATCTTGTATTAGATTGGTTAGTGACAATTAGAATATTCAGTACAGAAGATGATTTATTGTATTGTAACCAGGACTTCAGACACTCTCATCACTACTTCTATTCTCTCACTACTACTTCTTCTTCACTCTCATTCCTCTCTCTCCCTCTCTCTCTTTACTTACCTGCTTACTCTCTTGCTCTCTTGGGCCTGCTCAGAGCTGCCAGCTGCAGCTCTAAGCAGTGCCCCTGTACCCACGCCCTTTGCAATAAACCGCATGTTCCAAGATCTGACTTCAGAGATCTCTTGTCTCCGTCCGTCCCGACCGTCCGACCCACCAAAGCTCCCACACAGAGGTTCCTGTTCCTTGTGCCAGTAGTGATGCCTGTGGGCTGCTTGGTGAACCAGGGAATGACCTGACCAACATGGAAATGATGTTTAGTGTTAGTTTACTATGTTGGGTTTTTTCCAGGTTCCCTAATCTGGATCACAGCGTTGCTCCCCTTTGTGTGGGATTGCCAGGATGGCAGCAAGGATGCAGGAAGCTGGGGATGCTCTAAACTGTTCATGCCGTGAGCTTTAGCAGGTGAAAGCCCAGTCCTAAACTATCCCCTCTTCTAGAAATGTCCGTAACTGCTGGGCATTCCCATCACAACATGGAGGGCAGTGCTGAGGCTGAGCTTTGGTATCGCTGCTCTTCTATTTCTTCATCTCACAACCTCCTCACATGAGGAGGGAGCTATAAAAGGGCCTTTGGCCCACTGCATGCAGTGGCCAGCTGGGTTTCTTTGTGTCTTGGTGTCAGGCATTGTTCCCTCCTGTCTGTTAAAGAGTAACCCAGTAAATACCTGGCAGGAAATAATTGGAGCTGTTAGTCATCCCAAAGCCCTGAAATAAGGCACCTGCAGGCAGAGCCTGAGCCACTTAAAACAAGTGTGCCTGTGGAAATTCCTATGCGGATGAGGTTCTTACTAACTTCTCTCTCCCATGAGCCTTTGCTGAGCCGAGGAGAAGGAGCTGGCTTTCAGAGAATCGCAGAAACATGCAGGTTGGAAGAGACCTCCAGACTCATTGAGTCCAACCTGTGCCCAATCCCCACCTTGTTACCTGGACCAGAGCACTGAGTGCCACGTCCAGACCTTCCTGGGACACCTCCAGGGATGGGGACTCCAAACCTCCGTGGGCAGCCCCTGCCACAGCTTGGCCACCCTTTCCATGAAAAAATTCTTCCTGATGTCTGTGTAGGCCGGTGGGCCTCTGGTACAAGGGACAAAGAGAGTCCACTGGTGGGACAGTCCCTAGTACCAAAGATCCTCCTCAAGTTATGGAGACAAAAAGGCTTTCCCCCCAGGATGTACTGTTCTATTATGTTAATATACCCCAGTTCTGCTTCCCCGGTTGGCCCATTGGCCTCCCTGCCCCTTTGTAGCTTGTATGTCCCGTGTCCTAGAAAGTTCTCCACTCCTTGTTTCCCTGTTGGCCCTTGCCCCATCACCACTCCCTCAGAGTTTCCCTGCTGGCTCCCATACCCTAGCCCTGCCTGTGTACCACCCTCATGCCCTCTGATCATTGGTCTCTGACGGTCCCTCAGCTCCCATATGTAACCCTGGACCCTGCTATATTATTTGTCTTCGTCCCTGGACCCCTTCACATGAGTGGCCGCAATAAACCTCTCCTGTGGAACCCCACACAAGACCCTTCTCGGCTCTTTGTCGTCAACCCGTTTTAAGGAGCTATCCGTGGTGTGTGTGTGTACACGTGTGTGAGTGTGTGGTGGTTCTGCTGAGCAGCTTCGTCTTGGAGACGTTTTCGGAAGGTCACAGCACCTCAGCATCCAGCACCGCCAAGCCGGACCGCAGCAGATGTCCAACCTAAACCCCCCTTGGAAGCCATTTCCTCTTGTTCTGTTGTTCCCTGGGAGCAGAGCCCAACCCCCCCCGGCTGCCCCCTCCTGTCAGGGAGTTGTGCAGAGCCACAAGGTGCCCCCTGAGCCTCCTCTGCTCCAGGCTGAGCCCCTTTCCAGCTCCCTCAGCTGCTTCAGTCCCTTCCCAGCTCCGTTCCCTTCCCTGAACACACCACAGCCCCTCAATGTCTCTGTCACCGTGAGGGGCCCAGAACTGGACGCAGAACTTGAGGTGTGACCTCAGCAGTGCCCAGAACAGGGGAACAATCAGTGCCCTGGTCCTGTTGCCACACTATCTTTGATACAAACACTTTTTGTTGTGGCTCATCCAGCCATGCTGGAGACTTCAGCTCCAGAGCAAAGTGCTTTGAAGTCAGCACCTCAAACACATGAGGATGGAGTGGGCAGAGCCACTTCTACCTCTGTGAAAGGTGGTCAGTGCAGGGGAGTGCTTTGAACTTGCTTTGCAACCCAAGGAAAAAGTCAGGTGTCATGTCTTGACATGAAAATAGAAATATCCAGAGCTCCCTGACATGGCAGAGCTGCCTTCTTTCTTTTTCCTTCCCAGTCGTCTGGGAAGCACATAAAAACTAGAAACGGTTTTAACCCCAAATCACAAGAAATATCCCTAGTGATGCAGCCCAGACAGAAGGAAGTGTGCAAGAAAAAGCCATGAGCTACAGGAATGCAAATGTGATCAGTGCCTCCCTTCTGCACCTTTGCCCAGCCCAGGGATCATCACATTTCTGTAC
The DNA here is from genome assembly GCF_965178545.1 of Coloeus monedula. Classification (NCBI taxonomy): domain Eukaryota; kingdom Metazoa; phylum Chordata; class Aves; order Passeriformes; family Corvidae; genus Coloeus; species Coloeus monedula. The sequence goes on along the minus strand of NC_138806.1, from coordinate 466,521 downwards.
AGATTTTTCATCTCCCCATTCCTTGTTTCCCCAGGAACTTTATAAACTCTGTAATGAAATGCAGCCACCTGGCACACAGCACACTGCTGAGAGGGAAGGGAGAAGGGAAACTTGAGCCAAGGATGCAGAGCAAGTCCAGCATTTTTCTAGGCATGATCTTGCGATGAAAAGAACATCACGATGTTTTTTCCTACCTGTGCAACCTCCCTGAACCATTCCCAGCCACTGGGAATTGCCATCTGTACCAGAGACCAAGTCTTTGCTCCACAAAACAGGGACGTGGAAGTCTCAAAGGGACTTGCTAGAAAAATTGTGTGCACCTGGGCAAAGCAACCTATTTCCTGAAGCTCCTCAGCCAGAAACTGCTTCACTTTGTCTAATCAACATTTATGGTGGAGACCTTTAGTTTCATTCATGTAAAAGGGAGGTCCATCAGAGCCAGGTTGTGGCAGGGAGATTGGGGAAAATTAGGGAAAATATTGGAGATTAGGGAAAATTTCTCCATGGAAAGGGTTGCCAAGCATTGGAACAGGCTGCCCAAGGCAGTGGAGTCTCTATGCCTGCAAGTGTTCAAAAAACATGTGGATGAGGTACTTGAGGACATGGTTTAGTGGTGAACACGATGGTGGTACTGGTAGATGGTTGAACATGGTGATCTTGGAGCTCTTTCCAGTCTGAACAATTCTGTGGGTTTCTACCAGAAATCATTGCCAAGGCTGATCTAGAAGTCTCACTGCCAACTCCAGCTTGCCTAGAGGTTTCCATCAGTCCGGGGCAGCTCTGACCTTGAACCAGAGCTTCTGGAACACCCTCCAGCTGAGCAGAATGAGCAGCACAGGAAGCAGAAGGGATGAGCAGCTGGTTCAGCACTGACTGTACACAGCCAGACTTTGAGCTCAGCCAGCTGCAGCACACTGTGATCATGATAGGGGCAAGGGGAGATTAAACCCCTTCTCCTTTCCAGCTGTGATCCTCAGGCTTGCTGCAGATGTCCAAGGATATGTCCTGTCAGGCAGGACTGTTGGCATGTCCTGCCAGGGGGTGTGAGATTTAGTGGCCCATTGGCTCCCTGGTTTGTGAAATCTGGGATGAGGCAGGATGAGCCTTGCTGTGTCCATGGGTCAGTAACCTCCCTGGCTGCAGCCTGTGAGGTTTAGGGGCTTTAACACCTCTCTGGAGCTGAGGAGCTGGGCCCTACAGAGCACAGCAGAACAGTGGGGAGCAGCGCTCCACTTCAAGGCTGGTCCTCGTGGCAGCTGGCAGAGCATACACCAAGCTGGATGGATGGCTGGTCTGGGAATTCATTGCAACCAATTAGTCCGATTTTCAATTATCTGAGAGAAAGAACTTAGTTAATTAAAGTCTAATTGCATTTTGACTGCTTCTTCATCTGTCTTGTCCTATTAAACCTGCATTTGGGGATGCAGGCAAGAGGGGAGCAATCACAGCTGCCTGGAAACCTGTAAGATGGGAACACTTGTGGAGCTTGCCAGAAAGGATGACTCTGGATTTAACCCTACATGTGTGACAGCTCCAGCCATGCCAGGGCAGAGAGCCAGCATCCAGCACCAGCCAGGCAGCTGCCATGGAAAGGGAACAATGCCCTGGGCTTGCTTCATGCACACCTTGTTTTCCTGGAAGATGCACAAGCACCTGCATCCACACTCACACCCACGTGTACTAGCCTCCAAAACCAACACACACCAAGGCAACAAAACTGCCTCTTTCATGGAGAACAAGAGGGTTTTGATTCTGCAATTCCAACCCCTTTTCCAGAAAGGCCACTCATGCCACAGGGGTAGATGTTTCTCCTTGTTTATTTTTCTTCTCCTTTTCTTGATTATTGTCTTGCCCATAATTGCCAGTGTCACACCCACAGTTAGATGGAGGTGGTAACTCATGTCCTCGCAGTATTGGATCCTGTCAGAAGAAGTGGGGCATCACAGGAAGGCTGGATCTTGTCTCCTTTCCCTCTAGAGTCACTCCAGAAACCAGAAGTAGTGGTGTTCACTGAAAGCACATGTCAGCTGGCACGCCTGGTACTGCTGAAATGCATAAGCAGCAGTGAGTCCACATAGAAGGAAAAGGCAGATCCAACCAGGGATTCTGGTTCTGAGTCCTCTGGTCTCACAGCTCCCTGCTAGGAGAGTAAATCCAGCTGCAGAGGTGGTGTCTTCAAAGGCTGTCAGTGGGGCAGGAGAGCCCCATTCCTCTGAGAAGACATGTTCAGGCAGGTCTTATTAATTCAAAACCAGGATATTAATTTGATTTAATATCTGGTCCCTGACTGCACCCCAGCAGAGAACACTTTGCCATGCTCAGTCCCAGCTGAATGCCGTGAGCTGACAAAGAGTGACAAAACTGCTGCCTTCACCTTGAAGGCACCTGTGACCTACAGCCAAGATTACCACGCAGACCCATCTGTCAGAAAGACATTTTTGCTCTGTTGTTGATTAACCTGCCTTAAATTAATGGCATGAAAATGTCATCCCCACCAATGAGCTTCTGGCAGGGAAGAGAGCTGCAAAGGCCTCTCTGAAGCAAGACTTGTGTTTCACTTACAACCTGAAATACATGTAGATGAGCAGCATCTTTCAGATTGGAGACAGTCACTTTAGATACATGTTTATGTTTCTGAGTGTTGCCAGTGCTTCCACCACTTCCCAGCACGTTGACAGTGACAGTTTCAGGGATGTGCCAAACCATACTCATTGCTGGCAATGTTCTGGTTTTCTCTTAACTCAAGTTTCCATAACCACATGCTCATGGAACAAACAATTCCAAGAAACTGTCTGTCTCTAAAATCAGAGGAGCACAAATTTGGCCAGACTGATGGGGAAATGCTTGGCTAAGTCATCTTAATGGGAGAGCTAGTGTGAAGCCAAAGGTGTATCCAACACCCCAGATCAGGCCTTGTCAAGGCTGTTGAGGTTTTGTTCTTCCCTGTGCTCACTGTTTTACAAAGACATATTCTCCAGACTAAAATTAAATGAGGTTTCCAATCCCTCATTCATACCTAAAAACACTAAGTTGGATTCAGGAAGCCAAGCAACTGCTTTAAAGGCACCTACACTTGCAAAATCTAATGAGACACTCCCTGTGCACAGACAGCAAAGCCCAGAGCAACGTTCCCGAGTCCTCTGTGGTCTTTCAGCTCTGTCATTTTGCCACTGCCCAGGGACTGTTCAGGTCAGGTTGTCAGCACAGGTTTGAACCATTCCCCCACATTAACAGTATCATCGGTTAAGTTCCTGTGCCCACAAATGTTCCTGGTGTTCTCCATCTCCTTGGCACAGATGGGGCTGTAAGATCCGTTTTATTCCAAGGATGGCTTTAAATACTCACACAATCCCAAAATAGCTCTGGTTTGGCAAAAAGGGACAAATCACTTTTTTTGGAAGTGACCAGCTTTCTTTGCCCCAGGTTTTTGGTACCCATTTGTTACACAGGTACCCATTTTGGTGGGTACCAGGTGCTCTGCACACCTGAGTTGACAGCAAGCCCAGTGCCAGGCTGGCAGCTCCAGTCAGGCTCAGGGACAGGGACAGGGCAGGGCAGGGAGTCTGAGGAGCTACACACCAAAATGCCACTAGCAGCCTCAGCAGCAAAGCAGCTGGAAGACCCAGAAACAGGGAAACATTTCCCTTTCAAACAGAGAAACTGGCAGGCAAAGTCTCCAACGAGGCAAAGCTGGCTCTGAACTCTGTCATTGTTTGGCTTCGGTCTCCCTTGAGTCCCTGACTGATGGCATCAACTTGTCCCTCTCTGGCAGAGCTAATGGACAACAGAGGCTTTATCTGGAGGCTAATGGCTCCTGCACAGCCGATACAAGACACCCACACTGAGGGTGGTGGATTTATGGAGCAATGTCCCTGAGTAATGGCACTGCAGATTTCAAGCCATGTCTCTGCTAAGTGAACCCAACACGCACTGCCTCAGCTTCGTCCAGAGAAAACAGGCTCACAAAGCTGCTGCTTTAGCCAGCATTGAATTAAAATTATGTATGAGTATCAGCTGAACAGACCTTACACACTTGCTGGAGGGGATGGCTTGGGAGAGGAGGTGGAAGTGCCTTTTTGCCCATAGCTGGGAGGGCAGGAGAGAGACACAGGAAATTTCCATCTTGCTTGATGGATGCCCTTTTGGGGAGCACAGCAGTCGGGAGACCTTGCCAGAGCTCAGGAAACATGTGTTCTCTTCTTAGGTCTGTCATGGGGATTTAGGAAAAGTGGTCTGTTACCCCTTCCAGCCCCTAAATTCCTGTCTTGTCTTGGAGACCAACTTTGGGACATCCATCACTTGGGACATGGGCAGGCTGTGACCTGGGACTACAGCACCCTGCTGTGGGCCCAGCTAGGATCAAGGGTTGCCCATCACTACTCCCTCGTGTGTGCACACCTGCAGAGACAAGAGTGTCCTTCCCTTTAGCCAGCTGGGGACACACCTGGAGCTAGGCCAGAGGTGTGGCCAAGGAACCAAGTTGGTGGCAGAGCATCATCCCAGACCCACCCATGAGAGGAGTTCAGCCATTCACCCCCTCTAGCACCCGGTTTAAACCTGCAGAGATCCACTCCAGCTGTTCCTCAGGCTTTCCAGGGAAACATTTGTCCAGAACAACCTGGTTCCCTCCACCTCTCTACAGAAAAAACCCAGGACTGCCAGACAAGAGACAGGAAACTGCTACTTATCTAATTTGATTTCATTTTATTTCTTTTTTATTTTCTGGGCTCTCAGAAATGTGTTCAATCTGGATTGAGGTTACAACCCGAGTAATGCCTCCCTGCCTAAAAAAAACCTGTTGCCATAACAACCTGACTCTGTGCTTTATTACCATGGCGATTCTCAGGCATTATTAAATACTGTGTATGTTTGGTGCAGGTGCTCCAGTACATCTGGTGCCAAGCTCAGGTTGGGATCCTTCTTCCCCCCACAATCTGTCTGTCTCATCATGTTTAACTCTTCCATTCCCTCGGTCCAGACTGCCAAGGCAGGGGAAAAAGGTGGCTATCATCTGGGACTTTGGTGTTTTCCCTACCACAGGGACATCTGTATGACCAGCATTTTCCAGGTGGGTCAAGCCACCTGTTTTATTTCAGTCATACAACCAGTGATTCCATAAGCAGAGGATTTCCCTTTGCAGGCTGTTCAGCAGCGGGAAATGCTCTCACTTGCCTTTCTCTGCTGTTTCCCTGGTGCCTGTCTAGAAAGAAGAAATTCCAGCTCCAGCAGAATCACAGCAAGTGGGGACCAGCCCAGAGACAGGGAGCTGTGCCTGGAGGAGGATGGTGAAGGCCCAGGGCGGGTTGCTCTTGGTGGGCAGGACAACTTGACTGACCACGGAGTCATAGAGCCATAGAATCATTACAGTTGGGAAAGACCTCCAAGACCACGTACTGCCTAAAATCACGGTTGTTTTCAAAGAAGGGATGCAGACTAGATGGACCAGTGACTCAGACCGGTGTAACCAGTCCCACAGGATTGCACTGGTATCTTGTGTTCCAGCGCTAGGAGGGGATTTTAGAAGACTCAATGGCTGGTCCTCAGTCTGCCACTGATATGATGATCCATCTAAGCACATCCCTTCCCTCCCTGTCCCTCCAGCAGTGTCTCTCAGTCATGCTTGAACAGCTCCTGGCACCCCAGTGGCACTCTGGAAGTTATCGTGCTACAAGCAACAATTAAAAAAAAAATTAAAACATAGTAATAAATAACAGTTTAAAAAAATTGCTCGAATTTTCTTGGGAGCTGGTACCCACTTGTGAGCTTATGCTAAATGAGTAGGTGTGAGATGAAAAACCATAGCCTGTGGGGAAAGGCAGCAGAAAGCCATTATGGTCTGCTTTCTTCAACAAGCCCTTCAGTAACAACCTCATCCTCCAGCTGCAGAACTCATGTCTCTGGAGCAGGACAGCTGGATTTTCAGAATCTGAGATCACAGCTCTTCCCTGAGATCTGGGGAGCATCATGGTGCCCTCAGTACCTTCCCTTAAGCAACCATGACTTCATCTCAAGATGGTCTTTAGACCCATAATTTCTGATCCAGGGGGTTCCTTCATGGTGCTAGCCTTCTTTACCACAAATAATTCCTCCTCAGTGGGGTAATCAGCCTTTTATTAGGAATCTAATGTATGAGGACGTGTGCAAGTGTCTTAAGTATCTTAACCCCAGCACAAGGAAGGCAGAAGCATACGGGGACACATGCTGTAATATGGCAGATGTGGATGGTGCTGCCAACTGCTTCCTCTGAGGATCCTCAGACATTACAACCTGGTAATGCAGACACATCCCTGATGCCAGGAAAGAGCCCCAGCATGACCAGAGAATGGACAAGCCAATGTAAAGTTGGGCTCTTGCCCCAAGGACCCGTGTGGAAAATGTTCCCTCTCCCAGCTGAGTCCTGAGCAAGCTCCACCTGCCTCAGCAGCTGCCCAGCTCTGCTTTCTGGGGCGTTTCATTGCTCCTCCAGCTCATGCGTACATGAGCCTTCTGTGGAGGATGTTTCTCCTTACCTCTGGAACACTCCACAGCACAAAAGGGATGAAAAGCCCCATGCCCCATTCCTGGATGTGGCCTCTAAGGACACATAGCAGGACGCTCAACACGCACACCAGCTGTCACAGCCCTGGCAGAGGTGGGGACAGCTGAGATGTGTGACCAGCTGCATCACTCATGGTATTGCTCCAGGGCAAATGTAAATTTGATCCTTTAACTGCATTAGCCGCTTTCCCTGTGCCTTGCTCTCCTTGCTGACATTGGAAGGTTTCTTCCATCACCTCTGAGTTGTCCTTTGCATTGGGGTCACAGCTGGTGGATGGACTGGCAAGAGGGACCAAAATGGCAGCTGGAAGCAGGATGGGCTGGAAGTTGAGTGAGTGCATCTGGGTTATCCTGTGTGACAGCACAGCAGCCTGGAGATGTAGACACACCGTTAGGTTACAAACACAAGTACAGCCCAAGTGTTTGCTGAGCTGGGTCATTGTCTCCTTTGGGGTTTTCATGTCTCACGTCTGACCAGGCTGTGCTTCCACAGTAGGGGTGGTTTTCACTCATGCAAAGAGACCATGGAATCATGGAATCCTGGAATGGTTTGGGCTGGGAGAGATCTTAAAGCCCCTCCAGTGCCACCCCTGCCATGGCAGGGACACCTTCCACTGTCCCAGGCTGCTCCCAGCCCCGTCCAGACTGGCCTTGGGCACTGCCAGGGATCCAGGGGCAGCCACAGCTGCTCTGGGCACCTTGTGCCAGTTCTCTGAGCGATCTGTTCCAGGAGATCAATGGCCACAACACCCCTCGCAGCAGCAGGGACCAAAATCCCCATCCAGGCTGCTGTGTGAGGCCACTTTACATGTGGCAGCAGGGCAGCAAACCCTCTGCACTGAGAAGGTGGCTAAGGTCTGCAGACCTGCACGTGCTCCTAAAAACTGCCTCTTCAGCAGTTCCACTGGCACCAACAGGGCATTTCAGAGTTTTGAACCCCAAATTCTGGCCCTGCTGCCATGTTGTCAGTGTGCTCCTAAGGCTGACACAGGCAACAGGTCAGTGGGAGCAACCAGAGACAGCACCACACTGGTCCTGCTCTGCATCATGTGGCAACCTGGAGAAGGTGCTCAGCACATAGTGATTAATTACAAAACATTCTCTAATCCCATTTTTCCCTCTGGGAAAGGCAAAGATCTGTTCCTCTAGATTTACATCCAAGTAGCTCAGTTCATCAGCTCCTCCAGTATCCAGGATTACTTTCCAACTACAGAAGTGAACCCCACAGGAATATTGTTGGTGCAACAAAACACAAATTATTTCTACCTCACACCCACAGCCACAGCTGTAATTCCATCACAGAACAAAGGTCAGGAGTCTTCCTCCTCTCACGTAATTGCAAGAGGCACTCAGAGCATCTTTATGAGTCTCTTTCAGCACTTTGCAGGTATTTAACACAAGCCTGGAATACACAGTTCTTGATGGATTTATTTGCTAGTGGAAAGTGATACTCGCTTGTGAAAAATGATGGTGGTTTCTGCTTTAAAGAAATACCTCCAATTACACTTCACTTCAAGGTGAGATGATTATATCTAGAACTAGGATTGAAATTCCTGAACTGCACACACACACAGAAAGAATAAAGACAACACAAAATTCTGTTGAAACAGGTTGGTTTTTTTTCCTGAATGTTCACCGGGTTTCAAAAATTACAAAACCTCAAGGACTGTAACAATGTAGCACTTGGAAAAAAGAGGCTCGTGTGTACAAAAACAAGCATGCTTTTGTTTTAGGGGTGGGGAGGGATTTGTATTTATCTGGGTCCTTTTCTTCCTCCAGCATAGTGTGAAAGAAGAAAGTACCAGTTTATTTAACAGGATAGATCAGGAAAATAAGGAAGAACATGCTTTCCCTGTTACAAAACAACCAGAAGATGCATGCTCGACATCCAAAACACAACAGACTGACACATTTTGTAGCATGCAGACTTTGTTTTATGAAGACCCACACAGTGCTTCCTTTCCCCTGCCCCTCTCAAAGATGAGGTCTGTGCCCTGCATTTTGCTCTCTCTTTAGTTTGTTCTTTTGTTTTCTTTTTGTGATGACTTTTTTTTTTTAGCCCTAAATCCCAGGTAGCGGTATCCAAGGTAACAGCAGTAAAGAATCCAGATCTCCACATAATCACTGTTTCTGCAAGTTTCATGCAAAACTTAAGCCATTTCTGCATGCAACACGATGCTGGTCATGTATTGTGCTTCACACAGCTCTGGGGTGGTTTCCCCTCACCACCACAGTTTCTTGACTGGGAAGAACAGGTTTGTTTTCCCATGGACACAGACAGACTACAAGACCCTCCCCCCTCCCCCCCTTCCCACTCCCCCCAGTTGCCCCAAACACATGGGGATCTCAACACAGTGCATCTCAACACCAGGTCCAGACAGTTCACTTGCCTACAAGAGCCTGGTGGCTTCAGTAAAGTCCCATGATTGCAGCGCCCACGTCCTTAGAAGGTCTTCGGTCCTTGACCAGAAAGTTAATCATGCTCTCTGATTTGATGAGCAAGTTGCAGCCCAAAAAGAAGATGCCAAACATCACAGTCAAGGAGAGGACACAGAGGACAGCAATCTGCACCACCCTCGTGATGAAAAGGCTCCTCTCGTCAGGTGCCAGCACCAAGGAGCCACCATCAGTCGCCAGCACCGTGCTGGTCCCATTGCAGCAGGCCATGAGCATCCCCAAGCCCTGGGTCCTGTTGGGGTCAGCTCCCTGCTCCAGGAGAGTCTGGTTGAAAAAGGATCCATTCATGGTCTATGTGTGACCCCAAATCTTCAGGAAAGGTAACAGGAGAGCTTGTTGTCCCCCTGTCTGCCCTTCACAGGCCAGGGCTCGGCAGCTCCAAGCCACCTCCTGCCTTTCCTCTGGAAGAGGAAAGATGGAGAGAGAACTTCCTCAAGGCTGCAAGCAGGTGGGAAGCCAGTCCATGCAGCTGAGGGATGGCTGGATCCCAGATCCCTCCTGGCAGAGCGTTAGCACGAGCCCCCAAACAAGCAAAAGGAGAGAGAGAGAAAAAGAGAGAGGGACTTGGGAGAGAGGACGGCAGCTGGGGATCACCCCATGCCCCCTGCCCTCCCAGCCTGCCCCCGAAGCAGCGGAGCAGTGCTGCCAGATCCCGGGAGTTCTCCCGTGGGAGGAAGAGCTGGTGCCTGCCGGCTGGGAGCTCCACAAATGCAAGTTACAAGCTAAAAGTCTTCACCGTGTTCAAAGAAAAAACAGCAACTCCACCCCCTTCCAGCCTCCCCCCAGGCCCGCCTTCCTCCTCCTCCACGTTCACCCTGCTGCCCACCCCTTCCCCACGCTGTGCACCCCGTCTCTGCCCTGCCACAGGTTCCTGCACCCACCCCTGTGCCACCCCCAGGTGGGGGCTGACCCCTAAGGCCCTGCAGAGCAGTACCTAACTCATCCCTCCCTCCAGCCCTCCCACCTGCTCCCAAAAGCATCCTGCATGGTCACTGTTCATCCGGGCTGCTGGCAGGTCCCTGTTCCCCCGAAGGCTCCTGTAAGCCTCAGGTCAGTGCTGCTGTCACCGATCTCCGCTTGCTGCTCTGTGCCACCCACTCCTCCGAGCAGCGTGGCCCAATCCAGCCAGTGCCCCCCCAGCTCTGCTTGGTGATGCCTGTCCTGTGCCTCCAGAGAAAAGCTGGATCCAGCCCCTCTCTGCATCCTGTTCCTCTGGCTGGGGGCTTCTTCCTCAGGGCACATGGTCTCCCTCTACTCCCCTCCCCACTTCAGAGGGGAGCTCTGTAGTGCTGCACCCTGATCTCTGCCCTGTCCCCAGCTCTGGGTCCCACAGCAGCATCACCACAGCATCCAGGCCCGGAGCATCACAGGCCCCTCAGCCCCACTAAGGCAATCCCAGGGGAAGTTTCACCATTGCTCCCCTCTCTGTGTCTGAATAAGCTCCCAAAGTGACAGCAGGAGTCAGGGTGCCCAGCAAGCATATCAGGCTTACTCCTGCTCCTGCTCATGGGACTGCCATGTCCCAGCTTCCTAGCTTTGCCCGTTGGCATTTGCCTGGAAATGGATGCAGTCTGCACCATCACCAGTTGCTGTCTGGATGGGCCAGAGCAGCAGATCCCCCCAAAGCACAGTGTGAGGACCTTGTCCTGGTTTATCCATGTACATACTGGCTTGTTTCCTTTGCCCAGCCCTCAGGGGATTTTAATAAAACAAAAATGGGGATTGATGATTTGTAGCCAAAGGTAGGAGCATGGCTGGCTGAGGGTGGAGGGCAGCTTGGTAGGGACAGTGTCAAGTGATCTTCCTTTTGGGCAGCTGGGACCTGTGCCCCTGCTCTGCTACTGTGACTTTAGGGGCTCGGAACTGTTCAGCTCAGGGTTTACTTGTTGCATTTTCCTCCTTGTTCTGCACTTGGCATTTCTCTCTGAGTTTCTGCCCACTTTGCTAGGGCAGTTGCAGCAGAAGTTGTGCAGGAAGGAGAGGAAAACCCTGATCCAACGAGCATCTGCTTGTGTTTAACCTGAGGGCCAGGAAAAATCCCACAGGAAATCAGAGCATCGCCAGTGCCCCAGCCCGGGTGGGAGATCCTCTCCCTGCATGCACCCAGACTGAAGGAGTTTCTGCTCCCTCTGGTGGCTCCAGCTCCAGCAGCTCTTCTCCCAGCACTCCCCAGCATGGATTTGGGCTGCACCCATCGCTCCTGGGCCACAGCCTGTGGTGATGGGGCAGCCAGGGTTCCCAAACACTCCCCTGCCAGCTCCTGCCTTCATCCCACCAGGGAACCCAAGATCTGGAGCATCCCACTGCCTGTTACACAGTGCCTGGAGGTAACATTGTGGAATCTTGGAATGGTTTTGGTTGGAAGGGACCTCATGTCATTCTAACCCCCTGTCATGGGCAAGGACACCTTCTGCTAGACCTGTCCAGACTGACCTTGAACACTCCCAGGGATGGGACATTCACATCCCACCAATATTTTCAGGACAAGCAGCACCTTCTTGCAGTTTGCAGAGAAGTTCCACCCAAACATGTTGGAGTTCATGCCATCTTTGTCCTCAGGCAGGACCAGTCCAGGAAAGTGAAGGCAGGTCAAATACTTCATTTTGCTACTTTTTTCCTTTTTCTTTAGAGTTTTTGCACCATGCTGGGAGTACCACAGCCCACACTGGGCAGGGGTTTCCAGGACAACACGCAGCTGCATGTCCTTTGGGAGCAGCAGCACTTGCCAGTTTGGGGAGCCAGGAGCTGAGCGGGATGAGTCCATGGTGAAGAGGGCCTGGGAGATGGGTGGCAGGTTGGGTCTGGGGGTGTGCAGAGCCAAACAGGGTCCCATAGTCCTCTCTAGACAGTTAAGACTAATCTTCCTTTCCATGAAACATTCAGACACGGTCGCAGGATGACACAGCACAGCACATGGGGACAGGCAACTGTGTGGGCTGAAAGCCCCACATGATGGGAAAGGCCATGTAGGCAGCATGTCCAGGCAGGAAAATAAGGAATTTGGATGCCCTAAAACTGGCTGATGGGGTCTGCAGGGAGACATGGCTCCGGGATCTGAAACAGGGCAAGACTGGAGCTGCCCAAAAACAGGTTTGGGGTTTGTATTGATGTCTCAGGCAAGGCACAGCCCTTTTTGATACTGCATGAGGGTTGATGGGCTTCTCCTACTCCCCTTTGTAAAATCCTCATTAACAACCCCTGGGGAGGGAATTGGATCCCAGGCAGACAGTGATCCTCACTGAGGAGGACAGCAGCATCCCCAAGGTTGGTGGGGCTATGTGGGGAAGCAGAGAGGCACCAAAACTTCCTTTAAAGCCAAGGAAAGTCCCCAGGTCCCAAGACAGAGTCCGTATCTCTATCTCATCCTCACAAAAACATCATCTTTTGTGGACAGCTGCCAGCTCTGGGACAAGTGCTGTTATCCCCATCTCCCAAGCCCCTGGGGCTGTGGCTCTTGTACAGCTCTGTGCACCTAGTCTGTAGCCTCCATCACCTCCAGGATGTGGCTGCAGCTCTTGGCACCCACAAAACTTGTATTCCACAGCTTGGTATTTCTGTGGGTTGTCTTGCATTGGACTGAGTGCTGGGTTGTCTTGACCCAGGGTTGTGTCATTACTGTCCCCAACCCCTGTCACCCAATGGGAGAGAGCATCCCAGGGAAATGGCTCCAGCCCTTCTCTCCCTTTTGCTCCTAAGGTGTATTCCAAGTGCCTCAGTTTCCACAGCTCTGACTAGGACCCTGATATTGCAGAGGAACAAGAGGTCTCTAAAACCCCTTCAAGATACACCCACAGGCAGTCCCCATGTTTCAGTGGGCACAATCCCTATGCAGATCCCAATCCTGAGGGATCAGTTCCTGAGGACACAGAGGGGCAAAAACAATACAAGTGAGAAGAAAATCAGGTCCAAATTATGTGACCCCAAGCTGAGCTTCCCTCCCTTTGAGATGTCCGGGTTTATACCCAAACTGCTGGTTCCACCAGGTCCAGTTCCTGGCTGGGTCTCCCTCAGCCCCCCAGCTCTGCTTTAGCAGGGATATTCCCTCTCTGGTGAGGGAGCTGAGAACCCACACTTTCGTGTTAGTGTGTATTTGCTCCATTTCTCCTTAAATCCTTGAATCCAGCAGCTCAGACAGGGTTTAAAAACAGCTGCCTTTCAAGAGTTAATAAAAGGAAGGAGTGAGCCAGATTTTGTAAGGAATTAAAGCCAGGCGGAAGAGCCTATGGGAAAGAGCCTGTTACAAGCCCCGGGGCTGCAGGTCACCAGTGCTGAGGACTCTCTGCCAGGGTTTATTAGGTCCTTGTTTAAGCCAAGAGAGTGAAAACCTCCGAAGGAGCTGGCGGCAGAGCGGGCGGGGACACTCCGGACTGCGGAGTGACGAGGCAGCAGAGTTTCCTCTGGCCGCCCCACTCGCCATGTGTGTCATTCACCCAGCCCCATGATTCATCTCCTCGGCCGCTAAAAACCTCCAGCTATCCCAGAGCCGCTGCCCATCACTCGTGCTGGGGCTGGTCCAGGCAGTCCCCCCAGCCTGGGGCTCAGAGAAGATGGGACAACTCTCCGTGACACTCGGGATCCTCCTGCTCTGCGCTACGGGCAGCCGGGGTAGGTTTACTCGGTCGCTTCTGTCACCGCTTAAAGCCATTTAGTGAAGATGTTGCCTGTTATTTCTACGAATCCCAGGACTTTCTGCATTCCCAGAGTCTGTGATTTCACGGGAAAATCACTCGGAGGGGGAGCTGGCAGCCTGAACTGCAGCGTGTTCCCACATACGAAGCGCAGCTTAGGCCGGCTGAGCTTTGGCTGGGTCAGGGCCAGCAAGTTCTCAAGGATGTTACAGGGTGAAGACATACTTTGGTGGGTTATTCTTACTGGGTGTGGTGAGTTTATATTTCTACCTACTCTGTGTTTGGCTCTGGGTACTGGTTTGTAATGGAAGGACTGGGGTGTGCCTTGGGCTCCATCCTTTGGAAAAAGGCTCCATCCTTTTCCTATAGAAACAGAACATTCACTGGGAGAAATCACAGGTCAGGTAATCCCTCCCTGTGACCATGCGTTTTAGGGGGGGGGCATTAATGTCAGCATTGCTGTCCTGTGTTATTTTTCTCATGTTATTTTGATGCTTTTCTTTGAGAAAACTGATTTGTGGCATCAGATGATCTTGGGACAAATGTAGTTTGTATTTTTGAAAAGTTTTCGCATGTCAGAAGTACAGAAAAGCCTGGAAAAAGCATTATCTCCTCCCCAGGTGTGTTCCTAGTTCAAGTAAATCTTGAAACTGCACAATGGTGATTTATAAACTGATCACATTGTTTTCAAGGCCAGACTCAGGGGGTTTGGGGCAACATTGTTCTGTCTAAACAATGGTGAATTCCCAGGAACAGCCCGAGGCTCCGATCTGCTGCCGGATGGAGCTGTCATCAGTACAGGACATGGGATAACCCCTGGAAGAGTTTGAGTTCCTAGAGCTGCAGTTTGGGGCTGTGCAGGTGATATCTCTGGTGCCTGTGCTCAGTTTGGGGCATCCCATTCCCAGGAAGATGCTGGCAGGAAGGGAGAGGCTCGAGAGAAGAAACGCCCCCAGAACGGTAGGGTGGGGATCAGCCAAGAAATCCCAGATCCTTATCACTGAGTCAAGCAGAAAGGCCGGAGAGGATGTGGTTTGTACCTTTATCAAGCTTCCTCAAATGTTTTTATCAGGTTTTCTCTGTGCTCATTCTTGCTTAAATTGGCAGAGGGGAAAACGAAGTGTGTGGGTGCTCCTGCACTACACAGAGGTTACTCTGAGTGCAGACTGGGACTGAGTAATTTTCTCCAGTCAGGACAGGGTGATGCTGAGCCACAGACGTCTGGGGTGTTTCAAGTGCATCACTTCTCTAAATTCAATCCCAGGTTGGACGGGGCTTGGAGCATCCTGGGATAGTGGAAGATGTCCCTGCCCATGGCAGGGGGTGGCACCGGGTGGGCTTTAATGTCACTTCCAACCCAAACCAGGCTGGGATTCCCTGCTTTCACCTCTCTCACAGCACTGCCCAGCCCCAGCTGGGTGGTTCCCATCATTCTGCACAGTTTGTCTCCCATTTCCCTATATTTCAGGATTGCTTTTTTTCAAAAGCTGGAGTCTTTAGGATCAGCTCATTGTGTGAGAGCAGCTGCTAACATAGTTTAAAAATGCAGGTTTTGTACTTGGGTTTATTAGTTTTTATGGCTGGGAAAATAAGCTCCAAAGATTAAAAAAAAAAAAAAAAAAAAAAAAAAAGGTCACTTAAAAAATACAGAATTTGTTAGTATAGACTGTACTGGAACTGTGTTAACCTGCTCACAGCCAGGCAGTGTCCGAGTCTGGGAAGGACTGCCCAGCACTCACAGGGCCAAAACCTGAGGGGATTCCAGCTGCAGCATCCTCCCTATCTTTCACATCCTCCACCTCCTCCACATCCTCCACTTTCCCCATCTGTGCTTTTGTTCTGACATCCTCACAAGGTCCCTGCTCCCACAAAACCCTCCCAATGCTGCATCCCTGCATCCAGCCATGCAATCAGTGCTGGGAATGCCAAAAAAGGGACATTTCCCCATGGTGGGGGGTGCAGTTGCCTGCTCACAGCAGGACCAGCCTGTTTGGATGGTCATAACTGCCCAGGCCCTGCTCCATCCAGCCCCATAGAAATGCAGCCACGAATGGCCCTGAACAGTGCTGGAGACTGGTTCCAGGGAAGGGAAGGGCCCTCCATCCCCAGGAATGTGTCTTTGTCATGGAGGGATGGACACCATGGGGGCCACCAGGCTGTGTGAGTCTGGGGGCAGATACAGGCCTCCAGGGACTCCCCAGGCAAAGCCACAAGCAATGGCACGGTGCCATGATGGGACATCAGACCCCAAAGCAGCCTTGGGAATGGCAGCATCCCTCCCACAGGGACTTGCCAGCTGCAGCCCCACCTGAGCCTATGTGCAGCTCCCCAGCCATGACACTGCTCTGCCTGGGTCTGTGGCCTTCATTCCAAAATCCACCAGAAAACTGGATTTACATCCCCAGCGAAAAGGGGGGACACCAGATAAATGATCCCTGGGCTTTCGGGTGGCAGCAGAAGGAGAGGAAAGGAAACCACCAGGGTCCAGGGGCTGCACACAGGCAGGAGGTAATTTGTAGCAAATGGTGAGGAGCAGATGAACTCAGAGGGACAGTCCTGGGGCTCCTTAGCCCCAAGCTCAGATTTCATGGCATGAGGAGGCATCCGGCAGACGTGACCCTGGAATCCTCCACATGGAGTTTCAGCGGAACCTGGTGTCACTGAGACCAGCTTAACACTGCACAGGGGAAACTGAGGCAGGGAGTGGCTGAGGGACTGGGTCAAAACAGGGAAACCTGTTTGAGGCAGGATTTGGACTGGTGTGTCTCATGTCCCAGAGCCCTCGTGGAGGTCTTGTCAGCTCTGCCCTTCCCCAGCAAGGTGGGTGCTGGGGCAGAGCCAGGTGACTAAACCAGCTAAAACCCACCATGAGGGGACAAACCCCACCCTGGCATTGAACAGGAGCCTGGACAAGGAGTGTTGCTGGTGGCACTCGGTGCTATAACTCTGCCCAAGCCACCACAGCCGTGAGCCAGCAGCTGGACACGGCCACTACATGAGGGACGTGAGAGTAGAAAGCAGGGAAACCCCTGGCATGTGGCAGCTCTCCCGATCCCTGAGTGAGGGGCCACCATCCTGGTCCAGGTATCAAAGCACCACGGCTCCCCAGGGACCTGCAGGCTTGGAAGCTGTTTCCATGTTCAGGCAAGTGGCCCTGGGTTTGGCAGCTCTGAGCATTTAATCCAGAGCACCTGCCAGGACTGTCCCTGTCCCTGAGGGCTGTCTGGGCAGTGCCTCCTTCCTGGAGGGCTGAGCTGGCTCCCAGCTGCACAGCACAGCACAAATCCATGGCACGTGCCACGGCTGTGGCCACCGGCATTTGGCAGGGCAGGAGGAATTTCACTCCTACGGTCCGGCTGAAGGACACAGCAGGAGCCGGTGTGAGACGTGGGAGGTGGTGTTGGCAGAGTTGTTTTCAGAGAGCTCTTTGCCTCCCCTCTTCCCAGCCCTGTCCACCCAAGATCAGTATTGCTGCTGGCACATTGCTGAGGTGCAGGAAGCACAGGAAACCAACCTGTCACTCTTTTGGGCAATGTTATGTTTAAAATCACCTGGAGCCAGGTATTTCAGGGTATGATGAGAGCTCTGGGTGTGGGTGCCACCCCAAAGCTGGTGCTAAGCTGGCTCAGCCTTTAGTTTCGTTTTGGACAAGTGGGAACTGCAGGTGTCAGAGGTGCCATGGGGACACCCTGGGGCATATCCCCAAGCAGCCACTGGCCCTTAGGACACCCACAGCCTGTGACACCACCCTTGAATAGACAAACACGCAGACACACACTCACACAGGTGTTAACACGTGTGCACACTCACTTCCTGGCTACATGCCACCAGGCAGGAGTGCACGGTGCTGTGGCTGTGGTTCTGCTCAAAGGTCTGATGATGTTTCACCATTTCCTCTTTCTGCTCCGTGTTGCATTTCCTGTGGTTGTGGGACATGCTGGGACAGCTCTGGGCAGGGATGGGGGCACACAGGGCAGAGGGGAGGCCCTAGTGCCACCTGCTCCCTGCCGGCCTCCCCAGGCTCCCCAAGCTGCAGTGTGTCCCAACCAAGTGGGCACTTGGCTGCAGTTTGCTCTGCCTGGGGAATCCTAAAACTGCTGATATGCTTGTGCCCAGGAGGGAGGAAGAGCCAAGGGTGGCACCACAGCAGCCATGTCCCAGCCACTTGTCACATCAGCCGTTGGCAGCAGGAACCGCAGGGCCACCCAGTCTGGTCTGTGCCCGAGGAGCCCCTCCTGCCCCTGGGCCCCACAGGCATTTTGTGAACCTTTAATTCCCCCCACGGACTCACCGGCCTCTGACCTTCAGGACTGGTGCCAGAGTGTGTCTCCCAGAGTCCCCACGGCCACTGACAGAGCCCAACCTTTGCTTGGGACATTGGTGCCAATCACCACCAGCACATTTCTGGACTTGTGCCCTTTCCCTCCCCTCCTTTCCCCGGATTTGAAGCCAAGCCAAGACCAGCCACTGAGTTTAGTGTCTGCACAAGGTGACACCAACCGCCCTGAGTCAGGATGGTGGGAAGAGGCAGCCGGTCCCCGGCAGGGCTGTGGTCACCACCCTGCACCCCTGGGAATTCACCCCTTCCCCTCCTGCTGCCCCAAAGTGTCTGCAGGGAGGCACAAGGGTAGATGCACCCTCTGCCAGCAGTGGGGGCTTCACTCCAACACCCATGTGATGCTGCAGGGCTGAGAGGACCCTTTGAGGAGCAGGCAGGTAGGGAATGATGCTGAGCCTTGGGCAGGATGAAGCCCAGCCCATACCAGGCTGGGGAGAGCAAGGAGGCAACATCCAGGGTTTGTAGGTGGCAAAGGGGATAGAGAAGGGCCCTGGTGGGGCTCTGGCTGCTCAAGAAGCTGGTGGCTGAGCACACATGTGAGTTTGGGTTCTGTGGGCTGTAATCGCTCTGTTTTGCTGTTTCAGGGGGCAACATCTGCACCACCCGTGGGGTGAACTCCTGCAAGCAGTGCCTGGCTGTCAGTCCCCTCTGCGCCTGGTGCTCTGCTGAGGTAAGAGCTGGGGGCCAAGCAGGGCTGAAGCACATCCCTGAGAAGGGCAGGGGATGTAAAGGAAGTCCAGGTCACAGCCACAAGCTCAGTCTCCATCTGTTCCCACCGTATCTAAACACATTCCTTGGTGGCACCTGGCTCAGACCTCAGCTCAAGGCACTTGGTCAGTGGCCACTGCTCTGCCCTGCTCCAGAAATATGCCCCTTATCTGGGTGTGTTGGTGGGAGCTACACTGAGCTGGATGGGAAATGGTAGTGTTTCCACTAGGGATTCACTTTATCTTTCAAATAATGTACATTTAAAAACTTAGTTTACTTTTGGTTTGCTTTTTGGAAACCTGTTGTAAAGCTCTGGCTGAAGGAGCCTAATTCCTGGAAGGGCTGAAAAGGGAAGGGGGCCTGGAAGGCCTGGAAGGAGGAACTGAAAATACTCATTAGAAGTTAAGGCCTGGGTTTAAAAGCCTTTTTTCATTAGAAATAAGGGGAGAAGAAGGCAAGGTGCTGAAGTGGATGTGAGTGCTGAGCTGTGGCTCTCAAATCACCCTGTTTGGGTAGGTGAGAGCCAAGCAGATCTGCCACATTCCCCTCCAAAAATGCTGCCCTGGGGGTTAATCCATTGGGTAAGAGGAGGGAGTTTCCCAAGGGGATGAGAAAGGAGCGCCAGGGCAGAGCCAGGGGAGGTGAGGCTGGGATGGGGAGAGGTGATGAAACCTTCTTCAAGGCTTTCCTTGCTTTCTCCTTCTCTATCCTTGAAGTCCCACTTCTATCAGCTACAACTGTGCCCACAGTGCCCACTGGGACTTGGAAATGACCTGGGAAAAGTGATCCAAGCTGGAAAACGCGCTGTTGGATCATGCCAGCATGGTCTGATGCTTTGGGATCAATGCATATCCGGAGGGGAGGCCTCTGGCTTGCTGTGCCTGTCAGATCTGACTCTTGGCTTGTGGTGTGAATAAAGACGTTTGCGCCCGTCTTATCTCCCGCAAGGAGTGGCTGAAACGTGCAGCTTGATAAGGCGCCTGTCTTCCCTCTCCATCCCCTCTCGGGGTGGGGATGGTGCTGGGCTGGGCTCCTCCTTCCCAGCCACCGATCCTGGGCTGCGCTGGTGGCTTGACACTGCAGTGGAAGCCGTGATGGGCTTTTTTTCCTCCAGATCAGCAAAGGTTTCCAAAAAAGGAAATCTTTCCAGTGCTGCTCCGAGCTGTGCTCCCGGGCAGACACGGCAAGAGCGAGGGAGCCGTCCTGCTGCCAGAGCCGGCCCCCGGAGAGCCCGGCTGTGCGCTCTGCTCAGCAACTCTGCCTCCAACATCTGGACCACATTGTCTCAATTTAGCAAATGAGGTTTTTTTCTGTGGGTTTGTTTAATTTCCCTGGAGTGGGGGAGGTCTCTGATACTGCACACACACACACACCCCCCCCCATCCCCGTTTTTAAAGGGACAGTGCCCATATTTGTGCTCCTTCAGCTCCCACTACAGCCCTTTTCCGCTCACGCTACCTTCCCAAGGAGCCTGGGGTGATGAGTTATTCCTGCTCCATCCTGGTTTGGGATTGGAGAAGGATTTCATTGTGGTTTCTTGTGATCACTGACCCCCCCGGAGCACTGATGCAGAGGAGAGTTGAGTTTTATTTATTTTTCAGAAACCTTGACCACTCTTAGCAACAAACAGATGTTCTCATCTGCTTTTTTAGAAAAATCCAGCCAAGCTGTAACACAGATATGTATCTCTAAATTCCCTTTGGAAATCATTGTGACAGATCTTCCAGGGTCTCACCCACCCAAAATGTCACCCACCCACTCTTGGAGGCCACACTGGGCCAGATTTGGATTTTAGAGAAGCTGCTGGAAGGTTTTAGCTTAATTTGTGGCAGTATCTGTGCTCTGAGCACTCCCAGGAGCTCTCCTGCAGAGAAGGTGATGCTGGATGTGGTTGTCTCTGAGATGAAAACAGAGGTGCCCTGGGGAATATGCAAATTCCCTCGGGCTCCCACCCTGGGAGCTCAGGGATGGAACTGGCCCTGCCAGAGCCCTGCCTGACCCTGCCCTCACTAATCAGCCCTGGAGGCAGCAATTGGGATAAAATCATCAGGTTTCCCATTCTGAAGGGAGCATGAGCAGATGTCCACTCTGCAGTGGGACAGAGGGCAGGGAGAGCATCTCTGGGAAGGGCTGTGGGATGGCTGGGATAGAGAGGGGGCACACATCTCCCCACACCTCCGTGTAGGGAGCTGATGCCATCAGGGCTGTGCTGACAGGGAATGGTTTTCTCATGCATGAAATCCCTGTGCTGTGAGTTTGTCACCAGCAAGCTTGGGCTGCCTCCGAGTCCCTCCTAACTAGGGCTGTGCCCCAGGTGTTGAGTCTGCAAAGTGGCAGAGCCTGGGCTCAGAAACAGACTAGGGGCTGCCAGGGCCTCGTAGCCAAATGTCACACTTTTGTGGTAGTTTTCGTTGTTGGGGAGGCTCCTGTAAGTCTTGAGTCGGTCACTATATTTAGGGCTCCAGAGAAAGGGGAAGGATGCAGCCCTGGGGTTAAACAGCTTCTCCATGGAAATCTCACAGCAGGAGTGATGCTGCTAATCCCATAAGGCGCCATCAGGCCTCTGAGGTCCTGGGAGCTCCCTAGGATCTCCAGGTGTCACCAAGCACCATGGTTAAAACCCACTTGCCCAGCTTGCTTTTCACCCACATATTTTTCCAGTGATTTCCCTGACTGGGACTGGAATATACATGGTGATTGATGGGATCTGGAGTGAACCAGCCACCCCTTCCCGCAGCAGGGAGCCCCGTGGAGTGAGCTTGTGGGTGGTGGGTGTGAGGGAGCTAATTTGGAGGGATGACTCGTCGTCCTCTCTGTCAGAACACTGTCCAGGCAGGGGCAGGGCCTGCTGATGTATTTTTTGGCTATTGCTTGGCCACTGTTTCCAGAGGGCTGTGGGCCAGCCAGGGCCTCCTGACACCATTTGTGTTTTTCTACTCATTTGCATAAAACATACAAATTCATCCCTGGGTTCAACCAGCCTGAACCCAGGGCAGTTGATATCCTGCATGGGAACCTCTCCAGTGCTGGAAGGCTCAGCATTGGATTCCAGCATCCCAGGAGCAGGGAGGACACTGGACCAGCCCCACCAGGACTTCTGCCACCTCCCTTTGCTGCAGGAAGAGGCTGTGCTGGTCCTCTGCTGGAGGACTCCAATGTAGAAAGATTTGGGCTGGGGGAGGGAGATGCAGAATCCTTTTGGAGGGGAGGGTGGGTGCTGCCTGAGCAGGAACATGTGGCAGCAGATCGCAGCAGTGTTGGGCTGGGAGAGAAATTCTTCCCATATTTGTCTTCATAAGCAACCAAAGGAATATGAACCCTCCTGAATGTTCTGTGATAAGAATGAGGAGCCAGGAGCTTTCTAGGAAAGGAGGCACAGGGCTGGTGCTCACCATGACTCTACACTTGGTGCTTCCTGCCCCGGACAGGCTCTTCAAGGCTTCTCCCACAGCCCCACTGCCTTTGCACTCTTTCACTCCTTTTTTGGTGCTCCTTTCCCTGGTCAGCTCCATCCGTTAGGAAGCTGGAGAGCTGGAGATAGGTCTGATCCACTTCCTGACAGGAACTGAGCACTGCTCTGTGCAATGAGCTCACCCACAGAGCACATGCTCCTTGCTCACGGCGGGATTTCTAAGGGCCTGTGTTGGGAAAATGGGAGGGAAAGTTGATTTGTCTTTTGTCAAAGTAATAAATAATTTTAAAAGTCCCACACTGCTTCTACCCAGCTTGCCATGTTCACATCCTGCCGCACCCTCCTCTAGCCATCCCAGAGAGACAGGATTTCCTTTTAGTTCTGCCAAAACCCAAACCTAAGGCTCCGGCTGCCAGGAGTCAGGAGGAGGCTGGCAGGGATGTGTTATCCATCGTTCCTTGGCAAGGGCTGATGGGGTCCTGGTCTGAACCCCAGCAGGACTTGCTGATCCCAAATCCCCTCTGTCTGCTGCCTTTCTCAGGCAGAGACCATGTGCCCCAAGAAGCCTCTGATCCTGGTCTGGAGTTAGGTGTGATAAAGCAGGAGCTCTCCAGGGAAAAGGGAGGGGCCCTTCTCCTTCTCCCAGCGTAGTCCTGGGAGGCTCCTGACCGCATCCCTCCCCCGCAGGTCTGGGCGCAGTCGACCCCTCGCTGTGACCTACGTGCCAACCTCCTGCACAGCGGCTGTGGGCAGGACCACATCGAGTCCCCCAGAAGCAGCGTCACCATCCTGGAGGACCGGCCCCTCAGCAACAAGGGCTCGGGGGGGTCCACCACCACCCAGATGAGCCCCCAGAAAATACAGCTGAACCTGCGGCCAGGTAGGAGCCCCCAGACTGCTGCAGGAAGGGGAGGATGCAGTGGGAATAACCCAAAGGGCTCAGGCACTGAGTGAGCCGTCACTCTGCCTTGCTGGCCAAGGTGGTCTCGTGTCCTTCGGGGGCAAGGCCAGGCTGGAGGCTGCACAGAATCCTCCAGAACATCTCTGGTGGGAAGCTGTCTGTCACTGTGTTCGTTCTCTTGCCTCAGTCCTGAGGTATTTGAGGGGCAGGACGGGATGGGACTTCAACAACACGTGGGGTATTTATAAAGCCATTCACACCTGAGGTACTGCTGCTGTGCTCAGAATGCCGGGGTGGAAGTCAGCTCATATCTAACGAGCCGCAGAGCAGCTGGCAGGGTTGGGCTGCCACCAGATCCCTGTAATTTCCCAGGCTCTGCTCAGCCAGGCAGGCTGGAGCCAATTAACTGCTCTGGTCCTTTGCCAGCATCCAGGAGTTTCACATATGCCAGGCAGGAGGCAAAACTATCGGGCACACAGCCTCTGTGCACATCGCTGGGCATGGCCAGGAGGAGTCCTGCCCCGTTGGAAGGACAGCAGGCAGAGGTGTCCTCATGCAATGGGGACATGGAGCCACTAAGTGGCACTTAGGTTCTCTTCAGGTCTAAAAGTAGTTGGCAGAAGGCAGGTGAGTGTGCTGCTCCGAGTGCTGTAAATCCCTGTTCTTTGGAATAAAGAGGAGAGACCCCCAGCTTGATACCATCTCTGCCGAACCAAGAAGGTTTGGCATAAGCCATCTGCCTTGACTCAGGAACCAAGACCAAATCACAAAGGATATAAGCAGGACAGGTCACAGCTCATGTCCCACAAGCTCAGAATCCTCATGGTTTTAGCTCAATGAGGGCAAACAGCTGTTCTCTGAGCACAAAGATGGGACCCCTGGCTCCATGGTCGGGTCCCAGCACAGCTGGAGAGGGGATGGAGTTTTTTGGGCTGTCATAAATTTTAAAACATTCTTCATCTGAAAGAACGTGGCATGCAGATTTGGAGGGAAATGTGAAAACAATAATAATTTAAGCTCAGTTCAGGCCTTTTTTCTCAACGTTTGAGGTGTTCTGACAAGGCTGCAGCTGTGCCCTGGCTTATGTTTCAAAGAAACCATTTCAAAGATCAGAAAAAAGGACCCGTGTCTCTTAAAAAGGTGGAAAGAAAAGGTCAACTCAAAGTGTTTTCAGCACTTTTTTTTTAAGTGCAAAAGTCATCAAAACTGGGCCGTTTCCCAGAAGGCTCTTTCTAAGGAGGTTTTTGTTTCAATGGAAAATGTTTCACCAAAATTTTCTCAGAAGGGGCTGGGAGAGCCAAGAAGAGAGGAAAGTAATGGGGATGGGGGAGGGCACAGAAAATGGTCAGAGTCCTTGATAGCTCAGAGAAGTCCAAAGCAGCCTTGCAGCCCGCCTGGTGATCCCTGTAAGACCTGCTTGAGGGCTGAGAGTTTCCCTCACTCCATCCAGATGTTCCTGTAGGATATCTTGGGAGGTCAGCCCTGGAAAAGGAAGCTCTGCTCATGTCCTGGCACTGAGAGGTTAGGAGAGCAGGAGCCATAATCCCCACTTGCCAGAGAATTCCAGAATGGTTTTTGGGTTGGAAGGGACCTTGAAGACGATGCAGTTCCATTCCCTGCCATGGGCAGGGACTCTTTCCACTATCCCAGGTTGCTCCAAGTTCAATCCAACTTGGCCTTGGACACTTCCAAGGGGTGCACAGCACATCTCCTGTGCGAGCACCTGATTAAGGGCTTTGCCCCTTTGTCTAAGGGTGATGTTCTCCTCCTAGAAGCTTTAACCATCCCTTTGGGCTGATGCTGACCTCTTCTCCCTAACCCTGTGGTGAGGCCCCCTGCCCCTTCCAGGAGAGGAGCTCTCACTCTACTGCCCTGTCACTTTGCAGATGACTCGCAGGTCTTTCATGTCCAAGTGCGTCAAGTGGAAGATTACCCCGTGGACATCTACTACCTGATGGACCTGTCCAACTCAATGAAAGACGACCTGAGGAACATCCAGAACCTGGGCACAAAGCTGGCCAGTGAGATGCGTAAGCTCACCAGCAACCTACGCATCGGCTTCGGGGCCTTTGTGGACAAACCCATTTCCCCCTACATGTACATATCTCCTCCAGAAGCCATCAAGAACCCTTGCTATGAGTAAGTCCAGGTTGAGGGAGTCCTGTAAGGGCTAGAAGTTGATGGGACACCACCGGAATGTGGCTGGAAATCCACATCAGTTGGTGAAGACCTGCAGCCCATAGAAAGGACCTGTGTTTGAGAGCTTCTTGAAAGGTTGTCTCCCATGGGAAGGACAACAGGCTGGAGAAGGGAAAGTGTGAGGAGGAAGGAATGACAGAGGTGTTGGAACTGAATTCATCCCCCATTCCCTGTTCCCCTGTGCTCCTAGGAGGGGGGTAGGCAGAGAATTCAGGAGTGAAGTTGAGCCTGGGAAGAAAGGAGGGAAGTGGAGAAAGTGGGTGCATGATTCTGGACAGGGTTTAAACCTTGCTGCAACCTGTGTTCTGCTGGCACAGGGAAGAGGAGCAGATCTAATCCAGAAATATCATTATCACTGGAAAGCTCTTGAGGGAAAAATTTTGCATCATTTTTTCAAAAGAAATGTTGAGGCTGGAAGAAAATTACTCCTAAAAATCCCAGCAGGACTGAGGCTGGGAGCTGACCTGAGCCCAGCATCCCTAGAACGTGAATTGTATTTAAAAGGTCTTTCACCAGACTCAGGCTCTTGGGGAGATTGGGTCCCTCCAGCATATCCTGGGCAGACCATGGGATGTGGGATGGCTGTAGGGCAGGGATGGGAACTGGAAGAGCCAGTGAGCCCTGTGCCCTGAGTGCTGTCCTCCTGCAGGATCGGGGAAACCTGCCTACCCATGTTTGGGTACAAACACGTCCTGTCGCTCACGGATGAGGTGACTCGCTTCAACGAGGAGGTGCGGAAGCAGAATGTCTCCCGGAACCGCGACGCACCTGAGGGCGGCTTCGATGCCATCATCCAGGCCACCGTGTGTGATGTAAGGGGCAGGAAGGCCTGGCTGGGGTCAGGACAGGGTCATCAGGCTGGGCCAGGTGGGTTGTCAGGGACCAACCCACCCCTCCAGGACGTGATCACAAGCCTTGTTGAGCTGTTGTGTGACTCATTTCTGGAGAGGGTGAACATTCAAGTGAAACATTTCTAGCCCAATAGCCAAGGGAAGAGCAGGACTCTCATGGGATCATGGTAGGGAAGAAGAGTGGAGCAGGTGCTTGGGAACAATCCCATGTCAGCCCTGCAGTGACCAGTCCAGAAGGGACAACACCGTCCTGTGCCTGCACCTTGTTTTTGCTGGAGGTGTTGCATCCCTGAGTCATTAGCCCCTTGATTAACACTCTAACCAATTAAAACTCATCTTCCACCTACAAGCATCCCATGCCCACCTTCCAGAGCCCACTCCCACAGCACTTCCCTGGGAGAGCAATTGCCTTGGTTCCCTGTGCAGAGGTTGGTCTCTAAGGCCAAGCCGTGACCCCCGGCACAAAGGCAGCAATGGGGTGCTGGCACACGGGGCTGCCCTCAGCATGTGCTGACACATGACTGGGAGCTGCCTTTCACTGCAGGAAAAAATTGGCTGGAGGAATGACGCTTCCCACCTGCTCGTCTTCACCACGGACGCCAAGACCCACATCGCGCTGGACGGGCGGCTGGCTGGCATCGTGCAGCCCAATGACGCCCAGTGCCACATCGACAAGGATAATTTCTACTCTGCCACCACCACGCTGGTAAAGCCTGACCCAGGCATGGGGCTGTGGGGCTCAGAGCTTGTGTTGGGTTCCCATGGGATGGGACAGGTGTTCCAGCCATGGTTGGAGAGCACAATGGGGACCAAGGTGGGGGTGTACGTGTTCCTAGGCTATACCTCTCCTCTTCCCCAGGACTATCCCTCTCTGGGCCTGATGACTGAGAAACTCTCACAGAAGAACATCAACTTGATCTTTGCTGTGACGGATACAGTTGTTGGCCTCTACCAGGTACCAGCTGCTGTGCAGAGCCACCTTCCTCAGGGGCTGGTGGGCCATGGGTGGCTGGACATGGCTTGTTGGTCTCCTGTCCTATCAAAGCTCCCGTGTGCCTGGACGGGGTTTGGCCCAGCCATGGCACATTTACCCATCACAAACAGACCCTGTTTATGATATTCTCCCAGAACTACAGTGAGCTGATCCCAGGCACAACCGTGGGCACCTTGTCCAGAGACTCCAGCAATGTTCTGCAGCTCATAGTGGACTCCTATGGGGTGAGTGTGCAGTGTAATGGCCCCACAGCAGCCCTCTCCCTCCCAAAACAGCCACTGCTTCCCACTTCCAACAACCCCCACAGATTTGTCAGCTCCCCCCGCCCTGAGCATCCTCCCTGGACCAGCTGTGAGCATCTGCCTCCACCCATGTGTGCAGGCACCCCGGGGGTGTTCACCGCCTCTCCCTGACCATCTTGAAGACTTTTCCCTGTAGAGAATGACACAGCTGAGTCTTGAGAAAGACTCCAGGCACTTGGCTCCTTTCCCATGTGCGTGGGAGCATCACTGTGGTGCTGGGGGCAGGGGAGGACCCTCCCAGGGCTGAGCCCTGCCCAGCCTGTGCTGTGTCTTCATCACTCCTCTCTCCTCCCCTAGAAAATCCGCTCCAAAGTGGAGCTGGAGGTGCGTGACCTCCCTGAAGAGCTGTCCCTGGCCTTCAATGCCACGTGCCTCAACAACGAGGTCATCCCTGGGCTCAAGTCTTGCGTGGGGCTCAAGATCGGGGACACGGTGAGGATCCTGCTCATGGGCTTGGCTTTTCTCCCCTCTACGTAGCAGCACTGCCAGGTCATCTGTTGCTCTGCACCAGCACCATCTGCTTGTCCCATGACCTCCCAGGTGACACAGACCCTGGAACCTCAGCACGAGACAGAGGTCCAGCAGGGTGGGTGCAAGGAGGAAAATGCTTTTTTGAATCTGCTGGATGCAAACTCTGTGATCTCTCTAGCTCAGCCTGGGCTGCTGCTCACAGGGCATGGGAACCTGGAATCATTTGGGTTGGAAAAGCCTTCTAAGACCATCGAGTCCAACTACTAACTGATCTCTCACAGGTCCACCACTAAACCATGTCCCTAAGCACCATATCTACAGGTTTTTTGAATACTTCCAGGGACGCTGGTTCCACTGGGCAACCTGTGCCAGTAACTGACAAACCTTTCAGTGAAGAAATTTTTCCTAATATTGAATCTAAAATTTCCCTGGTTGCTGTGGCAGGCACATTCTCTGGCCCACATTATGCTGGGACAGCTTTGATAAGCTTTGATGAGCCCAAAGAGACCTGAGCTCCTTAAGCTGGGGCACGGACTGGAGCAGGTACTGACATCCAGACACACACCTTTGCCCTCCAGGTGAGCTTCAGCATTGAGGCCAAAGTGCGGGGCTGCCCCCAGGAGCAACAGAAATCCTTCACCATCAAACCCGTGGGCTTCAAGGACAGCCTGATGGTGCTGGTGAACTTCGACTGCGAGTGCTCCTGTGAGAGCCACGCCGAGGCCAACAGCCCGTCCTGCAGCCACGGCAATGGCACGCTGGAGTGCGGCGTGTGCCGCTGTAACCCCGGGCGCCTGGGCTCGCACTGCGAGTGCTCGGAGGAGGAGTACAACCCCTCACAGCAGGACAACTGCAGCCCCCGGCCGGGCCAGCCCCTGTGCAGCCAGCGTGGCGAGTGCATCTGCGGGCAGTGCGTGTGCCACAGCAGCGACTTCGGGAAGGTGACGGGCAAGTACTGCGAGTGCGACGACTTCTCCTGCGTTCGCTTCAAGGGCCAGATGTGCTCGGGTGAGTGCTGGACTTGGCAGGGAGGCAGCTTGGGGCTGTTTAGGCTGCCTGAGATCATGGGCAAGGGAGACACCAGTCATTTTGGGACCTTTCCTGTGTGTTGTCCCCACCTCTGGCTTGTTCAGCCATGGATCTCCACGGACCAGCCCAGGTCTGAAGTGATGCCAGGGGAATTACTTCCTTTTTGGGCACCGGTATCACCTCCTGTGCCTGAGAGCTGGGAGTGGGGATGAGCTAGAAGGTTAAAAAGAAGGCCTGGTAGGGCTGGTGGGGACCAGACAAAGCAGCTCTGGGGTGCACAGGCCAGGGACTTCACTCGAACCACAGCTCAAATACATCAGAAGTACTGCTCTGCAGTACTCCCCAGGGTGGAGGGGGAGGGGAGGGGATGGGAGAGGTGGGTTTTATCCTCCACCCAGTTCTGGAAGACTTCCTGTTGGCAAAAGTGTTGGGGAAGTAAATCCTCCCTCCTCGCTGGCCTTACAGCATCTCGCCTCCTGAATATTCATCTCTTCCACGTGCTCCCAGACTCCCCCTCTCTCTCCAGTCCAGCTCCTCTCAGTACAGGGAAGAGAGGACCAGGTCCTTGGGTTCTCTGGTTCTCCTCCCACAGAAGGAGCCCTCTTGCAAAACCCCCATCCCAACAGCAGTTCCAAATGTCCTGATATGCCAGGGCCTCTTACCCACCAGGAACCTTCATTTAAGGTTCCTTCCACCCAGATCTCCAGTAAACACTGAAGGTCTGAGTGAATCACAGTGCTCTGCCCATCTCCTGTAGTTAAGGGAAGTGAGAGAGGTGACATGAAACTGTGGCACATCCTCTCCAGGATCAGAGCACCCCAAAACTGATTCAAGGGGGGAATGGGAGAGGAGTAGCCACCCCCTTTCGTAGCCCCAGCCTCCCTCTGTAAGCCCAGGATAGGTAGCTGCTAACAGAGTGCCAGAAAAAGCCACCACTTTCCTGCTGAAATCCCAAAAATCCCCAGGAAAACATCCGTGGCCAAAGCTGATTCCACTCCACTGGAGCCCAGCCTAAGTGAGCTGAAACCTGGGGCCAGATGACACTCGATTCTTGCTCCCTGGTGTCCCCAAATGGAGTTTTTGGGGCCCCACCTGCCCCTCAGGCCAACTTCATGGCTCACACTGCCTCTGTGCTGCTCAGACTGATCCTTTGTCTTAACAGCCTGCTGATAATGGAGGTGGAAACGCTGGGTTTCCCCCACCCTGAGTAGTCTGCCCTCAAGGAGCCTGTGTCTGTTTGAACAAGGGCTGCAGGTCCCCAGGATGGGTGAAGGGCAATGATGAAGAGCTGCCCCCAGCCAGGGTGGGCTGTTAATTAACCTGAACTCTCTGACCCCGATGGCATCGATCCCATCCCACTGAGCCTCCCCAGCCTACCCATCTGTTTCCACGCCTTGTCACCCAGCCTGGCACTATTTTCCTGTGACTCAGCCCTAGTTCCTCATTAATGGGGTTACACATTTATTTCACATGCTGGTGCCTCCAAGGCCATGGCTGGGACGGTGCCCAGCCGATCCCCCGCCGGGAGCAGCATTCCCAACATGTTCCGCTGTGCTCAGGGCTTAGGACGGGTCAGTGCGTGCAGCTCTGCAGTGTTTCCACCTCTTACTGTGTCTCGTCTTTGAGCTGGAATCAAACCACAATCCAAATAGCTCCAGGCTTTGGCAGGATTTGAGCATGCCTGTCTGTCTGTCTGATTAAACCAGTCTCGGTGAGCATGCATTGGGCTTTTCCCAGCAGTCAGCTTTCCCTGCCTGGTCCAGCGCTGAGAAAGGAGTGAGACTTGGGGGCTTTGGCCAGATGTCCTGACTCAATCTGAAATTCAAAGCCACAGCCAGAACTTGACTTTCTCAGAGACAGGTCTGATGGAGCATCTCCCATTGCCGCTGCTGGAGCTGGGGCAGCTCATCCTGAAATGTGGGAGTTTGTTCTTGCTTGAGTGGGATAAGAGGAGAGTTGGGGACATGGTGAAGGTGTGAGCTGCTCTGTGTCCCACCCCAAGGACAGTGCAAAGGAGTTGTCCTAGGTGGCTGGTCTGCCTTGCCGTGCCCACAGAGGGTGAACTGCCACTCTGGGTCATGGGCATCCATGTGGGGAATTGCTGACGGGATCTGTGGAGACACTTAGATGCCTTCTGGTTGTCCCCAGGCCACGGGCAGTGCAGCTGTGGGGACTGTCTGTGCGACTCAGACTGGACAGGCGACTACTGCAACTGCACCACACGCACTGACACCTGCATGTCCAGCAATGGGCTGGTGTGCAGTGGCCACGGCTCGTGCGTGTGCGGCCGCTGCGAGTGCACCCAGCCCGGCTCCTACGGAGACACCTGTGAGAAGTGCCCCACCTGCCCGGACGCCTGCACCATCAAAAAGTGAGAGAGAGCAGAGGGCTGGGACAGGTCATACCACATTGGGGGCTGGCAGAGAGCTTGGAAGGGTCATATCCCATCGTGGAGCTGGCAGCACTGGTGGCAGGAGCTCTCACTATCTGCAGCCTGGTAGGGTTGGGACTCTGGTGATTTCCACAACCTGAGACTGAAAGGTGTGACAGTTCCCCGAGGAGAGCATGGAGAAGCTCATGGTACCTCCCCCCTCTTCCACAGGGATTGCGTGGAGTGCAAGAAGTTTGAGCGGGGAAAGCTAGTGGAGCAGCAGTCCTGCAGCCGCGTGTGCCGTGACGAGATCGAGACGGTGCAGGAGCTGAGTAAGAGGAGACCCAACCCCTGCCCTAACACGTGGAAATCCAGGGGGTTGTGTTATGCCACACGCTTTCCCTCTGTGTGTGCACCCCTCAGCATGGGGGCTCTGAGCCTCTCACTCTGGCAGGTGACAGGGGCAAGGATGCCGTGAACTGCACCTATAAGGACGAGAATGACTGTGTGATGAGGTTCCAGTACTACGAGGACTCCAGTGGCAAGTCCATTCTCTACATCATCGAGGAGCCTGGTAAGAGCCAGCTGCCACACTCAGGCTGGGGGCTGCAGAATGCGCTGTGCTGGATTTCTGTGCGGAACAGGGGAATTTTGAGTGCTCTTTGTACCTCCCACTCCAGCCAGGCTCACAGGGCACCACGGCTGGGGACTGAGAGGGCTTAAAGAACTTCTTTGTTCCCTGCTCAGTGCCACCGCGGCCGTGATTTCCTGCCTCTCAAGTATCACGTTTCCAAAGTTATTTCACCCCTCACTGAGGCCAAGGATGGGGGTTCAACCTTCCCACTGCCCCGATCCTGTGTCTGACTTTGTGGGGGTGATTTTTCTTGGGAAGCAAATAGGAGGAGGCTCCCATCAGCAGCCCCGGGTTCTCCACTGACCTCAGCTGAGCCTGGGGCTGTGTGGCTGCAGATCCCTTGGAAGCAGGGCCATGAAGGCAGTCACCAGCTCTCACTGCAGCTGTCTGCCATGGGCAGGGTACAGCCCACACTCCCCAGCCCCACAGCCAGAGGGGAGAGAAGAGGCAGGCAAGGGCTGGAGTGGCCACACAGCCCTGGGCAGTGTGCAGGGGGAGCAGGAGCTGCAGAGGCTCACAGCAGATCTTGCTGCCCCCATTTGCCAACTCAGTGTTGACACATGGCCAGAGGGCGAGGCCGGGGTGGGGTGTCAAGTGGGCTGGTGGTTTGGGGCAAACTTCCACCAGCACAAGGATTTGGTCTCCGCTGTCATCCCCCACTGTGGGTGGGACCTGTGATGCCCCTGATCTGGCTCCAGGCTTGGGTGCAGACCCCCACCCTACAGACACGTGCTCAAGTATTTTGGCACAGGTGCCCCATGGATGGGATCCTCCTTCACAGAGCCTGCTGTGCTCTGGGTGGAGGCTCCTGCTTGCTGGCAGAGGAGGATGATGCTCTCCTGAGACCAAAGGAGCTCCATGTGCCCATGGCCAGGTAGCCCCAGAGCTGCTGTTAGTTGCCCTGGGGGTGCTGAGCCCCCCTCAGCCCTGCCCTCCTCTCTGCTGCAGACTGTCCAAAGGGGCCAGACGTCCTGGTGGTCCTGCTCTCAGTGACAGGTGCCATCCTGCTCATCGGCCTCGCTGCCCTGCTCATCTGGAAGCTCCTCATCACCATCCACGACCGCCGTGAATTCGCCCGTTTCGAGGAGGAGAAGGCCAGGGCCAAGTGGGACACGGTGAGGAGCAGTGGGTTGGGTGTGCTGGGCAGGAGCCCCAAAACCCCACAGCCCCTGGCTTGAGGGATCCAGGTCCCAGTGTTCCCAGCATGAGAGCCCAGCTGCTTTCTGTGGTCCCATGACATGGTCCTTAAGGACCAGCTTGTCCCATTTGTCTCTAAAGCCTGAGACAGAGCCCCAGGCAGGACTCAAGGTGACACTGCCAGCCAGGACACTCCTTCCTGGAGCCCGCTGTGGTCCCAGGGGTGCACAGGTGATAGGAAATGTCCTAGATGATTTTCCCACCTCCAGCATATCCCAAGCACTTGTCAGCAGCATGACCCCCTTACTCACTGCTCACATCAGTGTTTCCATCCCATGAGTAAGGCAGAAGGTCCCTCCTGCCACAGGGTGCTGGAAAGCACTGAAGAACCCAGAGCACAAGGGAGGGGGCTGGGACAGCACTGGTACCTCTCCCCCACCTCTCCTCCATCTCCCAACCCCCTACAAAGTGAAGGGATGGTGCGGGATGGGATGGGGAGTTCTTTCAAGAGGTCTCTCTCCTCCTGAGCTCCTGCTGCTTCTCCTTTCCTCCACAGCAGCTTTTCCCTATTCTCCCCCATGAAACCTTATGGGGAGCCATGAAACTGGCATCCAAAGCCTTGGGTGGAGACAGGGATCCACCACTCCATGCTGAGACAGTGCCTCAGTTACCCTGGATGTTAAGTAGAAAAAATGCTGATGCCAAGCACAAAGTGATGATGCTCTTTTTCACCCTCCTCCTTCCTCCAGACCCACAACCCTTTATATAAAGAGGCCACATCTACCTTCACCAACATCACATACCGTGGGAACATGTAAGGATGCCACATCCAGCACTGGCCGTGGGATCAGCTGAGGATCCATGGGATCTCCTGGAACCCAGTTTACAGAAGAGCTTGTTTGTGTCTGCCTGTGTGAATGACTGCATGTAATTTAACAAGTCCCTGACTGCCTCCAACCCCTGTTGTCTGTCACCCCACTGTAACTGCAGGGACGTGCTTTCCATGGCAAACCTCGGTCCTTACCTCAGCGGGTCGCTCGCAGAGCCAGTGGCCCCCCATACACTGAACACAGAGAAATGGGATGATCTCTGTCAGTCTGTGAACTCTTCGGTGCTCATCGGGCCAAGGGCATTTCAGTAGCAGCTGCTTGAACCACATGCTGAGCTGTGCTCTCCTCCACAGCCTGTGCTGGTGAAGCTCTGCCCACTTGGAGTCTCCTTCTGCACTGGCCTCAGTCCCTCTGGGCACAGGGACCTTCTCCTTGGGGACAGGGCAGCTGCCAGCAGGCAGGAGCCATCGCTGGCTTTGGGGGTTCAGGACACTGCTCGAGCAGCCCAGCAGCTCCTTTCTTCTTGCAGCCATATGTCACTGGTGCTGCTGTGACCCGGGGTGGTAAAAAGCTGTGCCCCACATGGCAGTGCCCTCCCTCACTCCCTCCAGTGCATTCACTTTATACCACCTGCCAACTCTGTGTAGCATCAGCTGTGCTGGTCCCAGCTGCAGCCTGGCTCAGCCCTGTATTGGTGCTGAGCTCCTCCTGTCCGCCTCCACTGTCCCCATGCCACAGCACACATGGTTGTGCAAGCAGCTGCTTCGGGAGGGTCATGACACCCGATATCCCTTGAACCTGGCCACCCCTCTCCCCTTCCTCTGTTTTTTGGACTGTGTAACTGCACCACCCCTGGGCTTCTGTGTAGCTTGGGGTTCCCGAAGAGCAGGCAGGGCTCAGGCTATGTCCTGCTGCCTGGGCTGTGTGTCACCCGTGGAGGAAAACAAAGAGCTGTCCTAGGGGCAGTACTGGGCTGTAACAGTGCTGCTGCCTGGTCCCTGCCCTGCCAGAGCACAACGGCTCAATTCCCCTCCGTTGCCCCAAAAGCAGCAGTGACCTTGTTCCCAGCGTGGGGTTGGCCCCAACGGCCCCAGCAGCTTTTGACTGAGCTGGTGGTGGCCCTATGTCCCTGTTCCGTGGCTGGCCTGTCCCCGCAGAGTGGGAGCAGGGGCAGGGGTTGGTGCTGGGTGGGATCTGGGGCTGAGCCCTGGAGGGGGGCCGGGGATGGATGGGTAGTACCAGAGTGTCAGTGATTCACATCACAAAAATAAAAATAATAATAAAAAAAGAAACCTCAAGACTACTAACAGTGCGAGTGTCCACAGCCTGTGCCCAGACTTCTGCCCTGAGGGCAGCCCCTGACACCCCAGCACAACTAGGGAAGCTGGTTTGAGATGAGATGGGTTGAGGGATGGCAGAACTGGGGCAAGCAGGGCTGTGGGCCTCCCACGGGGGTATCTGCTCTGTTTCTGGTTCCCTCCTCAGGGTAAATAAAAAGTTGGGGGGGGGGGGGGCACAGGGTGGGCCAAAGCCCACTGCAGACTATGGTACTGGCAGCACCTCACTCCTTTGCAAGTGGAGTGAACCCCAGCACCCCACATCCTGTTTTCTTGGGTCTCTGACACCCCCTACACATCCCGGGGTACCAGGTGCCCCCAGCCCACAATGTATTCGGGCACCTGGGGCAGTGCTCAGTGTCCCCAGCTGTGCCAGGCAGGGCTCAGTGGGTGATTGCAGCACCCAGGCAGGATGTGGGCTTGGGCTGAGGTGGGTCCAGCTGGCTTTGGCCCCAGAGGAGAATTTTGTCTGCCGGTGAGCTGAGGAAGAGGGAAAGAGAAAGGCAAAGGCAGAGCCTGGCTGCAACATGAAGAAGCAGGATGAGGCCCCCAGGCTGCCTGGGGCTGCTTCTACTGGAGAAACCCCAACGATTCCACATACACCTTTTAGGCATGAGACTTCCATTTCCCAGGGAGCTGTGGGATGAGACAAGACCCCAGTTTATCCCAGTTCACTGCCCCTTGGTGCCAGGGGACATGGCTATTTGCAGGATCAAGCCCATGACCACAAGGAGCAGCTGTTGGGAGTCTGGAGTAGTTTCTTCTCCCCAAAATCAAGGCAGTGTCGCTGTGCCGGCCGGAGTAGAGGAGAGTGAGCAGCCGGAGGTCCCTCCTGGGGCAGGGCGTGGACTTCGTGGTTGCTCTCAGCTCCCTGGGAGAAGCCGTTTGGGAGCGGTAGTAGCTCCAACCCTGCGGAACGTGCCAATTCCGGGCTGCACGGAGGCTGTTGGAGCCCGGCACCACTAGATGGTGGTGTCTGTACGTGCTCGGCCCAAGCTTTCCACCTTCTGGGCTGCTTAATGATCATCTCCCGCATCGGACAGGGACATTTCCCCCACGGAGGTTTCCAGGGAGTGGGGGCACCCTGAAACCCATCCCACAAACACAGCTCCTACAGCAACACTGAAGTCCACGATTCTTTTTACTCCTACTTTAATTCCTGGAAGCGCTGAAGTGCTCTCTTTCTTTGGATGCCATCAACTCCTTTTGTAAACTGTTTTCTGCTAATAAACCCAAACAATGAGCAAAGCACTTCCGATGCAGACAGAAGATGATTTAAGGTGTGTTTCGTCTGATTCACAACCCAGAACTGGGTTTTCTAGGTCCCTAGGGAATTTTCTGCAATGAAGCACATCTCCCCATTCATTTCAGGGAAGCAGGTCAATGTTGGAGTGGTGAAGTCCCAACACTCTCAAGGGAAATCCACTTTCCAGAACAGAATCTCCAGGAGGTACTGAAGGACATGGCTGTGGATGGTGAGTACATTGGCATTTCGGGATAGTTCAGGATCTGGAGCATCTGCTGGGCAGAAAACTTAAGATTTGGAGAAGAAGAGAAGAAAGAGCTGGAATTAAAAACAAAAAGCCAAAATGCTGCATTTCCCTCAGCACAAAATCACAGAATAATTGAGGTTGCTGTATTTTGGGCTGCCCTTCCTCAAACATATTTGCTGAGAGAATTGGCATTGTTCAGCCTGGAGAAAAGAAGCTTCAGAATGACCTAATCGTGGCCTTGCAGTATCTGAAGGAGCTGACAGGAAAGGTGGAGAGAGATTCTTTTACAAGAGTCTGGAGGGACAGGACACAGGGAACGGCTTCCCACTGCCAGAGGGCAGGGATAGATGGGATATTGTGAGAAATTCTTCCCTGTGAGGGTGGTGGTGCCCAAAGAAACTGAGGCTGTCCCATCCCTGGAAGGGTTCAAGGTCAGGTTGGGCGGGGCTTGGAGCAGCCTGGGAGAGTGGAAGGTGTCCCTGCCCATGGCCGGGGGTGGAATGAGATGGTCTTTAAGGTCCCTTCCAACCCCAGCCATTCCATGACTCTGTGCTATCTCCCCACTGCCTAACTCCACCTTCCCCCACAGCCCTGGGGACATGGTTGACACCCACACTGTAGATTCCAGCTATCCCCTTAGCCAGCGAGGAGCTGCAAGAAGCCCAGGACACACCACAGGAGGGGACTGGCATTGCCCTCCTTGCTCTCTGCTCCTACCTCTCCTTCAGCACCCCAGCAACAGGAGCACAGGGAGGCTGCTGGGTCTCTGCAACTCTCTTTGGGTCACTCTGGCGTGGGACACGCTATGCACTCAGCACAGCTTAAATTCTCTCTTATTTCCACACTCCCCTTAATCTTGGGTTGAATTTTTGCTTTGCATCACATGGCAAGAGAGGCACAGTGTGAACTCGTCGTGTCTCAGCAGTGCCATCCCTCAGCGGGGCACAGGAGAAGGGGCTGTGTCTGTACACTTGGTGGAGCATTGAAGGAGATGATGGGTGATGAGTGGCTATGGAAAGGTAATTTAATCCTCCTTGGCCTCAGCATCCAACCCTGCTGGGGGGAGGGATTTTCACTGCATTATTGTGGCTACATTTCTTCAGATCCTGAGATGGAAGGAGTGGGTGAAAGGCAAAGGAGTCACTATTATTATTATTAATAATCTCTTTTTGGCAAGTCTCTCTGCGCTGACTGCCAGCAGCCAGGGGAGGTTTCCAACACTTTCTTGTTAGAGGGCACAGCCATTGTGGATAATTTGGGCTCTGAGCTGGTCACAGAGGAGACTCCGTTGACCCCAGAGCCATGGGAGGTGTCAAGTCTGGATTCTGTAGCTGGAGTCTCTCCAGCTGTCCTTTTGCCGTTACTCCCAAAGCCTGAAATCTCCCTGGAGAGCTTGTCCCTGCTGCTGGCAACGCTCCCTGCTCCGTTCAAACACTGCCTGGGCCCTTCCCTAGGGCACAAAGGTGACACCCAGGACTTCAACTCCACCCTGGGCTCCACAGCCAGCAGGGCTCACCTGAGCAGCAAGGAAGCCTTAGGACAGAGGAAGGTAAGGCTAGGTATCTAAGGTCTTTCTCCTTGGAGGAGACCTAAAAATCTCTAGAAACCAACAGATTAGTTAAAAGCCTCCTGCATGCCTGTACTGGTTCTTGTCAGATGACAAGGATGTGATGTTGACACGAGGCAACTGATTACCTTAAAATCGTGCAGTGGTTCCCACCCACGTGGGACAAGCATGGAAGCAAGTCTGGTGGTGAGGGACTGATGGCTGCTCCAGCAGTAAAATCATCCTCCCCTGTCTCAGCAGGGTCTAGCACCGTATTTTTGTACCTCCAGAGGCATCATGCTACAATGGGGATTTGTGCTCATGAATTTAGTCTAGATTCTCACTTTTTCCCTTTTTCCAGTTTGTTCCAGATGTTCCTTGCTACAAGAGCAGAGGCCAAGCTCTTCTCTTACCAGATGGGACACAGAAGGAGTCGACCTTACCTTTTCTGGCTAATGATAAACTGCAGGGACTTGTCCTCTCTGCCAGATACCTGACCAGCACTGCGAAAAATGGGGATGGATCCCCATGGTATAACTTGTCCAGATCTTCTCTCCACCTCAAAGTATTTGGGAAATGGGCACAGTTGGCAGCTCTGCCCTAGAGAATTGTTTCAGATTATCAGGAGAGTTGCCTCTGTGGTATAGAGAGGGAAGTGCCCCTCTCTACTGGGATATTTGTGCCTTATATGACAACATACACAAAATACAGGGGCCCCAAGATGAGATTTCCAGAAAAGCTTTTTATCTTTGCACATCCAAAAGCATCTGCACGGCTGCCATCTGCTCTGCAAAAGCAATGCTGGCAGTGCCACTACAGGCATGTCACACCCATGTGCAGTTAAATCCCCCAGGTACCAGGTCCCTCCAAAGCCATTGGTGCAGCAGCTGGTGCTGAGCAGGGCTGGGCTGTTTCACAAGCCAATGTCGCCCTCTTTTGTTCTCTGGTTGCCACCCGCAGGAGCTCAGGGACTGCACCAGCCAGTGTGGATGGATGGACACTCCCTCAAGTGTGGCAGAAAGAAGCTCCACAAAATTTGGAAACACATGGGTCACCCTGTGCACGCTGTGAACAAAATTACAGAATCCCAGAATGGTTTGTAGGGGACCTTAAAGACCATCCAGTCCCACCCCTGCCATGGGCAAGGACACCTTCACTAGACCACGGTGCTCCAAGCCCCATCCAGTCTGGCCTTTGATACTGCCAGGGATCCAGGGGCAGCCCCAGCTGCTCTGGGCACCCTGTGCCAGGGCCTGCCCACCCTCCCAGGGAACAATTCCTTCCCAATATCCCAGCCCTGCCATCTGGCACTGGGAAGCCATTCCCTGTGTCCTGTCCCTCCAGGCCCTTGTAAAAGAGTCTCTCTCCATCTTCCTTGTAGTCTTCCCTCAGGTACTGGAAAGGGCCACAATTAGGTCACCCCAGAGCTCCTCATCTCCAGGCTGAACAATCCCAAATCTCTCAGCTTGTCATTGTACAAGAGGTGTTCTATCCTTCTGATCACCCTGGTGGCCTCCTCAGCTTCCCTCCTTCCTCCTTCATCCTCCCTCCCTCTTCTCAGAAGGCCAAATAAATATCTAACGGGATGCCAAGAAGATGGAGCTGGACTCTGCTCGGTGGTGCTGAGCAATAGGACAAGAGGTGACAGGCACAAACGGATGCCCAGGAAGTTCCACCTGAACATGAGGAAGAACTTCTTCATTGTGCAGTGACCAAGCACTGGAACAGATTGCCCAGAGAAGGTGTGGAGTTTTTATTGCTGGAGATACTCCAGAACTGTCTGGAGGCAGCCCTGGACAATCCATTCAAATCCTTTGAATTTGAACCCTTTATGCCTCGTTGTAAGAGGACAAGGCGGGATGGGTTGAGTTTGAAAGAGCAGGGTTAGATGAGATACTGGGAAAAAATTTCTCCCCATGAGGATGGGCAGGCCCTGGCACAAGGTGCCCAGAGCAGCTGGGGCTGCCCCTGGATCCCCGGCAGTGTCCCAGGCCAGGCTGGACATTGGGGCTGGGAGCAGCCTGGGACAGTGGGAGGTGTCCCTGCCAGGGCAGGGCTGGCACCGGAGGGGCTTTGAGGTCCTTCCCACCCAAACCGTTCCCGATTCTGTGCCATGTACTCTGCAATGACCCTCCTGGAGCAGGAAGGCTGGACCAGACGAACCCCTATGGTCCCTTTCAGTCTGTCCCATTGCGGGGCTCCCTGGAGTGCGGGATATC
This sequence comes from Coloeus monedula, assembly GCF_965178545.1. Taxonomy (NCBI): domain Eukaryota; kingdom Metazoa; phylum Chordata; class Aves; order Passeriformes; family Corvidae; genus Coloeus; species Coloeus monedula. The sequence goes on along the minus strand of NC_138806.1, from coordinate 426,126 downwards.
CTCCAGAAAGGTTATCTTTTCGGGACCCCTTCCCCACATTTTCCCGCGGCACCACAGCAGCGGACACCCGTCCCACGTGACCCCGCCCGCAGTCCTCCTTCTGGTCGGACCGCGCGGCGCCGCTTCCGCTTCCGGTGCCGGCCGGCCCGTCATGGCGGCGCCCAGCGAGGCGCGGGAGCGGCGGCCTTTCGGGAGGCGCTTCCTCACCGACCCCGCCCGGCTCTTCCAGCACAATGCCTGGTGCGTGAGGGCTGCCGCCGCTGCCCGCTCCAGACCCCCGGCAGCCTCCCGGGGAGCTGCTGCCCTGCGGTGCCCCCCCGCGCCCGGCGGTGGGGTGGGGGTGGCCGGGGTGGGCTCGCCGTCGCCGCTCCGATTTGCGGTGCCTGTGGCCAAGCGCTGCGTAATGAGCCAGCCCCAACCTGCCCGCTCCGCCTCACGGGGCCCTGACCGCGGTGGCCCCCCTCCACTCCGGGCTCGCCTGGAGAGACCCCTCCCAGGCGCGGAGCGGGCTGAGGGAGCGGCGGGCGCAGGGCCGGCGGCCGGACAGCGGCTGGAGGCAGGGCGGGGACCGGCATCCCCGGGCAGGGCACTGCCCTGTGCGGCCGCGGCTCGGGAGTGCTGGTCCCGGGGGTCCTGAGCGCTCGGGACTGATCCGCGGGGGTCCTAAGCACTTGGGTCTGATCCCTGTAGGGTTCTGAGCCTTGGGGGCTGATCCCCACGGTGTCCTGAGCCTTCCGGACCGATCGACAGGGGATTCTGAGCCATTCTCATCCCCTCCCGAAGCAGTAGTACTCCTCAGGCTCCTCTGGTTGTAGCAATTGTTTTATTACTGTGGTTAATAAAGGTAAATTACCTGCTGTCAGAAATCCACAACCTATCATTCCTTCCATGAGGTTGTGCCAGGGTGTGTGCTTGGAACAGGAGCTCTTTATTGGGATACAGAAGTTGTTTTCAGTCAGTTAAACGTCCAAATTTTCTAATTTGCTGGGAACTGAAGGTATTTTGCATTTTTGAGGTAAATAGATCCACTTTTGGTCTCTGGCTGCTATACCTTGTTAAGAATTGGGTGTGTTTAACTTGTAATTAAGGGATATTTATATGTGTCAGCCTGTCATTCCTTCTGGGACTATTCTATATTAAAGGTATGTAACAAAAGCATATCCCCAGTTTTCCTGTGGAAAGTCTTAGTAATCTGTTTCTTCACAGACTTAACATTTAAGCCTTTGTGAGTTGAAATCAAACCACTAATTCCTTCTGGGACAAGAACTGCTTCTTGGGCCTTGTATTCTGCTTTTCATTCACTTTTTTTTAATGAAAAAAGGCCAAGTGAATCACTTTAATGACTGAATAGCTGTGTATGTGCATTGAAGTTATTAATAATTCTTATTGCTTTAAAGCTTCCTGCATATTTTTCTCATAATTTGATTTAACACTTACCTTCCAAATAACCCAACTGCCTTTTTTGTTTTAATTTGAGAAAGACAATGTAGTTTTGTCCTGAGTGCCCTCATGGTTTTAGCAAGCATCTATTCCCTCTAAATTTGACTGAGTATCCAAAATAGAACAGATTTAGGATCCTTTCTGTTTGCAATTCCATGAGTTCCTTCAGGACTAGGACCTGCATGTGCTGAGTGTGGGCTGTTGTGGTGGTGCTGGGCTGGAATTGGGGATCACACCTGCACCCCTGTCCATTTGGAGGGCTCTCCAGACATTTCTCTTTCCCTCTCTCCTTATACCATGCTTAGCTCCAGTTCATCTTATTTTTCACAACAGGGACAATGTGGAATGGTCAGAAGAGCAGGAAGCCAGTGCCAGGAGTAAAGTTCAAGAGAACAGCTCACAACTATTGCCACAAGATAAACAAGGTACTTTTGGAGAGTGTCCTTATGCGAGTCTTGGCTTGTGCCAGGAGTGGAACAGTATGGCCAGAGCCACATCAGAACATCATGAATTCCTCCCCTCTCCCAGTCACTCAGAAGGCTTTAACACGTGTTTGATAACGGGAAATGGAGGAGGAGGAACTTTCTGTTCTTAATTTACCTCTCTGTGACGCTTCCATCTTCTCCAGAGACGACTCCTGGTTGGGTGGAGTCAGATCAGGTTGAGCTTTGTCATGTTGTGTATGTTTAAGTACTTGTTAGTGTTCGTTGTCAACAAACCTCTTTGAGTGTAGAGTTGTTGCCCCTGCTTATTTTTGCTCTTTAAAGCTTAACTGCTAGTAGCCAGTCTCTTTTTGCTGGCTTGCTGTGAAGTGAGCCATGATCCAAGCTGATCTTCTCTTTGAAGAGTCTGATAAAGTGGTGTCCATATCTGTCTCTACAGAGTGAACAAATTTCATGAGAAGAATTTCATCAGAGAAAGAAAAATTATTTCATCTTGATTGTTTGTCCTCAGATAGACAGCAAAGGGATTCCAAAGCTTTTATTTTATTTGGCTTAAAGGATATTTATCCATCCAAAATGCAGAGCTTAGCTGTCTCTGAATCAAGCTCAAGGTGCTCAATTCTGTGGTTAAGTCATGGTTGAAGCCATTCTGAATGGTCAATAATGCATTTCCTCCGCACCTGGTAAAGATCATCCAGTCCCTCAAATGGTGGTGGAATGCTTCTTTGGTGTGATAAGAAACTTGTTTGATGATGATATCTTGATACCCTGCCGAGCTCAAGGGTGGATCTGCTTCTTTGGTTCAAATTAAATTGAGTGTGTCACCCGTAAGATGATGCTGAGTACTACTGGAACTATTGAGACACTTCCATATAGCTCCCAGTTGTGTTCACAATAGCAAATTAATTACACCAAAGAGTAACCCTCCTAATTTCTTGGAATCCTAGCAGTATCCAGCAGTTTTCCATTGTGATGCCCATTGTGTTGAGTTCATTTTAAAATCTGGTTAGCATTAAAGGGTGCTGTCTGTCATGCTTTGAGAACCTATATACAACTAGGAAATTGTGGAGCAATTTGCTGTTGGAGCAGTTTGTCAGGGCTTCGTGATGTATTTCCCAGACTGAACAATGGAGGCCAGTCAAATGTTGATGGTTGCTATTCACTGGAAATCGTGTGGAGACAATGGGGTGGCTGAAAAGTAGGGAAGGCAGCCCAGGCAAATGTGCCTGAAGGGTCTGGTAGTTTGAGAATCAGAATGTCCAAGGAGGAGAACAAAGGCAGAGTATTGGTCATTATAGCTGTATTATTTTGTGGACTTCTTGGGGATGTCAGGATTTGTTCTGGAGAAGGAGGGAAGCTCTCTGGGTATGTGGAAGATGTGTCTCATGGCTGGGAAAAGAAAGAGAAAGAAGTCCAAGTTTCTTGGTTTCCTTTTGAGGCTCCATAATTAGCCTCCTTGCAATTCGGGAGGTCTTCCCTGCTTCTCTTCCGGTCTTTGTGAACAGTTCCTTTTGTTTGCTCATCTTTTGCAGAGTGAAGGGGTGAGTATGGGCTTGGCTTTGGGGGTGTGCTTACAAAGGCGAGCAGAAAGTCAGGTGTCCTTATCAGGAAAGTCTCTGGAGGAATCTGGCTTGCGCACCGATGGCACTGTGAGCTAATACCCCAAGAAGGGACTGGAACAAGTATGATGTGAACTTTTCTGGCTGGAAGTCTTACTGAAAAATCAACATGGTCATATTTTCACTTTAAATGTGTTTCTTGTATAATCTCTGTCAGCTGGTCCTTGATTTTTTGCATCTGTATTGTTACTGATCCTTTATTCAGGGCTTTGAAAACACCAGGCTCCGAGGTAAATTAGCTTTGAATAAAGCTTCCCTGCATGTGGTTTGGAGTATAACAGCTCTTCAATAGCATCCAACAGAATTTCACACTAATTTAACAAAGGAAGAGCACAATGTCTTGTTCACCAGTGTAATGTGGCAAAAATGTGGGTGATCTGAAATGGCTGGGCTGGAATTTTGTCCCAGCATCTCAGGTAAGCATTCCACTGCAGTCAGGCTGCCATGGGATTGTTGGAGATGAGGGGGAATCAGGATTTGGTATTTTTGTTGGATGAGGGCGTTTCAGCCTCAGAAGCCTTGCATATTCCTGCTAGTACATGGGAGAATGACAGTTCAGAACAGAGCATGCCAGGGTTTGGATCAATAGCACTTCTTCCAGCATCAGCAGTCATTGAATTCTTCCATGCAAACAGTGAGTTGACCTGGCCATGGTCACTGTGACCTACAGTGAGGTCATGGTACAAAGTTACTGCTCGTGTCTAATATCAGACATTAAAGTTTCCTTCAGCTTGGGGTTTAAGGACAAGGCTTCTTAAAAGGAGAAAATCCTTGTAGTTGAAGTAAAGAGATTATTTTTATATATAGCTCCTTGTGCTGCAGGTCCTACTAAAAATAGACATATGACTGATTAGTGGTTCTTTGTTAAAGCCATTTTTGTCTATATTTGGCTGAGGCTACATATTTTTCCAGGTGTTCTGGGTTCACTTTACTGTCTCACTTTGAAACAGTTTTATGTTCTTCAGGAAGACTAATAAATAAACAGTTATATATAAATAATATATATTTTTATATTATATGTATGTATATATAATATATAAATATATATTATATATATATATTATTTATATATATATATATATAAAAACATAATAAATAAACAGTTCAGCTAATAATGGCCTCCAATCATTTTTATTCAGTAATGGACTTGTTGCCGTGCAAAGATGGTTGAGGAATTACTTGTTATTGGAATGCAGTTGGGATTTCTGGTCATGGTTGTTAATGTCTCTAGGTGATTCCAAGCATGGGATGCTATAATTAGGTGTGAATTCCCAGGACAGAGAGCTCATCACATTGATGAAGTCACAGAAAGTCGCTTGGATTTGTAGCTTCACATGGAAGAAATAGTTCCCCTAGACTGTACTTGATCTGAAATTTGTGAAAGTGTGTGGAAATAAGTTTGCAGATGACTCAAATTTCACTTGGTCATGGCTTTGTAAGAGCTATTCCAGCTCCCTGTAATACTCACCTTGCTCCTGGAATGAGCCGTTTGTGAAAGTGCTGCTGCTCATATTAATTCTGTTCATCTTTAGCCTCTCCACCGTAGCTCTCCGCTGGTACTTTAATGCAGTGGTCACTGTTGACTCCCCTCTTTTGTTTTAGTTCATAAATGCTCTGACACACATAGAACTACGGAAAGCAAAGTTGACTGGACTGCAGCAAAACGTGGAAAACATGCTGTCCTGTAATCTGGAGGATTGCATAAATTCCAACTGAGCTTCCTGCCAGGCCTGGAGAGTTGACTAATTTTTCTGTTTCTCCACCTGAAAATAGGAGCAGTGTGTTGGACAGGAGCTTTCAGCTCCAGGCAGCTCTCACAAAATTCCTTTGGAGTTGTGCTTGACACTTATTGTCACCAGGCTCCAAATTAATTGTTCAGCGAACTGAACAAGTTAGAGATGGAAGTAAAACCTGGATTTCTTCATTCCAGTCTCCTTCAAAAAGACTTTTTCTGTTGCCAGCTTCCTTTAAATCCTACCAGGAGACAGAGTTTCCTCTTCTCTCTCTTTTCCCTTTTTAAGTTGTAACCTCTCTTAGTAAAGCAGGTTGGTGCGTAGATATCTGCAGTGATCCCTCACTCTCTGAACTGATTAAACCCTGAGACCTTCTGGTTTGTGTCTGGTGATGTTTTTGTTTGTGTTCACAGAGGAATATGAGGTGAACGCTAAGAAATACTGGGATGACTTCTATAAAATCCACGAAAATGGCTTCTTCAAGGACAGGCACTGGCTGTTCACTGAATTTCCTGAGCTGGCACCTAACAGGAACTCAAGCCAAAATGGAGATTCTGTGCATGAATTTAGTAACACAGAAGAATCCAACAATGAAGGGCTGGGAAGCTGTGAAAATGGCCATTGCTCGTTGGAAACCAGGACAAAGAGTCAGTTAAACCTGATAAAAAGCCCAGCTGGGGGCTGCACAGAGGAGTTGGCTGCACAGAAGGACAGTGAGCTGAGTCAGAGTGATGGGGATTACCCTGGATCAGCTGCATCTTACCGTATACTAGAGGTAAGAGCTGGACATCAAAGTCACACATCAAAGCCTCCCTTGTGTCAGTGTGACTGGGACATAAAAGTATGTATCACTGCCAAACAGCAAGGGACCAGACAATTGCCTTCAGTCAGTAAAATGCAAAAATAAGAGGGCAGTTTAGAACTGAACTAAATCTGTTGGGATTCTTTTGGTTCAGACTCTGAATTGGCAGAGCACATGGACCATAAGAAGTTTACAAGTTTAAAAGCTAAACTATTGCTATCAGATGTTCAAACAAGCATTTAAACATCATCTTTTGAAGAAGCTGATTCTTCTATTCTGTATAAAGCTTTCCCTTGTCATTTATCTTTTGCATGTTTGTGCTGACTCCTGTTTGCCTTGAGAGGTGCGAAACAAAGTAATGAAGCCAAGAATGTAAAGATGCTCTTGGGTTTGTTCCTTAGGGCCCTTGTGATAACAGGGAATCCCAGACTGGTACAGGCTTTGTCTCAGAGAAGTCTGTGGCAATTATAAATATTGGACTCCTGACAGCTGGTTGTGACCTTTTGCTCTGCCACCTCTAGTTGTTCACTGTAGAATTACTGGATTTTTTAAATACTTAGTATTTTATGAAGGTCCTGCCCTTCCAGGGAGAGTTAGTATGAACTGTCCTGATTTTTTAATTTAATCTTTAATCACTTTTAAGATTTCCTCAGACTTGGGTGTTCTCAATGTGCCTTTCCTGTCTCACCTGAGCACTTTCAGTAGCATCTGTCACTGCAAACCCTCTGTGGTGTTTTCTGCTCAGTCTGTTCCAGTTTTACTGATTCCTTAAACATTCAGAGGCAAATTCCCCAAACCCAGTTGTGTGAGCCATGATCTCTTCACATGGGAACAAGCAGAAGGGGCAATTAGAGTAAAGCAAACTTAACTTCTCTGTTGCTCTGATCTTCTATGGAAGTGAACGTAACTCATCCATGGCCTTTACCAGTGCTTCAGTGACTCATACTGGTTGTTATGCTTGGGATTCCAGAAAAAACAGCTTTCAAAAGAGTAACAATGTATAGCTCGTTATTAAGATTTCCATAAGAACTTGCTTGGTGGTTTCCCACACATGTAATCCTGTTCCTCAGACCTTAACACGCTCAGATCTCACAGGGACACTTTAGAATGGTCACTGCCATGCTCAGCTTTACTCGTGAGTTGCTCTTTGTTCCATGGCTGTAGAGAAATGATTGGAAATTATCTGCATGGACGTGCTGAAGGAATTATTTTCACTATGTACATCTACTCTGTTCATACAGGTTGGCTGTGGGGCTGGGAATACAGTTTTCCCAATTTTACAAACCAACAAGTAAGTAGTGACAAGACAAGAGGAAATGGCTTCCCACTGCCAGAGGGCAGGGATAAATGGGATGTTGGGAAGGAATTGTTCCCTGGGAGGGTGGGCAGGCCCTGGCACAGGGTGCCCAGAGAACCTGTGGCTGCCCCATCCCTGGAAGTGTCCAAGGCCGGGTTAGACAGGGCTTGGAGCAGCCTGGGACAGTGGACGGTGTCCCTGCCCATGGCAGGGGTGTGACTGGATGATGTTTAATGTTCCTCCCAACCCAAACCATCCTGGGGTTCTGTGAAGTAATTCTCAGTAGGTTTTTACCTGCATGAGATACCAGCCTCTGTAAAACAATTGGAAGAATGTTCCATGTGTTCCTAGTTTAGACAATCTCAGAGAAAGACCAAATGCAGATGGTATCTTTGCCATCTGCAGCTTCAGGTTACTGTGTTTTGAGCTTGGAAGCCCTTGGTTTTAGATCCAGAAGCAAAAGGAAGCAGTCAGTTCCATATGAGAATAATGGGCATAAAGGAGGAGCAATGGAATCCACCAGATTTTGCCCAGAAACTAAAGCCCAGGATTTCTGGGCTTTGTGCACTTGAAACACTCCTTAATTCCTTGATATAAATGATGAGTTTCTTTGATTTATTGCAGTGACCCAGGCCTGTTTGTTTATTGCTGTGACTTTTCTGCAACAGCTGTGGATCTTGTCCAGGTAATCTCAATGGTGACTTATGAAAATGTGCGAAGTATCTGGGGCCAGTTGCCTATTAACACAAATCTATCCCAGCTGCCAGTGACTCTCTGGCTGTGCTGGCAGCTTTCTGGTTTTAGCCAGCCCTGGTGCTGACCCTTACACTGGGAATTGTGGAAAATGAGCCATCAAAGATTGTAGAAATGAGAGAAGTAAAAGTTCTCAAAATGTCACATGGGCAGCAAACAAGTCAGCCGGGTTTTCTTCCCCTGTGGTTGTCAGTACTTTTCTCAATACAGTGTTCTTTTAGCTGAGTGACTTGAAAACAAACTTGAGCCTTGCAAACATTCAGGCTATTTTTTAACAGGAACTGAACCTGGCTTTGGCTTGTGTGTGTGTTGCTGTCACCACAGTTCTGGGAACATGGTCTGATTACTTCTGCACAGGCAGCTGAGGAGGGATCATGCTGTGGAGCAGGAGGCTGGGATTTAGTCAAAAGACAAATTCCACTAATAAATTTCAGGTCAAGGCAGAACTGAGAATATATGAAGTATCAAATGCAATCAGTCACTTCCTGGTATGAGAGGGGAGCACAGCACCGGAGTCAGCATCCATTTCCTCCTCTGGATATGACACAAGCACTGTTTGTAGAGGCTTCTGCAATCTGTAGCAGCAGCTTTAGAAAAATACACAACTTCTAAAAGAAGTCTAAATCTGATTTTTAAGAGTGTAGCTTTAGGCAACCAAGTTTGATTTTTGGGGTATAGGGAATATCTGCTTGTAGATGAAATGAATGCTGATTTCAGTGATGCAGAGAGGTGCCCTGACACTCTCATTTATGTAAAGGTTTCCAATTTATCAGTATAAATCTCTCACTTCTTACTGCTGTTAGTGGAATCTCTGACCTTAAAATTGGGATAAACCCTGAATCCAGTTTGAGGGGTTTTTTCAGTGCTGATTGTCTGATTGTAACAAGACCAAAGCGAGATGTGTACATCTCCTGTGTGTAAATCTTTTTTCACATTTCACACCAGTTCCTTGCCTGACCAAGGAACATACCTGACACAGAAGTCCAATGAGGCTGAAACAGATCTCTGGACACACCACTTGATTATGTGGAAGTTAAAGTACTCCATATAATACTAATAATCCATATAGTCCAGCTAATACTGAGATTAGGATCTGCTACTAATGTTCTTAATTTCTCTCCCTCAAACACAGAACAATGCAGAATTTGATACTTCTCGCTGCTTTGCATTTGTCCATGACCTGTGCAATGACCAAAGTCCCTTCCCAATGCCAGAAGAGAGTCTTGACATTGTTATTCTTATCTTTGTCCTCTCAGCAATTCTCCCGGAGAAGTAAGTTTTAATAATTCCTTCTGATTGCAGAAGATAGTTCTTTTACAATCAGAGTTCTTTAATAATCTCCTATCAAGGAAAATTAAAGTTTGTTCTGTTTGTGGTCCAGTTTTTCATGAAGGCTCCAAAAATGAAATTTGCAGGTTTTTGCTGTTGCAACCAATTCTTGCAGAGAACAGGATGATTTTGGAGAGCTAAGTGGCTGCAGGTGATCATTGCTGGGGTCACTGTTTTGAGCCCCAGCCACAGTGAGCATTCGCTTTGGAAAGTATTCTGCTGGATTTTCAGGCTCAGAGGGTAGATGAATTTCTCACATGGGAGGTGGGAAGAAGGGAGGGTTCAGGTTCAGAAAACAGGTAGGGAAAGTGCTGTGGTCTTAGTGTGATAGTTGTTACAACCTACACTAGTCTCTTTTTTTTTTTTTTTTTTGTATCCTTTAGTTTTACTTCACAACACTTCTCTTCAAGTTCACTTACTACTTTTTTACAGAAACCAGTGGAAATCCTTTTGTAATCAGTAAGAGAGAGCAGTTAATCCCTGCTGTGGCAGGATGTTATCCTCGTAGGAAAAAAAAGCAAAATCAGGGATGTCAAAAAATAGAGGCCAAATAAAATCAACCCACCTGACTCTGGGAGAGCTCAGAATGCTGCTGACTTTGGGTAGCTCTTTATATGAAGTTGAAACATGTAGAACTTTATTCCATCTTTTTGGAAGGAAACAAGCATGATTTTGCAGCATGTTGAGCACTCCTGGTTTGTTCTTCTCTCAGGATGCAGTGCATCGTGACCAGACTGAGTCGCCTTCTGAAACCGGGGGGAATGATCTTGTTACGAGATTACGGCCGCTATGATCTTGCCCAGCTTCGGTTTAAGAAAGGTATTTCCTTTCCCCTGGGAGCTCTTGCCCCATCACTAGTGGATTCTGCTTCTCTGGAGCTGTGTCTGCCCTGTTTAGAGGCAGCTCATTAATTCCCCAAAGCACAGTGTGTGCTGGAGAAGGGTCTGTTGTTGATTTTTTTAAATGATCACTGGTAACTGTTTATATCTGTCTTGCCTTTAGGTCAATGTCTGTCTGATAACTTCTATGTGAGAGGTGATGGCACCAGAGTCTACTTCTTCACACAAGGTAGGAGGCCAGATACATGTCTCTGACCATCCAAAAACATGCCTCTGACTCTCCTCACCGCTTCTTGTCCCTGTGCCCTCCAGTTTGGCCGCTAAGATCTTTCCAGCCTCTTTCTTGGAGCACTGCGAAATGTTAAGTGGCTCCTGATTAAACAGTGACCCAGGCTTGTCAGCTTCTTGTGCAAGCATGGCATGGTGAATTCCTTAGTGGAAAATCCTTTAAGAGGAAGACTGATGTGTTTGCTACCCTGGGAGGAGTGGGATTGGAGGAGCTCTCCTTGTATCTTGCCTGCAGATGATGGAGGGAGATGGACACCACTCAGCGGAAGGGTGTGGTTCTTCGTGGAGCTTAGGCAGCCCCCCCCCCAGTTCTGCTGCTGCTTGGTGTTAGCAGCAATTGTTATTCTCCCAGTTTATCACCAGTTGCACCTCCAGTCCCTCCACTGCAGGCCCCTGTGCACAGCCAGTTGTAGAGCAGTGGCACAACTGAACTGTTCCCCACTGCACGAGTCTTGTTTGGCACAGCAAAACTAATGTTTAATGCATGTTTGGCAAACACCTCACAATGGAAAGCATCTGATAAAAGAGCACAAGCTGGGACCTGTCAGGCTTTTCCTACAGAAACTCCAGACAAACCACGTGCTCTGGGAGTAAGCTCTGCTGCTCAGCAGGACTGGGGCACTGTGAGATTTATTTGCTTGGTCAGGAATACCTGCGAATGGAAGTGTTGAAGCCTTGAGGGCTCTTAGTGCATTAATTGGGCCTCACCAGGGTGTGGGGTTTAAGGATTTTTTTTTTTTTTTTTTTTTTTACCAAATTTAACCTTAATGAATCCCATTCCCCCTCCAGCCTAGGCAGCACAGATCTTACTGCCACCATTTCAAAGCGTAGGTCTAATCCTGTTCTTTGCTCTTGTGGACTCTGAAATTCCTCTGGGCAGGGGGGAAGGAATGGCTGTCCCAACTCGCCAGAAGATGCTCCTTAATTGGTTACTAGAGGTAGTACCCATATCTGAAACTGCTGCTGTTTTCTTTGTCAAGTCTCTGTAGTTCTAGATGTACTCCAAATAATTCTTTCCTCCTTTGCTAGAAGGGAAACTTGAGAAACTGTGATATTAAACTCCCCTAGTAAAGTAATTAAGTCGTGTTTGATTATTTCCCTGCCAGGGTGAGGCCATGGGTTTCCTCTGGCCCACCTTTCAGCTTAGCTTAGCCTCAGTGTGAGAGGGTATCAGTTAAAGAAGAGCTATGGCCTCCTCAGTCTCCTTCTCTCTGCTTCCAGATGAATTAGATCATCTCTTCACCACAGCTGGGCTGAAGAAAATCCAGAATCTGGTTGATCGGCGATTGCAAGTGAACCGTGGGAAACAGATGACGATGTATCGGGTGTGGATCCAGTGCAAGTACTGCAAACCCACCGTCCTTCAGCCATGAGCCGTGTGGGCTTTGGGCTGGAGCCTCTTCATCTCCTCCTGGTGCCATGTGTGTGATGGAGTTCTGCACAGCCAGGACCTCAGTGCCTTGTACCATGCCTGGCATCACTTCAAGTGAGTTTTGCTAGGGACAAATGCCCTGAGAGTAGAGCAAACAGTATTTCAGATATCATAAAATCACAGAATATACCGAGTTGGGAAGGACCCATCAGGATCATCAAGTCCAACTCCTGGCCCTGCACAGGACACCCCAACAATCCCACCCCGTGCCTGAGAGTATTGTCCAAACACTCCTTGAGTTCTGGAAGCCTCGGGGCCATGACCATTCCCTGAGGAACCTGTTCAGTGCCCAGCCATCCTTTGTGGGAAGAACCTTTTCCTGATATCCAGCCTAACCCTCCCCAGACACAGCTCCAGCCATTTCCTCTCCCTTCAGGAGAGTGAAGAGATTGGTTCCTGCCCCTCTGATGTCCCTCAGGAGGATGTTGAAGATCCCAGTGAGGTCTGACCTCAGTCTCCTCCAGCTGAACAGACCATTTGCCCTCAGCCACTCCTCATACAGCTTCCCCTCGAGGCCCTTCACCGTTCTCATGGCCCTTCTCTGGATGGTCTCTAGTGGCTTAATGTCTTTTTTATCTTGTGGTAGCACGGAGTCCCGCTGTGGTAGAGAGGAGAAGAGAGATCCAGCAGGCAGGAATTGTGCAGCAAGATTGATTTATTTAATTATTTTACTACTCTTTTATAGACTTTTTTCTTCATAGTCTAGTTGGACAAAGGATCAGCCCCCCTTGGGGTGATTGGCTAAAATCCTGAAGCATCCATTGTCAAAATATTTTCCTACTGTGCCATAAACAAAGCTCAGCAAGGTCGCAGGTGTTCATGGTTTATAGAACTCTGCTGATACCTTCCGTGAGAGAGAAAAGCATCCCACGGGACTGGAAAGAGCAAGAGAAATTCTTGCTAGCAGCAATATTTGTATCCACATTGTGGTGGCCAAAACTGCTCCCAGCACTTGAGGTGAGGCTGCCCCAGAGCAGAGCAGGACAATCCCCTCCCTGACCAGGGATGCTTTGCCTAATGCTCCCAGAGCACAGATGTCCCTCCAGGCTTCCAGGGCACTGCTGACTCATGTTCAACTTGCAATGGACCACCCAGTCCATCCACACATGCAGGGTTGCCCCGTCCCAAGTGCAGAATCCGGCACTTTCCGTTGTTGAACTTCACACGATTGGTGATTACCCATTTCTCTGATTTGTCAAGGTCTCTCTGCAGGCCCTCTCTGCCCCTGAGAGACTCGATAATTCCTCCCAATTTAGTGCAGACAGCAAACTTACTTAGTATTCCTTCAAGTCCTATATCCAGGTCATTAATGTGGATGTTGAAGAGCACAGGTTTGAGAAGGGAGCCCTGTAAATGTCATGCTACTGGTCTAAGTTTTAAAAATTATTTATGGTTTTAACTTAAGAAATGGTCATGGTGTCTAACAGCAGCTGAGCAAGTTGAGTAGCGACTTGCTCATACTCAGAATTTCCACATGAAACAGGAGAGATCTGACCGTATCTCTGTCTTGTGTACTCTTGTCTTGGGGACAAACATACAAAGGATGAATCCGCTCTTCTCAGCGACTGCTCACTGATATGAATCTCTTGGCCAGCTTCGCTCGTGCAGCTATTTCCTAGTCATTCAGTCACTCAATCCATGAGTTAAAATACGTTGATCTGAGGGCAGGAACTGAGACCGTGTGAGTCTCTCTGTACCAGCGTTCCCTGGATGCCTCAAGGTGTGGAAATAACCTGTGGAGAAAGCAAATGATGTTGCTCTGCCCTCACTGTCCACAGGGATATCTGCCCAGGGAACCAGCACGCAATAGCTCAGGTGCTATAAATTCCTCACAGGCAGGGTTCGGGTTTCAAGTTTGGTGCTGATGTTTGGTGCCAGTTTTGCAGCACCTCCAGAGTGCAGCAGATGAGAAGCAGCTAACAGGACCGGGGTTTATAAATAATTACCGGCTTTTTCTACTGGCTGCAGCTCCCAGGTCACAATCTGCCCTGTCATGGTGATGTGCTAAACCCAAGCAGATGAGACACTTTCTTTGATCTGAAATCTGCAGGATGTCTAATTTTTGCATTCTTGTTTAATTTCTTAGAGGAAGCCAACACTGTGGCTTTCAGAAGGTATTTCCCCACCTTTGACACCTTTTATCTCAGCTTGTTTTCTTCTGTTATTTTTAGGGTGTGGTACAACAGATATTAGAATAAGTCTCGTGCTTTTCAATGGTGGTTTGATTCATATAAATTAGGCTTGCAAGAACCTCATGTGCTTGTGTGAGCCTGGGCCACCATTAGGGAACTACAGTTTTCTTCTGTTACAAGTTGCGCTAGTGTCTGCCCTTTAGTTGAAGAAGAGAAAGCTTTGGCTGGTATCTCTTGCCTTGTTTTAGTTCATGAAGCATCAAGATGTGTGTGTCCTGCTGGCTGAAGAGCAGTTCCCCTGTATTTTGTTAGCCAGACACTCATGTTTGGAGCTTGACATTGCCCAAGAGTGTCACCTCTAGAGCCACACAAGTTATGAAATAACTGCCATCTTGAACCAGAGGAGAGGGGGTGTGCTAGTTTGAAAACAAACCAATGGGAGATCCCAAGTCAGAACTACAATTTGATAGGAAAATTAAAATAAAGGCAGGAAACAGTCTTAACCTGACAGAGTAAGAATACAACCTGACACCCTGTTGGTCAGGGTGGTGGTAGCAAACTGATTAAGTGGTGGCTGCAGTCCTCTTTGAAGTGATAGATACAGTTCTATTGAAGCAGTGATCCTGTAGAAGGGTCTGCTCTTCCTCTGAATGTCCAGTGATGGTTATGTAGCTCTTGTCCTCTGGAAATCCAGTAGGTAAGGGCTGACTGTGGTGTTCCAAACCTCAGATTATATCCAGGTAGGAATGCTTGGTTCCTGCCGCTGGGCGGAGCATCTCACAATGCGCTGATGTAATTTTGTGAGTCATGCAGTGAGGCCTTGATGGCCCAGTAACAGGAAGATATTCCTCCAGAGGGAGTTATCAGGGATGTGTCATGGAAGAGACAAAGAACACTGCCCCACCTGGTTTTAACAGCTTATGAAGATGGTGATAGAGTACATAACCCCCGGTTACATGCTGCACTGTTACCCAAGACAGGGAGTAAAAAGCTGAGGAAATGTCATTGCTGTTTTTGGAGAGCCTGCAGGAGCCCTGGAGAGATGGACCAGGAGCACCCTGATTTGGGAAGTGCGGGAAGGGACTGGGCAGTACTTCCTGCTGGGCATGTGTCAGCATGATGAGTTCCTAACTTCCACTTCACTGTGTCATCCTGCAGGTATTGCTTTGTCTGTTCTGGGTCAGGACATTTCAGCCCTCCCTGGGAAAGGTTACCCAGGGAATCCATTCACAGCACACAGGCTGCAGTGCTGGGACAATGGAAATGTACCATTGCTTTTTTGTATATCTCTCTCTTTTAAATAATGTTGAATGAAATCAAATTATTTTTTTGGAGGGGAATGGGAGTCAAATATCTGGGAAGAGAATTCTTGTTCAGTTTGTTGTAGTGTATTTTCTAAAGGGCCAAGAACCTTTCCATCATCTGCAGATGAAACAGGAGGAGGTAAAGCTTCTGTCTTCTGGAGCACATTTGGCTTCTGCTGAGCACAAGCCTGACGCACCCCAGAAGCTCTGCAGTCGCTGCTGTGTTTTCATGCTAAACCTACAACGTCTGGTTCCCTGGCAAGGCTGAGGCCTCAGGCAAGGTCTAGGCAAAACACAGCTCAAGGCCTCTGGCAGCAGGTGAGCAAGCTGAAGTCTCCTCAGCTTATCCAGGCACAAAGTCAGGCTTAGCAAGAGCCCTGTGAGCGTTGGACCTGACGTGACTCGTGTAACCGCCTCAGTGACAGACCTCCTGTGTGTTACTGGGGCCTCAGGCAGTTCCTTGGGGTCCTTTTCCTCTTGGTCCCTGGAGGAAGACCTCTTCCTGGGATAGCTTTATCTCCCTGCAAGAAAAATTCTTGACTGGGGTAAATAATCAGCATAATTAGTGTGAATTAAAGTAATTTGAAAAATGCCTTCTTAATCATCCAAAGGCTTGAAAGCAGTGCAGGAAAATATGGTTTTAATTATAAACATGATTTATGTAAAGTTGATGGACTCCCCTTTAAATTCAAACTCCAGAACGGGAGAAAATGAAGGCTATTTATTTGTTTGTTTGTGCTTTCAAGGTTGTATCCCAGTTGCCTGGTTTTAACTTGGGCTTCATGCAAAAACTTGCAGCCCTGTGAGCCTGGAGCCAGTGAAGTAGCTCTTTGCCTTTCTTAATGCTCTTAGTTCTGCTGCAGTATTTAAGCAGTCACTCAGCAGGGCCCATGCTGGGCAGACGTGCTTTTGTTTCCAGTTCTCTTGGTGGTGTTCAGAAAGCAACAAGTTAATGGCCTTGAATTGAGCCAGGCCTCCTACAGACAGATACCGTTTGAGCTTCCTTCACTAATCCCTGCCAGCTCCTGTTCTCTCAGAAGCTGCTCCTCTCCTGCCACTCCAGGCCTTGCCTCCCACACAGCTCTGCTCAGGTACCTCGGTCCTGACTTGCAGCAGCTCCTGCCATTCCCACCTTGGGCCTGCTGGGAGGCTGGGTTGCTCAAGCTTTCCAGCATGTTCAAAGGAAATCTCCAAATTGACTTTTACCATGCTGAAAAGCCAGGTTACGTGCCATTAGTGTTTTTGGGGGTTTTTTTTCCCCTCTTCCTTCTTAGCAGAGTAATGTTACCTTTAAAGCCTTTCTGAGAGTGTCTGCTCTGATTTTATTCCCAGCATTCCAAGTCTTGTGGTCTGTGGCTTACAGGCAATGCCAGCATGGCCTGATGAACCTCCCAAGCAGAAGAGATGATTTCATAGCCCTTCACATGCATTGCCCCAGTGATCTTGGAGCCAGGCATTGTTACACTTTGAAAAATCTGGTCCTGGCTCTTGCCAGAAGGTGGTGGATTTCCTTGGAGATTCATAGATTGTTTTGGCTGGAAGGGAACTTTATCATCACCTATTGTGACCCCTCACATAATGCTTTCATGTAGGGATAATGCCAGCAAGCCTGTGACTTGGATTTGGACTTGGAACTAGCCCTTCAGAAAGGGTTTTGATCCAGCCATGGTGCTGAGGGCTCCAGTGAAGGACAAAGAAGCTTTTGCCTCCCCAGGTACATCATTCTTCTCGGAGCATCGTGGTTTCACAGACAAGCTGTGAATTGGGAGGCAGGAGGGAACAGGGGAGGTGATGTGAACAAGAAGCTGGGGGGATATTTCTGATGCTGTCACTTCAAAAATAAGTAAATTTTCACAGCATCTTCCTGACAGCACAGCAAAGTGAGGACAGCAGTCATCCATAGTGATTTGAATAGTTACAACACTGGTCATCAAATTCTTCTGACCAGGGGCATGTGAGATCAGACACAATTGTCTTGTCTCCCAAATAATTCAGCTCTGCCTTCTCTGGGTATGCCACCACCATTTCTAATCTGCAGTGAGTTCTCAAGCTCTGGGATAAATGAGACCTGATTATTTTCAATAGAAGAGAGGTGTGAGCAGAGGGAACCTCCTTGTGCACACACCAGCAGCTTTTGGCACTGCATTATAACAAAAGCTGGAAGAGCTGCTGTCATTGGCATTGGGATGAGCCCTGGCTTGTCCCCACTGGATTCTTTACAGGAATTGCAGACCCAAACTGAACTGAACTGTTTTTCCTGAGCACTACTGAAAGATGCACAGGTTTTACTGCCTAGAAGTGAGGATGGGGCTGCAGGGATCATATTATTATGGGATTTGGGGACCATCCTTCCATTCTGTAAACACAGATGGAGTGAAACTGAGTCATGCAGTCTTTGTTCTGATCAGTCAGCAGGATCTGATTTGTCAGTCAGAGAAGTGCCACCATTTTTGGTTTGGTGCCATATTGGGGAAAATAAATCCATGAGGGAGAATGCCACAATCAGGACAATTTTTGCTATTGTAACTATTCCTCTTCCTTGACGGGGGTGCCTGGCACACATCCTCGTGTACAGTGTCCCTAGACACTGACTTCAACAGAAACTCTGATTTTAACTTGTGTTTCAGGGCAAGACAGAAATTACCAGAAAAACAAGTATCAGGAGGTATTTTTTGGAGGACCTTCCTGCAAAGTGAGGTGCTCTGGAGGAAAAGGAGTTGTCAGCTCTGTGCTTAATCAGCAGAGCTCTGGAGTTTGTGCTTTTAGGTCTCGCTGAAGGCAGTAAGTTCCTGCGTGTAACTGCCCGGCTGAACGGGAGCTTGTGTTGATTGAAAAGTGGGACATTGCAGGAAATTACCTTTGTAGGCAGCCCTGAGTGCTAATCTGAACTAAATAGGATACAGCATGAGCCAGAAGAGCACAAGCCAGGCCTGGACACAGGCAGGGAAAGGCAAGGCAACCTGAGCCATGTGTGCCTCTGCTTTTCCCTCCTGCCCGGGGGTTGTATTGCATGGCAGTTGTCATGCCAGTGAAGGTTTTTATTCTTGGTTTTTGACCCACAGTGGGATGAGCAGGAAATGGCAGCAGTTGGAAAGCAGTGATGGCAGAGCTCACTGGCAAGTCTTACATGTCAGCACCTGCCAGCAGCTCCCAGCCTGTTGGTCCATGGCTTGGTTTCCAGGAAAGAAGAAAATCCTGGTGAGGTTTGAACCCTGCTGTTCTAAATTCTGCTCTCTGGTGTTAACTCCAGAGCCCTCACTGCAAGCACCAGCATAGCATGGGAACAGCAGCTTGATTTTGGGGTGGAGTGTGACTACTGTATTGAGGTTGTCTTTGCTGTCCAAAGGACCCTTGTAGCTCTTGCAATTTCATGTTATGTGGAAGTTAGGGAGTTCCGGGAGATTGCCAAATCTTTGGAATATGAAACTTACTTTCAGCTCCTGTGAAGTGGGAAGCTACTGTTGGCAGTCCCTGGTCGCAGGGGCCAGGTCACACCTCTGTGCTGTGTGTGGAACATGAGGGGATCTGCTCAGGTGTAAGGAGAGAGGTACCACACTTCCCCAGGGTCACTGGATGTGGCTCCGAATTCCTCATTTGGAGATTAAATTGCCTGATCTCCCCTCAGACTCTTTCTTCATCCCTGGGACCAGGCTCAAGGCATGCTGCATATCCCCCTCACCTGGGGAGCAGTACCTGGGCAGGGCCACCTCACTGCAGTCTGTAATTACATAGCCACATGGCTTTTTCCACATTCAGTGTCATTGGTGGATGTGAAGAGGTTGCACAGAAAACTGACTCTGGCTTTTCCACAACTTCAAGTGACTTCTTCCCTACTGAGATGAGCCTCGTTAGGAAGGTTGAAATGTATTTACAGACATTCACAAAGAGGCTGAATATACTTAGAGAAATGTGTGTGCAGTAGCTCCGGCTTTACAATAGGAGGTTGATTTAATTTTCCTCTTACACAAATCTCAGAGCAGTTTGTCTAATTAAGGCTTTCCAAAGCTGTGTAAAGTAGGGTGTTATTATGCCCATTTTATGCAGGAGAAAGAGAAGCAGGGGGCAAACCCTGTTGAGAATAAAGTCCTCTTGTATTCTGGGAAGCCGAGAGTGAGTGAGGACAGGGAAGGACTTGCTGGCATTCAGGAGAATCCCATTGTTTCAGGTTGCTTTGGGATTGCAGAGTGTTCCTTTCCTACCTGCGAGGTCTGGCTCCCCTCGGCTGGCCCATGGCAGCTGCACAGTTCCAGGTGCCTGCACACAGCTGCCTTCCTCCTCCAGCAGTAGGACACGCATTGCCTTGGATCAGGGCTCTGAGGCTGCACATGGCTGGCTGCTTGTGTGGAGGCTGAGTGGTGTGGATGCTTTCCTACTGAGTTTGGGATCAAAGCCTCCCTAATGGGATACCTGAAGGTGTAGACAGAGGGAGGGGCAGGAACAACTTCAGAGATAAACTCCATCGTGTGGGAGGGTGGAGGCTCTCAGAATGGCCTCAGGAAGGAGTCAGGCAATGGCATGTTATCTTTGAGGAGCTCAAATACCGGTTTTCTCCCTAAGGAAAATGAGGAAAGACACTTTTAATGTTCCTAGTGTGGCAGAAGCCCTACCCTTAATAGACAAGAATCCACACAAGGGTGACATGGTTTGAATGCCCCAAGCCTAGAAAAATCTTCACTGGCAGCTCATGCCTCATTAGGTCTAACAGAATCTGCTGTGCAGACAAGGGTTGGCCTCTTCAGGATGTGATGCCTGGAGGTGACATCATCCCCTGGTGCTAAAATCTTTAAAAGCCTGTTGAGTGTTGTACTCTCATGGGTTTTGGTTGGGGTTTTTTTTTCCCCAGTACTATAAAATGTTTGGATTTGAGATCACTGATGCCAGCTTTTACATTTTAAAGGTTCAGGCTGTTTGTTGTTTTTTTTTCTAGTCCTCAGCTGCCCATGTCCTGGTATCACTGAGGAATCTCAGCTCTTCTTTTGTGTGTCTTATATCAGTAGATTTCCAGACCTTGTGGCAGTACCGAAATGCTTAGGAAAATGCATTTAGAATATTCCACAAGCCTGGAAAGCAGAGGCAAGGAAAAGTCACCAAAAACATGATTAAAAAGATGAGAATCTTGACTTCTGTCATTTTATCTTTTCAAAATTCAAGGCAGAAGGAACTTGTTATGTACTCTGTTAAAATTTTTATAAAATCTTAGCCAATTTTGGTCTAATCTAACCTGGGTTAGCAGGGAGGCTGTGGTGGGAAGGCAGGGCTTGCTGCTGTTTTGCTGAGCGTCCTGTGCCTGTGGAGGGGAGCTCCAAGCTCCGGTCGAATCCAGTGACAAAGAAAATGGCTGCAGCAGCTGAGTCGTTCTTCAAAACATGATACAAGTGCTGTGTACTAGGAATATCACTGACATCCAAGGAGGCTGAGACAAGAAGAGGAGAGCTACCACAGGAATGTAATCAGAGGCATTAACACTGGTTGATGGCAAGACCTGGAGAGCGGGATGTGCACAGGAATGATCTGGCAGAGCTGATGGTGGAGGAGGGCTGGCTTGTCCCTATGGATGAGATAATATTTAGTCAGCCATGTACATACTGTGTTGCTCATAACCAGCTCCTCTGAAAGGACCAGAGCTCAGGGGCTCTTAAAAAGTTAATGAAAAAAAGGGAAAACAGAAGAGTTTCATGTGTCGCTCAGGTGTGAGTTTTCCTGCGTGAGACTTCTTGGAGGTCCAAATAGTCTCTTCTCATAGTCTCTTGTCTTGCTGGGCCAGAACGTGAAACACACAGAAACTGCTCCCAAACTGTAATGCGATGGGGAAAATCAAGTTGAGGTCAACAGAATCTTGATTTCTAACCTTACATTGGTTTAGTTTTGAGGCTTTATAAGATTTTAGAAGTAGTATCTTAAATTAGAATTTCTAATTGAATCAAAAAATTTCCTGTACGAAATGATGAACTATTTACGTATTCCAGCCACTTTGAAGCAGCAAACCTTTCTCTGTAAGAACAGGAACAAACTGACCTTTTCTGACCAGAAGCACATTCCGATAAGTTGCCTTTTCTTATTAAAAAAAAAAACCAAAAACAAACAACTAAAAAGAAAACAGTCCACCAATTCTCTGCTGAGTCCAAACCTGGGGGATCAGCTCCCAGGAGAGAAGACGTCATACAAAGTAGTCCAAGTGTGATGTGTCAACACTGATAATGGTATTTTTGCCTGAGAGACCTTTGCTGTTCCAGGGAGCCAAATCTCAAATGTGCTGACGCAGCACAGTTGGAAGCGTTGCACCAGGCTGGGCTGTGCGGTGCATCCCTGTTCAGAGCTGTGTCCTGATGGAGTGTGGGAGGAAAAAGTTCTGAGATCACTGATCACTGGGAAATTTATCCAGTAACTTCCTTCCTACTGTTACCTGACAAACTTGTCTAAAATCCCTTGTACCTACCTGTACCCTCCTGACAGCAAGCGGAATCCTTAAAGGCTGCTCTGAAATTCTTGCTTACAGCCAGAAATACAGTTACAATTTGTTGATTCCTTCCCTCTTTGTGCCACAAAGGGACCAGCTGCCATGTCTGGTGTGAGGTGCAATTTTGGCATCTTGGAAAGGAAATTGCAGCTGGAAGTGTTGCTCTGAGCTGCTCTTTGGAGGATGTAGGTGGAGAGGACCATAGTTGACTGTAGCAGAGGAGAGTAGGGAAGGATGTGACTACAGCCAAGGATGAGCTGCTGGACATCCAGGAGCAGAGCTGAGCTAGCAGAGCCCTTGGACTACAAAGCACAAGGGCTGCCTTTCCAGAATGTACTGAAGGGCATGTGCCCCAGTCCTGAATTTGAAAGTGAGAAGAGAAACCCCACTCATTTCAGAGGAGTGCAGGGCAGGAGAGGGGGAGTCACAGGAGGAGGATGGTGCAACCTCAGTTTATCTGTTCCTTATCAAACATCGACACCTCCTGTTCCAGCCTGACCCGGCAGAGCCCATGGCTGTGGCCATGGGTCCTCTGTCAGGCCTGGAACTCAGCAGTGCATCAAGGGATGTCTTGGAAAATACTCCTGGCTGCAGTGGATTCTCCAGGAGGCTCTCCCTGGGAATTTGCTCCTGCCAGAGGAAGGGAGAAGAGGGGCATTGGTCAGTCTGTGATTTCAGTGAAAATGGCAGTGAGCAAACAACTCTCGGGAAATGACAGAGGTTGTGGCTGCCCCATCACTGGAAGTGTCCAAGGCCAGGTTGGATGGGGCTTAGAGCAACCTGGTCTAGTGGAAGATGTCCCTGCCCATGGCAGAGGGTGGGACAGGATGTGCTTTGGGGTCCCTTCCAACACAAACCATTCTGTGATTCTGTGACAGCGAAAGGTTCTTCTGGTGGCCTACATGGAAATTCTGATGGCGTTGTGATCCCTGGCAATGCAGTCCCTGGCACTGCATGGAGAAGGAGGAAGAAGTGCCCCATCAAGTGCTGTCCAAAAAGCACAGGAAAAATTAGACCAAAGTGACCCCCATCACCCCTAAAACACAAAGGTGGGGGACAGTGCCATAGACTGGGTCCAGTTCCTGCCTGGCACTCTGAGGAGGTGAACTGCTCCCTTTGGAGTTGGAGGGTTTTCTAAGGGTGGTGAAGGGGAAGCCAGAAGAGCTGGGGGGTTCAGTAAGTCAGTCTCTGTATTGGGTGTAACAGCTCCCACAACTTCTCCTCTCTCCACCCAAAATCAAACTGAAATGCACAAATGAAATTTATACCTCCTTGAACAATGTTCACTGCAAGTGGTCCTGTTAACATTCCCTAAGTGGCTGTGATTAGCTACCAGCTGATGGAATATTTACTCCAGGATTTTCTCTTTAAAAAAAAAAAAAACACACAACCACAACACAATGCAGACACAAAACACTATTTATTTAATTATTTATTTTACAAATTCCTGCCACCGGTCGTGCTGAAAATGTGACTTACGGAGCAGGAGCTGAAACTGGAGTGGCTCTCATACTGAAAAAAAAAACCAAAACAGATTAAAGCACAGGAAAAGCAGCTTGTACAAGCAGGCAGCGCTCCCAGAGCCATTTGCTGCGCCGAGTTAACAAAGTACGATAAATTAGCAATTTTAAAATAACACAACTTCCCCCGTCGCCTTGCAGGAGCAGTTTTTCAACGATGCGCTGCCGGCTCCTCTCCACATCCCTTTTGCCAAACTAGTCAGTTCCAGTTCGGTCATAAATCGATCGATGTCACGCAGTGAAGCGGAGGTGACGGGCGTCCCTCGGCGTTCCCAGTCCTGGCGAATCCTTTATCGAGCTCCAGGAACCTCCGCTCCCATTGCTAATCCGCGCCTGCCTCCCCTTGGACAGGCCTGGCCACTTCCTTTCCCAACAATCCTCTCCTGCTTGTTTGCTTTTCGGAAAGCTGATTCAGCCTTGGAGCGAGCGGGTGCAACACCCGCAGCGCTCTGGGTCCTGCCCCGCCGCCTGCAATGAGCCAAATGAACTGCGATGGAATCGCTCCATTCCAGCCAGGACAAGCCCTATGTTTATTATTTTGAATTTTGGGACTGTTTTCCTGAGTGTGGCAGCAGCTTGGCCTTGGAAAGGCGAGAGTGGACTGTGTGTCGTGGGGGCTGCTGGGGCACCTGGGTTGTGTCTCACACACAATATCCCTGTTGGATCAGCCCCGAACCAGGGGCCCGGCCCGCTCCGGGTGGTGTTCCCAGGGGGCAGGCATGGAGTGGGGATTAGCTGGGGGTGCTGTGATGCCCTTGCACCCTCTCTTGGGGGAATGGGGGTGGTTTGGGGAGTGAGATTGCTCATGGGTGTGCAAGATGGAGACTGGAGGGGAAGAACTGGGGGGTGCATGGATGTCATAGCTGCACCCATCTCTCTGGGGCATCCTGGGGCAGGGGGTAGGTCAACCTCTGCTCCCCTGGGGGTGACATGTCCCTAGGCCTGCCCTGCCCCCCCAGCCCTGGCTGGATCTGACCCCTTCCTTGTGCCTGTCACTCCCCAGCACCCTCTGGCCCCCTTAGGACCCTGACCCTTGCTGCCCTTCCACCTGTGTGATTGCCCCCTGCCCCCCCTATGCTGACCTTCAGCCCTGACCTCACCCCAAGGCTGGATCTGACCCCCCCTCGTGCTTGCCCCCTCATTCCCTCCATGACCCCATAGTCCACTTTGACATTCTGTTGCCACCCAGCCCTGTGTGACTACCCTCTATACCTCCTGCATCCCCCAGACCTGCCCTGACCTGCAGGCCCTTCTGACCCTGCCTTGTGCCTACCACCCCCAGCCCCCCTGACCCCACAGGACCCTGCCCCTCTGCTGCTTCCCCACACGTGTGTGACCTTGCAATGCCCTCAGACCTGTCCCCATCCCAGAGCCGGATCTGACCTGCCCTTAAGCCTGCTGCCCCCTCAGCCCCCCCGACTGCCATGACCCCATGGTCCATCCTGAGCCTTTGCTGCTCCCCCATACCTGTGTGACATCTGCCATGCCCCCTGCCCCTCAGTCTTGCCCTGACCCCCAGGTCCTAATGACGGCCAAGGCCGCCCCCCCCCCGATCCCACAGGCCTCTGACCTCCTGCTCCCCCCCCCCCGCCCTGTGTGACCCCCCATTCCTCCCGCTCGCTCCGACCCGCCCTGACCCCCGAGCCCCACTGACCCCGCCACCTGCCCCTCCCTCCGCCCCTTCGGCCCCGCCCCTCTCCAAGCCACGCCCCCTCTGACCCCCCCTCCCCGCCGTGCAAGTCTCGCGAGACGCGGCGCGGTTTCCCCAGCGCGTGTGCCCCCATCGGCCGGGCCGGGTCCAGCGCCGCGGGGCGGGAGGGACGAGGGGCCGCACCTGCCCCGGCCCCGCTGCGCCCGCCAGCCCCGTGCACCCCCCGCCCCGCCCGCCCCACCTGGCCGCCGGGTCCTCCCGCGAGGCCTTTGTCCTGCCGCCGCTGGCCCGCGCGCGCTCCGGCCCGGCCAGGCCCCTCACGCGAGGCCGGGGATCCACGGCCTACCCTCAGCCCGGAGCCCTCCCTTTCTACCCCCCGCCACCCTTCCCCTCCGCCCTTCTCAGCCCCGGTGCCCGCAGCGGAGGCCGCGGAGCCGCCCCCGGCCTCCTCCTCCCGCCCGTGCCGCCGCCGCCGCCGCAGCAGGTTCCTTCCCTCCCTCCTCCTCCTCCTCCTGCTGCTGCTGCTGCTCCTGCCCCCGGCGGCGGCGGGATCCGCGCGGTGCCCGGGGAGCGCTGGGCCGGGCGGCGGCGGCAGGAGCGGCAGCGCCAGGTGAGACCCCCAGGGGCGGCGGGGGCAGCGCGGGGACACCTCTCGCCTCGTCCCCGCCCGGCCCGAGAGTGGGTGGGGGCGGCCACGGGGGAGGCGGTGGTGGGGGCTGGTACCGCGGGCCGGGCCGGGTCACGGCGAGAGGGCCGCGGCCTGAGCCCCAGGGCGGCGGCAGCGCGGCCTGGGCCCCTCGCCGGGCACGGAGCAGCTCAGGCCCCGCGGCCCGGCCCGGCCTGGCGGGGGTGAGAGCCGGGGGCAGCGCGGGGGCGACGGAGGGTGGGCACGGCCTGCGGAGCCTCGGGTTGAGGGGGTGCTGGAGGAGAGGAGGAAGAGGCCGAGGCGGTGCAGCAGCTGGCAGCGGGGCAAGGCTGCTCGCTCGGCGGCCGGTGCCTCTGCGTCCCGAGTGGGTAGGAGAGGGGTGCTGGAAATCCCTTCCCGGGAGAGCAGGAGGGAATGCCAGCCCTGCCTGGAGGGGTGCAGCGGGTCCCGGGGCAGCCCCCGGCGGGGGGAACTTGTGTCAGCCCCTTCTCCAGAGCAGCATCCCGGTGTGGGGATGCGATTCCCCGTGGATGGTCGCCCCATGATGGGCGAGAGCCCTGGGAGCACTTGAACATTTTGGCGTTTGCGGCTTGTCTGTCATTTTCCTTGCTGCTCAGATTTCCTGTTTTGAAAACTGGGCTGAGAGCTTTGTTGGGCTTTTAGAGCCCGTGGCAGAAATACGGTTGTTTAATAACCACATTTAGGATCCCATTAGTTTTTGAGGCTTGGGACTGATTTAGGAGAGCAGCTGAGAATGCCCCCGGATGGATTCACTTTGCCCCTGTGACTTGGAGCTGCAGCATTTGGAGGAAGCGGCAGGGACAAAATGGACAGTTCATAAAAGGAACAATTGTGCACTGCCTGTTCTAGAGGGCACTTGCTGCCCTTCAAGAACTTTCCTCATCGCATATACTCTTTATACAGCAAATCTTTATCTTCTGTTTCTGGCCTTTTTTTTTTCTACCTTAGTCCAGAAAATGAAACTGGAACAGACATTTCTGGAAATGAACTTGATTGGTGCAGTTGGAAAGATGTGATTCACAGTTATAATGAACAGTGAATTTTGTCCCATTTTTTCTCAGTTCAGGCTTTGAATTATGTATTCCCTGATTTTTAACCTGTTTACAGAGTTACGCTAGGTAGGTTTTTAACCCTTCAAATAAGGCATCCATAGTGTTGGATTGCCAAGAGGTACCCCAGGTACATCCAGGATATAGAAGCTGCTGTTATTTTAGAAGTATCTGATGCTTTAGCTTGTAAATTAAAAGGTTTAATCGTGCATTATTTTCTTCTTATAATCCCACTCTGTGCTTGGAAGAACCAAAGCTGTTGTCAGTGAAATCTGGAGTTCGTGGAGATCGAGTATTTCCAGGATTGGCCAAAAATAAATTATGGGGTAAAGAACGTTGCTTTTTTTTCTCCTAGTCATGCAGCACAGATGAAAAGCTCTGAAGCTTTTAGTCATAACACTCTGGTCCCATGTTTTCCTTTTAATAAAGCATCCAGTGGGAGAATGTGACATAATTGGTTTCTTGGATTTAGAGATCTTGAAATGGCTGGTACAACAGAGGAGAGGAGAGGAAACTCCAGCAGGGTTATGGTTTAAATACTATAATATGGTAGCAAAGTCATGTTGTTACTACATGGTAATCTTGCATTTCTCTTGCAAGAAAACGCTCTCTACGCGGTTGTGCTGCAGAACAGGCACTTTTAAGTCTTGTCAGTGGCACGGAATATTAAATGTCTCTCTCCTTTCCTTGCATTGCATAATTTGAGTGTTGTTCTCCCATAGCAGCAGAAATGATGGAAGAATTGCATAGCCTGGACCCACGCAGGCAGGAGCTCCTGGAGGCCAGGTTCACTGGGGTTGGGGTTGCCAAGGTGAGTGTGAATACCTGTGGTGACAGGTATGACTGCTTAGCCATCCTGCCTTGCACTTCGGTTGGGTTTTTAAATTTCTACATGAATAATTTTGCTTTGCAAACAGATTCTGTATCACTTGTTGTGTTTTGACCTCTAATTTGTGTGAAGTATGTTCAAGAGGAATGAAAATGGGATCTCTCTGAGCAGATGTTTTGCTAAACAGAAGATTTTGGGCTCTAATTAAGTTCTTAGGAGTTGTTTCATCTTAAGGCGGCTTGTATGCCCAAAAAACTCCATGACAACTTTGTAGAAGTGGGAATCTCATCTGGCTCTTCCTTTCGCCAAGAATACCTTTGAGAGCTGAATTTGGCTGGTGGTGAGATACAGTTTCAAGTGTTACGTGTTGGATACAACACATAACCAGACTGAAACATTGAGTTGTTCTGCGGGGTGCAGGAGCTGTCTACCCCATCTACCCCTTGTCTACCCCAAAAAAAAAGTGTTTGCAGGGCAGCTCTCCTGTGTCTAATCCAGAACCTGCCAATAAAATCCCATTTTTTGTCCTCATGTACAGCTTCCACTTGATCAGGAGCTGTCTAAAGCAAGACACCTGAGTAACAACATTGTGTGGTTGCTTGGTGTCCTGGCATTAAGCTGTGAGTTCTCCAGGTGTTGGTGCTGTTAATGTCAGTCTTTCTGAGCAATGAAATGGTGGCAGAACTCATTTTAAACTAGGGCAGGGATAATGAGTTAATTTTTGAGGGAGATACTGAGTTTTGAACAACATCAAGGTAGATGGTAAAGCAACACATCGTTAGATGATTTTCTGAAGCCACTTAGAATTATTTTGAGAAGAAACATTGTAGAGGCTGCATTTCTCAGAAAAATGCAAAGTGATTCAAAACTGGAAAGAGTTTTGTTTGAGTTCTTGCTTTTCTTTCTGCTCTGCCTCTCAGACAAGGTTGAGTCTGGGAAGAGAGCACGAGGAAGCCAAATGCTCAGCTGTAAGAAAGTGTAGTAAGGAAGATTAACAGTAGATGTTAAGGGTTAACAATTTGGGTTTCTGAAGTAAGAGTGTGGGGATTTTTTAATGTCTTCCCCTACTCTTAAGACTTTTAACATATTAAGTTCTTTTTCTGGCATAAAAGTTGATAGCATTTACTGTACTGTGATCTTGTTTCATACAACATTACAACTTTTCATGTACTTTATCACCTGTTTCTTGCCTCTTTTCCCACATTTTGTCACTTTAGAATCTTTAGCTGTACCAGTACAGATGAACCCAAACATCTTACTAGAACAGCTAAAAGCACAGACATTGTTATAGCTTTAAACAGTGCCAATGTACTCAGTGTTCACAAAGAATGTTAGGAACTCTTCCTTTTAAAGGAATAACCTTTAAGAGATACAGGAAAGCAAATCTTAATTATGTTTCCAATATGTTTGGAGCAGAAAGTACATGCCCTTTTCTGTAGGGGTGAATATTGAAATCTCATTTCTAAAGCAATCCAAGTAAAAAAGCCTCATTCCTTGGAGGCCTCACTTTGAGCAAAGCTGTTTTGTTGCTGAGTTTTATTTTTACCTGTTGTTATGCAGTTTTACCTTGTATTAGTCAGTAAACTGTTAAAGTGCTTTACACTTATTGCAAACAATATATTTATTTATTTACTTGCATTCTTGCTAATTTGCAATAGATCAGCCAACCATTGATATAAATTAGCATGACTCTACTATGTTGCAGCAAATCTTGGTTGCAGTATTAATTTCAGCTACTACATTCCCTCCCAGGTTGGTGCTTCAAATTCCCTCCCTACCCCCCCAAGCCTCCGTCCGTCATGCTCCGCACTGGCATTGGTAGGTCACTGTCTTAAAGGGAATATATTGGGAAAGCTGTGATACAATTTTGTGTGATTCGGCTAAGATTTTTAGCTGGCTCCAATGAAATGTTTAAGGAAAGAATTATGGAGTAAGTGAGTGCCATCTAGTGGGACAGGGCCTGGCCCATCCTCCTGGGATGGAAGGTATCTGGTGCTGTTTATTGCATAAAAGGAAGAAATGTCATCTCAGATGCTCAGATGTGATTGGGTGAAGGCAGCAGGCAGTTGTACTGCGCTTCCTGCCTTCCTCCCACTGGGTGTATCTCGCTGTGTATGGCTTCTTTCTTTAATGTTTAAAAACACAGGGTGTATTTTGGACCTGTATAAAATGAAAGCATTCGTTTATACCTTAATACGACTTCAAGCCCACAGTTCCTCTGTGTTATTAAAGAACCAACTATAGGTATTTTGAGATATGAAGAGAGCAAGCTGATCCAGAATAAGTTTTCAGTCTGGAAACTAGAAAAAAGCTTCTAGCCATCAGAATCATGGGATTCTGGAAGAGCTTTCCAGTAACAGTAGTAGAGGACAGAAATACTAAACTGTTTTGGAAACAGCTGTGTGCTTGTCACCTCCTGTGGTAGCTGAAGGCACAACCCAATGACTGAGGTCATTTGTAGCCCCAAAAGCCTCCAAATTCTGTTGAAAGCCTGTGATGAAGTTTCTTACTTGGTAGCTGAAGAATGTATTTCACTAGAAGCTTGGAGTTAATTCATTGAATCAAATTTATGAGCAAGAAATGTTTCTAGGCAACTGTTATACTCCCGTGCTTCATCCAGGTCACTAGATAGCTTGAAAAAGCTGGTGATGCTTTAGATGTCTATTCTTGCCATATGGTGAAGTGCCATTCTTCCCCAAATTCCCAGAGCAAGTCCCTGAATTAACACCTGACACTCTGACACTGACTGTTCCTGCTTGTTTAGCTCCTGTTTATATTTACTTACTGGGAAAACCTAAGTGCTTTCCCATGAGGCGTTATGCTGACTAGACATCTTCCTTGGGTCAGGAGGCCCAGGAGTTGTTTCTCTGGATAATATTGTTTAATTTAGTCTGTTCTCATCTTCTGCCTCCCTTCCCCCTGTTTGGGTGGGTTAACTCCAAGGGATTTGTGTCATTTCCACAGACTTTGCCTGGGTAAGAATTTGAATAAGTAATTGTGATGCGTGAATCTGTGTTTGCACACAGCCTGTCTCAGGCTTAACCAGGGTGGATCCTCACAGCAGCACATGTATCCTCTACAAGTTTGGTCTTCAAAAGATCTCCAAACCAAGCTCTGTGTGCCACTTTTATGGTTAAACTAAAAAGGCTGAAGTACTTTTAGGGAGGGTAACTGGGCTGTAGGAATCTTGTAGATCCATCTGACTGTGCCAGAACTGAAAAAGTGTTGGTCTTGGTGGTAGCTAGTGCTCCTTTTCCTCCTGCTTTGAGGTAATGCTGCAGAATATATGCCACCAAAAATTTGTTCATAAAGAACAGTATTTGCTTGTATTAGTTTGGTTTTTATTCTTCCTCTGTAACTTTTGAAGTCCTGATCACTTCAGCAACTCCAGTTCTGTGATGTACTCAACAAGAAGTTTTAGCAGCAAAGTTACCACATTGAGAATTCGTGTTTGAGGATGATCACGTCTTCCTTGGAGGGATATGGTGCTGCACAGTGGTGGTCCCTAACAGGTGTCATAGGCCATGAGAAGAACCAGTTAATAAGAGTTTTAAAACTTAGAATTGAATTTAGTAGCTGCCACAGAATGTGCCAGGACTTTATGCCAGATACTTGAAAATTGTTCAGATGCTTCTGTGTGCAACATTACTTCAAATGTGTTGTCTGACTGCTAGAGCCCAGAAATGGTTGTCAGATCTCAGTCCTATTTCTGCTCCTGAGCTGAGGGTTAGGATGAGTTGTGTGACCTTTCTGTTCAGTTTGCCATCAGTAAAATAAAAATACAGTATTTCCAACCAGAGAGAACTCTTGAGGCATAATGGAAGCCAAGCAAATCCTGCTGCAAATCTGCTTACCCATCTGATAGAGTGGGGGTTACCTGTGAACATCTGAGAGTAGATTAACTTCTCGTGGCAAAAAGACCTCAGTGATTCAGGGATTTTATTATCAGCAGTATTACTGAGCTTTTCTAAAAGTTCAATTAAGAAGCAGGTTGTAGTTCTCATACTTATGTGATGCTTGAAATAAGATAAGAATATGTTAATTAAACCTGACACAGTAGCACTGGACCAGGGTAACTGTAAAACCATTCGACCATTTCACTTTGGTGTAAACCTGTGTGGACTCAGCACTAACCTTTAGTGGAACTAAGGATTGGCTCTTTGCCTTTGAAATCTCTTAATTTGCTGCAGAATTCAGAGGAACTCGGGTTATCCTGGCTTGAGGTAATGAAGCATGTCTATCTCCATGTCTCCTCCATTTTTAGACAGCAAGAGAATTTTGCAGTGCACGTTGCTGTAAGCCTATGTTGGAGACTCTGGCTAGGCAGCTGGAATTCCTAGAGCTCCCTTTCAGTACAAGGAATTGGAGAGCACAAAATGGAGACTGCCCAACTTGAGTTGTGGAGTGATGGATCATTTCTGGGAACTTGGAGAGGCTGTGAAAATGCACAAGTCATGGGAGGCAGGAGATGGTAAGGGGAGCTGAGTCAGCTTGATGTTGTTCTAGATGATCTGGTGGGAGCTATTAGCAGGATAAGTTGTCTCTTTTGAAGTCTCAGCCATTGAAGCCTTACTGTGGGCTTTCCAGGGGCTCTGGCAAAGTGAGAAATGACTAACCAGCTCCTGTGAGTGGCCAGATTTTAAATTCTTGCCTCTTGAGTAGGAGTCTTGAAAGTGCCTGCTGCTATTGCATGCAATTCTCAACATGGAGGCTTTGTTGTGCATAGGTAGGTCACAGACTTCGAAGCAGCAGTTGATAGGTGAATCACAAGGGAAAAGAGCATGCCGGCTTATCTTGGAAAGAAATTCCTTGTGGAGGAGGAAGTGTGTGCTGTTCTTGTGCTTGTCATTTGGGTAAACACTATAGGAACTATTAGCTTGTTTCAGATGACCCACGTATTTTGAATTTTTGCTGAACGCCATCACCGATTGCCTTGACAGGGCACAGTGGATGAGTGGGCTGGAAGTGAGAGCAGAGAAGTGCAGTATTATCCCAAAGTGGTCTAGAAAAGCCAGATAACTTCTGGAACAAAATTCATAGGCTCTTCCTGTGTAAACTATTGCATGTTTATTATTCCCCACTGCTACTTCCCTGGCAGTATTCTCATGTTAATGTTCTTTGCCTTTGCTTATTTGGGGTTTTTTCCAAAATTCAGGTTCATTCCTTTAATTCCTTTTGTGTTGTGTCCACTTAAAAATGGTATGCTAAATTAAGTACTGAACATTTATCCCAAGTCAGTTGCTGAGTTAAGTATAAACAGTCAGGAATGATAAAATACAAATTTGAAGCATTTTTTATATACACACTCACTGACTGTTAGCTGAGGGGAGATACTCAATTATACGGTTTCTCACATCCACGCCTAAACTTGTTGCTGTAAGCAGTTGATACCTAATTTCACACATAACCTCGTTATCTGGATAATCAGGAAAACTTGCTTTTCCTTTCCCTTGACTCACTACATGAGAAGAGGTGCAGCTAAGCACTAGGTCACGTTCCTGAAATGTCCTAGGTATTGTATCTTTGTTGCTTCGAGTACAGCACGTTCCAGTGAACAATTTGAGTTTCCATAGCCAGAATGCATCACAACAAGACTTTTTGCCAACTTTGCCAAGTTCAGCTCTTGTCTGTAAAGGTCTAATCCTTTAGAGTAAGGAAAGTGTCAATGGAAGGTCCTCTCAAAGGTGATCAGGGGTAAGGGAAGGTCATGTATTTGACCCAGTGCATGGGTCAAAACATGCCTACAAAGAATTAATTATGCATTTGTTCACAAATCAGTACACGTGACAGTGAAATTGCTGGATAGCTGTAGACGATGACAAGCTGTTCTGTTCCAGTTCCATAATGAAGAAGTTGGTTCCTTCTCACCCTTTCTACTACTGCACTGAGTTGAATTTTACCACATCATCAGCGTAGGTTCTAGGGGAGGGTTTAAAATCAAGAAAAAAAAAGGGTTTTTTTCTGTTCAAGAATCTGATCAGCATCAAACTACTCTTTTAGTGATGCAAGAAATGGTTTTGATTCCGGCTGGTAGAGCTAAAAAATTCCCACGCAGGGTAGTCAGTACAGGTGGTTGTAGTACTGGAAGTAAGAAAAACATTGTGGATTTTGTATTAGGCATATTTCCAGCTGCTTGCATCCCAGAACTTTACATTCAGGTGCAAACTGAGTGGATTTTTTGTATTGGACAGGATAAACTTAAATCTTAGTATCATTTCTAGGTATAAGTGGCCCCATCAGTTAATCTCCAGGTGATGCCAGAATACAGGGACCTTGCAGAAGAATTGTCTTGTGTAAGCCCCTGACGTTCCCCTTCAATCATAATGTTCGTGGAAAGTTCAAACCTGGTGGTTTTGGAACAGCTGCTCCTGTCATTTGCTATCCATCTGCAAAATGGAGGCAGCAGATTTAAGCAAACGTGGAAACAACTTTCACTTTCATCTTCATCATGTCAGAACCCCAGTGTGAGACCAGCAAATGCTCATTTGGAGAGATGCTCCGGTATCTTACAAAGTTCTCACCTGGCACAGGAGGTTGGTTGGTGCCTCAGATGCGCTGTTGGGGTTGGAGTTCCTGAGAGAGTGGAAAGATTTTGGAGGGCAGCATTTGTGCAGTTTATAAACAAGCTTTTTTTCATGGGTGAAAGGATTCACTTTCTGTTGCCGCTTGCCATAAGATTTTACAATTTTTTTAGCACTGAGACTTTCACGTGGATGTAGCTAATGTTAGTGCTGGCACTTCTTTTAAATCCTGTTGGCCAAGGAGTAAATTCCTGGAATGACCAAGAGTTGTACCTATAACATCTGTGAGCCATCATGTTGGGTGGTTGGGAGCTTGTTGCTTTGCTTAAAAGCAACTATTGCTGAAGAGACGAGGTGAATCATTTTTCTGGTCCTGAGCTATTTGTGTGATCCCTTGAAGGGTTAATGGTATGGCATAAAGAATGTAAACCTGCAGTTTTTCTCTAAGGGAATCCTAAATGTTTAGCTTCTTGAGCTATTCAGGTGTTGGGTTTTCGTTTTTTTTTGTTTGTTTGTTTTTTGGTTGAACCAACTGAGCATGTCGTTTTAGGAGAAACAAATTTGACATTTAATGATCACAGTGAACACAGAAGGTAAACAGAACTTTTACTTTCAGCACATGCCTGCTTGGGAATTGGGGTTAGTAATAGCTAGGTTATGTCACAAATTGATGGTGGTGTTTGTCCCTTAAACAGGGGAGGGAGAACTGGTCTGTTCAGAAATTACCTACTGTAGGGTTTCTCTGTGGTGTTAATGCTTCTCCCCCATTCCACCACTTGAGTCTTCTGCTCAAGTCTATAACGAGAAATGGCTTTGCTTTGAGGAAAGATTGATTGGTGGGAAGTGGTTACTGCAAAGTTAAAAATGTTAAAATAGAATGCATCTTGGGGAAAAGATGCTCACAAGTTATTAATGGAGAGCTGGCTTTATCATGTCATTCTTCCTGTTAATACATTCCATCATTAATTGTGAATCTTGTTTTTACATCTTTGTCAAATTTGTCTTTGTTTCTTAAGTTATATCTGTAGGAGGATACTTTTGTGTCAGGATAAAACACAATGACTTTGCATGATTCACTTTTTCCTTTTAAAACCAGTTTTGTTTGAGATCTTAAATAATTTTCAAACTGCTTGGATATGTAAAAATGCACATGTGTATCCAGCAGAGCCTGCAAAGATGCAGCAGACTCCTGAGGTACCCAGTTACTGTTTTGGTAAATCTATTCCAGCCTCTTGAGTTTCTGCTTTGGCCTGGTGGGAGCAGCTGCTCTGTGGGTAGGTCACACATGGGTCCATAAAATAGCCAAGTGGGAAAGGTTGTATTATGGGTACCAGTTGTACTGCTGTTAACACAGCTTTCACTTGTCCACGTTCTTAGTGTTGAAAAAAGCATAAAATTACACACTTAAATCCGATAAGCATCTGATACAGTAGTAGCTGGCTTGCCAGATGGAAGATGTGTCTGAATGCTTAGCTCAGGGTCAAGCAGATGCTTGCTGGGAGAGCTGGGCTTGGAACCCCTACTGTTCAACAAATCAGGTTTGCTTCCTCAAACCTTAGGCTTCTATAAATACCACCTTGGCTGTTTCATGGATGCGGGTAAATAGACCAGTTAGGATATGAACTGATGCAGAAATATTCCAAAGGCTGTATCACTATCCTGAGAAAAAATTGTTGAACAATCCAGCTGTCCTGCTGCAAATGGCTTCTGAAGCCTCTTAGTGCCCCATCCTGTGTCTGGGAGTTTGACCCGTGATGATGCTGTAACTGTAGTTAGCCCAGAGACTGAGTCTTTGTTAGGATGGGTCTGCCTTGTAGGGAAGTTGTTTCTAACAGTCTTTGCTTGCTTTTCACTAGGGTCCATTAAATAGTGAGTCTTCCAACCAGAGCTTGTGCAGCGTGGGCTCTCTGAGCGATAAAGAGTTGGAGGTAAGCAGGCACAACTCCTCGGGGTAGTTGGGTTTAAGGTGAACGTGATCAGACTCAAAACATGGAAGAAATTGTGTGAGAGTCAGTGGTGGTTGTCTTAGTTTGGAGAGTGAAAGGGACCAGGGAAGTATTTAGCTTGACCTTGCAGGTTTTCGACCTCTCTGTGAAGCTCCTCCTCGAAGCTTCCCACCGTTCCAGGTAGGTTTTACCCAATCCCAAACACAGTCTTCATAAAGCTCATCTTAGGAAACTGTTTTCAGTTCATTGGGATTTGTGGGATACGTTTTTGGATGCGCATGAAAAGCCAGAGAGCATTAATGGAAAAGTTTGCCATATCTATCAAATATGTGAGTTTGCCTGAGCCTAATACAAGGCAGAGCATTTTGTGGATTGCTCTGTGGAAGTGTGAGGAGGTGAAAATTGATGCTTTGTCCTTGGTTAATCTCACTTCTTTAGGATTAACTATTTCAAGATGCTCACCAAAGCAGCAAAATGAAT
This sequence comes from Coloeus monedula, assembly GCF_965178545.1. Lineage (NCBI taxonomy): Eukaryota > Metazoa > Chordata > Aves > Passeriformes > Corvidae > Coloeus > Coloeus monedula. The sequence continues at coordinate 389,595 of NC_138806.1, read as the reverse complement.
TCTAGTTGGATTTTTACTCTAAAATTTCATGTTACTAAACCAAAATCTCAAATTTAAGTGCATTTTCTTACGCATTTCTTATGAACTTCCCCCATAGTTACCAGGTAGGTTTTGGATCATATTTCCCTCTCTTATATGGCAGTACTGGTATGAGGGGCTTTTGAGAATGCAGTATCTTAAACTCCATAAAGTAAGTGCAGTTAATAGTGAAAATTTGAGTATTCATTCTTTTAATTGTTCTTTTTTAATGAACTTTTGTGGAGAGATACAAATTGACCAAGCTGACGTACTTGAATCTCCCATTCCTTGCTTTTTCAGTCTGTAACAGATAATGTTGTGTGTCATTTTTGTTATGTAAGTACTTGAATGGAAAAACAACTTATACTGAATCTCATTAATATGCTCACAGCTCCATGGAGGCTGTAATGGAGCCTGTGGTGTTACTGTCACGCCAACGCTGTTCAGGAGCTGCTCTTCACTACACAGTGAGGAGGCAATGTCACGGACTTTTACACATACATGGGCTGGAGCAGCAAGTCTAGGTAGTTTTGGAGTTTTCAGTCCCCTCATTCTAAAAAAGTACCTTGCAGACACAATAATCACCTTTGTCTTAACATCCCCTCCATCCTCTTCCCAAAACAACACTGTGTCTGTGAGTGCCCAGCTGGTAACATGGGTCTGTTAGGTGTCCAGCACCTACTGGGGACCCAGCCAGATTTAGATTCAACTTTATCCTTTTTATCCTACTAAAGGAGGGAGATTGATTTCTGCACTTAGCATGTGTAAGTCTTTTGGTAGAGATCTTTAAAGAGGGTACTCGATATTTGGGTTTCCAAAGAGTATGAAACTTAAGTTTACCACGGACTCTCTGGCCATGGTTTTTCTTGCCCCAGACCTGTTTTTTGCACATAGTGTTTTTCTCCCTGCCCCCAGGCTATAGTTTAATGGTGGCTGCAGTGATTGGAGAACATACAGCTTGGGAATTATTTGGGATGATTTGGGATAAGAGATGTTTGTAAAATAACAGTGGTGATGGGAATGACAAGACATCTCTTTCCAGCAACCTCAGTGAGCTGCTTCCAGCAGTCTGCTTCCCAGTGTCTTTAGCAGGTTTGGCCGCAGATGATGATAGGGATATCCTGGTGATAGGGACCCTGGTGATAGGGAAAGCATCATGCCAGGGTCTCCTCCATCCTCACATGTTTAGGCTTGCTAGCCTTGTATAGACAGATAGGCATGACACTTCTGGAGCCCTCAGGCCTGTCAAGTGTGCTCTATATTGTGCCTGTGCATAAATAAATTGATTGTGCATAAATCCACTTGATCAGCTGCCCGTCAGGTCTCTGGGCGCTCACAGAAATGGCACATGCAACTGACCCTTGACTTTAATGAGAGCAGGAGAGGAGCAAACAGAATCTGTAACAGCTTTGTCCTGGCTGCTGTCCTGGGATAGTAGTTCTAGCCATCTGCAGTGGGCTTTGAGAAGAAGCATTACCTGCAGGCAAAGTGAATTGGCTTAAGAGACTGTGATTGGACTGCAGATTTGGATGTCAGTATTTAAACCTCTCATCATTATTCCCCTTGTACCAGTACTATGATCACCTTGAAGTGGTTTACACAAGTTTTTATAAGTGTTTGAGCTTGCTCTGCTAACCCCGTGAGGTCACTGGATGTAGGCTGGCTTGCAGTAGCTGAAATAGAAAAAATAAATTTACCTCGTTAACCACATTCTCTCCCTCCTGCAGCACATCTATGAGCAGGTAGGAGCTCTTTGAGAGCAGTTGTTTCTTTAAGTACCAACAATAGAAACAAACGCACCAGAGAAAAGAAATGGCCACTGGGGATATGGAACAGATCATTGTGTTTGGGCATTTTTTTAAATCTTGGAGTAACTGCAGTAATGTTAATTTTGAAGTATTGTTTAACAGACTCCTGAGAAAAAGCAGAATGACCAGCGGAATAGGAAGAGGAAAGCAGAAGCCTATGAGACCAATCAAGGTAATCCACGCTCCGACCCTGCCCCAGGATTGCCACGTGCTTGGTAACTCGGGCACGTTTTGCACATGCAGTGTCCTAGGAAACTAATGGCTCTTCTCAGCAGCTTGTTATAAACTACTCCACGATGGTGTATTCTCATTTGGGAGCCTTGTTATCCTTATTGGCAGGAAAATACTTGGCTTATTCACACAAATTGTCGCATTTTTATGGGACAGGCTGCCCAGAGGCTTCGTGTGCTGCTCTGAAGTGTTGTTTTGGTCCTGTGTTGCTACATACACAGCAGCCAGTCTTCAGAATCCAGCCTGTAATCTCTTCCTTGCTTTCCAAGATGTGCGCCTGCCTTGTTAGAGCAAGTTCTCGCCATGACAAATCAGGAACAAGCTGTGCCCAAGCAGGCACTGCCGTCCTGAGTGCTGTGGAAAACCTGGCATGTTAAATCCAAGTTCAGATTTTCTAGCAAATGGGCTGAGGGGCAGATTTTGATTTCTTTCATTCTTCAACAAGAAAGTAATGAGAATGGTGTTGACAGAACTGCTTTGATAATACGATAATAAAAGAAAAGGGCTAAGTTTTAATGAGCTGATGTTAAGCCACTGCTAATTATCTCTCAAACTCTTACAGGAATGCTTGTGAGAGATCTAATATGCAGTAATTTATCTGAAGGCGGAGGAGTAAAAGTACCCTTTGCTCTCTCCTTATGTTGAAGGAAATTTTGGAGAACCTATGCAACAGTCAAGACCTTTAGTGTTTTCTAAGCACTTCAGCAAGTGCAAATGCTGCTTGATTGGATCTGACATGTTTGGAATTGAGAGTTAATTGAATTGTCAACTGTAAAGCCTCCCAAAAACAGCACAAGGGCTGTAACCCTGGGGCGGGCTTTTGTTGTGCAGAAGCTTTGTTGTGATAGGTGTTGCACTGAACAGGAAAAGGAGTGTCAAAATGTAGGAGGAGGTTTTTAGAATGGCATGATAACTTCTGTTCTTAAAAGTACAACTCTGTTTTAATCCTTTGCTTTCCTTTTTAGGGAAAGGCACTCCTAGAGGACATAAAATTAGTGATTATTTTGAGGTAAGGATCTTTTCATTGGCAAATCTGCCTGAATTCACATTTTGCAAAATCTGTAAATAGAAGTTTATGGTGTGACGTGTGTTACTGATCTGTCATTGGGATGGTGGACTGATGATGTCAACCTGATACGCTCATACCTGATTAGGCAGAGGATATGAGGAAGTTGATTTTTAATTAACATTTAGTTAAGCAGTTGATAAGGCATTTTTTTCACTTAAGTATAGGTTTGAGGTTGATTTCCATTGGAACCTCTGTCTCAGTTGAGGATATCTCTAGGTTTGCAAACAGTTTTGTTAGGGGTCCGGTGTTGCAAAAGAGCCCACCTGCACAGTCCTGCTGATTGGAGTGGGAAGTTGCTTGTAGGGTTCTCTCATAAGAAAAACTTCCCGTGGGAGGCTGGCACCATAGAGGGCATGGGAACCCTTCCCCGAAACAGTGATGGGCATTCTAAAACTCAGTATTCTTTTTGCACTGCATAATATCTAAAGTTTTTCTAGGTCTGCACAATCCAGAGCTGTAGCTTTTCTCTTAAGTTTGTTCTTTATTTTATGGAGTAACTTGGAGTCGGAAATTACTTGCTTCTTAGTGCTTACTTCTTTGCTGGGTAAATTTTTTTATGAGCGGTACACTGTAGGGGTTTCTGTACCAGCTGGAGCAGTTCCCCAGCTCCTTACTTGTCCTGCCTCTTTGACAGTGACTGGCACAGCTGCAGTGGAGATGGATGTTCCTTACCACTCCTGTGGTGCACATCAGACATGTCTCCTTACAGGGAATGGGCTTCCTAATTCCATAGAGTAAATAAGTGATCTATGGCCAAGTGTGCAGGTTTATATCTTTTTGTGTTACAAAGGAAAATGTACTTGGTGCAAGTACAAGCGTTTGTCTGACGTACTTCTGTTATTTTGAAAACTCCATGAACTGTTAAGGTTTTCCTCTTAAAATTTACTTTCAGTTTATTTAAATGATTCCCTGAAGCCTATAAGGCTTCATTTTTAAGATAAATGTGTTTCTTCTGTCTGTGTTAAATTTGGTTAAAAGTAGTATCTCTGTGGAATTCATGATGATCAAATCTGTTTGTGTGCCCAGTTTGCTGGGGGCAGTGGCCCAGGAACCAGTCCCGGCAGAAGCGTGCCGCCCGTCGCCAGATCCTCTCCGCAGCATTCCCTGTCCAACCCCTTGCCGGTGAGTGTTCTTGGGGACACAGCTGGTGGCCTGGCATTGATTAACTTGGTGGCCATGCTTCAGACAGGTAATACAAGGTTCTGGATAGGGAAGTGTCTCTTGGTGAGTGATTTGGTTTGTTCTCCATTTTAAATCTGAAACTGGGTTCTAAAAGCAAAGCCATGTCTAGGACCCTGGGACAGTCGCTAGTCCAGCTGTAGCTGACATGAATATCTGAGCTTAAATTGTACAGGATGAATGTTTTTAACATGCTGTGTGGGTACAGAGGGATTATGGTCCTTAATGAAGGTAGAGCTGACCCGTTAGTTACCCTGTGTTCTATTGTAGTACATGAACTTCTCCATGGAGTTGGGAGTATGTTGTGTGTTTGTGCAGCACTAGTCAGGGATATTCTGATCTTGATTGGACCCCGTGGGTATCCTGAACAATGTTCACACCGTGGTTATTTTGGGAAGGCGTTTTACTTCTCTTTGTGTGTACATGACTTGCAAGAGGCATTAGCAAAAGTTTGCAGAGAAATGTGTGTACGTGCACAGCTGATGCTGTTTTTTGACATGTAATTCCACTTTACTTGCAGCATTTCTGTGAGGTCTGGATGTGAAGAAGTGACCAGTATTTTTAAACCATTTTAGGACAGAGCAGCTAAAAAAATTTGTTGCAACTAGCAAAGCAGTATTCAGAGGCTCTGTTGCCTGAGCTTTAGTTTTGACCTTTGGCTGGGCCTCTTTAAAAATTTTCAGCATTTGTTGAGTGTCACAAAAGTCTGGAGACATTGTGGGAAAGGTTGGTATTCCCAAAGCCAAATGCAAAGTCTTCAGTAATTCTGTTATTCTGCAGAGACCTCTGTGCAGTTCCTGAATATACTGAACTAAACCCCAACACTGAACACTCTGCTCAGAATTCCATGTGTTGCTGGATTTCAGAAGCTTTGTAATGCTGCTTGAAGGGAGAACTTCACATTTGCTTCTAGATACTTCTTAATGTTTCTAAAAACTAAAATATATCCTATTAATTGAATGGACTTTCATCCTATCATGTATTAATTCATTAATACATCTCTTATAAGAGAAGTTAATGAAGAAATATCATCTCTGAATGTTGCAGATGTGTGAGGGATTAGGGACAATTCTTTATTCCAGCAGATTAGATAGCCCACAATGGGACAAGTGGATTCTTCCTTTGGTTTTCTTCTTCTACACTATGTGTTGAGTAGGTAAAAGTTGAACAGAGTATTTCTGGTGAATATTGATGTCACAGTTAGTTTCAGCCAGGCCAGTTTGTCTCTCTCTCCTTACACAGGTGCTTGTGTTTATCTTCTGTTCTTTACTCTTGCAGCTAAACCTGTGATATTTGCTTATTCATAACAAACTATTCTGGGCCCTTGCAAGATCCCTCCTCTTCTTACAAACTGAATGTCAATGGTTTGATCTATTCCCCAAAGAAATGGGGAGATGAACGCTGAGTGTCTTAGCCATTACAGGTGTCGGTGTGATCTTGGAAGGAAGCAGAGTGTTAAAATGTCTTTCACATGATACAAACCTCCTCCAGACCTGCATTAATCTCTACTGTACTGGAAAATTTCTGCAATCAGAACTTGCAGAGGAATTGTAATGGCTTCAGGATGTTACTACTTCTCTTCAAATCTCTTGGCTGATTTGAATTGCCTCACTCCTCATTTGATCAGAATGATCTGCAGGTCTTGAGACTCTTGCAAGGCCACTCTCAGGCAGAAGCATTCTTTTGGGGAAGGAAAGCACACTCCTGAAATTGGTAATGTTAGCCAGAAAACAGGTTGCAATTAAGGTTTTTGAGAAAAACTGAAGCCTGACGTGACTGTTTGCTTTCTCGGAGGCATTTGCCTGGCCCAGAGTAAGAGCTTGGAAGGACTTGGTTGATTATTACCCAGGCTGCCAAGTTTTAGCAGTGATGGTGTGGCTTTGGAAGCCAAGGCATTGAGATGCTGTGTGCTGTAATCAGTGTAGCTCAGATGATTCTTGTTGCTAAACCCAGTTCCTCCACCACTGCTGGAAGACTAACCTACTGCAGGAGAAAGGAGCTGGCCCTTAAGAGATGTAATGGACCTTTAAAGGATTTTGGGAATGAAGTAGTACTTTGCTTACATTGCAGGAGATGGGCCCCAGCTGTAATGACAGAAGTGAGCTTATCCTGATGTCTGGGTCCTAGACATGGTTAGGTTGCTGCCGTTTAGCAGTGCTGACTCAGTTTACTTCACCAGAATAGCAGTGTATCATGGAATTGGCTGTTTGAGTCCTTAAGAAGCATAAAAAAATATAATTGTGAATGCATTGACCAAAATCCCAACGTAGATTTTTGGACCTGCAATCTGTTTTGCTCCACTGACTCTGAAGCACATGTATTTGCAAAGGAAGAGGATGTGTTAACTGACAAGGAATTCTGTCCTGGGTGTTCATTTGTTAGGGTTTTTCTTAATTGTTAACTTCATTTCCTTGTTGTTGTCTGCTGTTGGAATAATCACTGCAGGAGTCCTGTTTGAGTTATCAGATCCTCACCATGCTGCCTGCTCATTCCTGAGCTGCTGCTTCACTGACAACAGTTTTGGCAGAGTCAGAGAATCACTTTTTTCTTTAATTAAAAAAAAAAAAAAAAAAAAGTAGTTCATTGTCTGTTTTTTGACTGTGTTGCAGCGGCGAGTGGAGCAGCCGCTGTATGGGGTAGACGGCAGCGCAGCCAAGGAGCCGCAGGAGGAACACTCTGCTCTGCCAACGCTGATGTCGGTGATGCTGGCGAAGCAGCGGCTAGAGAATGAGCAGCTGGCACAGAGGGGAGGTGGCCTCTGTTTTACTTTTGTCTCGGTGAGCAGCTCTGAAAAGATTTGAATCCTAAGGCATGTGTCTAGTTAAGGGATGGGGAATTTGAAGGTTTTCTGCCCAAGTGCAGCCTCATTTTTGCTGACCTCAGTCTATCACCTGGTAAGTTCATCTTCCTTGTGAAGAGTTCTAGGTCCCAGGCTTTGCTTGTTTCATAAAATGGGTGTGAGTTTTAAGTTAGCAGCTCAAAATCTTACATAGATCAGAATTATGTCACCTGAGAGGATAATCCAATAGATGGAGAAAAGCAAAAGATAGAAGTATAGTTTTGTTGTGAGAAGTGTTTGGTTTGGCCTTGCTTAATCTCAGCTGCCGTGAATTATATCAGGCTTTTAAAAGCTTTGTCTTCAGCAGGTTGGGCCAGGCTTCTTGGAAGAAACTGGCTCTAGTTTTACTGAACTGAATCTCTAGAGCATCCTTAAACCTGAACATGAAAGTGTGGTGCAGGCCAGGCTGCAGCTCCGGTGTGGAGATTAATGTATCTGCACGGGCACTGGTGGTCGTGCTGGGGGACATGTAACAATACACAACTTTCTTTTACAGGCCCAGCAAGGCAGCCCATCTTCTACCGGATCAGGGAACACTGAGCATTCCTGCACCTCCCAAAAACAGATTTCCATCCAGCACAAACAGTCACAGGTATAGCTCACTAGACAATATAGCTCTTGGATGTGAGGTTGAAGCTCAATGCAGCTTGTCCGCTGTGCTAGAGGGTGCCACTGCTAGTGGATATGATGTTTCCAGTGAGAAGAGCCAGTATTCCCAACTCCATCTGTAACTACTGAGTGAAGTGAATTGCTCTGAGCTTTGTTCCTCATCCTGTAAAGAATGTTTTCAATTGCTGCTGCTGGACTTTGTCCAATCTGCTACTGAAGCTTTTCTGTGTCAGTGCTGTGGGCAGTTCATCAGCTGTGTGTGATTGTGCTTGGGAGAGGAACACCTCAGCTCTGTTTCTGCTCTGTTGTATCCTCAGTGTTCTTCCTCTCTCTGGAAGTGAAGGTGTGAAGGAAACCTGAGTGATAGTTGTGAATGTCTCTGTTCAAGCACTGGGTCTGTTCGAGCGCTGGGCCGTGGTGCATCACATTGCTTACAGTACCAATAGCCACGGTCTGGCTGGCAGCTCTTTGACCTCTGTAGTGTCCACTCATGGAATAGTTTGTCCTGTCAAGGTGGAACATGATGTGTTCCTGAAAGTGCTTCCCAGCAACTTCACTGACCTGGAGTCAAGAAGAGGAGTAGCTCTTCTGACTGTACTGCTATCTTTTTGGTACCTTTTAAATTATTGAGATTCTTTTAGCTGTGTTATCTTCTGTTGCTTACCAGCGGGCCCAGCTTTATCTGCAGTGCACCTGGTTTATTTCTTCTCCAAGCCTGCTTTTAATCTTCTTTGGATTTTCATCTCGGATCTCTTTGTGTCTTCCCTTGAGCAATTTTTAAACAATCATTTCCTCACCAGTCTCTGTCAGAGGTGATTTTGTTGCTGGGAAGGTCCATTCTCCATTAACCCTGCAGGTGGTACAAGTTCTCTGTTCACCAAGGACAGCAATCCCCCTCTGGGGGCACTCACTTGCTCAAGTCCAGCCTCTGTTGTGTCACTAGGGTTGCATTTGTTGTCTGTGTTGTTAAAATGCTGGTCTGGGAAGATGCCTGTTTCCTGACAGTGCATGGAGAAGTATGTGTGTGAGAATGATGCCACAACTCAAGAACCTGCCAGAGATTATGTCAGTCTTGGCTGTCCCAACACCCGTGCTTAAAACAGTGGTCCTGCCTGGAGGGAACAAGGTGTTTTTATTTTCTTCTGTGCTTAACATGCCCACAAGGTCCATGTTCTTAGCAAGATGTTATCTGAGCAAGCTATCTGCCAGTGTTCAGCTTCATGATATTCCCCAGAGGTCTAGGTGGAGCATACATGTGCAGGAAAGAATCTAGGAATATGTTTGATTGCATGATGACGACATGTACACATTCTTGGTTTTTCCCTTCCAAGCCTGTCTGGAATTGATAGAGTTAAAAAATACATAAACTTCAGTGATCCCCAGCTTGAATCACTTGTGGCAGTGCCAAAAGCAAGTCAGCATGATGTTACTTCTTCAGTGTTTTCAGTCAGTGCTAGGGCCTGAGTGCTCTGAGGTGACTTGGGGTGAAGTCACATGTAAGAGCACGTATCCTGACTTTCTCTGACACAGGGCAAGCGTGTCTGTGCATTTGTCTAAGTGAAATAACAGTCACTTACTAAAGACACTTTCTGCTCTTTGGCCACCAGCTGCACCAGGTTCTGCACAGACATCCTGCACGGTGCCTCCCATGGCAAAGCTTTTCCTGCAGGCAGGAAGCATGAACCAAGTTGAGGCAGAGGTGAGGTGACCTGCCCAGGCCTCCTCTTTGTCTCTTGGGATGTAGGCCCATCTTGCATGATGTGCCATGCTGGCAGGTGCTCTGTTTGAGCTTTTCCATACTGGGCATATGTCGGGGAAGCAACAGTCAGCCAAGTTTGTCTCTTACTCCATGGTGTTGGCTTCCAGGCAAGCTTGAAATTTGGAGAACAGTTACATAACTCCACAGGTAAGTGTCTGCAATCTCTTCTCAGAAACAGAATAGGTGCCTGCTAGCCACAAGTGTGAAATCTGTGTGTGCAGTTCTGGAGAGTTTCCTCTGTGTTGACTTGGCTGTTCTAGATGCTGTGTTCATGTACATACTGACTCCTTCACCTTTTCTTCCCCACCCTTTAATTGGAGTGCTGAATCTGAAATGTTTGAAGAATATAGTGTGTGTCTTCTGTTCCTGGGTATAACTCTCATTTCACTGCTTCACTGAAGGTATTTGAGATGTGCTACACCCCATAAAACTTTCCAGATAGTTTTCACTCAAGAACTATAAAGCTCCTGTCCCCAGTGGGTACTAATACATCAGTTTATCAGAAACAAAAGCTTGTGCCCAATACTCTTGCTGTCAATCTGTTATAGTATTTTAAAATGAAGACCTGTGTTATCTGTCACAGGACCACTTTAGAGCCCCACAGGTGTTGTCTTTGTCTGCAGGTGGTTGTCTGTGCTCATGAAAGATCATAAATTTGATATTCCAGCTGAGGGCTGGGATTTGATGTGGTGGGTTTTTTTTTTCTTAAGCCTTTTTTCTTTACAAGCTCTCCTGCATAGGGACCACCAAAGAGTGTGCAAAACTCAACTATAAATGTAAAATTCGCAGGACACCGAGGATATTTTAGGCTGTTGAGAGTTACCAGTTTGTACTCTTCAGAGCTCTGTGCTGGCTGACTGCACCTTCTGTGCTGGAGGAGCCCACCATGCAACAACAAAATGAATAATGGAGAACATTCTTCCCCTGACTGCCAGGATGCAGGGGATCAGTTCTCAAAAGACCCAGCAGTTCAGATCAGAGCAGGTTACACTGGGACATTAGTGCTGGTTATTTGAGACATTATCCATTTGTCTTAAATGTGGTTTATGGTGATTTTTCCCTACAGTCTGACCTCACAATGGAAAAAATATCTGCACTAGAAAACAGTAAGAACTCTGACTTGGAGAAGAAGGAGGGGAGGATAGATGACTTATTAAGAGTAAGTATTTAAAGTGGGACAACTCTTCTAAAAGCTGCTATTTAAATGTACTTAAAATGCTTGTGCCAGCCAGGCTGCAGAGCAGGGGCTTGTACACCAGCTGTAGAACCAATAGTTGCAAGGTAAAACAAATCCAGTGATCCCTTACCAGCAGGATAATTGTCTGGCCTGTGGATACTGTGGTAACTCTGGTCGTCCCTTGCTTGCAGGGTAATTGTCTGGCTTGTAGACACTGTGGGCCTGCTTGAATCTAGGCAGTGTCTGGGCATATACAGCGCAGCGTTGTTGTAGCTCAGTTGTTTGTGTCCTCAGCAGTGCTGGCCTCCCTTTGATCTGTTGCACACTTGTGTATTTTGCTGGCTAACCTAACAGGTTTCTCTGCAGAATTCACAGAATCATGGAATCATTTAAGGTTGGAAAAGACCTTGAAGATCACCAAGTCCAACCATCAGTGTAGCACCATCAGCACGTTCTCACTAAACCATGTCCTCAAGTGCCACATCCGCGCGTTTTTTGAACACTTCCAGGGATGGTGACTCCACCACTGCCCTTTTCCCTCCACCCAGTTCTCCCCTCTTCTAAGTTCTGAGGAGCTGACTCTGCCTTTTGTTTGGCAGCATGTCCAGTAGCCTCTCAGTAGCCTGGGAAGTAATGTTCTGAAATGCTCATTCAGGAGAGTCAGAGACCTGTATAGAGATGAGAACATGCTTTGGCCAAACCAAAAGGATGAAGCTCTTAACCCATTAGTATTTGTCAATAAAAGATAAATACCTTCTAATCAAGGATCTTGTCTTAATGGAGGAGTTCTAATTGACTTAGCTTTCATCAGCTGGAGAGGCAGCTCTTGTGAAGTGTTGAAAAGCATTAGAAGGGACATTAAAGGGAGTAGAGGGAAGGCTTTGTGTGTGTGGTCTCAGCACCTGAAAGAGCTCAGTCAAGCTTACAGAGACACGGGGCACATGTCAGTTTGTGGAAACAATCCATGAAGCAGGAAATAGATTTTTTTTTTTTTTTTTTTTTTTAATTATTATTATTTTGTTTTTACCAGACTACTAGTTGGAAGGGAAGTGGTTAAATTTGACTCTGTTAATGAAAGTGGTTGCACATACAGTCCTGCTGCATGCTGTGGTGGTGTGAAGCAGCAGCTGCCACTGAGAGCAGTCTGTAGAGGGGCTGATGGAAAGTGACTTGAACAAGAATTTGACTGAAAGTACAAAGGGAGTTCCCCCATCCTTTTCTTCTGCCAGTATTGTGGCTAAAGACAGAGGATAGTCCAGCAACGACTAAGCTATTTTGAGGCTTGGTAGCTGTGGCAAGGTCTTAAATGTTTAACAACAAAAAAAAATTAAAATACTTTTGCTTGTCTTTATTCTCTTTGTACCTTAGTTCCTTACATGTAAACCAGGATGACAGAACTTCCCTGTTCTAGAGGGGTGTTAAGATGTGAGTTAAAAATTTAAGAGTTTGTCTTGGATGTTTTGCTAAACAAAACCTGTTCTTTTATCCTGCTGGTTTGCTGACTTTAATCTGATCCCCACAGCTAGCTGGAGAAACTTCTTCCTAAGTGATGCTTAGTTTGGCTCTTCTGAGTGGTTTAAAGTCACAGGCTTTGTCCTCTGTTCACTTTTAGGCCAACTGTGATTTGAGACGGCAGATAGACGAGCAGCAAAAGATGCTGGAGAAGTACAAGGAGCGGTTGAATCGATGTGTAACGATGAGCAAGAAGCTTCTTATAGAAAAGGTGAGCAGGGGACATCTCTGCAGTTCATGTCCTTGAAAGCATCTCTATCTTCTTAACAGTAAAAACCTGCTCCTGTTGCTTTAGTGATAAAAGATAACTGGAATTATGTCATGAATTATTTCTCTGCAAAAAGGAATGTAATCCAAAGACTGAAGTGGTTCAGATTTGGTCACTTTGCACAGTGTCAGAGTGATCTCTTGCCTAAGAGAAAGAGCTCTAAATGCAGCAGGCATTGCTTGATTTGGAAACCCATACACCTGAAAAGCAACTCCTTGCAGCTCTGGGGATGCAGGAGCAGTGTCCCATTGTGCAGTGGAATTGCAGATATGCTCTGTTCTTTCAAACAGCAAAGTCGGAGATCGTTGCTTTGTGTAACACTGAAAACAACACACTGGGGCCAGTGCCAGGCTGTTGTTCACCAGCATCCAGCCTGCTTCGGTATTGAAAGATGTCCAGCTTTCCTGATGGTTAAACAGTGTGGGGGTTTGATTGCTCTTTCACCTGTTGGCCAGTTACACCTATTGTTTGTGAGCACTGGATGGGCAAAACTACCCAGGTGCTGGCTGGTAGCAGACATGCAGTCTGAGTTGATTTTTGTCACAGAGCTGATTGTTCTTGGCTGAGCAGGGCTCCCTCCTCCAGAGTGGTGACCTAACTGAGATTGTGTCACTTCAGGACATGGTACAAGGCTAGGACTGAGCTGGCTGATCACTGTGTCTTAGTCTTAATAGTGATTCAAGGTGCGTTTTCTTTCTTCATCTCCTGAATAAGGGTCTGATCAGAGCTGGGCCTGCAGTCTAGCTAAGTTACTGATACAAAGGGATAGTTCTAATCCTACTGCCAGGCTGATTTCAGCTGATCATAGGATGGGTGAGCTGCCCAGGCAGTCATCAGGAGGGAAGAGTGAGGCTGAAATGTCAGGATGGAGGTGAACAAACGCCTGTCAGACCAGTGCAAAGCACCAGCAATAACTTGATCAATGATATTCAGCTGGGTTTCAGATAAGCAGAACTGAAATAATAGAAAGTGGTAAGAATTGGTGGTGATTTAAAACGCAGCACAGCCCTTAGCTAGTAATTTATGGCTTGTATTTTTATGTGGCTTTATTTTGCTTTCAGTCAAAGCAGGAGAAGATGGCATGCCGAGATAAGAGCATGCAGGATCGATTGAGGCTGGGGCACTTCACCACGGTGCGGCACGGTGCATCCTTCACGGAGCAGTGGACAGATGGCTATGCCTTCCAGAACCTCATCAAGTGAGGACAAACAGGATTGTCTTTAACTTCAGAGGAAGAAATGGAAAAAAACCCCAACAGTTGTGTGTGATGTCTTGCACGTCAGAATGTGAGAATGGTGTGACTGATGCATGGAAGGATCAGATAGGAACTCCTGACAATGGGGAACTTACTCACACTGAAGTGAGAAATCCATTTCCACTGAAACTTCCAGAGACTTGAACTGGAATGAAATGGTTTGAGTTGGCCTTTGGGCCAACTGTTGTTACCTGTTGGGAATCCTCAGTGCACCCACCTGGCTGTGTAGTGCTTGGGATGGAGGGGTGGACCAAAATCTCACATACATCCTGAGTGAATCAATTTGATTTGCATCCTTGCATATATTAGTCAAAGAAGGCTAATTAGCTTGCTTTTTTTTTTTTTTTTTTTTTTTTTTTTTTTTTTTTTTTTTTGAGAGTAGAAAGTGGAGAAGCTTGAAAGAGAAAATCCATACTATTTAACTTGTTTTGCCTTCTGGTAACAGTGATCAAAGGGGCTGCAGAAACCTGGAAATGAAGATCAGAGACCCTTTATGCAGGATGTTAATGGAAATACCCAGCCAATTCCCACCTGGCCTAGACCTTTAAGTAGGACTTGGCAAATTAATTGCACTAGAGAGCTATGTGTGATCCTTTAAAATCACAACACTTTTCTGTAGTGATAGGGAGGTGCAGCTCTTGTTAGGCACAGATTAAGGACTTCATAATTCTTCCTTAGTTTGTGCTGTAAGACATGGAAAAAATACTTCTGGAATACTTACCTGCAGTCTCAGTCCCTTTTTAAGGGGGAATTAGGTCTGCAAATGTTTAGGTCATTCAGACTTGAAATTTCAAGAGTGCTTTTATCACTGTAAAATGTTGCAAGATAGTCTTTTTGTCTTGGGAGAGAGACGGTTTCTTAGTGAAATCAGGAATGGTGCTGGTTATATTCCAGAGAATTTAGGATAGCTTAACTGTACTTTTGAAGTGTAAGGATACTTTCTCAAACAGTGCCCGACTTCAGGAATAGTTTTACCAGGAAAATCTGAGATTTAGAACAGAGGCTTCTAGGAAAAAGTGTGTGGAAAGTTAGTGACTTGCCATGGATCCTGGGATTCTGTGGGGTTAACAACTCCTTTGGATGTCCTCTGCATGGATTAAACCTTTTACTTACTGAAGGGTTTCTGTGAGCCAGGAAAAAAATCCCATTTTGTGTAAAAATACCTTTAAAATTCTGACTCATCATGTTTGGCACATTCCACTTTTCTGTACAGAAATATTTTGTTACAAATCTTACAAGTACAACTGATTTGAAATTCATGGCTCCAATCTGGTAAGAACAGATGTTGAAGACAACCAAGTGCACACCCTTAGTTATCTGTGTCGTGTTTTTTTTTTTTCCCTCTCTGCTTTTCAGGCAACAGGAAAGGATAAATTCACAGCGGGAAGAAATAGAAAGACAACGAAAAATGTTAGCAAAGCGGAAGCCCCCAGCGATGGGCCAGACCCCTCCAGCAAGCACCGAGCAGAAGCAGCGCAAGAACAAGACCAACGGAGCAGAAAATGAAACGTAGGTTCTGTGGCCTTCTTGGTGCGTGGCAAAACCACATGCTTTGATTAGAGGACAAAATCTCTCCTGGGAAATGGAATCTTGCCCTTGCCTCCAGGCTTCACTCCATGCACAAATGAATGTTGTGGAATTAGCCTGGCATTCAGCAACATCTGGCTCCAGTTCTAAATAGTTTTCATTGAAGTAAAAGAAGGATCATTGCTGAGTCCAGACTTTGTATGAGATTAGCTTTATTTTTTTTTGAGTCCAGTAATGTTTTTAGTATTCCTGTTGTGTCAGGTTTGAAAAGTGGGGTCTGACTTTAGTGTTGCAAGTTCAGAATTTATATTGGTAGCAGGGTATCTGTGGTGCTTTTTTTTAAGGAAAACAAAATTGTACACCTTTAGAAGCCTTGATATCTGTGTGTTTACTGTGGAGAATTCTGAGTTAAGAGTTTTGAAATAATTCATTTGGGATGCTAAAGGAATAAGATACTCTCTATGTTACAGAGACAGTGCATTGAGCATTGGCCTGTTCTCCAAAACAGTTCTTCACACATACGTGACTCAGGGAAATGATGGAAGTGCTACTCTTCTCATGGATTTTATTTTTTTTCCCCTGCCTCTTTTGAAATTACTGATGCTCTAAGAGACTTGATATTCTTCTAGAGTAAAGCTGGGTCTCGAAAGAAATTGAAAACATTATTTTTTCAGGAGTTTCTGTGGGTTGGAAATACATTTAGTTATAGATTCAGCCCTGCCTTCTCCTGGTTCCCTTTACAGACTTCATTTTATTGCTGTAGGTTAATACCATAACTCTCATTGACATTTTTCATTTTTCGTTATTAAATCTCCTGGGCTTGACTTGACCTCAGAGTTCTGGAAGCCCATTGAATTCTTGGTCTTGATCTTTAAAAGGGCATGTGAAGCAAAAGCTCCCACTGCCTTCGCAGTCTCAGCAAAGATGGCAGAAGTCTGGGTGAATCCTGATATTTAGGGTGCCCTCAGCTCCCAAATGGGATACAGGTACCTGCAGATCAGGTGAGTTGTGGTGGAGAGCACTGGGTGCTTCCTGCAAATAACTAAGTTGGTTGGAGACATTTCCCCCCTCGTTCTGGCCAAGGGAGCCTGAAAAGAACTAAATAAAACTTTAAAGTCCTCTTTTTGTATTGCCAGGTTTGAGCTGGGAGAAGCAAATGGAATGTCTGTACATGGATATTTAGAATTGTTGCTATTCGTTGTGGTAACCTTTCACTTCCAAAAGGCAGGATGAGCTTTCCCCATTTTTGTGGAATTCTTTCTCTCCAGCAGTCTGGTGCAGCTGTAGTGTGGCTTATTCTGGAGACATGGTAGCACAGGTCCTGATGTGCCCTGGGAGTCCTTGTCATGTCTGTGATGCTTCTGCTTGTGCTGTGAGCCTGCCTTGGCATAATCCAGCTTCACCATGCTCTGCTAGGAAACCTCTTGGGCTCCCGGGTCTATTTCTCTGATTCTTGCTGGTTTATCATTCTTCACTGATGTATTTCAGGGTGGTATCTTTGTGGTTTAGAAAAGCTTCTTGTCATGTGCGTGATAAAGACTGCTTGCCAGGGTGTGGATATGGTTCATGTGGAGTGTTGTAGCTTATGTGAAAACACTGGGATTTTTGCAAGTCAGCTGTAGCAACTGGACTGACTACTTGCTTAATCATTAGTTATCCAGTAAGTGAATTTGTTGGACCATTGTGTATCAGGAACAAAATTTTCTGACTTCTGGAGGGAGGCTTTTCATTGTGGAACTCTTACATAAGAGGCTGACTTTTAGGCAATTTAAATATAAACGTTTCTAAAAGTTGAATGAGAAGCAGACAGCCAAATTCCTTTTTGATTTTTGGTTCCTCTTTGGTTCGTGGTTGTTGCTGTGTCTTAAAAAGGAGAAGAAGGTCCTGTGATGCGAATTTAAACACAAGCTCTCCCAAAATGAGTTTCTAGCCTGTGAATGAGAAAAGAATTTTCATTCAGGAAGATTAATCTGCTGGGGCTGGTTGAGATTCATTAGGGCAGCTTGGGCAACACTAGGGGTAGGTAGGGGGTTTCCAGCATGTTTCTGTGAAACAGGACGGTGTTTGTCTCAGAGCCCCCTTGATTTTTGTGGTGGTTGCTGTGATAGGCTGTTTTGGGCAGTGTTAGCCTCGTGGTGTTCGTTACATCTCTGCCCTAATGAATGGACTGATTGATGGTGTTTTTTATTTGTGCACGAGTATATGTGCAAACCTTGTTGCTGGTTTATTCAATTGTCTCTTTTAATTCCTTACACAGCAACAGCAACCAAAGAATCACAGAATCACAAAGACCTAAACTCTTGGGACGGTCTTTTAGATTATCTGAATCTAATTAAAATTCAGGCTGCGTGTGCAAATTAGAGTCATAGAATCACTGAATGTCCTGAGTTGGAGGGGACTCCCAAGGACCATCAAGTCCAGCTCAGGGCCCTCAGCAGTTTTATTTGAAATGAGACAACATGTGACCTTTTGGTACTGGCTTTGTTTTATATGTATCTTTAATTTGTAATAAGTAGTTCCTTCTGCTCAAGATTCTTTCATAGGGAACTTGGCTTATGAGTTTTCCATTAAATTTATCGGGTGGCAACTGCTTTAGGCCTTGTTTCAAGTGCATGGACTCTGCATTATCAACAGAGGGAAGCCTGGGGCATTTGAAGAGGAGCACTTGATGAGATGAATGCTCCCTCATCTCAATGTACTGAGTAAGGTCTCCCTGCACGGATGTAGGACTCGGTCCCCCCTTGAAAGAAGTTGAGGTGTTGATGCTCTGGAGGCCTCCTGCACTAACCCTGTGTGAAGTACTGTGGTAGAGCATAACTGCTCTTACAGGAATCCTCCTGGGATATGCTTTGAACTCAGTTTAGGTTTAAAAAAAGGTATTTGTATGCTGTCACGTGCAGATCTTGTTTACGGAGTGAACAGATGCAGTTGATAAGGGCTTCATAGTTTTATGTTCACATGGGATGCTTTTACCAAATTCCTTGTTGGTAGTAATGAGACAATTAATATAGTGATTCATTTTTCTAATCCTAAAGATCTCAGCGTGTCATTGTATTTCACAAGTGATTGGCTCTGTCACTGTTTAATGTAAGGCTGTGCTTTGTCCTACGTGGCGCGCTTGGCGTGGAAAAGACATTGAAAATGTTATGAAACTTTTTTTGACCAACCACCTAGAGCAGAAACTTCGGACATCATTTACTATCAATAAAATAGGGATTATTCCCCTTATCCCATTGCTTCTCCTAAGTACATGTGAAGTCAAAAATACAATAAAGTAAATTTCCCAAGGTTTCCCTGGAAGCCACTTGGCAGAACATGAAACAGGAAGAAGTTCTGAATCCCAGGTCATTGCTCTGTTTGCAGCGGCTGTGTGGCCAGGTGTGCTTCTAGTCTCAGAGTGAATATATGTGTTGAAATTATCCAGCTTTTGTTACAAAGAAAAATTTGAAAATAAGTCAGTAAAGCAAACTTTACATGGAAAAATAAGATGTGGAATATTTGGGGTTCACTTTTCTATATTTAGATTATGGTTTAGCTGTCATAGTTAAAAGTCAATCAGTAGCCTAGATAGGTGTTACTAGGGACTTGGATTTGAAATTAATGTATGTTGTTGAGGTTTAAGGTTTTGTTCTCCTTTAGACTGATTATTAAAAAATACAGATTGCAGAGTTTATCTAAAAATTTTGTGCTGTTGATTTACTCTGTGGAGTTGTTACTTCCACTGACAATGTGTATTTGCAGATTGTTCACTTTATCACATCTTGAAACCTAATGTGTTGAGTCTCTCTTTTTTACACAGGTTAACATTAGCAGAATACCATGAACAGGAGGAAATCTTCAAACTCCGACTAGGTCATCTTAAAAAGGTAAGAACTAGTTGCAGCAAAGGCTTTTTGTGCAGTATTCTGTGAACGAGAGCATTTCTCTGTAGAGGTCACTGCTTGTTTGATCGTCAAGAGGGTTTTGTGCTTGGAAGGGATAGCCTCGATTTTGTAATAATTTTTTCAGTGTGGTGGTATTCACGAAAGATGTTCTTTGCTTCAATAAATAGATTTCTGTGTCCTTACGGTTAAGATTTCATGCAGAGTTCTGCTCTTTTGATACATTTTCTGTCACTGTGACCTGCCTGGTGCTGGACTCTGAATGTGCATGACATGGGGGAACAGCAAGGAATGGACCAAGGGGAGAAAATTATAAGAGCACAACAAAAAAAATGCAACAGTCAAAAGACTTTCGCAGTTCTTTGCAGTATTGAGTAACCAACATTATCAGTCCAATAAAATCTCTTGGGCTGTTGCAAACCAGTCCTGTTCAGGCAGCTGCAATGCACATTTGTTCTCAAATACCTTGGCCTCAGTAGGAACTGTACCTGCAAGTGAGGTTATATTTAGATAAGCTGTTGGTTACCTTGAAAGTGATTGCAGTGACCTATAAATAAGTTTTCTGGGACACTTCAACAGATGAAATACTGGGACAAAAAGTAGGTATCTTTTGCCATTTCCTGGTTAGGTGTGATCTCTGCTAAGGCCAAGGAGTTTTCCTTTGGAAGTGAACCAAAGAGGAAGCAAATGTCTTGCTGGAGTGCTGCTTCTTTTCTCAGGTGGTGCTCCAGCTCTACATTTAGTTTTTCTCCTGTAATCTTGACACACAAGCAGAATGCAAGGCCTCATTAATGCCTCCATACTCCTTGTTATTTTCTGTGGAGGGGAAAGCTACTGCACACCTGGAATCTGCTGGCAGTTTGCCCATTATGCTTTATTGACCTGTGAACAAAGAGAAGTGATACGGGCAGGGGAATGCTGCAGGCGTGCTGGCTGCACAGCTCTCACATGGCTGCAGGGGATTAACTGCAGGTCCATGTATGCTGGCATGTAATGTTGGCACCCTGGAATGGAGGAATCCATTTGTAAATGGACCTTAATGGAAAATGAAGTAATGTGTTGGGATCGTGGCATTGTCTGAAGCTGCGCTTATCCTTCTCCACTTTTGGAAACTGGCTCATTCTTTATGTCTAAAAATAGAACCAGTTGGAATGGGAAGGAGCAGAGTCACAAGACAGATGGGTAATGGTGTCCCCTGAGTCACATACACAAATTATACTGCTCAGGGAGCACGTTTGAATTGAGGTTTGCAGCCCTGGCCACAGTGACATGAATTCATTCTCATGTTGTTTTTGAGGGCACCAGAACTTGCAGCTAGACAAACACTATGTCAGAACTTCCACATGGCATTGAGGAACACTGACATGTTTGAGCAGTTACCACTAGTAGAACATAATGTCATTCTCTCACACTTCCCATCCTGTCCAGACGCGCTGCCCCATCTCACATTGGCATCATGACATCCCTGCTCTTACTGCTGAGGCTGTCTTCTTTCTCTTGTCCCACCAAAACTGAAATTCCTTCAAAAACAGCTGCAGTAGCACTAACTCAGGGAAGGAGCAAGACCACAGCAACAAGGCTTCTTAATTACAGAAAGCATTAGAAACAAGGAGGTGTAAAGATGTGTCTCCTCCTGTCTGTGTAGGTGTGAACAGAATTACCCAGTCAGTTTTCATTCCTGTTACTTGCCACCTGACTGCAAATTGAACCTGACCATCTCTCTGATCTCCCAGACAAGTTTTGTGCCAATAACCTCTTCAGAAGTGGATTTGCATTTGTGTTTCCATAAATCAGGTGGAAACACTACCTGCAGTACCTTACAGAGTGTTGTGTTTTCCTTTTGGTTTTTCCTTGTGCAGGAAGAAGCAGAGATCCAGGCAGAGCTGGAACGGCTAGAGAGGGTTAGAAATCTGCACATCAGGGAATTGAAAAGGATACACAATGAAGATAATTCACAGTAAGTACATGGGATTCAGGGATGAGAACTTAAAGTTATTTTTTATTTGTTCTCTTCATAATGAGAAACAATCTTTTCATAATGGGAAACACTTAATCCTTTTAAAATTGATGTTAAAACTCAATAGTCACTTGATTGTGGGGTGGTACAGTTATAGTTTGAAGTTCTGTAAGACAAAGGCTTCCAAGTGCATCAAGGTACCATTAAATAGTCTTTCATTGATGCAGAGTGATCAAATAGCATCAAAAGTGTCGGTCATTAACACGATTGTAATATTTCTCTGTCTGAAAGAGAAAGCGTTATTTCTTAGCTGTGAAGTAGCTGTGATCTATTGTGCAGAGGATTTCATTATTTCTGTCTTCTTAAACTGTCTTTCTCACCAGATTTAAAGACCATCCAACGCTAAATGATAGATATTTGTTGCTACATCTTCTGGGTAGAGGTGGCTTCAGTGAAGTATATAAGGTAACTTGGAAGTGGCAATCTGGCATAATCTGGATCTGCGGGAAGCAGAATTTTTACACTTTTTTTCTCAGTGCTGTGTGGGTTATGGAGGGAAAAAGGGAGGACAAAGCTCATGGTGCATCTGGCTTGCATTAGACATCAGAGTTGAGATTTTCAGGTGCTGGCCTTGTCCTCAGAGGTCAAATTTCCTTCAAATGTGTGTCAAAAAATGTTGTACCAAGTCTTCAATTGTTGTTAGGACAGAGAAGCAAACCACTTGTTTCTTCAAATGCTACGTACAAATACCTGCAGTGTCTAAGCCTTACTGAGATGGCACAGCAAGTCTGAACATCTCTGTAAACAAGAGAAAATAGCTCCAATAATAAGAGCAAAGCCTGTACTTCCTGGGGATGTAAAGCTTTGTTTCTTGTGTCTTCATTTTACCCTCTGAAATAGCAGACGGGGGGGGGGGGGCAGTGTGTGTGTGTACTGTTGGGAATTCCTTAGAGCTGAGGATTCCTGGCATGTCAGCACTCTTGACAGCCAAGACCTGGGATGCTTTGGTGCTTGCTATTTGACTATTTCACTTAGAGCCATTCCAGTTCTCAATATTCCCTATCTGTACTCAGAAGTTTTGAATTCATGTTGAATTTGGCTAGAATGGAAATAATTGTGCCAATACAAATATTGGAAACTTCGTGGTGCTTTATTATTTTGATGCAGCACAACAGTGGGGACCTAAACTAAGAGGACTAGACTGTTCAGATGGGGGGGAAAAAAGGAGTGTGAGCTGTGTGCAAGTACTTTGAGCTCCTTTGCTGACTAAGCAGAAAGTTTTGGCTCCACAGATGGAAGCAAGAGGGTATGAATGTTTCCTACCTGCCTGCTCTTAAGAGTTATAACTGTTATTAAAACAAAGAAATGCTTAGCCCTTCTTCTCCAGGGTCTTGGCCAATCTATTAAGCATTAAGAATTAAGTAGACAACTTTTGAGATGAACACACATTATGCCTGTTTGCTTACCGCAGCATTTTGTCCTGTCCTGGAAATTATGAGCTATTGCTGCTCTCAGGCAAGGTAGAAGATTTCTGCATTGCTCCTTGAGTGCAATTTCAGAGGTCCATTCTTTAAAGACTGTTTAAATAATAAAAAAGTGGAGGTAAGAATAAAGCACAGGATCACACAGCTCTGCCATTGAATTCTCCAGCTTTTCTATGTGCTGAAACATTATGCTCCAAGTTGGAAAGCTGAGCTACATGTGTGAAACAAAGCATTGGAAAATGTTCTGCATTTTGGTGGTTGTTTTTTATTAACACAAGTGTAGAAAATTAATTTTGGACTTTGGGAAATAATGGCAGGGTCTTTCCCAGGATAAAAACTGTCTATATTTTGGTCATTTGGTCTTCCTGGTCCCTTTGTAGCTCTGGTAGTAAAATGTCAAAATCAATGCAGCGTGAGTTAGATTCTGTGGGGAAGTCAGATCGAAGCACAGAATATTCAGTTGTTTCCAGAGTTGCTTAAATTCGTTAGTGAAACTTACTACATAAAAATGTGGGTTTGCTTTTCCCTCACTATGTTGTAATGCTGATTTCCTGGGTGGGGATATTGGTTTATTAGAGCTTGTCAGCTTTTGCAGTGTTACCTTGAGCCTATGATTCCTACTGATTTTCAGCTCTTCTCTCTGCAGGCATTTGATTTAACAGAACAGAGATATGTAGCTGTGAAAATACACCAGTTAAATAAAAACTGGAGGGATGAGAAGAAAGAAAACTATCACAAGTAAGTGAGTTTGTAAAGCAGCCAGACATGTTTTCCGGTTCCTCCTGCATTTGGTTATCCAGTGCCTGTGAACAGGCTGCCAGTTTTTTCCTGTGTTTGCCACATTTCAAAAGCTACTTTCTGTCCCAGTAGCTACTTGCAGAAGTTTTGGTCAGATTAGAAATGTTCTAAATGTGTGCATACACACAGAGAGTTTTGTATGAGCCATGTGGCTCTGCATTTTAAAGCACCAGCTCTGTGGGGAAAGTGCTGAAGTGGCTTCCCTCTGAAATGTTCAAGCAGTTTCGTGGGAAATGGTTTTTCCTGCCCATCTTTCAGGTACACACCTGCATTGTGCTCCCTGGAAGTCATCCCCCTTCCTGTTTCCTAGAATAAGTGATCCTAATTGTGTCTTTCCAGTACCTGAAGGGAGCCTGCAAGAAAGCTGGAAAGAGACTGTTTACAAGGGCCTGGAGTGACAGGACAAGGGGGAATGGCTTCAACCTGACACAGAAGCAGGGTTAAATTAAATTTTAGGAAGAAATTTTTTACTGGAAGCCTTTTGCTGTTGGTAACTCTTGCTCCCTAATGCCATGGGTTAGCTAATTCTGCAGAGTGACAGCTGAGCCTCCTCCATAGGACTTCCAAGATAAAGCTGTGTTCTTAACTCCTCAACAAGTCACTGGGACAAACCAAGCTGAATTTGAAGCCTGGAAATTAGGCGGCTAAGCATCATGGAATTCTTCTAGAACTTGCTGATTTTTGTATTCAGCTATCTTGGATCTCTTAAGGATTTATGAGATTGTTCTATTTTGGCAAGCAGTACTATTAATCAAGATGAGTTATTTTGTAGCATTGCCAGGGTTGGAGCTGCACTCTGGTTCTGTGATTTGCAAGATCTGTTCTGTGCAGTTCCTCCTTCACTTGCTTTTTCTGAAGCTGTCTGAGGAACGTGCATGGGCTTGATTGAAGCTGGATGCTGTGTGGTATGTCTGGATTCAGTATCTGGAGAAATTAGACTTAAGTCACTTGTATGACTAATGCTCAGACTTTGCTGTTTTCAGACATGCGTGTAGAGAGTACAGAATTCACAAAGAACTGGATCACCCTCGAATAGTTAAACTATATGACTACTTCTCACTGGATACTGACTCGTAAGTTGTGTTGCTCTGTCCTTTCCCATGGTTTGACCTATTCACTAAAGGCAAAGTATTTAAAACTTTCCAGGAGAGTCCAGAAAGTGTCCACACCAATGTTAGACTTTACTGCAGAGATAACCAAGGTGTACTTCCAGCATACGCTGGTTTTCTAGAGACTCCAGCTCACAAACCAGTGTGGCGTATTCTGTCAGATGTGGTGCTTTACTGGTAAATCCTGCTCTTGGTCCTGGGCAAATGCCACAGCTGATACAGCTTTCAGCCTCTGGGTCTTTAATGGGGGATCTCTGACCTTTGTACTGTTGAGCATTGAGGCCTGTGCTCCTGGTAACTTACTTCTAGAAAGGGATTAAGAGGCTGAGGGACTCTTAATTTAAATATTGGCCAAATAGGTGAGTTACAGACAAGCAGTAACAAAGTGTTCTGGTTTCTATCAGGTGCCTTAATTGCAATAACTCATGTTTTTCTTTCAGGTTTTGTACAGTGTTAGAATACTGTGAGGGGAATGATCTGGACTTCTACCTGAAACAGCACAAGCTAATGTCAGAGAAAGAGGCACGATCCATTATCATGCAGATTGTGAATGCTTTAAAATACTTAAATGAAATCAAACCTCCCATCATACACTATGACCTTAAACCAGGTATGCTGTGCTGACATGCTTAAGGATGCTAAGGAAATGTAATGGGTTACAAGTAATATGAGGAAGTTTCCTTTGGTCAGAGAGCAAAAAGAAGACAGGGTTGCCTGGGAAAGCTAACTTGCAACAAGAAAAAAACAAAATGCACAGAACATTTGGAAAATGTGGAAAGGGTGTTGTCTCCTGGAATTGCAACATAAAACAAAGAGGTGTAACATTGTTAAGAATGAGCCCTTGAACCCTGAAGTGGCTGTGTTCGTTTTCTTAATGTCTTGCTTGTATTCTGCTGTTGCAAGTTTCTGTTATTGCTTCATAAAGGTTCCTACCATTACTGGTGTGCTTCATGTTCCCATTCTTCTGGCTTATTCTTTCTGTAATCATCTGGCTGAAAATTTGATGGCAGAAGCTAATTTTGAAATGTTCTTTTTTTCATATTGTGTGACAGCTCCCAAAGCTGAGGACACACAGTCAGACTGCTCAGGTCTGCCTTTGAGTTAATTCAGTTACATCTGCTGTGAAGAAGATCCTCCCCAAATGGTGGTGTATATTTTCCTTCTACCATTGGGGCAGAGCCACAAGGGGGAAAATGGAAATGCTCTGTTTTGGGATGATGCATATTGGCTACATAGCTTTTTTTCTAGTCCAGTAAATTCATCCGTCTCTTTGGGCAGTTATCCCTGGCTTGTCTCCCTGTACTGGTGGCACCTCATCATCATTGTGTAACTGGTTTGTGATGTGGTTTGCTGTATCAGCACGAGGAATGTGTACAGGAGATGGTGCTGTTGCACTGGTTGTAGTGACCCCGTTTCCTCCCTGGCTGTTCCCAAGTTGTCTGAGCTCTGCCTGCAGCTGCCTAGAGCTGTGATTCATCCACTGCCATCACACACGGTTCTGCTACTTTATTGTAGGCTTGGAGAAAAACAGTGATGATCTGACTTCTTGATGGGTTTACAAAAGTCTCTTGCCTAAGCAGTAATTGTCCTTTTTGGGCTTAGAAAGTCACTGGGGAGCACTGCCAGGAAGGAGAGTTTCTGGAATGTTGAGAGGACAGGGCAAGTCGGAACTTCTGGGCAGAATGAGTCATAACTGTGTATGTGTACTTCTCTCTTTAATCCTCCTTTTTGACCTGCCCGTCCAACAGGACCTTTGGGAGGGGTCAAAACAGGCTGGGCTTGAAGCTCATTTGGCTAACAGGGCTCAGGATCTGGAGGCTCCAAGCAATATGAGGTCACTGGGTCATTCAAGATGAGCAGATCAGCTCTAGCACTTGGCGGTCTCCAGTTGTCTCTGAAGTTCAGGGTTTTGAGAGTTAAAACATCTGGTGCACCTCACTGTAGGTCCCTTGTCCTTGTGCAGTGCAGGGCTCAATGCAATTTTATTCTTGCTAAATGTGTATCCTAAGGGCGTTTTCCTTCCTTTGTCTAGGTAACATTCTTCTAGTCAATGGTACTGCATGTGGAGAGATAAAAATCACAGATTTTGGACTTTCCAAAATCATGGACGATGACAGCTACAACTCAGTTGATGGCATGGAGCTGACGTCGCAGGGGGCTGGTACTTACTGGTAAGCGATGCCTGGGACACTTGCAAGTTAAGATCAAGAACAGTTTATAAACAGCTTTGGATGTGTGTCAGCTCTGTGTGTGCTGCCATTGTCTGTGACAGCTTGACACACTGGAGGTTTGAGACCCTGGAAACTGCTCTTGTTGTCACACAGCTCCTTTTGAGGCTGGCAGCATTTCACTGTTCAGTAGGTCAGTGTTTGAAAACCCACTCATATTCAAAGGGTTGGTGAAAAGCTGCATATGCTGCTGAGATAGCGAGCTCCAGAGTGGGGCTTGGCTGCTCCTTCACAGTCCAGAGTGGCTCTGTCTCACATCTTAAACAAGAACAAGGGGAATACTGTACCTGTTTGGAAATTCAGGTGCTGCATCAGGGAGATGAAAAGAGTATTCCTCTGAAATGAGGAGGTGAAAATCCATAGTTAGCTCTCAAAAAAGATGTAAATCTCACAGTGTTGTCTATAGCCAGAGCTTCACTTGAGTGTCGTGTTTTCAGCAATTCTTTTATCTTCTGTGCCAAGTGTCACTGTATCACCCTTGGCTGAGAGCAGACCCTTGGTGAGTGCCACCGAGTGTGACTCAGATGTCACCCAAGCTGCAGACTGTCACCATGGGCAACAGAACATTTGTTGGGGCATTCTGTGTTGTACAGCTTTGTTCTGTTCCTAAAAATGAAACTAGCTGTACCCTGAGTGAAGCTGAGTGTCTTTAACTGGGACATGGCGTATGGGGTTGTATTTCTAAAAATATGTATTTTGGCTGTGTGCTTTCATTGTGGAATTGTTGGCCAAGCCCTTTCAACAGCAAATAGCAGTTCTGAAGGTAAAAGAGAATGGGCTTGTTTTACGTACTCTGGTGAAAAGAAACTGACTGTGCTGAACTAGCTCAAAACACGAGTCTCTGGAGAGTCCTTGGGATCACTGTTCCCAGAAGGAGTAGCCAGCCATTGGTGATCTTGGCCCAGAGATGCACGGGAGTGAAATGGGACCCTTGAGTCCCAGGCCAGTATTTCATCATAGAATCTTCTGTTCTAAAGGAAATGATGGAAAATACTTGAAACTGCTGTTCATAACTTCTTAACGCTTCCTTCTAATCAGGTATTTGCCACCAGAATGTTTTGTGGTTGGGAAAGAACCTCCAAAGATTTCAAATAAAGTTGATGTCTGGTCGGTGGGAGTCATCTTCTATCAGTGTCTCTATGGCAGAAAGGTAAGAAGGTGCTTAATTCCTTTTCGTAGTGGCGTTTTCCAAACCTTTTTGGAGGCAGCCCAGGCTTCTGCTTCCTTCTCCACAGACTTAGAATGTGCTCCCTTGTCTCCTTGCCATCAGTTTCAGGGCAGAGCCCATGCTAATGGAAGTGGGGAGCACAGACTAGGCTGTGTTGTGCTTTACCTTTGGCATTTCCTTCAGAAAAGACATTCTGTAGAACATCTCTTTCCACTGGGCATGTTCCCACTGAGGCCCTTTTGGGCAGGACAGGTGTGTCATTCATGGTCTGAGGTTTTTTGGTCTGGTCTTGGCTGTGATACTTTCAATGCCCTGAGTCTTTGTTGCCCTTGATGGCTGCAAGTGTTCAGGGGGAAAAAAGTAGGTACAAAGACCCACTTAAGAAGCTTTTAGGGTGGCTTTTGAAAGGGAAAAGTGTGCATCAGGAAAAGGTGATTTGTCACGAGAAAAGGTAGATTTTTTTAATGACAACAGGAGAGAGGGTGGAGAAGAGAAAGGATTCCATGGGCTCTCGTTTTCAGTAGACCCTGGTACCCAAGTGTTGTGGAAGCTGGGGCTGACACACATGTGCTGCTCAGTGCTGTCAGTCAGGCACATGGAACCAGCCCAGCAGAGATGAGTGGGTGAATCTCTGCCGGCTCAGATGGGTGACAAATGCTGTAACAGACCCATGAGGTCTGGGAGCAGCTGGAGATCCTTGCTGGCCAAGCCAGACATGTTCCAGCTTGATCCCTTTTGTTCAGTTGAGTGTGGGAGCAATGCGTCCTGGTCCTCTGGTATCCACAGCACCTTCCCAGCAGTTGTGGGCTGCTTGCCTGGAAAAATGCTGATGTCAGGTGATGATAAACAGCAGAGCTACGGGTTCTTTATGCCTGTCACCAACCTTTAACAACTTTTTTCTTTCTTTTGGTAGCCCTTCGGTCACAACCAGTCACAACAGGATATTTTGCAGGAGAACACAATCCTGAAAGCTACTGAGGTGCAGTTCCCTCCAAAGCCAGTAGTCACACCGGAAGCAAAGGTAAATCTGCTTGAGGGTCAGTGAGCACAGGCAGTTCCAGCCTCCTGATTTCCATAAAACCAGCAGGAATCCTGTGTTTAATGCTCACCTATCACACAGTGATCAGTGGCTTTGCATGTCCCATCCTTGGAGGTGTTCAAGGCCAGGCTGGATGGAGCTCTGAGCAGCCTGATCTGGGAAAGGCGTCCCCTGCTCATGGCAGGAAGGTTGGAATGACATGAGCTTTAAGGTCTTTCCAACCCAAACCATTCTGTGATTCCATGATTACTGCAGCTGTCTGGCTGAGCACTGAACACCAGGTGCCTCTGCCTGTGCTTCTCCTGGTGCAAGATGAGCTTTGGTGCTGTGTCTAGGAAGGAATTTCAGCACTGGGGTTGTTGTCATGTTGGCCCCACTCCCAAAGAGTCAAAAGCTTCCTGTTTCTGTCATAAGAAACTAATGCTTACTTTGGCTTTGGGGTACTGCAGGCATTCATCAGGCGGTGTCTGGCCTATCGAAAGGAGGACCGGATAGATGTCCAGCAGCTGGCCTGTGACCCCTACTTGCTGCCTCACATCCGCAAATCTGTATCCACAAGCAGCCCAGCTGGAGCTGCAATTGCATCAACCTCTGGATCATCCAATAACAGCTCTTCAAACTGAGACAGAGTAATAGGCCAAAAACTGCTTGAGAAACCGGCAAAAAGACTTTCAGAAACACCTTTGGAACAGAGGAATCCACAAGGGTCTCAAGAAACCTGTACCAGGTGCTTTTTTCTCTTGCTTTTTTCCATCCATAGAGCATGACAACATCAACTCTCATCAAGAAAACCTTCGGCATCTAGCCCAAGCCATGTGGATAGGAGATGGCTTGAGGTTTATCCAGTCAGTGACCACAAAAGGGTGGCTGCTCTGAGCAAGGAGGGGAAACTGAAGAAAAAATACAGAAAGACATGGTTCCATGTACTGTGAACTTCTGAACATGCAGCCTTGGGGAATCCAGGACGCCGTGTGTGCTTCATATGAAGAATGTGGACTTTGGAAAAAAGACTGGGCTAGTCCAGTGTTGATATTTAAACATTGTTCTTTTTCTTTTAATAAAGTTTAGGTAACATCTCCTGAAAAGCTCGAAGCACCAAGGTTCAGCTGGGGATGGTATATGACTCTTTGCCCTTTGGAGGGGAAAAAAGTTGATCCTGCCTGTTCATGGCACTAGAGTTAGTGTTTTACCCCTAATTAATTTCAATTTTTTAAAAATAACAACTTTTTGGAAGAAAACAGTTTTCTGGTCTCAGTGAAACCCGTATTAGCAGGTTTGTGGCAGTGTCCATTCTGCAGCTGGTGCAGCTTTCTGCTCCTTTGGGGTGGCCTCTTAGGAATGATTCACCTTCTCAGGAGGGCAGTGAAGCCCTGGGAGAACAGGCCTGCATCACTCTGTGGTCAGAGTGGGTCACAGCTCAGGCTGCCATAAGGTCTTAGCTGTTGATCATCACTCTCACAACAGTTGCACCTTTTTAATGCGTTGAAGTGCTGTTGTTTTTGCAGACCCAGCCCAACATGCTCACACCGAGCTCTCCACACTTGTGAGCCTGATCGTGGCTGGCAGGCAGAGAGCAGGCAGGGATCGGAGCACAGCTCAGGTGTCACAGGTGTCATCTGTGCCCAGACAGCTCTCTACTAACCCTGGTTCACGTTAGAGCTTTCTGAAGCTGCAGGCTTGTCTGCTCTTCTCTGTTTGGGTGACTTGGCAGCAAAACTTCCTCTCTCCCTTAACAATTTTCAAACTTGCTGACTCATGAAACTTGCTGCCATCACTGCATCCGATTTCAGATGGGAAGGAATGAGATAGTGTTCTTGAGAGGAGCAAACACCCGAATTATTGTCTCCCTCCTATAATCTGCCTGGTGGGGTCTTGTACCTTCAGCGGGATCTGCCTGCTGTGAAATGGGAGCCTCCCACTCCTTTTTATTCCCACACTGAAGGAAAACTGAAAAGAAAAAATGCAGCACTTGAACATGTGGCAGCCAGGTTGGACTGCTCCTAACATGTGGCAGGGGTTCTTACCCAGAATATTTAAAATGCAGTGTTTAGGAGCAGGGTTTGTCCCAGGAGGGAGATGAGTGCTGTACTACTGCAACTCAGGGTGGTGGTTAAAAACCAAAACACCCTGTGCACACTTCCCAACCCAACCCCTGGACCACTGTGGGCTGGGGGATCCTTTGTGGGATAACTCCAGGATTGTACCCACAGCTGTGGCAGCCTGTGGGCTGTTTGGGTGGCTTTGTTACCCCAGTGGCATCTCCTGGCAAGTGCTGTTCTCCATCATGCACTCAGAACTGCCACTTGTCCGCCTTATTGTACGCCATCATCTGCAAACACTGTGCTTAAACCTGATCAGGAACTTGTTAATTGAGAAATGGAGCAGTCTGTTGGAATTAAGCAACAGGCCAGGGAAGTGGACAACTCTGCTGCTTTGATTTTTCTTACTATTTTTGTAGTGACTCTTGGGCTTTTATTTGGATTTACTCCCTTGCAGCTGCATTTAAGGTGATGTCTAAACCTGCAGTGTTTTAGACAAAGAGTAGAAATACTGCATCTTTAAATCCTCAGCCATCCTCTCTTAGCCCTTTCCATGCCTCCTGCTCTAAGCCAGAAGTTAATTGTCCAGCAAGCAGCTTCAACATGTTTATTCAGCCTCTGTCAGGAGAAATCAGGGTTGGTGCTTCATCTGCTTTGCCGAAACTGGTGATTTGGTATCTGTCCACATCGGGGAGAATTCTAAAAGGGTTTTTTCTATCCTGCTCCCATTGTTTCTTGGCCATCCAGTGTGTGTATCTCTGTGGGTGTGATTAGTTTTGTGTCAGAAGCATTTATTCCTGCTGTGCGACACCCATCCAGGGCCAGGGGACAGTGATGGCCTTTCGGGGCTGAAAGGGAAGAACCCTGGTAGAATTCTGGCTGCAACACTTCCCTTGTTAAGATGGGTTTCACTTCCAGTAACAGACCCTATTGCCACACTGTTCATTTACTTAAAGTGTATGAAGAATTTGTAACTTAAACCAGGCCAGACTGTTTTGGCTCTACCCAACAGATGAGACATGGATATTAAAATAAGTTTTAAGAAACTGATTTGCTTGGCTTTTACTGTTTTTCTGCTCTTGGCATTGGCACGAGCTCTCTTGCAGTGGCTGCACAGAGATGGCACAGGACAGGATCAGGAAGGATGGAGGGAAGGGGGCATTCCATAGCTCAGAGCAGTGAGATCTCTGCATCAGACGGGGAATTGCTGAAAACTACCAAGTCACTTAATTACTGGTGTTGATCTTGTCCTGGAACATAAATTAGAAAGCTGAGGTGGGTTTGTCCGTCATTTCCTGTAGAGTAGCAGCTGCCTTTAGAATCCCTGTATATTGAGGACATAAAAAACCCCACCTTTTCTGTTGATGCAAATCTGTGGGTCACAACCCCCCATCCGCTCCCCAGCCCATGGACACCCGAGTCTCTCCTCTCAGTCACCCACAATAACCAACCACACTGAGCAGTGACGAAAGGCAGCTCCTTTAATTTCTTGGGGCTAGGCCTTGGCAGCTTTACAAAAATACACAACAGAAAATGAAAAAGGACCTTGGTGGCTGAAGATGTTGAGTCTGTATCCGGACTGATCACTGGGGAGTGCCGGGGCCCGTGGTGCATCAAGCTCCTCTACAGGCACGGCGGGGCTGCTGTGCCGGGCATCCCCCAGGAGCCAGGGCCGTACCTGCCCCCAGCGCTGCTTCCTCAGGTGAACAGTCACCAGGCCCCAGGTTACTCTGCAAACCTGACCCGACCTTCGCTGTGCCCAAAGTCAAACTCAGTGAGTGCAAGTGAAACCAAACACTGAGCGAGCTCAGCTCCCTCCCTGCTGCTGCAGTCGATCATTTTTCAGCCCCCTGGTCTGGTTCAGATGATGTGACACAGATTTGGGCCAGGAGAGGCAGCAGTGGTGCTTCAGTAGCATCAGCAGAATCACCACTGTCCTGCATCACCCATGCAGGGGCATGTGCGGGACACACTGACACCTGCAGGATCAAGATTCACCAAGGGGCTGCCTTGCTGGATGCTTTGCCTCCTACATTTGCAGTTGGGAGTTATGCTATAAATGAACTTCCCTCTGCTAAATGGGCCAGTCCCAGTTTATTTTGTGACCTGGCAAACCCTCAGTGTGAGCTTTGCAACCGCTGCCAGTGTCTGCCTGGGGTCTGCTGCTGGAGGATGTTGCTTTCTGGGTGCTACACATGCTTGGCTCAAGCAACTTCAGCCTAAACCTTCCCACTCCCAGCATGGTGGAGAAGAGGAGACTGGAGTGTGCAGGAGCAGAATTGGGCACAGCCCTGACTCCCAGCCAGCCCGGACCTACCTTTGCTACCAAATGCTGATGCATCTTTGCACTGAGACTGATTTTCCACGGCTGCACATGGCTCTGCCTGTGGTCTCTGCTTCTCCCTGGCCCCAGCGCTGCCCTTGGGGGCAGCTGGGTGCCCCCCCGGCCATCACCCTGGGTGGGGGCAAAAGGCCAAACAAACATAGAGCAGCTCAGCCTCCCGTCACTACATTCACACCCAGGAATAGGCTCTTGGCCACAAGGACACTATTGTCTGTTCTGGGAGCGGGCCTGAGACACGCTCCCATTCCATGCTTTAGCTGCGTGGGGGTGTGAAGGCTAGGAGAAGCTGCTGGCATGTGCTCCTCCACCAGCTCTGTGTGCTCTTCCCTGCTCCTCTGTGCTCCCAGCCTGCATCTCCTCCTGGGATGGGTTACTGCAGTCTTTCTTCTTCTCCTTCCATCCTTCAGCTGCAGACTGTGTTTCACTCACTCTGTTGCTATTCATTTCCAAACACATCAGTGAAGGGGAGGCTCAAGTGCTTCGAGCTGATTCAGGAAAGCCTGAAAACAGAGGTTATCCACCATCTGCCCACCAGTGTGGGATGACCTCCACCAGCCCCCAGGCAGCCCTGGCCAGGAGCTGCTTTCCCATCCTCTGTTGCTTGGGCTGCAGGGATGGTGCAGAGCAGTGCCATGGTCCAAATGGAGGTAAAACACAGGGATGGAGATAAAAACACAGGAAATAAGTTAAAAATGCAGGGATGCTGTGGGCAGCAGCAGAATGAAGACAGGGAGATTCAGCCTCATGTTCAGGCCAGATCTCCCATCCCCACCTGTGCTGCCCTGGGGAGCACCAGCAGCAGAGTTATAAGGTGATTGGCTCTGCTTTGCATTCAGAGGAAGAAAAAATCCAGAGCTCTGCTCAGCCCTGTCCTCTCCCGACCGAAGGCGCCAGCTGCGTGGGAGCCACGAGCACGCGCTGCTGTGTCGGCAACTGCCTTGCTCCTGGCTCAGCTCCGCATTGGGATCAGGACTCCCAACCTGCTTTGTTCAGCATTGGCTCATCCCAGCTCCTGCTAATCCTGAAAATCCACGAACTCACACCCAAACCCAGGAGAGTGGCTGGGATTGATGCCAAAACCCCTCCAGGCTAAAGGAACTGGTGAGGGATGGAGGTGGAAGGGCACATGCCCATGCCAATGAGGTAAGGCAGTGGCAGAGGTGGAAATGAAGCACCTGGGGCCAACTGGACCGTGCTGCTCTTGCTGGAAAGGGCCAGGGAACAGGGTGAGATCTCTGCTCTGTGGTCCCATACCCGCTTCTGGCAGGAGGAAGATGCCGTTCAGGATGTGCTGTCCTCCACTACTCTCCAGCTGCTTTCCCTCCCCACTCTGCAGCCCAGTTCTGCCAATTTGCTCTTGACTCATGCAGAAGAAGTGTTTTTCTAAAAGGCAAATTTCTTGTAAATGCCTGGAATTTCTCTCTGCCCCTTTCCAGGAGCCCTCCAGGGGAAGCCAGGCAGGAAGGAGAGGCAACAGGCTCAGAGGGCAGCACTTCTCCCTGGGCAGCCCCCAGCCTTGTCCCGCCCCCGCTGCGGAAGGCCAGGATCTCGGCACTGGCCCTCACAGGGCTGGAGCGCCCTGAAATTCCTCATGGCAGCTCCAAGTGAGCACATCTGGTTTTAATATATTTGCAGCTTGAACTTGCCTGACTTTTCAGGACTGCAGGAGAGAGAGCAGCAAAGAGCTCTGAAAGCTGCCGTGTGGGGCACCCACAAAGGGACCCCCTTTGCAGTGCTAGGAGACAGCAAAGTTGGGAAGGAGGTCAGGGGGAATGGGGCTGACCAAGCACATTAAGGGACCCTGGCAAAGCTCCATCTGCTCCTTGCAAGACGGTTGCAAGGTTGGGTTGGAGGCAGGGAAAAGGCCCTTCATTTTGGCCAGGATCCCTCTACCCACAGCTGAGCCTCGAGCAGAGCCCGGGCTGATCCTAAACATCATGTTTCAGCTCCTGGGGGAGGAGCACAGGAAGCAAACAGGAGGTGCCTCCCTGTCACTCCCTGCTCGGTGGAGCCTCAGCCACGAGCACGGAGACCCATCCCACAGTGTTGAACCCTCAGGAGCATCAGCATGGGCCTCCGATGACAACCAACATCCCAGGGGCTGTGGAGGAGCTGAGCCCCCGCATGGTGTCCCCAGGCGTGTCTCCAAAGGGAAGGGTGCAAATGCAAAGCTTGGGGATGAGTCCCTTGCTGTACCCCCATGGGGTTCTCTACCAAACCCCCCATCCCAGCGAGGAGATACCCATCACCCTTGCTGCCTGCAATGCAAACCCTGGAGCTTAGAGAGGGAGCTGGTCTGGCTGTTCCTGCCTGTCTCAAACAGAGAGAGTGACGTGGCCATTCCCTGCTGCTGCTGCTGCTGCTGCTGCCAGCGCAAGGGAGAAGGAGCCAGCAGACGCCAAGACGGCCTCTTCCCCAAGCAGTGACCTCAGTGCACAGCGCCTGCCAGGTGGGTGTTGATCTTGGCCCAGCCAGTCCTATTTGGGGCCAGGATGAGGCCGAGGCAGCGCTGAGCTCCTGGCAGAGCCTGGCAGGTGCTGCTGGTCCCCAGCAAAGCAAAGTCCCTGACACCAGGGTCCCCCAACAGCTGCTGCCCACAGGTAGGGCTTTGCTCTCCTGGAGCCCTCAGTCCCGCAGAGAGCCGTGGGCTGGGCGGAGCACCCTTGGAAGAGCACAACAGAGCAGGACATGCTGCCTCCCTGGCCATACAATAAATAGACCCTTAGAACCTGCCAGTCCTCGGAGGTGGCTGGTGGGGTGGTCAGACCCTTCCTCCAGAAAATCTGAAGGCTATAGATGCTGTTCTCATGGTCCACAGATCCCTGAATCCTTTCCTCTAATGCCTCTAGCACAAGCAAACACCAAACGTGCCCCATGACAGCCCCAAACTCAGTAAGTCATGGGGTGCCTCACTGCAAATGAGTGCCCCAGGTCCAAATCTGGGGTTTCTCCCCCACCCCTGTGGTTGGGTCCCACTGCACATTGGCAACACATTTTGCAACTTGCTGAGCATCCTGACTGACCTGTTTTCTCCCAAGTGCTGCTGACCAGGTCAGACCTCCAGCCAAAGGCGGGCAAGTGGCTTGGATCTGTCTCCAGAAATGTTTTCCAAACGCTCCTGCAGGATGACTTTCACTGGAGCCGATGCTGTTTCACCCCATCCCACTGCAGCCCCTCCACTGTGACCACTCCCTACATGGGATGTTGCTTTGGCCAAAAAAACAGAATTTCTTTTTCCAGTTAAATGATAGATACAGGTGCTCTGACTGTGGGAATCGGCTACTGACACTGAATATCCCAAGTTCTGGGTAATCCTGGGATGAGCCCATTGCTCCGAATCAGTCTCCCCAGGCAAGGAGCTCTCCTGATATTGTGGCCAGTGGCGCAGTTGACTGCCCCTTGCACGCAGCATTGTCCCCTTGTCCTCATCTGGCAGCAACTCATTAGGGCCAGAGGGGTCAGACAGAACTGGAAACGTCCCAAGGGAAAACACATTTCCTCCCGATCCACTCTGTCGAGTAGCGACTCAACTGGTACTAAACCAGATCAGGAGGAGAGCATGCAAAGAGCTGTTGGCCCGTGTTGAAGAAATTAATTAAGAAGTGCTAATTATCTGCTAATCACACACCGCTTAGGGGCCTTCAAGACACAGGAGGCACAAGGCCAGGAAGTGGCGATGCTCCATGGGATCCAAAGCCTTTCGACTCTGCTGTGTCCCTTCCTTTGAATGGGTTCAATTTCCTTGAAAGGGATGTCAAGTTTGTCTGGGATGGGTGGAGGGTCCCACTCATGGGACTTCACAGCCCCTTCATGTCCAGCTACTGGTGTCTCAGTGGGTGGCATCCCCCTGGAATGGTCTCCAAGTTTTTGGGATAGGAGCGAGGATCTGGATGATTCCTTCCTCTCCTCTGGGCTGTCATGCTTGTTTCCTGTGACAGCCATGGAAGCCAGTGAGGTCTTTCTCTCAGTGTTGCTGCAATTAAAAAATAATCCCTGCCTTAGAAAACCAACAGCCCAGATGCTGATGTGCTTAATTAGCCCCCCCAGAGGGTTTGCATCCCCAAAGCCCATCGTGGCACCGGCCTGCAGGTCCTTCCTGCCCCGCTGGGAAACAACGGATTCCTTTATTTTCCAAAGAACAGCAAAATTGTGGCTGGCTCACACCTGTTCCTCACCCCCTCAGGGGTTTGTGCCAGCTCAGGGCCAGATCCTGCTCCCTGCTCAAGGAAGCTCTGCCATCAGCTTGGTCTCATCAGAAGTATCATCTCCCCTGAATTTGTATGGCAGAGTCTGCGTGTCAAGGACTGACTGACCCTCTCTGCACTGCTCAAATCCCAGGAGAGCTCAAGGGGGTGAGGCTTCCACACCCCCAGGGATGCTCCCACAAGAATGGGCACCATGAGCATGGCCCAAATGCACCAAATTGATGTAGAAAGCCAGGAATATGCCAACTTCCAGTGTATTCCATGTCTGCTGCCTTCTTTGGGTGGCTTTTGGGGCCATGGGCAGCCCTGCTGGAGTGGAGGTGTGAAAAAAAAGTTTAAAAGTTCTTTAAAAGTTTTAGAAAGCCTTTTATATTCACCTCCTGGATGTGGGATATACCTACATCAGATAGTAGATGTTCTTTGTCCCATGCCCTCAGCAGAGCACCAGAAGCTGGAGAGCTGCGCAGCACCCCATGGCAGGAGGGACTGGGCTTGTGATGGAAGGTGCGTGAGCTGTGTCCAACTTCAGCATCCACAGCTGGGCTGGGAGCTGCCCAGCTCTGTGCCACAGGGATGGGTGGAGGAGGATCCAGCTGGCCTGGCTGTGCTTGGGATGAGGCAACTCTACTGGGCACCCAGAGGGGCAAGCAACGATGTGTGGTGGGAGCTCATGGCAGCCCTTGGCTGCTCTCCCCGGCGAGGTGGGGTCCCACGCTGAGGACCCGCAGCGGGACACGACGCGGGGCTGGCGGCACCGTGGGCATCTCCCCTACACCCTCCGCCCCGCACCGGGGCATCGGGACCACCGGGGGTGCGGAGACGGCGGCAGGGGCATTCTGCTGGGGCAGCCAGCCATCCTCGGCCGTCTGCAGGGATGCCCTGGCCAGGCTGGGCTTCGCTTCTACCACTCCCCCGCTTCACCCCCGGACCCCCCGCCCTAGCGATGCGCTGCAGCGGGCGGAGCCCCCCCGGGCTCGGGCCGCGCCCCGCTTTCTCGCCGCCGCTGGGCCGGGCCCCAGTCCGCTGACGCAGTGTCTGAGCCCGGCGCGCACGCTTCGTTTTTTTTCTTATTTTATTTTGTAACATTTTATTTTCCCCCTTCTTTCCCTCCCTCTCCCGCTCGCGTCCCTCCTCCTCCTCCTCTTCCTTCTCCTCCTCCTCCCCCTCCCCCTCCCCCCATCGCCCTCCCCGTCCCCGGCCCGGCAGGAGCGGCAGGAGCGGCCCGAGCGGAGAGGAGCGGAGCGGGCAGCGCCGGGGATGGGGCGCGGCTCGGCGGGACCGCGGCCCGACTGCTCCCCGCTGTGCCCCCCCCTCCGCGGCCCCCTCTGCTGCCTCCTCGGGCTCCAGCTGGTGCTCGGCGCTGCGCACCCAGGTGGGACCGCGCTCTCCCTCCCTCCACTTTCCCGAGTTTTATTGTCGGAGGGAAAAGGGGGGGGCGAGGAGCCAAACCACGTCGAGGAGCCCCCCGGCCGGCGTCCCCCGGGGGAGGGGGCGGCGGAACCCCGGCGGCGGCGCGCAGGGCGGGGGCGGGCGTCTCGTTCTAACGCCGATCACATCGCTGTGGCTTATTTCATCGCGGAATGTTTTATTTGCTTTTACTACGGTTCGTTTTACTTCATCCCTCTCCGGTCGCGGTGCATTCCGCCGCGTTTTGTTTTCTCCAGTCTGGTCGCGCCGTGTTTTCTTCCCGTTCCGCCGCGTTTTCACTCCCTTTTATCACTCTTGAGTTTAACTCCCCGCGCCGAGCGGCCACGCAGCGCCGGCCGAGGCCGGCGGAAACGCTTCCGCGGCCGCGGGGGAGCCAGGGGGGCTCCTGGGCCGGGGGGCGGCCGCCGGCCCGCTGCGCTCCGCAGCCCCGCTCCGGCCCTTTGTCTCTCCGGGGTGGGCAGTTCGTGGAGCCGGAGGTCGGGAAGGGGCCGAAGGGGTTTGTTGGAGCTTTCCTCCCTCTCCCATCCTGATCCCCCCTCCCCTCTCCCGACGTGTTAATCTTATGAAGAAGTGCCCCCCTGGATCGGGGCCCGAGTGGGTATTTGCAAACTTTTTTTTTTTTTTTTTTTTTTTTTGGTAACTTCTCACGATAAAGTCAACGGGTTGGTTTTTATCTTTTTCTAACCTTGTGAAGGCACCATGAGCCAGACACTGGAGGCTCCTCTGGACGGCCCCTGAAATTGCCGTTTGAGACCCTTTTTATGCCAGAATAGTCCAGCCTAGAGCTAAGGAGCTGCTTTTGGGCCTTCCTTGAATTATTTTGGCCATATTGATAGAACTTTAAAAATTTAAAGAAAAGCAAAATTGGCGACTTTTCCCTGAAAATAACAACTGTAAGCCCTTGGCCTATTTTATTAGAGCACATTTAGCAAATCCAAAGCAGATTTCAAGTGGCAGCATAGGAGCACACTGATCCCCTGCCCCCACCTCTCCTTGCCGCCTCCTTTCCCCTCTCCCCCCAGTCTCGCAGTGCCTGGGGCTGAGCCTCCTTGCTCAAGTGGCAAACATGGGGTCGTGGACACGATGACAGTGGGCAGCAATTCCATGCCAAGCAAGGGATCAATTCTGGGATCAGAGGAGAAATTGCTTGCCTGGGAGATGGAGCAAGTAGGAAGCAATGGGAAAGGAGACCCCTGTAGCCTGGGACATTTGGAAGAGCGGTCAGGGTTTGCTGCTGTTTGTAGACATCTCAGCTGGACTTTCCACAGCTGAATTCCTGCTAGACCTCCCCATAATTTACTTGAGGGCCATGAATTCCTCCTTCTGTGGGTTTTAAGGGGGTTATTTAATTTCAGCAAGGTTTTGCTACCTTTACAGGCTGATTCTGGCTGTTTCATCCCAAAAAATGTCAGTGGGATCCGGGTCTGGCAGTCCTGAGGACAGAGGCGCCTCTGTCCCGGCTGTGAGGCGGGAGTGCAGTGGAAGCCGACCCCATGCCGGGCCTGGGCGAGGAACAAGGCAGCTTTCAGCGGCCGCCAGCCCGCAGGGCCGTGTCGCTCGTGCCTCGCTGGTGCTGAGCACCCTCAGCTCTTTCTCCTCCCCATCCCCACTTTCGGCTGCTCCTGCCCTGCATCAGTCCTGGTTCGGACCTGGTGGATGAAGGGGACAGAGGATGGCGCCAATGGAGGTGCCACATCCAGGATCCCCCAGCACCAGGCTGGTTTGCAGCTCAGACAGGATCCTCGCTGGGAGTTTGGGATCAGGATGGAGTAGTCCCAAGAGTCCCTTGTTCGCAAGGACACTTTCAGTGGGGGCTGGCCCAGCAGACAGCATTTCTTCCCCTGGGGAGCTCTTGCTTCCTTGAGAGGTTTGTGCCAAACCCTCACCTCCGGGGCAGTCAGAAAGATGGAGCAGAGCTCTTGGCAGGAGGTTTGGGGCTCCTTGCTGCAATATCTCCTCCAGCTGACCCATCTGCGTAGCATGTGGGCACCCACGTGCCTTCCCAGGGAAACTGAGGCAGCAGCTCCCATCCTGCCACGGCTGCAGGCGGGACAAGGTCCTTGTGTCAGTGCCGGGACTTGGTGCTAGATCAACTTCCCATCTCTCCAGTGCTCAGTGTAGGTCTTGCCATGTCAGCTGTGGGGCAAGAGAGAACGCAGAAGGGACCTGGAAAGAATTTACAGCCTGTAGAGCAAACAGAGCAGCCTTTGCATGAATTTCCCCCCCATTTTCCTCTTTCCAATGGAAATAACTTGTTGCATGGTAAATGCAGCCCCAAGAAATTACATCTTGATCTTCTTCAGACTGTTTGGGAGCAGGAAAAGGGGTCAGAAGTGTTAGCTTTGCTGCTGGAGCCGGGCAGGGTGCAAGGGGCAGTGAAGACCTCACCTCCACAGCGTCTGCAGCCACAGCAGCCGCTGGGACGTGGCAGCAGGGCTGGGGATGGTGCTTGCGCAAGAATGACAAGAGTGGAAAGAGATTTCATTTAACCTTCCATGCAAAACTGTCCCCTTCCCTTAAAGCTACCCAGCTGGTGTGGGGACCCCAGGAGGTTTCCCATGGGGAGGTGCTCCTTGCCGGCATGTGCAAAGGCGTTTTCAGGCGTGAGGTCCTGGTGATGGTTAAAGCCACGTTGCAGATTTTTCTCCCTGGCTTTATTTTCTCTCTGGCTGGATTTTGCACCTTTCCCTGCAGGCAGAGGCACTCTCCTTAAGTATTACTTCCTTAAGTATTTTCCAAAGAAACTTTCTGCCCCAAAATCAAAGCAAATGTGTGCTGAGGGTGTATAATCCCTCTGTACTAAAGCATATGATAAATCCATCACAGGAGGCTCTGGTCCCATGGCCTCGGTGGGTGCTCAGAGCAGGGAAGGGAAGGCTTTAGTCCAGCTCTGCCAGAGGTCCCAGTGTTACTCACTGGATCATCATGCCCTGCTCAGGTCCATGAATGCAGCTGGATCTTGGGTGGGAGTGGGTGTGGGGGCCGCCCTCCCCCCCACTCCAGCCCATCCCAAGCCAGCATTTCCTGAAGGGTTGTTTAAGCAATTTGTAAAATTTGGTTCTTCACGTGCAGTGAGGAGCAGGATTTTAATTAATCTGAACTGTGCACAGCTCGCAGAGCATCGACATTTTTCTCATTCCTAAGATTGCTTGGAGCCCAAAAGAGACCCACACAGATGCTCTTGTTTTTAAAGAACCCATCTTTACTTTCCTAAGGACTAGAAAGTGATTAGTGGATTGACTTGCAAATTCCTGGGAGCACTCTTCAGTGTAGGAGCGAAGGTTTGGCTGTTGCACCGGGTACAGGGTATTTTCCAGTATCATCTCCATCCCTTTGCTCAGTCCTGCACTGCACCTCATGCTGTCGCAATTGGGACTTATGTGGGATTTTCCATGTAAAACAGCCTTGTTTGCAGGATGGTGCAGAGGTGGAATGGACAGATTGAGCTTTTCCCATTCCTCCAGCCAAATCTAGACACGGCATCTTGGGGCTCTGCAGTAATGGCCCCGTTTGTAATGGCCATGCCATGCAGTAATGCCTGGCCTGGGAGTGCTGGGCATGAGGAAGGTGAAGGGCACCCAGTGGGAAGTTTCATGGTAAATATCATTTTAATTGAGAAAAAATACATGGGACACCAGAGGTTGCCCCTGGTGTTGCAAATGTGCTTGGGTTTGGTGAACAGGGGGGTGGGTCCCTGTCCAGAGACAGTGATACCACTGCTCAGGTAAGTAACATTAGGAGTGGTGCTGGAGAAGCAAGGGAGGAGAAATCTATGGATCTTTCATCATTTTGGGGGGAGTTTCTTTAGTAGTTTTGAAAAATTTGGTAAGTCTTCAGCCAACTGTGCTGGAAGTACCCTGTCTACAAGGATGTGTCAGGGCTGCCCTGCACATCACATCACACCACTGGCCAGTTTGCTGGCCAGGGAGTCTGGGGTGCTGGTGGGTGAGGGAGTGGGGACAGTCAGAGGAGCTGAGGCCAGAGCAGTGCTCAGGGGTGAGTGTTTGGCCACCATGTGTCCTGGGAGGGAGCCTTCACCTCTCCCACTGTGTTCTTGGTTGGTCCATTGCACTCCTCCATCCTGGCTGGAGCCCATTCAATGGATGGTGTGCTGCCTTCATCTCCCTGCATTCCTGGGGAGTTAGAACCTCTTGGCTGCAGCCTGGGCCAAGTCTAGGGGGAAATTGGGGAAAATTTCCATCCTCCTGTCCTTTGCTGAGTACCAGAGGGCAGAGTCTGGGACTCTCATCTCCCTTGTGGCCACTGCTGTGGTGAGTCCCTTGGGCTGCCCAGGGACAAGCATCCCTTCTGGAATGCATTCATTCATCTATGTCCCAGGCAGGATGCTGGGAGAATGAGCTTCTTAATGTCTGCAGAGAGGCAAGTGAAGTATGTGGCCCCTTTCCAAAACCTTTGTGAGGCAGCAGGAGTGAGCAGGGTGGTAGGTAGCCGTCATCGTCGCAGCCAAGTAAGGAGCTCATCTCGTACAGCTCCCACCATATAAACAGCAGCTTCTCTCTGGCTGCTGGGCCAGCCAAGAGGAGTTTCTCAGCTCCAAGTGCACATCCTGCTGCTCCATACCCCCAACTGGACCATCCGAAGCTTCACTTTCTTCTTTGTAGCAAGAGGTCCTTAACTCCCTGAGGTCTGTTTTTAAAAAACAGAACAACAACCACCCTCTTTTATTCTGGAGCTTGGCTTGGAGCATCCAGAGCTGCTTCTGGCAAGTCTGGCCCCAGCCGAGCCCCAGGGTTGTGCTGGGCTGGGTGAGTCTTTGGGATGTTGGGCATCATTGCTCATTTGCTGCAAACTTCTAATTTAGGAGCATCAGGGGTGGGACTTGTGTCTCCTCTCAGCTCTGGAGCTGACGGGACCAGTGCCCTTCCTGAGCCAGATGTGTCCTGGGGCTGCCAGTATGGCTGCATTTCCTTCCCTTTTATTTTTTTAGTCTGAAGTTCCTCTCTAAAGAGTTGCATCGGAG
This sequence comes from Coloeus monedula, assembly GCF_965178545.1. Taxonomy (NCBI): domain Eukaryota; kingdom Metazoa; phylum Chordata; class Aves; order Passeriformes; family Corvidae; genus Coloeus; species Coloeus monedula. Next base: position 345,683 of record NC_138806.1, on the reverse strand, counting down.
TTACTGATGCCAAAAGCAGCTGTGGGGGAGGTAGAGCCGTGATGTCCTTCCCGCAGGCTGGGAATGCTCTCGTGTCCTGTGATCACTGGCAGCAGGGATGCTCTAACTCTGCTGTTGGGAGCTCCCATAGACACAGCTGATGTTTTTAGCACTGTTTCCCATTCCTAGCTCACAGAAGGATGTACAGGCTCCTTCCTTGGGCCAAAAATTGATGCTGTTCGTGGCAATGATTTTGTTTTTTGCTCTTCTCCACACCAAGACCATAAGGATGGCATGAGCCATGCCTGGACTGACTGCTGGAGCTGGGCTTTGCTGGGAACTTCTCTCCAGGAAGGGGATTTTCCTCCAGAGGAATAATTTGTCCAGTAATATGAAATTCAAGATGGAGTTGGGGCTTTTCTGTGACCCTGCTCTATCCCTCAGCAGAGCTGGCTGGGCCTGGTCAGGGGTGCAGTCCTGGGGTCCTGCCCTCCCAAATGTCACTGGAAGGCGAATCGTCGGGCTGGTCTCCCCCCATTCCAGCAGTTCCCTCTCCTCCTCAGGGCTGTGCAAGCTGGACCCAGCTGAGGCTCTGTCAGGTGAAACTCTCCTGTGTTCCATGAGCAACGATTTTTGGTTCTTTGTAGAGTCCCAAAATGGCATGGGTTGGAAGGGTCCTTAAAGACTCTGCCATGGGCAGGGACACCTTCCACTATCCCAGGTTGCTCCAAGCGCCATCCAACCTGGCCTTGGACACTTCCAGGGATGGGATAGTCACAGCTTCCCTGGACAACCTGTGCCAGGGCCACCCCACCCTCACAAGGAAGAATTTCTTCCCAATATGCCATTTAACCCTGCTCCAGCTTAAAGCCACTGCCCTGTCACTCCAGTCCCTTGTCCAAAGTCCCTCTCCAGCTCTCTGGGAGGCCCTTTAGGCACTGGAAGGGGCTCTAAGGTCTCCCTGGAGTCTTCTCTTCTCCAGGCTGAATATCCCCAGCTCTCCCATCCTGACTGCATCTTTCTCGTCATCTTTTTCTGGGTATTTTCTTTATTCCAGGGGAATTTTTCTTCTCTGTTGCTGATCTTTCCCCCATACTTGGTGCATCCCCACCATGTTTATCATGAACGAGTTCCCACTTCCCGCAGTTTTTCACCCATCAGTGCCGTGTGGGTTTCGGAGCCACTGCTCACCCTTGGGCTGCAAAAATGGGCTGAAAAGGTGGCAGTTTGGAGTAGGTGGCTTGGGGCTGCTGTGCCCTGTTTGCTGGTAGGTGAGACACATGTCATGAGGAGGTTCAGGCTGAACAGGGGTTCCTTTCTGCACCGTGTGAGTGAAGGGTGGGTTTCTTGCTGCAGGACGTTACAGGTAAAACTTTTTCCTGGGCTCCCAAATCCAAATGATTGTTAGCACGGGGGGCTGCAGCCCCTGAGGGATCTCATGAGTCTCAGAGCACCAATGGAGGAGCCCTGTTGCCTGGCATGGCTGGGGCACCTTGTGGGCTTCAAGGCTTTGCCACCTTTACTGGGTGGTTTGGAGCAAGCTATATCCACGGAGTGCCTGCAGCACAGGAACCTCTGAGAGGGATTGTCCCTGTGGCTCCAGGTGTGCTCAGCCTCCTGCACAAGCGACTTGGAGCTGTGTTTTTTGGGACATCCCACGTAAAGGGAAACCTTGAGTGAGAACAAGGGCAGGGAGCACCTTTGCCACGGTGGCTACAGGACAGAGCTGAGTTCCAGAGGTTCACGAGGGGTTCTGGCATCACATGGTGCCATGGTCACCCTCACAGTGGAGCCAAAGAGGTGGCAGGGGCTGGCAGGGATGTGGTAACAGAGCCTCACAGCGCTGACATGTTGGGGACATCATTTGCTGTCAGTTGTAATTGCAGCCAGAGTCCTGGAGCTGCTCCAGTCCAGGGTAACTGGGACCAGAGTTCAGCTGTAGCTTCAGTCCTTCATTGAATTTGCTCCCTGCATTTGTTGCTAGTGATGGGAGGGTGACAAATGCAATGGAGCAGGGATGCTCTGGGTGTCCTGTTGTGGGTGGCTGAGCTGGCATGTGTTTGGAGCTAGGTAGCGCCAAGGATGCCCATCCATGTCGTGCTGCAGGGCTTTCTCTGTCTGCTGTCCTTGGAGGCTCTCATCCGGTGCTGCCCACAGTCCCCAAAATTGCTGGTTGTGAAGCTTTCCATATTTGCTTGGAGGTGGTAAAGCTGTTGTGGGAAGGGTTGAGCTGAGTTCCTTCAGTTCAGGCTTCCTGCTGGCCAAGAACTTGCTTTTTTGATTAAGAAAAAGAACCTGGAGCCAGCACAGGATGTAAAAGCTCCCTTAAGGGCTGCCCCAAAGGATGGCAGCTTCTCCATCCCTGCGGTGTTCAGCCACCAGTGCCAAGGCCAGTTTCTCCCACTGTGCTGGGGCACGAGCATCCCTGTATTTCCCACATGGGAGAGGAGAGTGTTTCTGCAGGCAGAGCCAGTGTCCTGCTTTCAGTGCCAGCTCCCCCCATCCCCACCGTCACACTGCCTTGTAGCACCAGCTGCTTTCCATGGTCCCACCAGTACGCTGAAGGCAGCATCCCAGTGGCTGCATGGCTGGGGCAGGACACCATCCTTGATGGAAGTGTGTGGAATTTTGCTTTGCTTTCACAAGTGCTCCTCCTCAGAGGAGGAGCACAGTGTGATGGATCAGAGCTGCTGTCCTGCTCAATAGAGGGAGGATGCAGGAGGGAGAGACAGAGCATGCCAGTCCCAGCTCTGGTTTGATTTTGGTGATTCCAGGCAGAGCATCCAGCAGGATTGCATTTTCCAGTGCTCTTTGTCCTGTGCCAGAGGGCAGCTCCTCTTTAAGAAGGGTCTTCTGGTTTTGCCATGTTTCCATAACTGGAGGGCAGTTAGAAAGCTCTGCCTGTGTGATTTCAGGTCCACAGGTGGGTACCAAAACCTGAGGAACATCTCTAAAAGGAGTCAGCCATAGCTGTGCCATGGCTACTGAGGGCAGTGCAGGAGAGCGGGCCCTGGAAGGGATGGGGACATTCCCAGTCCCTCTGGAGCCGCCTCCTGCAAGGACTGGGTTTGCTCTGCAGAATACCAGCTTGGGAAAAGGGATTCATTGATCCAAACTTGCCTTCTCTCACCCAACTCTACATCTATCCTGGGGTCAGGAGTGCTGAATGCTCCTTTCAGTGCCCAGGAGCCTATCCAAGCACCACTATGTCATGGACACCATGGACCCAGTCAACCCCAAATTCCATAAAAATAAGGGAAAGAAAGGTGTATTTTTGGTGAAGCACAGCTTTGCTGCCTTGTGTTGAACTCATGCGGGTCGTCCCCCCAGCTCCTCCCCAGCAGTGCACAGCAAGCGGTTTTGCACAGGGAGAAGCTGGAAGAGCTGGGGGGCTGCCAGGGCTGAGCTGGTGCTGGAGCTTTCCCATTCCTCCATGGCCCAGCAGACACTGGGGACACACTGCGTGGCCTCTCCTGCCTTCTTTGAGCCAAGGGGCTGAGCTGCTTGCAGCGTGCTGGGGCTGCCCAAATCCTGTAGCCTGTAATTTCCTACCTCCGTCTCTTCTCTTTTTAGAGTAAAATGGTATCTTGTGCTTCTCTGGCCTCGGGCCTGTCCCTTCCAGTCTGGATGGCTTCCTTGAACGTGGTGCCACTGCAGGGCCACTAGTGAGTGTGGCCCTTGCATGGTGCTGCCAGCTCCAACGTGGCACTGAGCACCCTGACACCCATTCCTGAGCTGCTCCATGGCTATTCCAACCCGATACTAATTTTTTCTTCCAAGGCAGGGCTCACAGGTGACAGAGGAGGGTGTCCTGTTGCTGATGCTCCCTGTGGTGATGCTCATGGTAGAGCAGCTTTTTCTGTTCGAAGGAGCAAAGCAAGCACTGGTATTTGGCTCCTTGCAGAGGAGCCACTGTGGCATCAGGCTGTGCCCCAGGGAGGCCTCATCCTGCTCCAGCGGGTCACAAGACTGATGCTGCATCATCCAAAACTGCTTGAAGACCTCTGTGTCCCTGATGCTGGAGGGGCTGCACTGCCCTCACTGTAGGTGGGAAGGGGAGAGTGATGGGCTGGGTGTGGCATGGGTGGTGCTGGCATGGGGAGAAGGTGCTTGGTGGGGGATGAGCTGGTCTCCCACTGTCCAGGTTAGGATCAGGCCAGTTCCAGCTGGAGAAACACCGGCAGCAGCTTAAGGAATCTGAGCTTCAGTTAGCCAGAATCAGCCCTGTCTGAATTTTTGCTTATTTTCTCACTTGCCATGATTTTTACAATATTTTCAGTGAAATTAAATGTTTCCCTTAAATTAAGTAAAACCCTGCGAACAAGCTTCACTCTTGTTTATTTGACATTATCACTGATGTCATATGGGCTGGGGAAGGGGCCTCTGACATAATTTCTGTCCTGGAGCTGGGTCGATGATGGAACTCCCCAAAAAAATGGGGATGTCTGTCTTCCTCCATTTCTTTTTCCCTTTCATACACAGGGCAGGGAAGTTCTGTGAGCCAAGATGTTTGTTGCTTGAATGTGCCGGAGCTGCCTGTAACAACAGAGCTGGGGCAGGTTGAAGTTGCGGGGAAATAGGAAATGAAAACCTGTTCAGCCCAAAAAATTCATACAATGGCAAAAAACCAAAGCAAACCAAAGCTAAATACAGTGGGGCCCATGAGTTCGCTTGGACTTCTGGTGAATGTTTGTGGTGGGAAAAAATGGGATGTTTTATTAAAAAAAAAAGAACAACAAAAGTGGTGGTGTTGATGTGGTGCTTTGGGAAGCTTCTTGCTGGGGTCTTGGGGCAAGAAGAGGCAGTCAGAAGCCCTGAGGTGGCTTTTTAGCTTAGAAACATTAATTTGAAGAAATAAAGTGTCTTTTAAACACGACACATCAGCGGGAGCAGCGTGTCCCAGCAGAGTGTCTGGGATTTACTGGTTTGTACAGGTTTTGGGATACAGTCACATGGTGGCATGGCCCCCAGTGATGCTGGGGGTTAGGGAATTTCCTTGGGGATGCATGGTTGGCCCGTGGCAGCAGGCAGGACTGTGGGACACGTGTGGAGTTGGGGTTGAGCTCGGCCTGTCTTCCCTCGTTGGCTGCACTTCTATCTGCTGGCAGCGATTCCATTCACTTGGCTTCCGCCTCCCAGTGCCTGGGCTGGGATTCCAAAGGGTCCTGACGTGGTATTTTGTGTTTGCTGAGGCTGGGGCTGTGCAGGCATTTTCCTTCACACAAGGGGAGACCTTCCTCAGCAGTTCCTCTTTGCTCCACAGTTTTAGCAGGTCCCCAAACACACATAGCAGTGACGGATGTGCTATCTCCCTGCTCTGTTTTTCTCTGCCTGGAGCAGATGGCCGGTGCCAAAGCCATTGGCTTCTCCAGCACTGGCATCATTGCAATGCCTGGAAATGCTGCAGCCAAGAGCTGCCCATGGGAGCTCAGTTTTGAACGGTTCTAATGATGTGATTAGAGTGGGCGAGCACTTTGCTCTGGCTCCGATGCCCAACAGCCACCCTTGGTGATGCCATGCTGGATACAGACACCCACTGGTGTCACTCTGCCCAGAGCCCATCACTGGGGGGGATGGGCACTGGGGCAAACCCTGAGTCAGTGCTGAAGGGAAGTGGTGGTCCCCAGCATCCTAGGTGCTGTGCCCAGGGGTGCATCCCAAAACTTGCTTTGCACAGAGCCAGGATGTTCTGTCAGGGCTCCAGGCCATGCATGGCACATACTGAATTCCCGGCGATGCTTTCACCCTTTCCTTTTTTTCTCTCCCCAGACTCCAAAGTCTTTCTCATCTACAACACGGGCGCGCAGGGCTGCTTGGAGACCAAGGACTCACTGGTGCGACTGGCCAAGGGCTGCAATGCCAGTGCCCCAGCCCAGCAGTGGAAATGGGTCTCCCGAAATCGCCTCTTCAATGTGGGGGCCATGCAGTGCCTGGGGGTGTCATGGCATGGGGCCAACGCCACGGCGGGGCTGCACCTCTTGGCCACCTACGAGTGCGACCGCGAGTCAGTCAACATGCGCTGGAGCTGCCGTGGGCTCGGGGAGCAGCTGTCACAGCATCTAGGTGCCCGCCTGGGCAATTCCTCCCTGGACAGGGGGGACCAGGCGCATGGCTCACAGTGGAGGACGTATGGCACTGAGGAGGATCTGTGTTCCATGCCCTACTCTGGTAACACCTCCTTGGGCATTAGTGTTATCCTGTAACCCAAACCATCCCCAAAACGTGAGCTGAAGCTGTGGTGCTGCAGCAGTCGGGTCCTGCCTGGGAAGCTCAGTCCCAGCTTGCTGGGGCTACAGAACCAGGCAGGATCAGAGCGATGGGGAGTGGGCAGCCTCTGGGCACCCCATAACCCCCCTCACCCCAGATCTCCCTCCAGCCCCCATAGACACATCCTCAAGCGAGGGCTCCTCTTTTCCCTCAGAGATTTACACCATCCAGGGCAACTCCCATGGGAAGCCCTGCACCATCCCCTTCAAGTATGACAACCAGTGGTTTCACGAGTGCACCAGCACGGGGCGAGAGGACGGGCACCTCTGGTGTGCCACCACCCAGGACTACGGCAAGGACGAGCGGTGGGGCTTCTGCCCCATAAAGAGTAAGTAGGGGCACACATCTCGTGGGAAAAAGCAAAAACCCAATGTCAATCCCTCTTGGGGACTTTTGGGCTTCTCCTCTCCCCCTGTGAGCAGTCTGCAGTGCCAGAGCAGCAAGTTATTGGGGTTTACTGGGTTACTGGGGGTTTCTTTGTTTCTGTGTTGGGTGCTCACCCTGCTCATCCCCACAGGCAATGACTGTGAGACCTTTTGGGACAAGGACCACCTCACCAACAGCTGCTACCAGTTCAACTTCCAGTCAACGCTGTCATGGCGGGAGGCCTGGAATAGCTGTGAGCAGCAAGGGGCCAACCTGCTGAGCATCACAGAGATCCATGAGCAGACCTACATCAATGGTGAGATTCTGGCAGCCTGGCTGTGCACTCCTCATCTGGGGCAGAGCTGGCTGCACTGTGGGCATTGCCACTGCCAGTTTGCTCTGCCTGTCCCAAGTTTGGGAGGGTGACAAGCTGGGGACTGAGCTGGGCTTGGGGGACTGATTCTGCCCCTCCAGGGCTGCTGACTGGGTACAGCTCCACGCTCTGGATTGGACTGAATGACCTGGACATCAATGGAGGCTGGCAGTGGTCAGACAACTCACCCCTCAAGTACCTCAACTGGGAGAGTGGTGAGACAGGGGAGGTTGTGGTGGTGATGGGGCCTGAGGAACACCCTGTGACCACCGGAGATGGCCCCATGGCAAGGGAGGTGGCCCAGGCTGCTGCAGGGTATGCCCTTGCTGCATGAGGACAGAGAGCCACAGGGGCCTGTGTAACAGCCTGCGACATCTGTGGAGCTGGAGTGGGGACACAGGGTACCAAGAGGGAATCAGCCCTCTGAAAGCACTCACTGACCTGTGGATAACCTGGGCTGACATTCCTTGTTTGGCGGGTTGCTGCATCCCTGCTTAGTGCTGGAGTGTGGCTGAGAAGTGGTCCCCAGCTGCAGACATCCATCCCTAACCCTGGGGTGCTCAGAGGGAAGAGGGCCCATTGGTCATGCCTCATGCCATCACCCAAAGGCACTTGGAGGAATACAGTGATACCCTCGGAGGAGGTTTGAGGACAGGTGGGAGCAGTTCAGGTGTGGTACTTTGACCCGCTGACTGCTGTCAACATTTCCAGGTAAAACAGTGACCCTTTGGGTTCTTGTGCATTGAGGCACTATAAAGAATCCTGGGCATGTTGGGGTCACATCTTCATCATGCAAAATAACAAAATAAAAGGGGTTTTACTGGTGTTGGAGCAGGGAGAGCTGCATTGGTGGCTCTGTCCTGGCTCTTCAGTAGCCTGTCCCCTCCTCATCCCACTCCCCAGACCAGCCTGACAACCCCAGCGAGGAGAACTGCGGGGTCATCCGCACTGAGTCGTCCGGGGGATGGCAGAACCGTGACTGTGGCATCGCCCTCCCCTACGTCTGCAAGAAGAAGCCCAATGCCACGGCTGATCCCTTCCTGACAGGTGAGCAGGGGAGGACCAGCATCAGGAATGCGCAGCTCTGTATCCCATGGGGGTGTGCTCCTACCCCAGCATGGTCAGGGGATGCTGCCCATGTAGGTGCCCATGGTGTCCCCAGCTTGCTGCTGTCCTAGCTGTGTGGAGCAGGACTTGAGCTCCCTAGGTGGTAAGGGAGGGACGGAGAGCAGCAGGTCCCTGTGGTCCCCAGGGGAGAGGATGCTCTCTGCTCTGCTCTGCCCTCACTCCTCTGCAGATAGAAGGGATTTTGTTTTGTCCCTGGAGCTCTGAAGCTGCCATTCCCACACCTTGCACCGCCTGTTATATTTTGGCCGTGTTTCCCACTGCGGCTTTGGCTTGGTCTGCTGAGCACCCACAGGACTCCGGTCCATTCCCTGCCAGGGAGAGGGCTGGAGAGCTGGGCAGGAGCCCTCAGGCTGCCTTGTGTCCTGCCAGACTCGTGGTCAGAGGTGAAGGTGGACTGTGAGCCCAGCTGGCAGCCCTTCCAGTCCAACTGCTACCGGCTGGTTGGAGAGAAGAAGAGCTGGCAGGAGGCGAAGAAGACCTGCCTGCGGAGCGGGGGTGACCTGGTCAGCATCCACACCCTCTCTGAACTGGAATTTGTCACCAAGGAGATCAAGCAAGGTAAGGAGGACCTTGCTGTGCCAGTAGCCCCTTTCCTGTCTTGTGGGGTCCATGGAAAAGTCCCTGGATGTGCTGGAGGCTGCAGAGTTGACTTTGTGGCTGTGCAGGGAGCAGAGGTCCCAGGCTGGGAGGTGATGTGTTCCTTGGAGGAGCCCATAATCCGGGTGCATCCTCCATCCAGCAAATGTAAAAGCTGTTCCCAGGGCCTGCAGTGCGGAGTCAAAACTACACAGCTGCAGCTGGGAATGGTGCTAGTCCCAGCTGGTTAGTGTAGGAAAAGATGGGAAAACAATTCCTGCTGGACTTGCTGGAGGAGGCCAGCAAGGAGCCATAGGAAAGTGGAGGAAGGAGAGGAAATACTGCTGCACCCAGGCTGGGAGCAGACTGGGGTGTGCTGGAAGGGAATGGTTGAAAACCAGTAGCTCACTGGACCTGAGCCTGCAGATCTGGACTTTTAGTCCCATACTGCTAGCCCCTCTCTGAAAGTTGCAGGCAGATGTCCCTGTGTTTCCCACTCTGGGGGTCCATCCTTGCAGGCAGGAGCTGCCCAACCCTGCCCTGCCCTCTCCTGCTCACTGGGACCGGGGGGTCAGAGCTCAGCCCTGAGTGGGTTTCAGCAGGTGCTGTGCAGAGACCGGTCCCATCGTGGGGGCTGAGGTCACCAGGGGGTTCTGCACAGGATCAGCCAGGAGGAGGGAATTTCACTCCCTCCCTTCCTGTCCTGGCAGATGTGGAGGAGCTCTGGATTGGCCTGAATGACCTCAAGCTGCAGATGAACTTCGAGTGGTCGGACGGGACGCCCGTGAGGTTCACATACTGGCACCCCTTTGAGCCCAACAACTTCCGTGACAGCCTGGAGGACTGTGTGACCATCTGGGGACCAGTGAGAACCTGAAGGGGATGGGGGGTTATCCTGCACCTCTGCAGGGAGCACTGCAGCATCCTCATTGCTGAGGAAGGCATTCCTCAGGGAATGTCTCCATCTGGGTTCAACCGAGCTCATCTGAGCCATTGGGATGGGAGGGATCCATCTCATCATCCGTGGGGATTTGGTGTAAGGAACAGAAGTGAGGAGCTGGGACATCTCCCAGGCTGTCAGAAAGGCTCACTGCCACTCCTCTTCCCGCCCTGCAGGAAGGGAGATGGAATGACAGCCCCTGCAACCAGACCCTGCCATCCATCTGCAAAAAGCCCGGTCGGGTGAGCCAGGAGAAGGAGGAGGATGACCACGGGTGCCGAAAGGTGAGGGGCACCTGGGGTGGTAGAGCCTCTGGCTGCTCTACAGCTTTGCTTGGTGCTCAAGGCTTCAGGGGACCTTTCCCTAAAACCATTTTGGGGAGCCCCTATGAGCAGCACCTGGAGCAGCTGGTCTGTGCCTGAGAGCTGCTGAGCTGGAGCACTCTGGGGCTGCTGAGCTCCTCGCTGGCATGGTGGAGGAGTCCATGGGAAGAAATGGGGACACAAAGCACATGCATCTGTGCACACTGTCCAAGACCCTCCCCATCAGGTGGCCTGGCAGCAGCAGGGATGTTCTTTTTCTTCCGTTGCCTCTCTTTGTGACAGAACACAGGAGCACGTGGGAGCCTGGCAGGATGGAGGTGGCTGCCAGCCCTATGCCTCGACAGGATGGCGGGTTGCCTCCTCCGGGCAGGGCATGGGCGTTTTGGGGACACCAAACCAGCAGATTCTCAGTCCATGCTCTGCCTCAGTTTCCCCAGCTGTCGCATAGGGCTGAAGCTGCCCTGTTCCCATGCTTCCTGGGAAGTGGTTTTTGTGGTTCTCTGCAAAGCCTCCAAGCATTGAGTCTGGCAGCGCTGTGGCTCTTGAACCTCTCCCAGCCTTTCAGAGCTGGCCAGCGCGCTTGCACCCTGACTAGCAAGCAGCCGCTTCGGGCCAACTCCCAGAGGTGCTGCCGGGCTCTTCCCATGTCCTTGCCCCTTTTCCAGCAGCTGCTTGGCTCTGCCAGAGCTCGGGGGAGCACAGCAGCCAATGCAGGAGAGCCACGCAGGAGAGCTGCCATGCAGGGCCAGATTTGAGGGCTGCCAGGCGAAGCTGGAGGAGCCCAAGTGTCAGCAGGTGCTGGGGATGAGACACTCAGTGGCAAAGTTCTGCTACCATGCATCTGTGTGTCCCCAAAGCGGTCCTGAGGACTCCCTATGCTGATTTAACTCCCTCCTGGCTCTCCAGCCAGTCTTACCCTGACCCTGGGTGCCCAACAGAGATGCACTGGGAAACAAACTGTGAGGGACAAATGAACCAATGCACCAATGCAAGGGACAAATGAACCAAGAAGCATCCTTCCTCTACTTTACTCATTCTCAATGAGGACTTTTGCCACCCAGAGGCAGAAGCTGGTGGAGACGAGGCACATCTTGCTCAGGGGTTTGGTCCTATCCACTCAAGCCACTCCACTGGTTTTTCATGGTGGCTTTGCTGCTTTTCCCCCCCTTTAAAAGTCTCCTTCATTTCAGGAACAGCCTTAAAGGAAGCAATTAAGGATAGACGTTTGGGCAATGGAAAAGGCAGAGCAGGAGAGGGATGTGTGGGCACACTGGGATTAGGAGCTGGGGGCAGCAGTTGGGGTTGGGGATCCTCTCCTGACCCTCTTTCGGATCACAGGGACTTGCTCTGGTGCTCAGTGTGTGGGAGTGCATCCTCGGGGTGTTAGGGGTGCTGAGGCCGGGGCTGGCTGGGGACCTGTCTGGGGACATTGCATTGTCCCAGGACAGGCCCCTTTCTTGGCTGCTCAGCGGCAACCACGCTGCTCCAGAGGGACCCAGCTGATGGGTCTGTACCTGGATTTGCCAGCTTCAGAGGAAGGCTGTAGGAGCAGGAACTTGGGGGGAAAACTGGGATTTGGTTGTTTTCATTTCCTGAGGCTGCTCTCCTGCTTCCCTCCCCACTGTGCTGATGACACTGCGTATGGCACGTGCCCCCAGTGTCCTTCCGATGCTCGGGGGACCCAGGAGTAGAACTGTAGTGATGCTTCCCCTTCCAGGGGGTCCCTGAGCCTGGGGCCTCTTGGCTCCTTGGCTGAGCCACTTCACCCTTGTGAAGGGTGTGTGTCCCGTCTCATGGATGAGGCCCCATGTCCCTCCCCACTCTGCCACCACCGCTGCCAGCCCTAGGGCCACCCTGCTCCCTGCTCTGACGGAAGACAGGCACTATTGTGTCTCCAACTCCTGAGAGACTCCAATGTCAACAAGGCAGGGGATTAAAGCTGGCTGCAGTGGTACTCACTTTGGACTCAGCCCTGCGGCGTAAAGAGGAGGATTGTGTTCCCCTCCCCACATCCCAGCCAGGGCTAGACGCTGGCAGGGAGAGCTGTTTCCCCAGCTTTGAAGCTGCCTGTGTGTTTGTTTTCCCTGAAGCCATGTCCTCTGGGACCAGGGGATTGTTAGAAATCAAAGCTGAGTGGGGTCAAGCTGGGGCAGCTGGGGGCAGGAGACCTCCCAGGAGAAGGCAGAGGCGGTGGCGGGGAACTTGGGATGTTGCTCTCGTGCCCTGGGATTGCTCCCATCCTTCTGGGGAGGTCCAGGTAGGCAGTGGTGGATGTTCCCTGTCACCCATCTGCAGGGCTGGAAGTGGCACAGCCCCTCCTGCTTCTGGCTGGGCGAGGACCGTGTCCCCTACAGTGACGCCCGCAAGACGTGCTCTGACTACAGCTCCACACTGGTCACCATCACCAACAGGTCAGTGCCACGCCAGTGGTGGTGGGTTTACCCCAAAACAACTCCTGCAAGGTGGGGGGTGACTCCCAAGGGCTGGAGCATCATGGGCGGCTTGGTGTCCCGGCTTGCTGCATTGCCCACGCTCACTGTCCCTCCAGGTTTGAGCAGGCATATGTGAGCAGCCTCATCTATGGCTGGGATGGGGAGTATTTTTGGACAGCTCTGCAGGACATCAATGAGACAGGCGCATTCCGCTGGCTGAGCGGTGATGAGGTGATGTACACTCACTGGAACCGCAACCAGCCCGGTAAGGGATGAGGGTGGGATGGGGATTCCCCCTTCATGCAAGGCGGGACTGGCACTGCCCCCCAGCACGGTCCAACCCTAAGGCTGGCATCTTCCCTGCTCTCGTGAGCGCTCCAGGTTACAACAAGGGTGGCTGCGTGGCCCTGGCCACCGGCAGCTCCATGGGGCTGTGGGAGGTGAAGAACTGCAGCACCTTCAAGGCCAAGTACATCTGTCGCCAGAACCTGGGCACCCCAGTCAATCCTGAACTGCCCGGTCCTTTCCCCACACCCAGCCTCACTGCCACCTGCCCCCCAGGATGGAGCTCCGACCCCAAACTCCGTCACTGCTACAAGGTGAAGGGGGGTTGGACAGGTCGGTGTGGGGATGCACATGCCTCCCCAGTGCAGCGGGGTGAAGGGGCACGTTTTGATGCTTGCAAGAGGCACCCCACAAGCCTGGCTGGGGCTGGATGGCAGCACTGTGCCCTGGGATGTGGCTATCTGTGGGTGGGAACAGTGCTCTGCTCCTGTTCTGCTGCTGACCGCCCCCATGCTGTGGGTTCTTCCTTTCCCAGGTGTTCAGCTTTGAAAAGCTGCAAGAGAAGAAGATGTGGATCGCTGCACAGGAATTCTGCCGGGAGCTGGGGGCCCAGCTGCTCAGCCTAAGCAGCTACGAGGAGGAGCACTTTGTCGCCAACACCCTCAACAAGATTTTTGGGTGAGAGGCTGGTGGCACCAGTGTGTGTCCCACTGCCAGAGTGTGCTTGCCATGAGCACACAGCCCTCTTGGTGCTCTGGCACATGTGAATGGATGGATGGATGGATGGATGGATGGATGGATGGATGGATGGATTGATGGATCTCTCTGAGCACACACTGGTGTACAGAAGGTGCATCAGTTGGTGTGGCTGATGTGGGAGATGTGCAGGAAGTTCAGTGTAATTTGAGGATGGAGCTTGGATTTAAAGCAGCTCCAGCCCTGAGACGGCATGCCTGTTATCCCAGTACCTGCTGTCCGGTGTGTGGGGATGGCAGGCTTTGAAAACAAACAGAAAAAGCCCTGTATATATATTTGTATATAAATATGAACCCCTCTGGTTTGAAGGGGGTTGTGTACTCACCTGTCCCCCTGGCTCTCCACAGGGAGTCGGAGCCAGAGCTCCATGAGCAGCACTGGTTCTGGATTGGCCTGAACCGGCGGGACCCCGCTGGGGACCGGAGCTGGAGATGGAGCGACGGGCTGGGGGTGAGTCCAGGGGGTATTTGGGTTGTGGGAGGGACAAATCTGGTGCTGGTGGAAATGCCCAACACTGCCCATCTCTCTCAACCCCCAGTTTTTCTACCACAACTTTGACCGCAGTAACTATGATGACGATGACATCCGGAGCTGTGCGGTGCTGGATCTGGCCTCCCTGCAGTGGATGCCAATGCAGTGCGAAGCCCAGCTGGACTGGATCTGCAAACTGCCCAAAGGTACCGGGAAAGGGGTCCCCAAACCCATCAGCTGTGACTGACCTGGAGGAGCATGGGCTGTGGGGTGGTGGAATCCCTGGGAGGAGGGAGGGTGATTCCCAATTCAGGGATTGGGAGAGGTGCTGTCCCTTCTGGGGGAATTCAGGAGAGGCATCCTGCCGTTGTAGCCCACGGATGGTTTGCGGAGAAGCATCCATGGGAGCATCCCAGCCTGCGCCCCCCTGACAGCTTGTCCTTGCCCTTTCTCCAGGTGCTGATGTGAAGGAGCCGGAGATCGCAACCCAAGGTGCATAGGCCACAGCCTTTTGTCACAGTCACAGAATATTCTGAGTTGGACGGGACCCACAAGGACCATTGAGTCCAGCTCCTGGCCCTGCACCCCAAAAATCTCACCCTGCACTTGAGAGTGTTGTCCAACTGCTCCTTGAGCTCTGGCAGCCTTGGAACTGTAGTTACTGCCCTGGGGAGCCTGATCACCCTCTGGGGGAAGAACATTTTCCTGATATCCAACCTTAACCTCTGCTGACTCAACGTCAGGTTGTGCATAGACTGCCTGATGTCCTCAATGGATATCTGCCACAATTTATCCAGAGGATGGATCCTGGGCAGGGTTGTGGGAGGGAGGGGAACCCAGGCATGCTGCTGCCGCTCCACTGCAGGAGAGGGACAAAAGCAAAGCAGCCCAACAGGCAGGGACCAAGGGTCAGGGTGACTATGGCAGGAGTGTCACAGCCTCAGCGTGACACCAGTCCCTGCCTACAGGCAGCAAAGAGTGGGTGAAGTACCAGGAGGCTGAGTACAAGTTCTTTGAGCACCACTCAACGTGGCTGCAGGCACAGCGCATCTGCAGCTGGTTCCAGGCCGAGCTGACGTCAGTGCACAGCGAGGCTGAGCTGCACTTTCTGGGCCAGAACCTGAAGAAGGTACCAAGAGGACAGGAACTTCCCAGGGCACCAGTGGGCTCTGCTGCCCTATGGGCTGCTCTTCCTTGTCTTCTTTCACCCTTTTCTGAAGGGACAATATTTGGGGGTGCTGGGCTTGGCTTGGGGTCATGATGGGCTTGTATGGTGGCTGGTCCTGATGCCTGGGGGTGGGTTTGGGGCTCAGCAAAGTGATGCTTTTTACCTTGCTTTTGCAAGCTGGGGAAGGGTGTCTGTTCCCCATGGCAGCCTCAGTTGCCCCCAAAGACCCCCCCAGTCCCTGAAGGGTACTGATATCTCCTCTCTGGGCATGCAGTTCTCCAGGGGCCAGGAGCAGCACTGGTGGATTGGGCTGCACACCTACGAGAATGACGGGAGGTTCAAGTAAGTCACAGCCAGTCACTGTGTCCCTGGATGTCCCCACACTACCGTCCCCGTCACGTCCCCACACCACTATGTCCCTGCATGTCCTTACACCACCATCCCCACCTCTCAGAGTGCCTGTGGCTCAGCAACTGCATCTTGGGGGTCTCATCCTGGGCTGCTGGGCTGGAGGTTTCTCACCCAAGAGGGTGATGGTGGGACACGCTCCCAGTTAGGGCATTCAAGTGGTCCCATTTACCAAGTCACTGCTCAGCCTCGTGCTCCTCCTGATGCTGTTCCAGGTGGTCTGATGGGTCCCTCCTCAATTTTGTCTTTTGGGCACCGGGCAAGCCTCGGCCCATCAGCAAGGACAGGAAGTGTGTGTACATGACAGCCAGCCGAGGTGAGGGCAGGGCAGGGCAGGACTCCACATGAGGCTCTGAGGGGCTGGGGCGCTGGTACCGGTGCAGAGGGGCATCATGCCCAGCCTGTCCCTCCCCGTAGAGGACTGGGGGGACCAGAAGTGCGTGACGGCGCTGCCTTACATCTGCAAGCGGAGCAACGTGACTGCTGTGAAGCCTTCCCTCCCTCCAGTACCTGCTGCCACGAGTGGGGGCTGTCCCCAAGGCTGGCTGCCCTTCCTCAGCAAGGTACCGCTGGAGGGAGAGGGGACAGCAGGATGGTGGCCACTTCTTGGTGTTCCACCAGCCCTATGGAGGCCCTGAGGGGGTGGCTGCAAAGTGGCAGGATGGAGAGGGATGCCTGCACGTGTTTTGTGGGGAGTGCTGGGGGATGCATTTACAGGGATGCTGGGAGAGATGTGCCATGGGGTGGGGAAGGTGAGGTGTGTCCATAGGTTTGCCAGGAGAGATGTGGGAGGACCAGAGGGGTTGGGGGGTGGCAGGCATGAGGGTGTGAAGGCAAAAAGGACCATTGGGCAGAATGGGGCTGCAGAGGGTGCCTGGGTGGGGAGGGTGCAAGGCTCAGGGTTGGGGGCAGCTGCACCTCCTGGACCATCCTGTGCCCCTGTCTGTGCAGTGTTTTAGCTTCAATGGCCACAACAAAGGCGAAATAGTGAAGTGGCCAGAGGCAAAGCAGGTGTGCGAGAGTCAGGGCGCCGTCCTGGCCACCATTGCCAGCCCCCTGGAGCAGGGTAGGTCTCCTCTGCCCGACCACCCCACCCAGGTTCTACCTGCCAGGGGTGGTCTTCCATGCCTCACCTGTTGCTTGCAGCCTTCATCACATCCATGCTGCCCAACATCTCCTTTGACCTCTGGATTGGCCTGCACGATGCTCAGAGGGAGTTCCAGTGGGTGGAGGGGGAGCCGCTGCGGCACGTGAGCTGGGCACCTGGAGAGCCCTCGGGCTGCAGCTCCTCCAGCCCCCGTGACAAGCCGGTAAGGGAGATTCCCTGTAGCACCCCCATCCCCCGGGAAGGGCTCAGCCCCAGGCCCAGCCTTGGGAAAGGAAGGATTTAGCGGACTGGGGTGGTTCTCCAAGGGCAGTGCAGGATGAAGCGCTGTAGGGTGGGGGTTCCTCGCATGGGGATCTCTGTGGTGACAGTGCTAAGGGCAGTGCTGACTGTGCTGATTGTGGCTTGGCTGTGCAGACCAACTGTGTCGTGGTGTGGCACGGCTCACCCCCCGTCTTCACGGGACGCTGGGATGACCGGAGCTGCCTGGAAGAGAAGCATGGCTATGTCTGCCAGCGGAGCATAGGTAGGAGGGGGATGAGGGGACAGCCCCTGCTCTTTTGGCTGGGGATCAGCCACTGCCACCCTGGTGCCCCATGCTGTGGTGGGACTGGGGAGCTTGGGGCGATGGGTTTAGCTTAGGGAGACCTGGGGAGATAGGCTTAACTTGGGTGGGTGGGTCCCTGGTCTCAGCCATTTATGGGACAGCCCCAAACCTGTGCACACTGGCCTGGCTCAGTGTGTCCTGCAGGGACATGCATCCTGGTGGACAGCTCCCAGGTGGGGATGGTTGTAGGGTGTCACTGCTTGTCATCCCTAAGGATGTCCCTCTTCCCTCCCCAGTTGCACCAGGATGTCCCCAGGTGCAATCAGCACAACACTGCCAGGGACAGCCTGGCCTGGGTGGGGATGGACAAGGGGGTGACCCACCTGCAGGAGTAGATGCAGGAGTGTCCTCTGTGCCCTCTGACTGTGTCTCTTTGCTCCTCCAGACCCGTCCCTGAGCCCTGCGCAGACACCATTCCCCCCTTCTCCTACCGGCACCCTCTTTTACCACAACAGCACTTACCGCATCCTGCAGAAACCCCTCAGGTGGCACGAGGCACTGCTGCTCTGCGAGACCCTCAATGCCACCCTGGCCACCATCCCCAACCCCTATAGCCAGGCCTTCCTCATGCAGGCTATCAGCAGCCTGCGGGCTCCACTCTGGATTGGGTTGGCCAACGATGAGGTGAGGGAAGGGGGCAGGCACCTGGGGCACAGGTTCCCAGGGGGATCGCAGCAGTCCCCAAGAATCTCCTCCCTGTGGTCTTCCAGGGAGGCCGGAGCTACTCGTGGCTGACGGAGGAGAACCTCATTTACACCAACTGGCAGGACGGGGAGCCCCAGCAGACCACCGGCTGCTCCTACATGGACACGGACGGGAGCTGGCGCACAGCTGGCTGTGACACCAAGCTTCAGGGGGGCATCTGCCAGCTCCAAACAGGTGCTGGTCAGGGGGCCTGCAGTGGTCCAGGTGGGGTGTGACCAAGGGTTGGAGATGGGGCATCCCACTAGGGACCTTCTGGAGCATGTCCTTGTGGGTCTGGGTGCCCCAGTGTGCTGTGGGACCCCGACATGCTGCGCCCCACCACACCTTTAATGTACCGTGTGCTCCTCAGGTCACCCCCGCATGCACAAGTGGAGCTACAGTGGCAGCTGTCCCAAATCGCTGGAGGACTCCTCCTGGATTCCCTTCCGGGACCACTGCTACACCTTCCACATGGAGATCACCCTCAGGCAGAAGGACGCCATGAGGAGGTGCCAGAAAGGTATGAGGGGCCTGGGGTGGTAAAGGAGGGAGACGCATCCTTGGAAATGGAAGAGAGTGGGATCCCCAGGATGTTTGTGGGTGCAGCAGACCCCTTTGTCCCTGTGTCTGTGTCCAGCCTTGGTCAGCCATCATCTCCTTGCTGTTCCATGTTAGGGTTCCCCAATCATCATGTGGTTCACAGGTAGGTCCTCAACTTTGTCCTCTTGGGCACTGCTGCTCGCTAGCTCAGTCCTCTCAGTTCTGGGCTCCTTCATGACAGTCTTCCCTCTGCAGTTGGCGGCACAGTGTTGTCCATCCAGGATGAAATGGAGAATGTCTTTGTGTGGGAGCATCTCCAGGCATACGAGGGCCTTTCCAAGGGGGCCTGGCTGGGCATGACCTTCAACCCCAAAGGTACAAAGGAAGGAATGAGGTTTGAGATACATCCCCAGGCACCTCCATGAATTCCCACCAAGTCTGCAGTGAGCAGAGGAAACCCTTGGTGGTGCCACCAGTGAGGGGGGCTCATGTCATAGTGTGACCAGGCTCACTGGTGTCTCAGGCCATGCTGGACATGCCATTTGTGTCCTCCTCTGGCTTGGTGGGGTACGAAACCCAAAGCCTTCTCCAAGACACTGGAGCATTCTGATTCAAGAAGGTGTGCTGTAGCCCCTGGTCCTCCCCATCACACCTCCCCACCATAGAATCACAGAATGACAGGATCATTTGGGTTGGAAAAGATCTTAAAGCCATCCAGTCCCACCCCCTGCCATAGGCAGGGCCACCTTCCACTAGACCAGGTTGCCCAGAGCCCCGTCACACCTCCTCGTACTTTCTGAACTGGGACAAAGGTGGAGTGTCCCCTTCAGCCTCCTCAAGCCTAATTTTCCCATTTCCCAGGTGGCACCTTGGTTTGGCATGACAACACTGCCGTGAACTACTCCAACTGGGGCCAGCACGACACGGGGCCCAGCATGCTTAGCCAGAACAGCTGCTACTGGATCCAGAGCAGCAACGGCGTATGGCGCCTAGGCTCCTGCACAAACGTAACCATGGGGGTCATTTGCAAGATCCCCCGAGGTAGGGCTCCCTTTGCTCCCCGAGGCTCCTGGGCTGATGTAGGGTGAGCTGGGGGTCTGGGCAGGGTGCTGCACGGCAGAGCTGTCACAGTGGCAGCACCAACCATGTGTTTCGGGTAATTCCAGTGCAGGGGATGGTATGGGTTAGTGTTGGGGTCTGCAGGTCCCCATTGGGCTCCATGATGGGCTGTGCATGTCTCAGTGGCTGGGTCAGCTCCTTGGGGCAGGATGAGGCCGGTGGGGCAGTGGTGGAGCAGAGCCAGAGGACCGTCCTAGCTGTGCATCGCCCATTGCCCACGTGGTGCAGTACTGGGAGCAGTGCAGTGTATGGGTCCAGTGGTGCTGGTGGTGGGAAGATGGGAGGGTGTTGTGGCCGTGCACTCACCTGTCTGTGTTACCTTTGCAGTGGAGGAAAGCAGCTTTTCCAGGGCAGGTGAGTGGTACCATCAGCCTGGCCACAGTACTGGGACTGGAAACCAGGACTGGGAGCCTGTGCCATAGCCCAGCTTGTGTAAATAACCAAAGGAGTGGGTTATGTGGGTGGGGAATGCCATTCCCAAGTGACTTTGGCCTTGAGTTAGAACTCCTCAGGAGCAGGAGCCATCCGTCCATGGAGGTGTGTGTCTTCCCAGCCACTTGCCACTCTCCTTTCTGTGCCCACACTGCTTGGTCAGTCTGGAGGATGGCCACCATGTTTGCTGGTAGGATCCCAAATATCCATCCCAGGCAGCTGCTAAATATTCATACACATAGGAAAGACCCAGGGAGTCTGCCCAGTCCCAGGAGCTCTGCCAAGGGCACAGGATGTGCCCAAAACACCAAAGCAGATTCACAGAGTCAAAGAATACGCTGAGTTGGAAGGGACCCACAGGGATCGAGTCCAACTCTTAAGTGAATGACCATACAGGAATCAAATCCGCAACCTTGGTGTTATTAGCATCATGCTCAACCAACTGAGCTAATCTCATTCCATCCTGTCCTGTTCTGACCCACCACGGGGGAAACAGCACAGAAACAGGCTCCCCAGGACAGTGGTCACAGCCCCAAGACTGCCAGAGCTCGAGAAGTTTTTGGTCAGCACTCTCAGGCACAGGGTGGGATTCTCGGGGTGTCCTGTGCGGGTCCAGGAGTTGGACTCGGTGGTCTTTGTGGGTTCCTTCCAACTCAGGACATTCTATGATTAAATGATCCTGCCCAAAAACCCAGGTCTGGCTGGAGCCCCACCAGCCCCAGCCTCTCCTGCAGGCTGAGGAAGGAACAGGAGCCATCTGTCTGCCTCTCAGCAGCTCTTCCTCCCTGCAGCTCTGCCGGAGAATACGACAGCCATTGCAGTGGTCGTGCTGTCGACGCTGGCGCTGTGCGCCGTGCTGGGGGTCGTCATCTTCCTGTACAAGCGCCGACAGAGTGCAGAGCGCGGCGCCTTCGAGAGCGCTCGCTACAGTCGCACCACCTCCAACCCCAGTGAATCTGCCGAGAAGAACATCCTGGTGTCGGACATGGAGATGAATGAGCAGCAAGACTAACGGCAGAGGGGACGCTGGGGATGGGGACCTGGGGAGGGGGGAGGATGGAGAGCATCACACACGCTATCCCCACAGCGTGTGGGGCAGGGGTGGCAGCGGGAGCGGTGTGGCAGGGCAGGGAGAGGGGCTGGGGTCAGGGTTGGGGTCCAACCAGGTGGGCAAGAGGAGGGAGCCGGATCCCTCCTGCCCCGCATGTCGCTGCCATCACCTCTGGGCTTGTCCCCAGCTGCCGGGGGTTTGCCTGCAGCAGCCGTGGAGGCAGTTTCAGGGCTAAAAAGTTTTGAGGGAAATTGCTGCACAAGTTTGAGATCTTTCCAGCAGCATGAACAGGCTCCAAGACACCTCTGCCTTGGGAGAAGGCAAGCGCAGGCATTCAGGGCCCTGCAGCAGGCTCTTCCCCCCCCAGAAACGGAGCTGGTGTCCGAGAAGACATCCTCCCAGGCAAGAGGTCTCCAAAGCTGATCTACCTCCCTTCTGTGTGCAGCAGCGCAGGCCCTGCCAGCTCCCAGCCCCACCACTGTGCAGCTCCTTCCCTCTCTTCGGCCTCATCCCCCACCTCCAGCAGAAAGCAGCAGAGACACTGTCCAAGCACGGAGCCTCCAGGATCAGCGACGGAATCCCTCTCTCCTCCCTGGCACATTCCTAGGGGTGTGTTGAACCCCAGTGAGGCTGTGGTGACTTCCCTGTTCTGGCAGACAGAGCTTGTCCCATTTTCTTTGGTATGTGTGTCCCCCAGATAACTGCATGGGATAGCACCAGAGCAAACTGCTGGCCCAGCTCCTCTGATGGGACCACCCTCAGCACCCCAGAGCCCACAGGAGGAGTTGGGTGCCGAGGCAGGAGATGCTCCCAGAGAACCAGGGCCACCCTCTGTGCCTTGCCAGGCAGGGATGGTGTGGGGCTGGAGTCACTTGTCACTGGTGGCTTGTTGGGGCCAGAAGGCCAAGGATCAGTGCTGTAGGGTGGGGAGGATTTGGAATCTTTGTTGGTTGTTTTTGAAGTTGGTGGTTTGTTGGTTTTTAAGGAAACGATGGTAGCTTTTGTTGCTATACTGTACCGAGTGCGTGCTGAATATATACATTTTTTCACACAGCTGGCTGGGGTGTGTGTGGTTGCCTGTTTTCCCATGTAGGGTGTAGTGGAGGAGAAGGAGGAAGGCAGTGTGTAAGTAATCCCCTGCCTGGCTTTTGAGCTGTGCAGGAAGGAGTGGGGGTACCTGGGGCTGAGCCATCCTCCATCAGCTGTGTGCAGCAGCATCCCTAGGATGAAGGATGCCTGGAGAGAGTGAGAGCTGTTAGGTCCTCAGCGGAGGTTCCCTGCTAGGAATGGGATCCAAAGAGCCCCTTGGACCTCTGAAGGGGGGTGACACAAGACATGTTGCCTTTAGCCCTCTGCCTCTGAGGCTCGAGTTGGGGTTGGTTTTGCTGCAAGAACAGGAACAAGCAAATTTTTGTAACTCATTTTTAACACCTGTGTGGATTTTAAAATCTGTTGATTTCACTTAAGCTGGACATTAAGTGTTTTAAGAAACTGTTGGGGGGTGGGATGGGGGAACCAGGTACCACTGGGTTTCTGTTTACTTTTTGGCAACCTCCAAAAGCTGCCATGACATTTCAGGGTGAGGAAGAATCTGGAGCACATGGACCTGCCCCGGCTCCATTTTTCTCTCTCAGCTTTCCCTGCCTTTATTTCCTGAGGTCCTTTCTGATTTGGAGCAGTTGGTTCTGTCCATTGGTCTGTGCCTTCCTGGTGTGGGAGCTAGATCCTGAAAAGCCAAGCATGAATCCCTTCCCATCCCCAGCAGCTGGAATTCCTGCTGCAGAGGGGTGCTTGAAAGAGCAGCAGGCATGCTGAGCTGGAACCTGTGCTGCTGGTGGGGATGGAGGTCTGGGATTAACTCCTCCTGGATGGGCAGATGTGTTAGGAAGTCCTAAAAAATAAAGATTGAGGTTAGGATTGATGGGCAGGTGTGAGGGAAGAGCAGCGCTGAGGATGCAGCTGGACAGGGTTGGGGCTCCTTTGAAGTGATGAGACCCTGGGCGGGGTGGGAGCAGGGTAGCACGGGGCATATGGCTGGGGTGGTGGGGAGTAATAGGTGCTGGAGGAAATTCTGTGCCATGGAGAGCCTGGGAAGGAGGTCCCACAGCCATGCAGGAGGTGTTAAGCTTGGCTCTCACCCAGCCCAACCTGGAAGACCTTGCTTAAGAGAATTTTTTTTTCTTTCTTCTTGATTACTTTGGTTTTTGTCCTCCTCCTTTGCTTTTGAGAAAAGAAATCTGTACAGTCTAGGAGAAATGTTGTCTGAGAAGAGTTTTGTGAGCTGTCGGCAGTGATCAGGATTATGGGAAATGCATATATGGTTACGTGGTATCTTCTATCACCATTAGATAATGTGAAGAATTGCTTAACAGGACCCTGTCAATTATATATATATATATATATATATATATACATATATATATATATATTTGTGCTTTTATTACTCTCTGTGTTTTGTAAGATCCTTTTAGAAGCTTGGAAATAAAATTTCCTTTCCCACTTATTTTCTTCCTTTTATTTTTTTTCCCTTCCTTTTAATTGGGAAAAGCAAAACTTGTCTTTCCCTATGTCCCCAACAAGTAATGAATATAAAGATGAAATGACACTTACCTGCCTGAAATTACACCTACGTGCCTGTAGCAGAGGAAGTTCCAAGGTGCCCAGGTGAGGGGGATGTTGTATTGATTCCTTGTGGGTTTTGGTTGTGTGTCCCATGGATATGATGTCTCTGCTCCACTGGTTGTTCAGAAGTGTTGGCTGGAGGGAGAAGATGAAGGAGAATGGGCAGCATTCATTTATTTGTGGATGACTCCAGTGAAGATGTCAGGTGGAGCAGAGTCCTTGGAAAAGCACTTCAGGAGATTTCCAATGGCATGAACAGGTTCCAAGACCCCTTCCTTT
Source organism: Coloeus monedula (assembly GCF_965178545.1). Taxonomy (NCBI): domain Eukaryota; kingdom Metazoa; phylum Chordata; class Aves; order Passeriformes; family Corvidae; genus Coloeus; species Coloeus monedula. The sequence continues at coordinate 321,772 of NC_138806.1, read as the reverse complement.
TGGGAGAAGGCAAGCACAGGCATTCGGGGCATTCCGTTTCATAAAGTCCTAGAATGGTTTGGGTTCAAAGGGACCTTAAAGCTCATCAAGTTCCATCCCCCTGCCACAGACAGAGACACCTTCCACTTTCCCAGGGTGCTCCAAGCCCCATCCAGCCTGGCCTTGAACACTTCCAGGGATGGGGCAGACACAGCTTCTCTGGGCAACCTGTGCCAGGGCCTCACCACCCTCGTAGGAAAGAATTTCCTCCTCAAGAAATTTCTCACCAAGAGTTGGGAGATGGGGCTGCTATCCAGCTGCACCTGCTTCATCCCACGGCTCATATCAGAGCAGTGAACACTGGACACAACCACAGACACTGGCCAGGCTGCAGGGAAGCTGCAGGGCTGACCTGGACCAGCACTGCTGCACAAGAGCAGTGAGCCTGGCAGCGCTCCCACACATCAGGCTTCCCCTGCTTGCACCGGTCGCTCGGTCACTCGTGCTGTTTCCTCACCTCCCTCTTCTTTGGGGTTTCCCCATCCCTTCAGTAGCCTGGAGCTGTCCACACCCACTGCTCCCTTCCCTGGGGTCAGAACCAGCGCTGTCCCCGCTCTCCCACCGTGCTGGGGAGAGATGAAATTTCATAATCATAGAATCACATAATCATGGAATTGTTTAGGTTGGGAAAGTCCTCTAAGCTCATTGAGTTCAACCATTCCCACAGCACTGTCAAGCCCACCACTAACCCATGTCCCCAGCTGCCTCATCCGCATGGCTTTTAAATTTCAATGAGGTTTCGCTTGGGTTTGTCTTTGGGTGAAGAGCACAGGGCAGGCACCTGGAGCAGAAACTCTCAGGATGCTTTGAAGGAAGAAATTCTTTATCTCTTCTTTTGTTTTTCACCCAAGAGGTGAGAGGATCTCAGGGAGGGCTGCTCCATTTAATTGCAAACAGCAACAGAAATAACGTGGAGCGACACTGCACTGCAGCACGGAAAAGGAGACTGGAGTCCTCTTCCTTCTGGAGCTTAAACCCTCTCAGGATGACCTGACCTGAATTCAGGTGTGTGTCTTCTCTTCAAAGGAAGCCTATCAAAGCTTGTACTACCGATGTGAAACAGTGAAGATCAGAATGTGCTTTATTTATTTATATTTTAATCCAAAAGAAATGTGGCCTTTGGGAAAAAGCGCAGTTTGTAGTAACCAGAGGCTTTTTCTCCACGGGCATGAAGAATGTCTGCCTTTCATCAACTCTTCTAAACTTGAACTGAGCACACTCATTTTAAGAGACTCATTAGAAAATTCCATGACATCTGGTTCAGAATGGGTTCAACTGGAGAAGGATACAAAATGGCCTCATTATTTTAATCCCCTTTAATTTCCCTGCTGAATACCAAGGTATCAGACAGAAGGAAGGCAGCACCTCCAAGGCAGGCAACTAGGACATTCTAAAATTAGTCCCTGGCAGGTAAGCTGCCCGTCAGCCCATGGATCAGCCCAGGATCATGGGCTAGTGTGGAAGGGAAGTGTCCCTTTTATTTTCAGAAGCAGTTTATAGTACATGTAAGCGCAGCACACCACATCCAGACCCCAGGCTGGGCTTCATCTGATAAACCTGAGTCAGCCCGGGCTGTTGGCGCAGCCCGAGGCTCCCATTGAGTCAGCTCTGATGCATTCACTGGGCACTGGCAGATCTAAACTGGGTCAGCTGAACAGTGACCTAAAGTTCCCTGTTCTGAATAAAAACAGGAGACTGGGGCAGCTTGATGAGCTGCAGTGTCTACATCGCACCTCATGGCAGGTGAACAGAATCCTGCCCTCAGCGGCTAATTCCCTCAATTTGATAGGTAAAAACAGACCTAAGCTGCTTAGGACTTAGTCATCATCTGCATTGAATACCTGTAGCCATGCACGGAGATAGCCCCAATATCCACAGTGTGTGGGAAGCACTCTAATATATTTGGGAGCCCTAAAGCACAGTGCAGAATCCAGCGTGCCACGCTCAGCTCTACTAAAGGCATGTGGCAGCTTTGTCTACAAGCTGTTGCTAGCAGGGTGTAGAGAGAGTGAGGAGCCTGCTGGCCTGAGCTGCTCTTTGCCACTCAGATCCAACACAGTGGTGTTTGTGAAGGTGACAATTCAGTGTTAAATGTTCAGGAACACAAATGTGCTGAGGGACTGCAGCACAACAGAGGTCAGGGCTTCGCAGAGCCACGGACGTGTCTGGGCTGCGACCAGTGGCCGCTGCCTCTTTGAACCAAATTGCACTTGGCAGCTGTTTTCATTTCGCCCCATGGTAAAAACCGCTACTCTGAAAACAAACAGTTTGTGCAAAACGAGTCACCACAAAATCTTTGTTTCCTCATTCCCAGAAGCCAGGCATAAGCCTGACCCAGAAGGTATTAATCTGTGTGGGATGAAGGAAAAATCCAATGTTCTGTGAATGCGGTGTCTGCTCAGTAAGTAATTTTGTTCAGGAATAATCAAATATGCTGGGTGCTCCTCATCTGACATGGTTATCAGTCAAATTATAATGTAGAGTTCATGCTTAATGGTTACCTTCTAATTCATGCAGTAAGTTTGTGAGGCCCAATGTGAACACCAGTGAGCACAGTGCCACATATGGATCAGGTTTCCAGTGATGGACAATAACCAGTACGGTGTTAACCAGCAGCATAGGGAATATTAAGTCCCTTAAAATTCACAAAATTATACTGTCTTGTCACAGAATAAAAAGAATTATAATGTATTAAGCAATATGTTTCAAGTTCATGTAATTGAGAAGTTAGGAAACATGTAAATCAGGCAAGAATTCAAAAAGTTCATGTACGAATCTGAGCCTTAAAAAGAAGCTTGAAAGAATTTATACAGCAAATTTGTACCGATCTTTTGCTGAGATGCAAATGTTCCAGGTTTCTTACTGTACAGTGCAGTGAAGCCTTCAGGCTCTTTCCTAGCTTTACTTCCAAACAACAGCAGTATTTTCTAGTTGCTTTCCATGGGTTCATCTCTGTGTGTCAGCATTCAAGTCAAGATCTGAGCACTGTTTTCCTTCTGCCTACGTTCTCCCTTTTAAAACAAAGGAAAATCCCCACTTTTTTGAGGCCATGGTAGTTGTTAGAGAATGTTAAATACAAGAACTTCCCTGAAAGTTCATCCCACTCCAGCTGAGGGAAAGCATTCTATGTGTTGTTCACAGATGTAAAAGTGTGCTCTGGTCCCCTTGGCTGGAAGCTGTGGACAGGATCACGTCACTTTATAAGCTCAAACTCTAATCAGAAAAAACCTCAGAAGCAAAGAATGTCAGTGTTAAATGTGACTCCAGACGCACATCAGGGGACCACAGGCCTCTCCACAACTTGTGATTTTAAAGGTTAAAGGAGGTTAGTTAAAAACTCAACTTACTAGCCAACTGTTTCCAATTAGGTGAGGCAGTTTTGGGACATAATCAACAGAAATGCCACGTTGACTTCACTACTAGTTACTTTGACCTATGCTCTTTGAAAGTAATTAGCTATCAGTGTTTGGACTTTAAAAGACAACAGTAGAAGTTCAAAAAGGACTGTGTGACATAAACACACTTGGTTTGGCTTTAGTTAAAGTAGGAGAAAAGTAGAAGTAATAAAAAACAGTGAAAAGGGTACTTGATACAAAGGCTTCTTGGTGGAATTCCAAGGTCATGAGAGTTATAATTGTTTTTCTCAGTCAGGACCTGTAAATGAAGAACAAAGGGTGGTTCAGAATTCCTTTCTTCATCAACAAGAAAAAAAAAACTAGTGGAGTTAACAAGATGAAAAGCCATTGCTTTCTCTTAAGCTTGGAGATAGAGAAAAATCACCAAATAATTATTTTGATTGATAATTATATGCACTGTTATCCTGCTGTTCTGCTCTCCAAGGTACCTGCACAACCCCTTCTGAACTTGGTTCTGCTGCCCATCTGAGGGTACAGCAGCTTCCTCAGCATTTAAAGACTGTTTACTTATTGATGTAGCCTTCATTTATACAGTTTGAATTACTGTGAGAAAGTACAAGGTGTAAATATGGTTTTCTCATTACACATAAACTTCTAAGAACTCCAGTGCCTCAGTGTCTTTTTCCTTAAAATGAGAATTTTCTAATCCTTACAGTACTGTTGGTAAGTTTTAAGATGTGGAAAACCTTTACAAGTCACTGGTAGCAAATCATGCAAAACCTGCAGAGTCCTGCTTGCTTAGACTAGTTATTATATACAATCCAGATGAAAAAGCAGTTTTCTTTTTGATGGGTTTGTCAAATCTATAGCATTGTTAACTCTTCAATATTAAATAAGAAGTAAATTTAGTCCATTCAGTAAGTACTAGATGTAGTTCTTTTGGCTGAGTAGCTAGATGGGGGACGGTGTTTAAAAAAAAAGCAGGAAGGTCTATTTAGAAGAGACATGTTTATTAATTAATTAAAATTTGATTCAAAGCATGATTTTATATTCTAAGGAGCATGTGAGCTTGAGCAAGTCACTTTTTGCCTCTTGGTGTTCGAGAACATTCTTCCCCGTGCTCTGATGGGAGGCAATATCTGGAAGTGGAAAAGGCAAGTCCTGCTGTAGGATTCCTCACTGCTGGAGCTAATGGGACAGAGCTGTGAAAGTCTTAGCTGTAATTAGCCAGGCAGTTACTAGATGCCACTGCAGCCCCAGCCGACAGAACCGGAAGAGCTCTCCTTTGGCCAAAACCCATGGAAGGGGAAGCACATCCAACAAAGGAACGAGACTCGCTCCAGCTGAACGGGCTTTGCTGAGAACATGAGTTGTGTTATAGGCACAGGAGAAGCCGTGCTCCACTCTCTTGGCATTTCCCATTGTTCCCAGTCATTGCATGCCTTTTAAATCCTATTTACATGTGCCTGTAACTAGCACATTTGAAAGAGAAACCTTACTTCAACAACAGCATCACAATCTGCAACTTCATCATCAGCTCCTCAGTAAACGGATCTGTAATATAACAAATAACAAATACCAGTCAGTCACTGGGAAAATATCTATTTAAAATACACATTCTCATTTTTCTCTTCATGACATGGACAATGGATTGTAATAGGACCTGGAAGGTGAAGGAAAAGCATCTCGTTTGGCCGAAGAAGGCATATTCACACTCTGGAGAATGTTATTACGCTATGGTTAATAAATTATTTACTATAGAGAAAGTTTTCTTACCCTTGTATTTGCATTTTATTTCAGCCTTTTAAAGAAATACAACCCCTTCCATCAGCTGAGGAACAGGAGTCCCTGTTCTGTAACACAATTCAACAATGTTTACATCAGGAACAGGGAGTTAATCTCTTTTTATCCGATAATCATTGTCTAGAAAACTTAGTTAAATATGAAGTTTACTTTGCCTAAATAGCCATTAAAAATCAGAATTGGGACAAAGAAAAATATCACTGTAATGGAAAACAGATTAAATACCTGTGCAATTGATAGTTTAACTCCAAGATCAAAGTGAAGGTTTTGGGTAAGAACTTTGGAGGTGGCAGATTTACAATTACAAGGCAAAGAGCAAACATAAACTGTCTTACACTCAGACATGGGAAGTGAGTGATCCCTGACTCACCAGGTGATAGAAGTATCAATAAAAAAATAAGTTCGAGCAAGTTTCATATCTACGTTATTTTTTTTTTTATTTACTTCTCACTAATTCAATTAAAAACCCCATTGTTCACAGAAGATGTTCCAGGGTAGGCATTGCTGAGGCTTAGATGTACTCCAGGATTGAAGACGATTTTATTTTACCTGAGTAATGGTCACATTCAGGAAAAGCTGCGAGGCAAAACAGTTTGAAGGGAAAGGGGGCACAGACTGAAACAGTTTGTTGAACAACAAAGACTGTTACAGGCTGCTGAAAATGTATTTTTTTAATCAGTAATACCAGCACCTCTTTAAAATTCCTGTCTGGAATGCAAGGTAAAAAAAATTTAAATTGTGGATATGTTTTAGCAGGAGTTTATGTTTAGTAGGAGTCTCAACATCCTTCTGAACTCAGCAGGGGTGGCCACCTAAAAATCCAATGGCTTCACGTGGTTGTAGGTCTTGAACCCTGAGAGAAGAAACAACCCAGGAAGTTTCCTCAGAGGAGGAGGCTTCAGTTGGTCTTTATTCAGACACTGACCTGGTGTGGAAAACAGCTTGGGGCTCCTCCTCTGTTTGATGTAGCCCTGCTCTTCGACATCACAGCTGTATGAGTAAACACTCAATGCTCTAACCCACAGAATCCAAAATCATCTTGCAAGTAAAAGCAGAGCATTTTCTTACAGTTTGTCATTGCACCTTAAAAAGTAATCCAGCTCCTTGCCCCGGTTTGCAAATGTCAATGCCTCACTGTTAGCAGTGCTCTGGTAAACAGGGTGGATATGTAGAATTTCCTGATCAGCTCAAAGGAATGAAAACACAGAGACTTTGTTAGAATTAGATGAGAAAAAAAGCCTTATTAAATGAAAAAAGTCTTTAAGGAGATGCCAGCTCTCTTTCTAGATGTTCCCAAAAAACTCCTAAGTGCTGGTGCAGGCAATTTCACATCTTACTGCAACAAATAATCAGGGGATGGCCAGCAGACAAAATGCATAACCAATTGAGTTTTACTGCAACAAACCTTTAAAAAATTGAAGGACTAAAGCTTAACAGCCAGAACTTGTATGCTGTGGGGGGGTTTCTCTTTTCTTGTCATTGTTTATTAGTTTTGTGGAGAACTTCAATTACGTATCTTTACTGCACACTTGAGATCATGTAAATCTTCCTAATTTTTGAAACTTGCATTTCCTGCGTTTTTTCCTCCTTCTTTTTGATGTCTAATTTGTTTCATTCATATCTAACAACCCTCTTGACAATTCATGAGATTGTTCATATTTAATGAGAAAAATTAAACAAGAATTTTGTAAAAATTTAAGGTCTTTTGGAGTTCTAAGCTCCAAAGCTGACTTTCATTTTCCTCTGCTTTAGGCTGTCTTGAGCACTCAGAGAAAGGCAGCCAGGATTAATAAAGGTTTCCCATTTTAACACTGATTAGACATACAATTTAATACAGCTAGAAAAAGCAAAGAGAATGATTTGTAAGAAAATGAAGTATGGGAATGCTTAAAAAAACAGGACAAGTGCAGAAATACTTAAGATAGAGTAAAGCTTTAGATTACTTTCAATATCAAAATTACTTGTAAACAGACATGAGTAGTTTGCCATTAAATTGTACCCATCTATTACTTTATACTTAAAAGACTTGTTTCATTTAAGCAGCTGGTATTAAGACAGATCCAAGGTTGTAAAATTTTTTTTTTTTTTTTTTTTTAAGTTGTTGGCTTTTGGAATTAACTTTATACATGGGGAAAGACTACCAGACTCTCAAAGATTTTTATGGATTTAATAATGTGCTAATAACACTCAAACTTTGGAGTACAACTGAACTTAAACTAGGAGTAAAGAATAGAATGGAGCATGTTCTTCTGAGATTCATGTGGGAGAGACTGTGGCATCTGCACTTGGTATTTGTCATTTCCAAGTCCAATTTGAACCGAGACTGAAAGAAGAGAGATGCATGAACATGGCATTTGCTGATACAGCCTGTGTGGTTGTTTCAGCTCTAGGTCTTTTGCCTCTTCGTCACAGGATGGCACCTGGAGCATGAGGAAATCTCTATCGTCCCTTTGGGCTTTGACTGATGGGAGGGGAGTGGACAAGGATTTTTTCAATACTCAAAGGTCTCCTATAACTGAAAGCTCCTGTTTTCACTCCCTGTTCCCCATCCAAGCTGTAGAAATATGGACCTGCATGAGTGAAAGGTGAAATGATGCAAACAGCTCAGCAGCAGAAGAGTACTGATGGTAAACTTTTAATAAAACGTGATCGAACCCTCATTAATTGTCCATCATGGACACAGCAGTTCCACCACTGTGCCACCTTTGGGACACTGCTCCTTTATTTTTCCTGCGATGATCTATTTTTATGGAGCAGACTGACTCAGGTATCGACAAGCACATGTACTTCAAAACTGAATGTACATGATTCTACATCAAAATATTTGAATGACTAACTGATAAAAGATTGTGAAAAGCCATTCTGAACCCCTGCCATGGCTCTGTGTTTTAATTCAGTATTATCTCTGAAGTGCTTGTTTGAAAGTGGTTTCTCTTCCATTCTGCCTGTTGCTGACAGCCTCCTCAGGAGAGTTTTCAACGAGGCCATCTGTAACCTCTGGCTGCAGCACTGCATCATTTGACACTAAAACTGTCACTTCAATTTCTGATTCTTTTAGGAAAATTATGACAAATCAAAATGTTTAGCATTGTGTACTATTTCTCCTGCTTACAGTAAATGTACCACATGTATGAACTAGGCTTGTGTTACAGGAGAGGGAGTTGGACTAATTTAGAGCACATTTGACCATGTAGTGCTGGGTCATTAACTCGTAATTGAGGTTGCTCAGAAACCATACTCATTCTGGCTGTAACTCTGTCCTGCTGCTGTACGACTCCTACCCACTGGAGCAGGTTCTACACCCAGTCGTCTCACCTGTTACTTGGTATCTTGCAGCTGAACCCAGCACTTCAGAAGGTATTTCTGGATTACCTGGTTATGCTGTTAAAAAGATGAGATTTCCACAGTGAGGCTCCTGTGACCAGTTTAAGGTATCTTTTGCAAGGTAAGATGAACCACATCTAGAACAGAATATTTCTATATCTTAGACATGCCTTTTTCTCTACATAGACCTTAAAAAAACTGTGGCCAACTGATACTGGCTTTGTACTGGGGATATCTCAAATTAATCTTCCTTCTTTTGCCCAATTTTTGGGAGTATTAAATTCTTTGCTGAGTTCAGCTGGCACTGGCACTGCATTCAGCTTTCTGAAAAGCAAATGGAAGGGTTTTAATGTTATTATAATAGACAGTCAAAATGAGATTTCAAGTGAGAATTTATGGAACTGCCAAGTCCTAATACACCACAGAGAGGTGGCTTATGTGCTTCACCTCAAAGTATTACTTTACTTTTATATGAACCAATGGTTTTTCAGGAGAAAACTGTGAGGTTGCTTGGTTCTTTGGGTTTTTTTGAGAGGTTTGTCTTGTTTTTAATGATGTTCAGCCATAACTAAGCCCAAAATATCCACTAAATTTAAGGGTACACATATAACAACAATAACAATAAAAGAAAATAATTATTCTCATCACAGTGTTATTTTAAACTGGACATTTCAAAATGGCAAGATTAGAAAAGAATCACAAAAATCCAACATCTCATAGCCTGGATTCTAATTAAAATCCCTCCCAACCTCAAGACAGTCAGGACAAGAAGTCACTATCCCTGTAGTTTCAGGATGACTGATTAAAGACTTCAGACAAACCACAAGCAGCCACTGGATCAGTTGATGTGACCATTTTTTAGAGCAGCTCAACTACAGCCCTAATGCTCCAGTGCAAAGATATTCTATGAATTTAAAAACATCAAAAATATCATTCCAGAGAGCTCTGCAAGGTTACAATACAGTTCCATGCAGAGTTTGCCAATTAACTGGAAAGTTTCATCCACTGTTTTGCAGCTTGTAACAAGCTAAGAGAGGGGAAATGGATTTTAATTTGACATGTCTGTGGTGTTGACACTCTGACTTGGTCACAAATGACAGCACCACAAATGGATCCTAACTCTTCCTGTGTGCATGCCTGAAATGAGTGGAATCATGAAGGATCTCTCAAGATGGAAATTGTATTCACCAAGCCAAGAAAAACTTTCACATGGATTGGGATGCCTATCATAAGAACAAGTGCTGGAAAAAGACCTCATCAAAACCCTCATTTTCACCCTTAGTTAATTAAGATTCCCTAATTCATTGCTGCCGAAACTACTGAAGAGAGTTCGTGACTTGTTAGCCAGTTGGCCAGAGAAGCTGAAAGGAATGTATCTCTACTCGTGTAAATCAGCATTGTCATAAAAGCCCTTATAGACCTCCTTCCTTAGTCATTCCTGGTGAAAAGAGCTCAGCAACAAAAGAGAACTGGTAAAGTGCTATAACACCCAGAAGGAAGCAGTGAGGATGTAACCCTGTAACCCTTTAACTACAAGGTAACTGGAAATTCTGTAGTTTTACTACTTTTCTTACCCTTTTTCTGATAATCAGCATGTAGCTCGGTCTCAGAACTCTGTAAGTCTTTAAAAATAAAGGTGATGCAGTCCAGGAGGGAGGCCTGAATCTGTAAGTTTGTGCTGTGCCACAAACTTACAGATCCCAAATCTGTGTTTTCCTTCTTGGTAATCACTTTGTGCTGAACTACATGAGGATGGTAGAACTCACTACACTCAGGCCATGCTGCAGTAATGATAACCTGTCTTGCAGCTATTTAGTTATTTAACCCTGCATTGCATTGACCTCTCTTACATTAAATGACTAAAAGGCAGCAGAGAAATGGGTCTGGCACAGTGAATATTAGTGAAGATCAGGAAGAAAGCAAATGGCAAATACTGATTAGACAAGAGCAATGGCAACTACCAAGCATCAATTAAAAGGAAAGTGATGGTGCAATTGAAACCACAGATGTAAAATCCAGAACTGGGAGGAGGTGTACATGTATGGTTTTTGGAAGGAGGTGGCTGCTTCCTTTTTAAATCTAATTCAACTATAATGTAGATAATAATCACTAATATGAAAAACAAGCAATTAAATTTCCTGCATTCCTAGATGGAAGATCTCTAAGGAAAATCCTGGCACAGTGGGAAGCCAGGCGCAGAATCAGATGGTATTAAGCTTTCCTGAAACAGATCATGAAAGAGGGGTGAGCTGCTTCTAGAAGTGTCAGTTCTCAGGGTGATGCAGCAAGAGATCTTGACCACCTATAGGTACTGAAGATTTCATGGTACTTTTAACTGTCACAAAATAAAAGGCAGCACCCTGGAAATGTTCCATGAGGGGTAATTGATTTTGCCTCCCCAATTTTCCACTCTATAGTTCTAATGGAATACTTTTTCTTAAAATAGTGAATCTAATCAGCCCTCAGGGCAAAACATTTATTTTTTCTCACTCTTGACAAACAAGTGTTTTGCTTGCATTTGCCTCTGTAATTAAAGTCCCAGCTGCCAATAGTGAAATGATCTATAGAAATTAATAATTCTTTCCCCTGAAAATACACTGTACAGTATTTCTGTCACGGAAGAGTAGCCCTTATTCCAAGACAGAGATGGTTCTATTCCACTGATTAGGGACAAAAAATGCTGTGTACATTTTTGGGGAGGGGGGGAAGCAGGTTGGGCAGAGGGAGAACAGCTGACAGGAGGGGTTTTTGTAAATGTGCACTTACAGAATGCACATGCTGGATGTTGAATGTAAATTCGAGCTTGATAAAAGCTACTTTAAGGCTACTATGGTGTTTCTAAGAACTACCATACTCCTTTTGAAAATTGTAATTAGGAAGAGGCAGGACCAGCCAGCCTGTGAATGGTAGCAGCGTCACCTTTAACTGTGAATTTATCTGACACAGGAATTTGAGAAAAACACCTCTGATTTTTCTTCACAAACCAGTGGGAGGCACCAAGTCAGAATAACAATTTAATAGGAAAATAAGAAAAAAAAAAAAAAAAAGGCAGAAAACACTGGTTCAAAGTGACAGAGTCAGGATACAACCTGACACCCTGTTAGTCAGGGTGGTGGTAGCAGTCCAATAAGATGGTGGCTGCAGTCCTCCTGAAGTAGTGGATGTGGTTCTGTTGAAGCGGTGATCCTGCAGAAGGAGCTGCTCTTCCTCAGAAGGTCCAGTGGTAGCTGTATAGCTCCTGTCCTCTGGAAATCCAGTGGAAAGGATGTCTGTGGTGTTGGGAGTCTCAGATTATATCCAGGATGGCATGCTTGGTTCCTCCCTCTGGGTGGAGCATCTCACAATGGGATGATGAGTCATGAGGCAAGGCGTTGATGGGCTCATTAACAGAAGATAGTCCGGGGGGAGGAGGCAAGGAAACACTGCCCCACCTGGTTTCAACAGCTCATGAGGATGGGAATAGAATACACTGCAACCCAGGACATCCTCAAATTGTTCTTTTAACTGTTGTCTCTTTCTCCACCCTTTCCTCCCAGATTTCTGTATTCTTCTCAAGCCATGATGATGTTCTTCAGGCTTTCAGTGAGTGTCAGCCAATCGCAGCCTAAGAAAAAGGCTTTCTGTTCACGTGTATTTTTCAACATAGTGGCAAATCAACCATCTAGAAAATAGTTTGCTGCTGAATGCTTCTGTTGGGGATTCTGGGAAAAAATTTTCTTTTATAAGTAAGGCTAGAAGGCATCCAGATACAGAATATACACTGTTTACTGCAAATAATTTGAGAAAGTCACTTCTGACAGATTGTGCATCTTCTCCAGTTGACAGGAAGGACTCTGGCACCTTGAATTATTTATTTAGATGAGTAGAAATGCTGAAAAGGGCACCTAACCATATGTTTTAGCCTCACTAGGAATGCATCACAAATAATACCCTAAAATTACAGCAGTTTAATATGATATAAAACACCTCAAGAAAGAAACACAATCTTAATTACTCTAAATAATCTAGCAATTATTCACACTTGGAATTCATCCTGTTTTTAAAGTGTTGTGGGGGAGGGAAGGAGCCTTGCAACTTCTCCTTGTGTGGAATGTGTAAGCAGGATGCTGTGAGTTACAAAATGAGACTTGAATACAGGTATCAGTTCAAATTCAAAGCTTCAAAACCAAACTCTCTGCAGGGGATTAACATGCAAACCTTGTTACTTGGCTGCCAGTACCAGAAAACTGAAATGTGTAGAAGTGGGGATTCAGACTCCTACCAGGCATTCAGAGAAAAGCCAAGACATTGGAAATACTCTGGAGAAGGCAATTCCTATTTGCAGTTTGCTAAAAAGCCTAGTTTTAACAACTTACTTAGTTTAGCTTGCAGAGTGAAGTCCTGTCCGTGACTTGAACTCCCTTGAGTCAGGGAAACTTGAAAGTAACAACGAAAGAACAGAATTTGTGCGTTAAAATTAAAGAATAGTGTTTTGCAATCTTACTGAGGAGTCCTTTTTCAGTTGTGGAGCTTCCTCCAGGAAGCAATCTTCAGACATTTGCAGCTTTAGGAGATGGAACCCCACTTTCAGTCATGGGTGCCATGGAAGCTGACAGGACTGACAGGTCTCACTGGTCTTGGCCTCTAAGGGGCTGTATTTCAGCTGCCCCGAAGACACTCGGGCATTGGGCTTTCCTTGCTGGGGAAAAGAGCTGCACTGAATGGCCAGGTGCCTGTGGCTGGAAGTGGGATTCTGCCTCCTAGAACTGTGAAAGAATGAGGATTTCTCCCAGATGAAAGCTGCCAGGAGCTATGGCTCTGGCTGACCTCGGACTCCTGGGTGCTACCTGAACTGCCCACAAGACACTGGGTTGCTGGGTTGGCTGTAGTTGTAGTGAGTAACGGTTAGGGTGGTGGCTAGAGGGTAGTGGTCAGGGGTAGTGGTTAGCACAGTGGTTAAGAGTAGAGGTTAGGGTCTTTTTTTTCTTTCTTTAGGGTCTTTTTTTTCTTTCTAAGGTCAGTGGTTAGGTCAGTGGTTAGGGGTAATGATTAGCAGTAGTGGTCAGGGCAGTTTAAAATGGTAACTTTTCTTATATTTTTATATAGAGAAAAAAAACTTATAAAAATTGATTTCCAAATACAACCCCGTATCTACTGCTTTATATGCAGGATGTTAGAGAATAAGAAATTCTAAATACAGATATATAGGGTTTGAAAGTGCAAATGTAACTTTTGTATATCTAAATTAAATAATAAAGGGCATGAAAATGGGAGAAAATATGATCTCTGTGAAGGCAATAGAAATAGCTCTGAGTATTCAAAGCCTTTTTGTGTCACTGAAACACCGTCTGAGGTCTTGCCTGGGACTTAAAACGCTGCTGCCACCTGGTGATAAGCACGAGGTATTATGCATGCACACTATTTTTAATGACTCAGTAGTGTCACCTGCAGACTAAAAGCGGTACTGCAACTAAGAAATGTGTGGATGCGCAGCGACTTGACAGTGGCTACGCATTTGCCATGGCTTTTTAAACTTCGCGCTGCCGCCCAGTAGGAAACATCCGGTACTGAGAGGCAGAGCACTGCAGTGGCGCTATCCGTGACTGCCGCTGCCTCCCAACGGCCCTGGCACGTGTGCACTGCCCAGGAGCAGCTTGGGAGCACCAGGTGCAGGTCCCAGCTGCTGTGGTAGTTCTTTGAGGAGATCATCCATTTCACAGTGTCAGCAGGGCGATGTAAGTAGATACCTAAGTCAGAATAGAGAACTCTGATATTGAAGTGTCAAAATACGCAGGTCTAAACAGTCTAAATACATGTTTTGTAGGAGTGTTACTATAAGTTAAACAGATACATGCCAATAGATCTCTTAAGTATAAATAGGAATTCTATATAGTAAGTGCACATAGACATAGTCTAAATAGATGACTATATATAAATTACATATGCATTTTTATATTTTTATATAGTATATTTTTAATATAGTATATTATTTAATTTATTTTAATATCTTGTTTATGTTACATTTATTTACATGTTTATATTTATATAAAATAATTATATTAATATATTTAAGTGTTTTGGGGAAAGGTTTTGGTTTCTGGCTACATAAATCCAGGCTGATTTGTGTTTCCCAGAAGCCCCAAACTGTGAAGTTTCTTTCAGATATCACCTGGGATTTATGCAGCCAGAAACCAAAAGCCCCCACATTGTCATGGACAAAAACAAAAGCAAAAATCACTGGAACAGGGTTGTATACGGGTTCAAACATACAGTTTTTCTCCCACAAAACTCAACTGAACTGACTGAGAAAACACACAGGTGATTCACTGGATTCTCTGGGTTATGATTTAGTCTTGCCAGATGTTTTTGATTAGGTTAAATTGCAGTGAATCTGTACCAAAAACCTGAAGCCATGGATCACAATAAGCTGTGCTGCAAACCCTGGTGGCCTTCATGTGTTCCTGCCTGCACCTGTTCAGGTGCTCATCTGCTGTGGTGTCAATGCTTCCTGTCAAAGCAGGGGGGTGCCAGATCCAAAGAGACGGAGTTGAACACCTTGGAGGCATTTTGAAGCAGATGGACAGTACCAAGGCAGAGCTGTTTAGGAATGGCAGGTAGAAACTAAAGCCCTCACAGCTAAAGATGTCTGACCACAATCTTCTTTTTTTTTCCTATGACAGCAGCTGTCCTCAATCATTCCTGCTGTTTGCAGGGAGTAAAAAAAGCACCCTGGAGATTTGTTTCTGGGAACAGCAATCCATTTCCTAATGGGAGTCAATTGAGTGTCTGTGAGAAATGAGGATGCTGCAGATGAAGGGATGGGAATGGGGAGTCTGTAGTGAATATTGTCAAGTGAGTCTCCTGATGTGCTTGTTCTAGCACTGTGCTGGCACTGAGTGACCTCATTCTGATGTGAACTGTCTTGAAATGTGTGCTGGAAATACAATATGGAGTATAAAATACATGTGGGAAGCTTTGTGTTTTTCTTTTCATGTAGGTTTTTATGCACTTGGAAACAGATTTTGGGATGTAGCAGTGAATTCAGTGAATTGTCCCAGGCAGAGACCTTTTTGCTGACTTAAAAGTAACTTTTAAACCCCTTTATTTGGAGCTCGCCCAATACTATTTGGTTTGTAGTGTCTTACAATAGCAGAGTGAGAGTTCAGCAACACTGCTGCCACAAGGGCTGGGTCAGCTAGGACAGCTCTTGCTGTCATATGTTTTCTTCTCTCAGAAGAGGCTTTACCATGCAGAGTACACTGAGGTTGTGAATTGCAATCCAGAGCATCTTCAGACTCAGGATGCTTGGGGCTGTGGTGTTTGGTGTGCAGAACACACTCCAATCTGTCTAACATGGGTTTGGATGCACATTTCCAGAGTTACTCAGATTGGGAAAAGGCCAAGAGGATGGTGGGAAGGGCTTACTCCCAGGCCTGGACACCCTCAAGGAAAGGGATGATTTTTAAATACTTCTTGTCTTTTGTTTCCCAGCCCAGGGCTAACTCCAGCACGTCCCATCGTGACTGCACTGGCAGCTGCAGGTGCTGGCCTGTGTTACGTAGCGACTGCGTGGTGATGTCACAGTGCTGTGGGCCAGGACAGCCGTGTGACATCCCAGCCCTGCCTCTCGCCAGCGCTCAGCCCCTTTGTGCCGTCACAGCCCTGCCTCACCCCAGCGCTCTCCAGTGCCACAGGAGGAAGAAAGGGGCTCCCTGTGTGCACTTGAGGGCCCTCTGGAGCAGAGTGGGTGGAAGATTCTTGTCTAAGTAGGACACAGGGATGAGGAGGGGAACAATGATGGTGTCACCTCCTTGCTGGCAGAGCATGGGACATGGATTGTCCAATGGGACACTGTAAAGTCCTTGGGGAGGGCAAGCCCTGCTCAGCAACATCCAAACCATCCACGTGCTATCCACCGCATTCCCATCCTGAATCCAAATCCAGCTCTGTCCCACTTCCTGGGAAGAAAATGGATCCTATCCCATTGAAAACCAGTACATCAGCCAGTTCTTCACCCAGCACACCTTGTCCCTGCTCATCTCACATCTGGACACCTGCTCCAGAAGGATTCTGTGAGGGACAGGATCAAAACTCTTCTTAAAATCCTGAAATACAACCACAATGCCATTCCCAACCACAATGCCCACCCATGAGACAGGTGACCTTATGGCAGCAGGATAATCAGTCAGTTAGACTGGAATTTCCCTCTGTTATCTCACGCTGCCCACGGCTGACGCTGGCATTGTCCTTCCATCACCTCCCAGTAGTGCCAAGTATGACCTTCTCCATCATTTTTCCTGCTATCAAGATTAGATTAAGAGGGCTGGAGTTTCCTGGAAAGTCCAAGCCCTTGCTGTCAAGTCACATACAGCTGGAGAGCATTGAGCCAGCATGGACCTCCTTGGGCTTTCAGGAGCTTGGGTAGACTTAGGGGATTCCTGCTGGGACATATTGGGATGAATCCCATCCAATGCCACAGCCTCATGGATATCGTTCTGGTCCAAGCTGTCCCCAGCAATCCCAAATGGAAGATCACTGTCCCTCGCACCACTCGGCCTCCCCCGTTGGACACCCTTCAGCACCCAGAGAAGCCGGTGGTACTTGGCAGAGCCAGGGTCTGTGGGACAAGGACACTGGCAACAGCTAAAAACAGAGAGGATGCCCAGAGAGCCCAGTTCCCACAGGATTCTGCCATCCTGAGTGGGTCAGCCTGTCCTGAGAGGATGCTTGCCATGGCTTTGGGCATCGTGGTCCTTCTGGCCCTGGTGGGCTGCACAGCCACAGAGGGCTGAGCTGAGCGTCAGCCACCCACGGAAAGCTGGGAGAAAGACGGCGGACAGGACATGGGATCCCCGTGACCTCCTGCCCCCAGTGCAAACATGGTGGCCACACCTGTCCTTCCAGTGGCCCTGCAACAACTGGTCTTCCAGTTGCTTCAGTGCCTGGAGGGACCCCTCAATCCCGACAAGGTGCCAAACCCCAGCGTCTTGCCATGAACCTGTCCGGGGGTCACCACCCAGAGTCCATCCATAAGCAGCTGCTCCAGGAGGTCAAAGAGGAGGCAGTGAGGAGAGCCCAGCAAGGCAGGGAGGGGAGGAGATGAGGGGCTGGGAAGGGAAAGGGAGGACCACGCACTTGGTCTCAGAGGACCAGGCACTGCAGGCTTGGCACTGCTGGCTCTCAGGGTGCCCTGGATGGGCAAGGTGGTGCCAGGTGCCATCCCACCATGTGCCCTGGCTGTCCTCTTGTCCCCACAGCCATGACCTTGGGACAGATGGCTCTGCACATCCTTGCCCTCCTCTTCTGCCAACACAGTTCAGGGAAAATACTTCCACTACCCCACCTCAGTAAGTGTCCCAGGTGGCTCCATGCTGCTCAGGGTGCTGGAGGTGGTGGCAGAGGAGAACCCTGAAACCTTTAGGTGAGAGCCAGAGGGGCTGTGGCAGTGGGGTTGGGCATCCCACCACCCAGCCCGGAGCCCACTCCCTCTTCCTGGCAACTTCCGGACATCCTGGGGCCCCATGGTGGTCTCCATCCACGAGCTGGCTTCCAGCATGGATGACAGGACATACTGGCAGTGCCACAGTGCTGGGGACACCCTCGATGAAGATGCGTGGCCCAGGGTGAGGGAGCACCTACAAACCACCAGCTGGGGAGTGGATCCAGGCCATCTTCAGCTCCTACTGATGCCACTGAAAGACACTGAGAGCCACCATGGAGCAAGGAAGTGTCATTCCAGGATGTCCCTGGGTATCTCTGTGTGGCCCTGGGAGTGGCAGACAGTGCCACAAAGTAGGAGGTCCCTTGTATCCCCAGCTTCCAGGGCAGGGAAAACAAGGAGGTATTGTTCCTACAGTCCCACCCTGGCATAACTGGAGGGGAACCCAGTACAAGACACCAAGAGCCCCTAGGACACAGGTGGCAGGGATCCAGCAGATGGCCCTGCACCAGATTGGCTTGTGGGGCAAGGGTGGAGGATTTGGGTTATAAACCTCAGGGATCAAGGGGACCCCCAGGATCCAGGGGACGGGGTGGGCAACACAGAGCAGAGCCGATCGAAACCGCGATGGGGAAGGGATCTGCAGGGCAGAAGGACACTGGATGTGGGAGTGACTGCAGAGCCACTGTTTGATGGAAATGGTTTGTTAGGGGTGTCAGGGGCTCCCATCGTACCAGGGACTCACCACACTGGGGCCCTTGCTAACAGGCAGGGCAGGTGTGGACAGAGAGCAAGTCAGTTCCCTGGGACACACGGGACCTCTCGATCCACTCGCAGCTTTAGGCCTAAGGGGGGAAACTGTCAAGAAGTTCTTTGATTATTCAGGGACCAAGTGGGATAGAGGAGCAGGTGCATTTTATTCAACCACTATTGGTAAATGCGGGGGATAGGTTTGAAAGGCATGAATTTCTGTTTGTTCCTGATTGTGACTAATTTACTGGGAAGGGATTTGATGGTGTATTGGGTTGACCCTGAGTTGATGGACAGTCTTTAAGACCAATTACGCTTCTCACAATTTACATATTTAAACCGCACAGAAAGGCGGGACTTCCCTTTTGGTCGGAGCTCGCTTGCTGGGAGGTGGGGGCTCCGGAGCCTCCCGGCCCCGCCGGGCCGGGCCGGGGCCACTGCCCCTTTCCCCCTTTCCCAACGCTGTGGCACGGACCCTGGGTGGCTGGGGGGGAACTGTCCCAGAGCCACAGGCAGCTAAAACCAGCCATGGACTGCTCACAGCTAAACCCATCCAGCGCGGCTTCTGGGGACCGGCGGGTCCCTCTCTTCTCCATGCGGAGCCGGCGGAGTCAGCGGGAGCCGGCAGAGCCTCCTGTCTGCAGCCAGCACACTTCGTGCTGAACTGAAGAAGACACCACGCAGCCAGCAGCACAAAGGGAGCGAGGCTTTCCCCACCGTAAAGGCCGAACAAGAACACTCTTCAGCATGGCGGCGTCAGTCAGAGAGAAAGAGAAGTGAGTCACATGGGACGGAGCTGAGCACGGCGGCGGGAGAAAAGAGGGCGGTGCCACGATTCTGGCGCGCAGCTTAAAAGAAACCTTCTTGCATGCCGTGGTAAGAAATTGTAATACCACAAACTGTTTGTCTCTTTAATCCATTTGAAGAACATGGGGGGATGGAGTATCTTCGTGTGCCTGTGAAGATTGTGAAGAATGCCAATGCCAGGCTTTATAGTAGTAAGAGGCTGCTAGAGACTTGTGGCGAAGAAGAGCCTTTGTGTGCAGGCCAAAAGAACTTATCCTTAAAAAGATGAATAACCCCATGTGATGGCCCATGTTTTGCAGTGTGAAGGAACTGTGAGATTTTACATGGGAGAGATGTTCTACACACAGCAGATTGTTTGTTTCCGGGCGGATCTGCTGTTGGTGGCAGTTTGGGAACCACGTGCAACTGAAGGAAAAACCCTTTTTTCCCTTAAGCATAAGAGAGAGACTTTTCAAGAACTGGAACGCTGACTAACATCCCATGTTCTGTTATCCCTTGTGTGAGCTAGGTAAAAGGAGAGAAGTGCTGGCTGGAGGGGGGGGGGGGGGAATTTGTTTTCGTTTTGTTATTGTCTCTTTACTTTTAATTCTATTAGTAATAAAACTCTTTCATTGTACTGCAACTGTTTAAGGTTTGTGCCTGCTTTGCTTTTCTCCTAATTCTTATCTCACAGAAGGAAAACAAGTAAGTAATGAATATTTTGAACCAAAACCATTACATTTAATTGGTGTTTCTGCCTGGTTTCGAACTCAACCCGCTACATTAAATGGTGGAGAATGCGGGCAATTAATGGGCACTGTGAGATGAAGATTAATTAGGAGAAAATAATAAGCAGAGCAAGTATAAAGTTATAAAATTAAGAAGAATAATAGAAGAAATTTACTTTGTAGAAGTGGTAAATATTCTAGGGGTGGAGGTTTATGTAATTTGTTTTCTTTTATCTCTGGTTTTGCTATTTTAAGTAATTTTTGGATATGTAAATTTTAAGAAGCGAGGGGTGGAATGTATTGGGTTGACCCTGAGTTGATGGACAGTCTTTAAGACCAATTACGCTTCTCACAATTTACATATTTAAACCGCACAGAAAGGCGGGACTTCCCTTTTGGTCGGAGCTCGCTTGCTGGGAGGTGGGGGCTCCGGAGCCTCCCGGCCCCGCCGGGCCGGGCCGGGGCCACTGCCCCTTTCCCCCTTTCCCAACGCTGTGGCACGGACCCTGGGTGGCTGGGGGGGAACTGTCCCAGAGCCACAGGCAGCTAAAACCAGCCATGGACTGCTCACAGCTAAACCCATCCAGCGCGGCTTCTGGGGACCGGCGGGTCCCTCTCTTCTCCATGCGGAGCCGGCGGAGTCAGCGGGAGCCGGCAGAGCCTCCTGTCTGCAGCCAGCACACTTCGTGCTGAACTGAAGAAGACACCACGCAGCCAGCAGCACAAAGGGAGCGAGGCTTTCCCCACCGTAAAGGCCGAACAAGAACACTCTTCAGCATGGCGGCGTCAGTCAGAGAGAAAGAGAAGTGAGTCACATGGGACGGAGCTGAGCACGGCGGCGGGAGAAAAGAGGGCGGTGCCACGATTCTGGCGCGCAGCTTAAAAGAAACCTTCTTGCATGCCGTGGTAAGAAATTGTAATACCACAAACTGTTTGTCTCTTTAATCCATTTGAAGAACATGGGGGGATGGAGTATCTTCGTGTGCCTGTGAAGATTGTGAAGAATGCCAATGCCAGGCTTTATAGTAGTAAGAGGCTGCTAGAGACTTGTGGCGAAGAAGAGCCTTTGTGTGCAGGCCAAAAGAACTTATCCTTAAAAAGATGAATAACCCCATGTGATGGCCCATGTTTTGCAGTGTGAAGGAACTGTGAGATTTTACATGGGAGAGATGTTCTACACACAGCAGATTGTTTGTTTCCGGGCGGATCTGCTGTTGGTGGCAGTTTGGGAACCACGTGCAACTGAAGGAAAAACCCTTTTTTCCCTTAAGCATAAGAGAGAGACTTTTCAAGAACTGGAACGCTGACTAACATCCCATGTTCTGTTATCCCTTGTGTGAGCTAGGTAAAAGGAGAGAAGTGCTGGCTGGAGGGGGGGGGGGGGGGAATTTGTTTTCGTTTTGTTATTGTCTCTTTACTTTTAATTCTATTAGTAATAAAACTCTTTCATTGTACTGCAACTGTTTAAGGTTTGTGCCTGCTTTGCTTTTCTCCTAATTCTTATCTCACAGAAGGAAAACAAGTAAGTAATGAATATTTTGAACCAAAACCATTACAGATGGCTAAACTGGGAATGTAAATTAATATTGTGAAAGGTGATAAGGAAGACTGCTGTAACTGTCTGTCAAATGCTGGAGAAGGCCTATGCTGAAGTAAACGCAGAAGTGTGGGTAGTCCCAGGGAAATGTGGAAAATTAGATATGGAACCTCTCCAAATCACTTTGAAGCCACCAGGACAAGTGGTGTTTAAAAAGCAATACCCTCTTTCAGGAGGGAAGGAAGGGGTTACAGCCTGAGTCCCTGTTAAAGGCAGGTCTTTTGGAGCCACGGATGTCTCCCCTGTAACACTACTACCCTTCAAGGTGAGAACCTGGCAGAATTTTAAAGTGTTAAAAAGCAGATGAACTGAGGCTCCTGCCCTAGCCCTTCCAGACAGGGAAGAAGTATTTGCATTTTATGTGGATGTTGAACAGGACCACGCCAGAGGAGTTCTAGTGCAAGAACACCACGGGGTCGTACTTGAAGACCGATGGCCCATTCTTCTGAAATGTTAGACCCCTCGGCGAGGGGTGGCCCCATTGTTTGCAAAATTGTGCAACCACGGCTTTCATGGTAACTGAGGACGGCAGGAGGCTCTCTAACCCTTAAGCCTCACATCAAGTTAAGGCTTTGTTGACCAAAAGAGCCTCTCATGGAACAGGAGGATTTAGAATTAAGTAGGGGGGAAGTTTAACCCCACCTCCTGTTTAACTGGTCCCGAGGGAGGAGACCTGAAGGAAACTCATGACTGGATTCAGGTAATAGATCTCCAGATGCCAAGGAGATATTCAGTTATCCCCCTTGGAATTAATGTTTGGGATTTTTCTTTTTCTGGAGCAGTAAATCAGGATGTTGATGGAGGTCTCTGGTTCTGTTCCCAACAGGGCAGCTATTTGGCGCAGCCCATGAACACAGTGTCGGAGTCCATGGAGGCGTAGGACAGATCTTTCCCTCTTCCACTCCCCACTGCCACCAGCTCCCCCTGGGCAATGAGGGGGCTCCCGGCTGAGCGAGGGCAGCGCGAACGTGCAGCAGCTCAAGGATCCGCTCCCTGCGCGCTTCCCGGGACAGGGCTGCCCTGGACCTTGGCATGGACAGAGGGTCCCCCTTCTCTACTGGGCGTGACCCTCCTGCCCCAGCCTCGCTCAGTTCGATTCATGTGCCTCCCGTAAGGGACACCCTCCACACAGATCCTGCTTCTGATTCCTTGGATCCACAGCACTGTTTTTCCTGGATTTTAGCCACGGCTTCCCCTGTGTAAAGGACAGGGATACATAGGAGGAGTGTGCTGGGCTTTCCCCTCCACCACTGTTAGTGGTTTCAGGCCCCCAAGAGCTCTTGTGTCTCCCTTTTTCCCAGCAATATCCCTCCGTCCCCTCCTTCCCGACGCTTCCCTTCAGCAGCACCGAGCCTTTTCCCGCCCTTTTCCCCTCAGCGCTGGCCCCGCCCCTGCTCCAACCACGCCCCCTCTGCGCCGCTGAGGCCCTGGCCACGCCCCCTCCCCGCCCTCCCCTCCCTAATTAGCGCCCTTAGTTCGTCCCTCGTTAATACGTCACTAATTAGGCCCCTGGCGGCCAAGAGCAGGGGGTTGGAGGAGGTCTGTGGGACACCCTGGCTGCGTGGGGCAGGCCAGAGACGCCCGGTGTTGTCCCTCCACTCAGGGCAGGGATCCGGGGCACCGCGGCCACCCGGGGAAGATGCTCCGTTCCCAGCCCACACCTCCACGAAAGGGAGAGGAGGAAAGCAGGGTGCCAGAGACACAGAACCCCTCAAGACTTCCCCAGCTGGGTCTTCTCCGCCCCGCCCCACCCCTTCCAGCTCTATGCCGTGTTTACAGGAGCTCAGAAAGAGGAAAAAAAGAAACGAGCTCCACAGTGAATTCCTGAAAGAAAAATCCATCAATGGCCAGGAGGCTCCTGTGGCTCCTTCCTGAAAATCAGGGCTGTGGGGAACAGGGCACGGGGTGTCCCAGGACACAGAGCTGGACACTGATCCCTCCTGGATCTCCTTGGCACCCCTGTCCCAGGCAAGGATGGTCCTGAATATCCTCCTGGAGCTGTCCCAGAAAGGTCCCTGCTCCCTGGTGCGGGATGGGAGGGGTAGAGCTGGTCCTCTCACACTGATCCCACTCATTCCCCCCTGCGCTGGCTTTGCCTCTGGGGTGTTGACCCCCCTTTTTAGGGTGTCCAGCCCTGTTCCCATGGGGAACCTTGGCAGTACCCATGGGCATAACCAACCTTTGTGGGAGGCTGGGAGCACTGGTGAGGGAGGGGGCTGTTCCTGGTGACCTGGAACTTGGCTCCTGCTGTGAGCCAGGGGCTTTCTGCCTGCTGGGCTGGGGGAACACCCTCTCTGAGCTCTGTGACACCCCCAGCCCCACACCCACTCCTTGCCACAGCTCCTCCCAGACAGCATCCGCTACGGACATGTCCCCCGCTACCGTCCCTTGGCCAGGGGCCTTGTGGCTCATGCCAGACCCTTCTTCCTCCCCAGGGAGCCTCCTCCCAGGTAAGGGAGGAGCCGCCCCTGTAGCGGGTTGAGTTCGAAACCGGGCGGAAACACCAATTAAATGTAGTGGTTTTGGTTCAAAATATTCATTACTTACTTATTTTCCTTCTGTGAGATAGAATTAGGAGAAAAGCAAAGCAGGCACAAACCTTAAACAGTTGCAGTACAATGAAAGAGTTTTATTACTAATAGAATTAAAAGTAAAGAGACAATAACAAAACAAAATTAAAGCAAATCCCCCCCCCCCCCCCAGCACTTCTCTCCTTTTACCTAGCTCACACAAGGGATAACAGAACATGGGATGTTAGTCAGTGTTCCAGTTCTTGAAAAGTCTCTCTCTTATGCTTAAGGGAAAAAAGGGTTTTTCCTTCAGTTGCACGTGGTTCCCAAACTGCCACTAACAGCAGATCCGCCTGGAAACAAACAATCTGCTGTGTGTAGAACATCTCTCCCATGAAAAATCTCACAGTTCCTTCACACTGCAAAACATGGGCCATCACATGGGGTTATTCATCTTTTTAAGGATAAGTTCTATTGGCCTGCACACAAAGGCTTTTTCTTCGCCACAAGTCTCTAGCAGCCTCTTACTACTTCTATATAGCCTGGCATAGGCATTCTTCACAATTTTCACAGGCACACGAAGATACTCTATCCCCCCATATTCTTCAAATGGATTAAAGAGACAAACAGTTTGTGGTGTTACAGTTTCTTACCACGGCATGCAAGAAGGTTTCTTTTAAGCTGCGCGCCAGAATCGCGGCACCGCCCTCTTTTCTCCCGTCGCCATTTCCAGCTCCGTCCCACAGGACTCACTTCTCTTTCTCTCTGACTCTGAAGCCGCCATGTTGAAGAGTGTTCTTGTTCAGGCTTTACGGTGGGGAAAGCCTTGCTCCCTCTGTGCTGCTGGCTGTGTAGTGTCCTCTTCAGTTCAGCACGAAGTGTGCTGGCTGCAGACAGGAGGCTCTGCCGGCTCCCGTTGACTCCGCCGGCTCCGCATGGAGAGGAGAGGGACCCGCCTGTCCCCAGAAGCCGCGCTGGATGGGTTTAGCTGTGAGCAGTCCATGGCTGGTTTGAGCTGCCTGCGGCTCTGAGGCAGTCCCCCCCCCAGTGACCCAGGGTCCGTGCCGCAGCGTTGGGAAAGGGGGAAAGGGGCAGTGGCCCTGGCCCGGCCCGGCAGGGCGGGGCCGGGAGGCTCGGAGCCCCCCCCACCTCCCAGCAAGCGAGCGCCGACAGAAAGGGGCAAGTCCCGCCTTTCTGTGCAGTTTAAATATGTAAATTGTGAGAAGCGTAATTGGTCTTAAAGACTGTCCATCAACTCAGGGTCAACCCAATACACCCCCACAGCCCAGGACTCTCCAGCTCAGCCCCCCTGGAGCCAGGCCGCCGTCTGAGTCCCACGTGCCCTGAGCCAGGTGGGGACTGGCGGCCGTCTTGGCCACAGCGACCACAGATAAATCGAGTTTCAAAACCTCTGACAAGAGGAAAAGGGCCAGCAAAAGCTCAGCTCAGGGCATGAGGAGAGCAGACTTCAGACTACTCAGGGAACTGGTAAGCAGGGTCTCCAGGGACAATGTTTTTGCAGGTGCTGGGGTCCATCAGTGCTGGTCAATTTTGAAACATCACCTCCTAAGGGCACAGGAGCAGGAGATTCCCAAATGTCGGAAGCTAAGCAGACGAGGCAGAAGGCATCTCTGGGAAAGGAGATGGAAAAGGAAGCTGTGTGCCCAGTGGAAGCAAGGTCAGCAGAAGAATACAGATGTCAGGAAAATTAATCCACAAACACCACAGGTTTATGTCCAAACAAGAGACAGAGCAGTCCTGTTACTTTATTCTAATAAAGGGAGAGGTCATGGGCATTTCCCATGGGATCTCTCAAATTGTTAGAGGAAGCAGCTTCCTTTTTCTCCTAATTTCCCGGCTGCATTTCCCTCTCTCCTTCCCCACTGGCTGAGGTACTTGAGAGGTACAGACTTCCCGAATGGCTTAATACAAACCTCCTTTCCAATGTGTACCCCCCCACCCCCATTCTTTTCCTCGTGTCTCTGTTCTTTTTCTCTAAATCCAGGGATTAGCAGAGTCTTGAGTGAGTAACAGTCTGTGTCAATTAGTGGAATTCCTATGGAATTTATGGTTCCTCCCTTTGCTTCTTTCACCTATCAGTATCTGGCTTTATCTACCATCAGGCCCACAGATAGTTTGTAAAGACACCTCCTCATTCCTTCCACAGAGATGTTTCTTGCCACTGACAACTTTGGTGCAGTGAAAGCTCAGCTGGAGAGGAAGGTGGCCAGAAATGTGGGGCACAATAAAAAGAGTGTTTTTTAAATATATTAATGGAAAAAAACAT
This sequence comes from Coloeus monedula, assembly GCF_965178545.1. NCBI lineage: Eukaryota > Metazoa > Chordata > Aves > Passeriformes > Corvidae > Coloeus > Coloeus monedula. The sequence continues at coordinate 295,174 of NC_138806.1, read as the reverse complement.
TGTAGAAATAACATTGTCCCCTTCCAGGATGTGGATGGTAACCTCACAAACAGGGACAGGGACACAGCACAGGTGTTTAATGCATTCTTTGCCTCTGTCTTCAACACTCCTCCCTCCCTTCCCAGTGGAAAACATGCACTGTACCAAGGGACACTGCAAAGTCCTTGAAGAGGGCAAACCCTGCTCAGCAGAAACCAAACCACCTGTTTGATCCACAGCATTCCCATCCTGAATCTAAACCCAGCGTGTGCCAGCAATTGGGATAAAAGGAGCCCTATGCCCGTCAAAACCAAAGCAGTGGGAGGACCATGAGCACTCCTTGGGAAATCCTGACTTATTTAGAAAAGAGGCAACGCAGAAGTCGGTGAGCTGTTACAGAAAACTCTTCCTGCCCTCGACAGCCAGTTCAGGAGAGCTCCCCAGAGACACAGGAACTTCAACTCCCTTTGTCTCTGGAAGATCTTCTCAGGCACAGAGTAGTGGGTGTTTCCCGTTGGTACCGCTTCAGTGTCCTGGGAGCCATGGGCTTGACACTGGTGGCAGCAGCACTCTTCCTGATGTGCCACTTGCTGCAGGGAATGATTCCCTGCAGCAGGCTGAGCTCCTGTTCTTACTGCCAGGCTTTTTCTGGCCATGTGCATCTCCAGAGATGAGCTGGTTCTGCTGATCCCTGAGGTGGGCACAGGGCTGTGACGGCACAAAGGGGCTGAGCGCTGGCGAGAGGCAGGGCTGGGATGTCACACGGCTGTCCTGGCCCACAGCACTGTGACATCACCACGCAGTCGCTACGTAACACAGGCCAGCACCTGCAGCTGCCAGTGCAGTCGCGATGGGACGTGCCGGAGCCATGTGTGACGGTGGCATCCTGGTGATTGTGCTTGTCCTGCTGCTGGCCACTGTGGCTGGCTGGTGGGCCGTTGGCCACTGGCAACCACGGAGGTGGCAGGCACGGACATCGAAGAGGCGCAAGTGCCCCAGGGTGCAGCCCAGAGGCTCACGGAGGAAGCGAGGAGCCCCTGTGGCTCCCAGGTCCTCCAGGCCTCGGGCAACCCCTCGCAAGCAGCCGCATGCTCCCGCGAGCCCCCTGGACAGCCCCTGCAGCTGCGGCCCCTGCGTGGCAGTGGCCCAGGAGCTGCAGGAACTGATGCTGCTGCTCTGGGCTCGCAATGGGACATGGGTGCCGCTCTACTCTGGGATGTGGCAGGCGTTGTGGAAAGAACTGGAGGAGCTGCTGAAGCGAGGCCACCTGCCCTGCTGTGGCTCGTCCAGCTCCTCCAGGAGCCTCCATCCTTCAAGAGGCTGCTCCCAGCAAGATTCTCCATCCCTGGGAGAGCCTCAACCCTTGCAAGGATGGCACACCATGAGAGACCCACCATCCAGGCAAGAAGCTCAGGCTGTCAGAGATTCTCCATCCTGCCATGAGCCTCCGCTATCTCTGACAGCCTCCATCCCCCACAGACGCTCAGTGAGACCTGTCAGCCTGCAGAAGGTGCAGAGCCTGTGGACAGGTCTCCCAGCTCCCTTGGACTCACGGACTTCAACAACACGGGCGCAACCCTGGCAACTGATGTGGCCAGGGAAAGCCCAGAAGTCCAAGTGGGAGCCCAGCCCGATCCAGGGGAGCCTTCTCAGGAGCAGGTGGCGGAGCAGCGAGTGAGCTGGAGCCAGCAGTTGCCGGCCCACAGCTCCCAGGACGCTGTGCCGGCTGTGCCAGCTGGCAACAGCCCGTGCCTGGTGGCGGAGACGACCCTCAAGAGACCCAGGAGGTTCCTCCATCTCCAGGAAGCTGCTCCGCGATGGCCACCGACTACCAGGAAGGCCTTTCTGGTAGCAGGTGAGATCTGAGGAGCTGTCTGAGGCTCCCTCGGGGCTCTTGAGGGGCATCCCCAGGCCAGGCCAGGGCCCTTGAGAGCAGCCATGTCCCTGGCTGTTTCCAGTGCTTCTGATGCCACGGCTTCAAAAAACCCCTCCCTGGTTTGCAGCTGCTCCTGACACCCCCCTGTGCGAGTCCTCGGGCTGTAGCCTCGGCCGCCCTCAACAGCAGAGTCCAGCCCACGACGCCGGGGACAGCGACGGTGCCGCCCTGCCCCGCTGCCCTCCGGCTCCTGCAGCCGCCTCTGCGCGCTCCCCTGCCCCAGCTCTGCCGCTCGCCAGCCCGACGGCTGCAAGGCGGTGGCCGCTGCCCGGCGCGCAGCAGGAAGCAGGTCAGAGCAACGTGGCCCGCGGTGGCTCGGCCCGCTTCACTCGCGGGCACTTGGCCGGGGGGCCCTGGGCGCAAGGCTGATGGCTCGGTCTTGGTAGCAGGGCAAAAGAAGAAGCTGCAGGAGCTGTACCAGCTGGGCCCGCAGCTGGGCAGCGGTGGCTTCGGCACCGTTTTCTCGGGCATCCGCCTCTCGGACGGGAGCCCAGTAAGTGGCCGGGACGGTGGGACGCGGGAGGAGGGCCGGGGGCGGGCTTGAGCTCAGCCCCGTCTCTCGTGGGCTTGCAGGTGGCCATCAAACGCGTGGCCCGGGAGAGCGTCCTGCAGTGGTACGAGCTGGTGAGTGAGCGGGGCCCCCGCGACAGAGCGGGGCGCGGCGGGCAGGGATAAGGCCGGGCCCCGAGGGCGGGAGGCGGCGCAGGGCGGGGGGAGCGGGCGTGGGCTCAGCGTGCGAGCCGGAGCATGGCGGGCCCGGGGATGCCGAACACCAGTGGTGGGGCCGGGCAGGGGGGCACCCCCCAAGCATCCCCTGGGCGGGAGGAAGCCCAAGCACCAGGGAGGCTGCCCAAGGGGTCACTGGGGTATCCCAGGCACGGGGCAGCGGAGCCACAGGGCAGCATCAGGCCTGCTGGAGGCACTGTCTCCTTCTCACAGCCCGACGGCACCCGTGTTCCCATGGAGATCGTGCTCATGGAGAAGGTGGGCTCTGGCTGCCACAACATCATCCAGCTCCTCGACTGGTTTGAGCTGCCTGACAGCTTCCTGCTGGTGATGGAGCGTCCGGAGCCATCGCAGGATCTCCTGGCCTTCCTGCTGGAGCAGGGGTTCCTGTGTGAGGAGATGGCACGCTGGCTTTTCTGCCAGGTGCTGGAGGCCGTGCGGCACTGCACCGCCTGCGGCGTCCTGCACCGGGACATCAAGCCAGAGAATCTCCTCGTGGACCCGGAGAGCGGCGACCTGAAGCTCATCAACTTCGGTTGTGGCACCTTCTTCCAGGAGCAGGCCTTCACGCGATTTGCCGGTGAGCCCACAGGCCGGGCCCTGCTCCCAGTGTCAGGCACTGCACGGCCCCGTTCCCTCCTGGGCTGCGGGGTGCGGCATTCAGCCAGCTGCCGGCTGCCCTTTGGCACGGGCCAGATGCTGTGCCCCAGGAGCCGGCTGCCAGCCCTGCCCACAGAGGGGGGCTGCAAAAGCCAGGCCCCAGCCACTCGGCTTGGCAGGCCCACAAGGGCTTGGGCTGCTCCGCTGGCCTTGTTTGCCTTGCAGAATGGTTTCCTGGCTTTGGCCAATTGGCTGGGGGATGCCGGGTGGCCCTGGGGGGAAGTTGTGGCCACTGGTGCAGCCCCTGCTTCCGCCAGGAGGCTGGCACCTGGCTCTGGAAGCCAGCAGCCTGCGCTTGGACAGCGCTGCCTGTGTCCCCTAGGAACACACATGTACAGCCCACCCGAGTGGATCTGCCTTGGCTGCTACCACGGCCGTTCGGCGACCATCTGGTCCCTGGGCATGCTGCTGTACGTCATGGTCTGCGGGAACATGCCCTTCCAGGAGGACCATGACATCGTGTCGAGGCAGCTCTTCATTTGGCAGCAGGTCTCTCCAGGTTGGTGTCCGGCCTCAAGAAGGCAGGCTTTGGCAGATGGCACCGCACAGCCCAGCGTGGCCCTCACGCAGCTCCGCGGGAGGCCCATCTACCCTCAAGGGCTGGCCGCAGGAGGCGGCCCGTGACGACGGGGTCGGTGTGGCCCGCTTGGCTGAAGGAGGTGGCGCGTGTCCTGCCGTGCCACTGTCCCGCAAAGGGCAGAGTCAGCCGGGAGGCCGGCACAGCTCTGAGCACACGCAGCACGGCCTGGGCCCTGCGGGTGCCGGGAGCAGCTGGGCAGGAGCCTTCTGCAAGTGACCGGCGCTTTCTGGCTTCTCTCCCCAGAGTGCCAACATCTGATCCGCTGGTGTTTGTCCAAGCACCCCGCGGACAGACCAGCGCTGGAGGAGATCTTGCGCCACCCTTGGGTGCGGGGCAGGCGTCTTTGATGCCTTGCCAGAGCCTCTGCAGCACCCGATTACTGAGTTCCACGCAGGACTGACGGCTTGAGAAATAAAAGAACCACAAACCCATGCCGGGGTGTCAAGTCTGGTCCTGGTTAGCAACTTCAGCTAAAGAACCCTCTTGGGAAAAGGGGTAATCAGAGTGTTCCCTTCAGCCTTTTTCAAGCTTTTGATGCCTTTCCTCCAGGCATCATGGCAGTTTTGTGTCTTCAAGCACAGGCTGTAGTACAGGCAGGAGGGGCTGTAACAAGCCAAGAAATGCAACAGTGAAACAACAGCCGCCCTTTCAAACTGACACGGCCACTTGAGTTCACCTGAAGTGATATGTGGGCTCATGTGTGCATTCCAAGGGCCAGCAGGTGGCAGGGACAGAGATGTTGCTCCTCTCCAATGCTGGGAGAAGAATCAGAAATGGCAAAACGTCATTTCAGGTTGAGCCCTGACAAAACTCTTCCTCTTCCTTCCCCTGAAATGGGAGGCAGGGCTGGGCCTTTGACCAGCTGGGTCTGCAGCTTCGTAAGCCATGGGCATGGAGCCCACAGGAAATGTTGAGATGCTGGAGTTGCTCCCATGGTGCTGGGCTCATTGTAGCCCCCAAAATATCTTTCTCTACCCTCAAAACAACTGATGGAGATGGAAAGTACAGTAACCAGTCTAGCCACAGGAAAGCACCCAAGTGCCTTCCCTGGCCCTGTGGGCAGGTGCCAGCTGCAAACCTGTGCCACCTTCTGTCTACTGCCCTGACCTACCAATACAGGCTTTGGGAAAAAAACATACTTTTTCATAAATGAGGAAGGGGCAGTCAATAGCTAACTCATGTAAGCACAAGTTAACTATTGGGAGACAGCAAATGTTTGTTCAGACAGAAGATGTTAATTACAAAACCTAAGAAACCGAATTCACCCTAATCTTGTCAAGATAGAGGGGACAAGGATTATCTCAGAGACCACTGAATCATTCCCCAAAGGACTACGCATGCCCAGGGAGAAAGGTGAAAAGTGCACTGTGAGGAAGACTACTGGTCTTCATCAGAAAGACCCCCGAGGAAGAGGAGAGGCCTTCCTCCAGTGCGACCACCAGGACACACAGTGCATGCGTGACCCATATGCTAATGATATTAATGACTTCTGAGAAATAATTTGTATAACCATGCCTGTCCCAAGGAATGTGATGAATATTCATAATTTAACCCTTAATACTGTGTTGTAGGGAGCACCAGGTGTGTGTGTTTGGAGGAGCGATCCCCACACACCCGGCGCGCCGAATAAAGCAAATACCCACTTCTCTGACTCTGTCTCTGAAGTGTCTCCTGGCCCAGTTTCGGCACGATTCATACATGTGCCTGCTCTTTCAATTTTCTTCCCTTTTATTTGGGCTGCTGACCCTCTTGTGCCTTGAATGGCTCTCCAAGCCTCTACCTGAAGGCCTGACCTCAGCCGTGATCCTTCCAGCTAGGACCCCACCGTGAGGGGATGGCAATAGTCCTGTGTGTCAGCCCTGGTCTGGAGGCTGAGCTGGGGGTGATAATTATCCCTTTTCTGATGACCTGTGAGTGATGACTTCCAATTCTCCAAGAGCCATGGCACATTTCTTCCAGGAGCAAGAGGCCCCCATGTCCTCCACAGCCCTGCCCTGCTCTGCCCAGGCCCAGAGCCATTGAGAGCTGGCAGTCTCTGGTCACCCCATGCCGGGGTTTGTCCTCAGGCCAGAGGAGATGGCATCACTCTGGGGGCTGCCAGGGTCCCACCTCACCTGGGAAGCTTGTGGCTGTTTCACACCTGTGGGTGTTTTCCCAGGTTATCCCCATTTCTTCGGGGGGTGACCACTTGCCCCTCACAGATTGCCCTAAAATGGCGGCTCCTCCCTCACCCTGCGCTCATTATGAGGGGACACTGGGGCTCGGTTACGGGTGGAAATGCTCCCAAATGGCAACCATGCCAGCAAGGAGGTGGGACTACTCCTTTCAGGGAATTGTGGAGAGCCAGAAGGTCCCCCTTGGAGGCTTCCTTTTCTCCAGGCTGAGCCCCCCCAGCTCCCTCAGCCGCTCCTCATCAGACTTGTGCTCCAGAGCCTTCACCAAGGGATCGCTTCCAGCTGCGGAGGCACAACGCCCCAAAAAATTCGCCAGCAGAAAAGGGTCCTTGTCTGACAAAACCCGGGGGGATCCTGTATGAAAACGAGAGAGTTTTTCGCTGTGGCTGCCTCGGTAAAAGGGAAGGAGCCATTTCAGGCACAACTCAACAAGCCTGGGAGCTGCCGATCCGCCCGCCCAAGCGGCTCCGCAGCGGCGGGGCAGCTCAGGAATGGCTCCCCTGGGCTTCCCCGGTCCCGCCCCGCCCGGGCCGTGAGTGCCCGGCCCCGCCCCGCAGCCGTGCCCAGGAAGCGGGAGCAGGAAGCTGTGGGGCCGCGGGGATGGCGGGCAGCGGCCCGGCGGTGAGCAGGGAGCCCGCGGGCAGTGCCGGGGCTGGAGCGGGGCTGGGAGCCGGCGCTGCCCGGGCCGGAGGTGCGGAGCGCGGCCGCGGGCCCCTGGCAGGCGGCGAGGGCCGGGCCGCAGTGCCGCCGGGGTCTGGCGGGCGCTGCCGGGCAAGAGCCGTCCGTGTCCTGCCCTGCGTGTGCCTCGTCTGTTGCCTCGCATGGGCTTTCAGGCTGCACGGGTGGCACTGCGGCTCCCAAGTGCGTTTAAAGCCCTCCGCAAGGCCATAGGTTGTGGTTCTGGTGTGGCAGCACTGTTGTGGGTGAGGCTGCTGTGTCGGGAGCCAGCTCTGCAGGCTGCTGAAGGCCTCTGTAATTTGTCCTGATGCACGTTGACCACATCCCTGCTGTCGTCTGCAAATAAAAGGATTAGTCTCTTGCCAGGTGGTTTTACCTGTGCTTTGAATTAACCTCTTCGTTTGTATTAACAGAACCTGACACACACAGTGAGTGCTTCTGGTAAAGAGGGAGGTGTGTGTGGTGTGCAGCTGATAAATAACAGTGGTTAATAATTGTTTTGTTAACTGACAGTGTAAAAGCCATTGCCACGGGCCTCATCGACCCCATATGCACAACAGGCAGAGCGCCCATGGAGAGCAAGGTCTCCCAGGCCCATATCCCTTCGCTGAAGACCCCAGCAGCTGTGATATTGTCAAGGCTACACGTTACACAAGTACATGTTCTGAGGGTGCAAAGTGTTGCAATAGATGGGAGTGTCCTCAGATGTGAGCCAGGCTGGATATTTTTACAAAGGAAACATTGTCCGATTCATTTTCTCCCTGTAGTTGTGCTAAACAGCTATTATAGCATTGGCTTTCGTGGGTAGTGAAATGTAAGAAATATTATGTATTAGAATATGTTAGGAAATATTATGTGTCAACATGTTAAGAATAACTTTGCTATGCAGATAATAACTAGTTAACGTTATAACTGGGTCAAAGTTACAAGATGCTCATACAGCTTGATTTATAAGATATCTATATCATCTGAATCATAACTTTTTATACCTATATAATTTGAATGATAACTTTTTTATACAATGTAATAGCGAGTGTATGGTTAATTCATCGCTTAATGCTAAAATAAACGGAAACTCGCCAGGTGAATAATTGCAAAAATAGACAACTATAGCTGGATAAAGGAAGCAGCAGGATGTACTAATGAGAAGTTGGCAACAGTGAAACCAATTAGCCACAAAGTACAGAATTTAAACCGGTTGGATCCAGAAAGACCCAGGAACACCATAACTGAGCATGCTCCAAAGACAAAGTTGAAAAGTTCAAGATATGAGGAGGACGGGAGCCTTCATCAGAGAGGACCCCTGAGGACCCTCATGATCATCTACGCATGCTCTGAAAGGCGGGTCGGGGGAGGAACTATGTTAATCCCTTCTAAAAAATGTAAATTAGTTCTCGGACAAAAGCCATGCATCTGCATTGTAGTTTATTAATATGCAGGATGTTAAAGCATACAGCCGGGAAGTTTGTGTAAGTGGCTGTGCCTCTGGCTATGAGCAATGCACCCAGCGCTGTGGGCTCTTGCTTTAAGTGACCTTTGTCCCCTTTTGTCCCTTATTAAGTTTATAAAACTCCAAAAAGAGGAGTGGGCTTCGTTTCTCACACAGTTGTTGGGGTTTTAGTTGAGTCCTAGGTTTTTTTCTGTTAAAGGAATTTTTTTCCCATATGCATGTTGCTAGGGGACAAATGGCTGTACTTAAGAAAGACAAAAAGAGCTGCCATTTGGGGGTGGGGTGGGCCTGGCTATTCCTTTGTTTACACCTGGGTGTGGCGTCAGTTGGCTCTCGGAGTTCGGAGAGAAGCTGCAGAGAAAGGAGCTGCTGGTTCTTTTCTTCGGCCATTTTTTTTTTTCTTTTCTGCTGGAAACAACGCCAGGATCCCAAAGCTGTTTTTCCCTGCCCCACTGCTGCGTTGAGCTTTCGCTACACTGTAGCCGTGCTTGCCTTGCCTGCCCGACCTCCGGGGGTGGGTTCCCCGTTTGGAGACATCTCATCTGTCCTCTGGGATCTGTGCTCGTCCCTGCCGCTCCAGCCTGTCGCTCCAGCCCGCCGTTCCAGCCTGCCGTTCCAGCCTGTTGTTCCTGAGAGTCCGGGATCGGCTGCCCAGCAGTTTGTGAAGCCTTTGTTCCATCCCTTCCCGGGATCCCAGGCCACCAGTGCCGCGTGCTCCCCGAGCTCGCTCCGGAGCGCCCCCTGCAGCCGTGGGGGAACCATCGCACCTGCCCTGCTCACCGGGAGCCGCCAGCGCCCCCGCCGGCTGCAAGCGGAACTGCACCCGAGGGGAAAGGGCCTGACAGCCGAGAAGGCTGGCACTGGGTTTGTGATTGTTTGCTGTTACTGCCAGAGTTATTGCTGTTTTGTTGGACTGGTTATATATATATATATATGTATATATGTATATAGTAAAGAACTGTTATTCCTCTTTCCCACATCTTTGCCTAAAGGCCCTTGATTTCAAAACTATAATAAGTCGGAGGAAAAGGGGTTATATCTGCCACTTCAAGTGAGGCTTCTGCCTTCCTTAGCAGACACCTGTCTTTCAAAACCAAGACAACAGTGGAAGAAGAAAAATCACTTACAGCTGCTATTGTAAATAAAAGCATTTCAAGTAGGTTCCTTTAGGTAGAAAATTCTACTCCTCAAGGCACAGCCCCACTCTTTTTACATTGAATTTACATTTACATTGAATGCAATGTGGAATTTGCTCAAGTAGGAACTGCTGGGTGATGCTTACTGAGATGTGTTTTTTCTTGAGGATGCGACTGTCTCCAGACTGGAGAATATTGAAGAAACGATAAGTAAATGGATTTTTTTTTCTCATTTAAGGTATGGAATGGCAGAACTGGTAGAAGCAGTATACGATGTTCGCCAACCAGACAAAGAAAATATGACTCTTCTTCAGTGGGCAGCAACAAACAGCAGACAGGAGCTGGTGAAGTAAGCCGGGAGTCCCTGTGACAGTAACACAGCGTATTCTGCCACTGTTACCTATAATCACCTTGTTGCTTTTGTACTGGAAAAGGAACACGCTGCCTGAGAAGAAAAGGGTAGAATTCAAATTTTGATGCACTTAGCTTTGTGTCGATGTCACTGGAATGTAAAGACAGCACGGTTTCTTTAGATGTGAAATCATGTATTGCATGAAACCATTAGATTTTCCTGTGTTTATTTCTGTAACAAAGATGAAAGCTGATTTTAGAAGTACCTTGCTAAAGACTCTATTTTTTCTTCAACATTTTCTTGAAACAGAGTTATTTACTGCAAAAGCACTTCTGTCCATTTGCTTCTCTAGTGAATTTTTTATTAGGAGTCATTTACTCCTTTAGCTGTGTTATCATTCGTATCATGTTTTGCTATTTTATGTCTGTTCCTGACCTTCCTGTGTTGTTATTACACATATTACATTTCCAAAGGTGCGGTAGTGGATCAGCTCAGTGGAGATTTGAGTTCTACACCCCTGCACTGGGCCATTAGGTAATGCTGCTTGCGACCACTAATTGCAAATTTGTCGGTATTGACAGCTGTGGTAGCGTTTTCTGAGATCCGCAGAACAAAGCACTGCTTGGCTGGAGAAAACATATGCTGAAATAATTCTGGGAAAACTTGTCCAAGTGCAAATTCTCCCATTGGAAGACCAGTGCTTTCTTCTAGACGATCAGTCTTTTGCCAGAGTCAGAGACTTGGATGACTGCTCAGAGGAGAAATTACTGTAGAATAACCTCTGTATTCTAAATGAACACTTTGCCCTAGGCTCATTCATTAAGGTATATATTTAATATAATCTGCTGAAAAAGCCATGAGAATCTGAGGGAAAACTGTTTTTTGTGCAGTCTCTATGAGAACTATAAGGGCAATGCTTTCAATAAAATATCAATTTTTAAAATCATCTCCATAGTTTTATTTCACACCTCGTTATAAACAAGGACACCTTCCCGGGGGAAGGCAGCATCCAAAGGAGCTGTGCAGGGATGTGCAGATGCCAGAAGGGACTCTAGGACAGTTGGACACGCTCCAGCGGGCTCAGCCCCCCGTGCTGGGACAGGGAAAGAGCGTGAGGGGACCCCTACTGCGGAGGAAGGAGCGGCAGGGACGGGGGATGAAGTGATGGCAGCAAATGTCAGGAAGGAGGGGACAGAGGGATATTGGTGGGGAAAAGGGGACACGAGAGCTCTTGGGAGCCTGAAACTATTAACGCTGTCCTGAGAAAGCCCAGCACACTCCCCCCTGCATAGCCCAGCCCCTTATGCAGGGGGAAGCCGTGGCTAAAATCCAGGAAAAACAGTGCTGTGGATCCAAGGAATCAGAAGCAGGATCTGTGTGGAGGGTGTCCCTTACGGGAGGCACATGAATCGAACTGAGCGAGGCTGGGGCAGGAGGGTCACGCCCAGCAGAGAAGGGGGACCCTCTGTCCATGCCAAGGCCCAGGGCAGCCCTGTCCCGGGAAGCGCACAGGGAGCGGATCCTTGAGCTGCTGCACGTTCGCACTGCCCTCGCTCAGCCGGGAGCCCCCTCATTGCCCAGGGGGAGCTGGTGGCAGTGGGGAGTGGGAGAGGGAAAGAAGTGGACAACAAGGATATGTCCTACACCTCCATGGACTCCGACACTGTGTTCATGGGCTGCGCCAAATGGCTGCCCTGTTGGGAACAGAACCAGAGACCTCCATCAACATCCTGATTTACTGCTCCAGAATAAGAGAAAAGAAAAGGAAAAAAGAGCAATAAAAACAAAGGAGGAAAAAAATTAGAAAGAGAAGATAAATAAAAAGATTGAGAATAAGACCTGGAAGGAGAAGAAGGAGGAGAAGAAAACCAGGAAGGTGCAGACAAACAAGAAGAAGGAGGAAGAAGAACAAGAAGGGGAGAAATGAGCCAGAGGACCAAAGCCCAGGTCAGAGCAGTGATCCCCACCACAAGTGCCCAGCACCCTCTGCCTGATGCCCAGTCAATCCCACCAGGGTTCAGCCTGTCCTGACCAGCTTCCCCAGTTGTTAGACTCAGCAGGACATCCTGTGGTCTGGAATATCCCTCTGGCCAGTCTGGGTCGGCTGTCCTGGACGTGATCCCTCCAGGCTCTTTGGCACCTTCTCGACAGCAGAGTATGGGACATGGAGTGGCTTCTAGGACCCTGCAGAGTCCTTGAGGAGGGCAAGCCCTGCTTAGCAACAACCAAACTATCCACCTGTGATCCACAGCATTCCCATCCTGCATCCAAACGCAGCACACTGTGCCAGCTCCTGGGAAGAAAGGAATCCCACTCAAATCCAGAACAGTGAGAACACTCAGTTCTCTAGGAAAATCCAAATTTATTTAACACACATGCTCCTAAGAAGATATGACTGCCATCGGTAAACACTTTCCTGGAAGTCAGAAGCCATGTCAGGGGAGCTTCCTGAAGATGGAGGAACCTCCTTGGTTTCATGTGGATCATGTCTGCTGCAAAGCACAGAGTGTTCCCTCCTTGGAACAGCCACAGTGCCATGGGAGCTCTGGGCTGACAATTAGTAGCTCCAAGACTCTTGCTACTGGGACACTTGTCTCTGGAACAATCATCTTGCACTGGGCTGACCTCTGTGCTTACTTCCAGGCCTTTCCTGGCCATCTGCATCCTCAGCCACAAGCAGGTTCTGCAGATCGACGTGGTTCTGGGGAAGCAGGGACTCCTGTCTGTGGGCAAACAAAACAAAGACAACTTGTAAGAAGAGAAACTGGAGCTTCTAGTTAGAAGAGAAAGGACTATTCAATCATGGCAGGGCCAATGGAGGAAACTTTCTAAAATGGAACAAGCAGCAGAAGCACAGTAGTTTTGCAGAAGAAATTCTCCTCCCAGCACTTGGCTTAGGGAAAAAGCCTGATGTTGCTATGAGACACATCAGTTCATGTCTAGTATTGGGTAGCAGATATCTGAACATTTAGACTATTGGCTTTCCAGGCTCACACTATTCAAACCTGAAACTATTCTACAAGCTAGACATGCTTGGAAGAAATGTTTCTGCTCACACCATGACTGGGGACCGTGCATCATTCATACCTTGCACCTGTCCAAAGTCCTTCCTCCGTCTGTGCTCCGGCAGCCCTCACCAAGGCTCTGGCAGTGTACTAGTTTGAAAACAAACTAGTGGGAGACACCAAGTGTCTCGGTTTTGAAAGACAGGTGTCTGCTAAGGAAGGCAGAAGCCCCCCTTGAAGTGGCAGATATAACCCCTTTTCCCTCCAAGTTATTATATTTTGAAATCAAGGGCAGTAACAGCACACACAAACCCAGTGCCAGCCTTCTCGGCTGTCAGGCCCTTTCCCCTCGGGTGCAGTTCCGCTTGCAGCCGGCAGGGGCGCTGGCGGCTCCCGGTGAGCAGGGCAGGTGCGATGGTTCCCCCGCGGCTGCAGGGGGCGCTCCGGAGCGAGCTCGGGGAGCACGCGGCACCGGTGCCCCGGGATCCCGGGAAGGGATGGGACAAAGGCTTCACAAACTGCTGGGCAGCCGATCCCGGACTCTCAGGAACAGCAGGCTGGAACAGCAGGCTAGAGCGGCAGGCTAGAGCGGCAGGCTGGAGCGGCAGGGACGAACGCAAATCCCGGGTGGCAGGCGAGATGTATCCAGATGGGAGAACCCCACGGATGCCCAGGCAGGCAGGGCGAGTAGGGCTACAGCGTAGCGAAAGCTCGAAGCAGCAGCGGAGCAGGGCAGCCACAGCTCGGCCTCCAGCAGGGCAGGGAAAGCGGCTTTTGGGGTCCCGGCGTTGTTTCCAGCAGGAAGAAAGAGCGGCCAAAAAAAGAAAGAAGCAGCAGCTCCTTTCTCTGCAGCTTCTCTCTCCGGACGCTCAGAGCGAACTGCCCCCACACCCAGGTGTAGACAAAGGAGTAGCCAGGCCCGCCTCACTCCCCTTTTTGTCTTTCTTAAGTACAGCTATTTGTCCCCTAGCAACATGCATATGGGAGAAAATTCCTTTAACAGAAAAAAAAAACTAAGACTAAACTAAAACCCCAACACCAAGTCAGAATAACAATTTAATGGGGAAAGAAAAGGAAAAAAAGTAAAGGCAGAAAACACTGGGTTAAACTGACAGAGTCAGCATGCAACCTGACACCCTGTTAATCAGGATGGTGGTAGCAGTGTGGTAGAATGGTGGCTGCAGTCCTTTTAAAGCCGTGATCCTGTAGAAAGGGTCTGCTCTTCCTCAGAAGGTCCAGTGGTGGCTATGTAGCTCCTGTCCTCTGGAAATCCAGTGGAAAGATTATCTCTGCTGTTCAGAATCTCAGATTATATCTAGGATGGAATGCTTTGGTTCCTCCCTCTGGGTGGAGCATCTCACAATGGGATGATGAGTCATGAGGCCAGGTGTTGATGGGCCATTAATAGGAAGATAGTCCGGGGAGAGGAGGCAAGGAAACACTGCCCCACCTGGTTTCAACAGCTCATGAGGATGGTAATAGAATACACTGCAACCCAGGACATAATCCACCCCTTATTCTATTACCATCTATATCATCCCAAATCAATACCTTCCTTAAACTCTACACACACACACACACACACATATGCATATATACAATGAAACCCTAGACACTGTTCTCACCTAAGATTAGGTCTCCTTGTGGTACACAACGCGTTTCCCCATCTTTCTGCATTACCCACCAAGTGCAACCAGGTCCTTGAGCAAAGACAATCCCACGGATGGGTTTGCCTTTGCCTGAGGTGGGATTAATCCAAACAGTCTTTCCTAAAATACCTCTCATGTGTACCACAGGGACTCTATCTCCATCCACTGTGTGCAAGGGTTCAGACTCGGCGGGACCAGCTCGATTGATGGACCCTCGGGTATTGACCATCGAAGTGGCCTTTGCTAAGTTCACTTCCCAATTTTTGAAGGTCCCCCCACCAAGTGCCTTCAGGGTGGTTTTAAGTAGTCCATTGCAGCATTCAACTTTCCTGGCAGCTTGTGCGTGGTAAGGGATATGATCTATCCATTCAATACCGTGTTCTCTGGCCCAGGTGTTTATGAGGCTGTTCTTAAAATGAGTCCCATTGTTTGACTCAAGCCTCTCAGGGGTGCCATGTCTCCATTCTCCACTGGACTTACGCACTGGCCATATAGGGCTGTTGAAAGGTGAGCGGGCCTTGCTGACCACCCCTTGGCTCTCCAGTTTATGAATCATCTCATGGACAGGAACCACAGAGTCTCTGTCGGTGCGGTATTGCCGACGGTGCACTGTTGCTCTGGAGATTGGCACCTGTTGTTCTTCATCTCTTAGCAGTCCCACGGTAGAGGAGTCATCTGAGAGGCCAGGCAAGGTACCCAGTTGTCTGATATCTTCTGTCTCCACAGCAGCTACCCCAAGAGCCCAACAATGTCCTTTTGGGTCTTTGAAATATCCATTTCTGAGATAGTCTATGCCGATGATGCATGGGGCCTCTGGGCCAGTCACGATGGGCTGTTTCTGCCACTCGTTCCCAGTTAAACTCACTTCAGCTTCCAGTACAGTCAGCTGCTGGGATCCTCCTGTCACCCCAGCAATAGAAATGGGTTCCGCTCCCACATACCTTGGTGGCATCAGAGTACATTGAGCACCGGTGTCAACCAAAGCCGTGTATTTTTGTGGGTCAGACGTGCCAGGCCATCAGATCCACACAGTCTGAAAGACCCGATTGTCCCTTTCCTCTACCTGGCTAGAGGCAGGGCCCCTCTATTCCTGGTCATGGTACACGTTGCTTCCATCCGGCGAATATGCTCCTGAGGTCCCTTCAAGAGAATCAGTCATATTATCATTCCTATACTGTCTGGAGTTCGGTGCGCGAGAGACCGGAGCAGCATTGACTCCAGATGAGTTTCTTGTAGTAGTTGTCCCTCTTTTTAGTTCATGTACCCGGGCTGCTAAGGAAGAGGTGGGTTTTCCATGCCACTTACTCATGTCTTCTCCATGTTCCTGAAGGAAAAACCAGAGATTACCTTGTGGGGTGTATCCTCTCTCCCTGGTTGGGGGACACCTGCTCCTAATGGCAGAGACTCTTGTTGGTTCTGGCGAGATGTGGTAAATCTCTTCCTTAAGCTCCTTTTTCAGTTTCTGATGGCCCTCTTCAATCTAGCTCCAGACTTGCTCAGCCAGCCTTGTTTCCACGGACGAGACATGGGTGCGAAACGGGGCTGTGACAGTGTCCTCGTAAATCCTCAGTTTGTGGACCAAGATGCCCACCCTGTCCTTGCCTTTCCTCCATTGCAGCGTTGCCAGGTAATGGGAGTACTTCTTTGGTCCAAGGCATGCAAACATCAACCACATCTGTGATGTGCACTGGACACCATCTGGGCTCTTAGGAAATCTCTTGCCTTCTGAGAAAATGATCTCCAGCACAGCCAATTCCCTCAGGCATCAGATACCTTGTTCCATTGTGCTCCATTTTCCTTGATGCACCTGGAGGTCTTCTTTACAAAGGTACCTGTCCCTTACACTTGTCAGCAGTCGCCGCCAGAGGCTGAGAGTTTCTTGGGTTCTCCTGATCCCCTGGTCAATGACCACATCCTGGGACAGAGATCCCAGTTGCCTGGCCTCACTTCCGTCCAGAATGGTGTCATTGGCTGCAGCGTCCCAGATGCGGAGCAGCCAGGTCAGGATAGACTCGTTCGTCTGGCGGGTGAATTCCCTCCGCAGGTCACGCAGCTCACCCAGGGATAGCGACCGAGTGATGATCTCTGGCTCTGCCTCTTCTGCTGGGTGCGAAGGTCCTGCTGCATCCTCATCAGTCACTATGCGGACTGATTTGCTTTTTGATTTCTTCTTCTGAACAGGGGCAACTGCAATCGGTGTAGGCTATTCTGGTTCAGTGATGGTTTGTGTGGAGATGCTGACAGTGCATTTGGTTTTTTCTCCTCTGTGTCAGTCTGTGTAGACATGGATGCTGTTGTCTTGCATTTGGTTTCTTTCTCCCCTGTGTCAGTCTGTGTAGACATGCTGTTTGTTGCTCTGCTCTTTTTTTCCCTCTCATCCTGAGGATGCTGTGCCATAGCTCTGATTCTAAGCATGGTGTACATTGTACAGAGAAGACAAAGCAGAACTAACAGCAAGATTATCCTTTCTTTGACATCCAGAAGGAATTCAATATTTTCAAAAACTGCTGTGTCAGGCTTGAAAGGCTGGAAAAAACTATTCTTTAATCCTCCCCCCAGGGGCTGGGTATGATTGTTGAGGCCCCAGATGTAGCAGCCTAGAGTAGGACAAACAGACAAAGTTGAGTATATATTCCAAATTATGTTCATTGCCTCGGAGGTTATCATGCAGTAGGCATAATAGACTAATAAAGCAAATTTTATACAATACCTTGGTCTACACAGGAGCATTAAAACCGGCAGATAGTTCCCCATGTGCGAAAAATACAGAGAGCTAGGTACAAGACCCATGTAAGAATGTTGAACATCATAGTGAGTAGGTGGCTTCTACAATACAAAAGTGTAATTCTAACTTTTCTCAGCACCCAGCCCCACACTGGGTGCCAAAATATGTACTAGCTTGAAAACAAACTAGTGGGAGACACCAAGTCAGAATAACAATCTAATAGGGAAAGAAAAGGAAAAAAAAGGCAGAAAACACTGGGTTAAACTGACAGAGTCAGGATACAACCTGACACCCTGTTAATCAGGATGGTGGTAGCAGTGCGGTAGAATGGTGGCTGCAGTCCTTTTAAAGCCGTGATCCTGTAGAAAGGGTCTGCTCTTCCTCAGAAGGTCCAGTGGTGGCTATGTAGCTCCTGTCCTCTGGAAATCCAGTGGAAAGATTATCTCTGCTGTTCAGAATCTCAGATTATATCTAGGAAGGAACACTTGGTTCGTCCCTCTAGGTGGAGGATCTCACAATGGGATGATGAGTCATGAGGCCAGGTGTTGATGGGCTCATTGCAAAAGATACTCCAGGGAGAGTTATCCCTGAGTCATGCGGCAGGGCAATGATGGGCCATTATCAGAAAGATAAACCGAGGGAAGACACAAGGAAACACAACCCCACCTGGTTCCAACAGCTCATGGGGATGGTAACAGTATACACTACAATCCAGGACAGGTAGGGATGGAGGCTATTGCCAGAAGGATCCCAAGTGAGGAGATCTTCCTCATCCTGCTCCTCCACTGCTGACATCAGGGAATTCCCTGGAGCTGCCAATATCTGCCATTCCTGCTGGAGGATCTTGTTTGGCAACTCTCTGAGACTCTTCACCTTTGGCAGTGCCGCAGCATCCTTGGAGTCATGCACTGGCAACTGGCAGCTCCAGGACACTTGCTGTTAGGATGCTTTTCTCCAGGAAAATCTTCATGGACACGGCTTGCTCCAAATATATTTCCAGGCCTTTCCTGGCCATCTGCATCCTCAGCCACAAGCAGGTTTGGATGATTGCCGTGGCTGTGATGGAGGAGGGACTCCTGTCTGTGGGCAAACAAAACAAAGACAACTTGTAAGAGGAGAAACTGGAGCTTCTAGTTAGAAGAGAAAAGACTATTCAATCATGGCAGGGCCAATGGAGGAAACTTTCTAAAATGGAACAAGCAGCAGAAGCACAGTAGTTTTGCAGAAGAAATTCTCCTCCCAGCACTTGGCTTAGGGAAAAAGCCTGATGTTGCTATGAGACACATCAGTTCAGGTCTAGTATTGGGTAGCAGATATCTGAACATTTAGACTATTGGCTTTCCAGGCTCACGCTATTTGAACCTGAGAGTGAAACTATTCTACAAGCAAGAGATGCTTGGAAGAAATGTTTCTGCTTACACCACGACTGGGGACCGTGCATCATTCATACCTTGCACCTGTCCAAAGGCCTTCCTCCGTCTGTGCTCCGGCAGCTCTCACCAAGGCTCTGGCAGGGATGGAGGCTCTTGCCAGAAGGCTCTTGCCAGAAGGATCCCAAGCATGGAGATCTTCCTTGTCCTGATCCTCCACTGCTGACATAAGGGAATTCCCTGGAGCTGCAAACACCTGCCTTTGCTGCTCGAGGATCTTCTCTAGCACCATGCCAAAGGCCTTCTCCTATGGCAGCGCCACAGCATCCTGCGAGTCACGGACTGGAACTGGAACCCCCAGGAAAGTTGCTGCTGGGAAACACCCGTCAGCCATTCCCCTACTGCAATGAGCTGGCCTCCTATTCCTCTGCAAGGCCCTTCCTGGCCAGGTGCATCCTCAGCAATTAAACGGTTTTGCACTGGCAACTGGCAGCTCCAGGACACTTGTTGCTAGCATGCTTTTCTCCGGGAAAATCTTCTTGGAAACGGCCTGGCTCCAAATATACTTCCAGGCCTTCTGCATCCTCAGCCACAAGCAGGTGCTGCAGATCGACGTGGTTCTGGGGAAGCAGGGACTCCTGTCTGTGGGCAAACAAAACAAAGACAACTTGTAAGAAGAGAAACTGGAGCACGTATCTTGCTCAACAACTGAACCACCATTGAGTTCTTATTGCTGAGCTATGGGTTTTATTGCAGAGTTAGCAAGGATAGTCTTTGGCAGCAAAACAATAGATGCCTGTGGTTAGAAGGCCAGAGAAAAAGGAGAACTGCTGACCACAGAAGGGGAACTAAGGGAGGGGTTAGAGATCAGCTTAGACGACATGAACCACTTAGAATGCGCCTTTATGAATATGCATGAGCCTATTATTGATAGTATATAAGACGCTTTTGTACGATCAATAAACGAATTCCTGCTGATCACTCATATTGAGCATCCTGGTTTTCCCTCCATTGCAACATTATGGCGCCCGAACAGGGACAGGAATAGGGACCGTAGAAATGGATAGCCTGCAGCCGTCAATCTGCGGGGAATAAGGGACCGTAGAGGTGGATAACCTGGGGCCACGGCACGACGGAGTCTGCGTTGGTCCCGTAAGCAGCTCGGGAGGCTGAAGAGGTGGTGAATAGTCACATCTCTGAGCTCAGGAGCACCTACAGAGGAGTCCTGCTGGCCACACACCGCCGGGGTCTTGCAAAGGCTGCAACAGCGCGCTGACGTTTAGGTATGGATAAGAGACAAGCGGTGTTTGATTTGCTCAAATGCTTTTTAGAAAAGCAGAGCACACCAGGGATAGATTGTAAAAAGGATCTCCCTGGACTTTTAGATTATGGGGTTGCTAAGGGTTGCTTTATTGATCCAAATGAAGTCTTAGAGAGGGAGCAATAGAAAGTGTTTGGGGATAAAATTTTTGATGCAGCTACTCAAGATGATAAGGTGGCTAAAAAGATGATGAAGACATGGCGGGCAGTGAGTAATGCTTTAGCACAGTATGAGCAGAGCAGAAGGCTGCAGCAGCAGCTTCGCAGCGCTTGGGGACACTGCTGACTCGGGAGCAGGACATGGGTGAGAGTAGCTGCCCTTTACCCCCCTCTGTGAGTACTTTTACTATGCAAGTTGGAAAGGCAGCCTCAGATCCTGTTTGTTCACCTCCCGCATCCCCCCAAGCTGTTAGTGCACCATTAGCACCGTTAGAGCATGAAGTAGTGCCTACAGCCCCTCCGTTAGAACAGTTAGAGCAATCGCCCACAGCCCCCCCACAAGAGAGCTGGTCGGCAGCACTTTCACTCCCTTCTGAGCAGGCGAATAGTTCGTTTCGTCCAAAAATAAACTCAGAGACTCAAGAGATAGCTCAGGAATGAGAAAATTTCTGGAGGGAGGTTGCTAAAACTATTGCTGCTGAAGGAGACATAGATACTGCCAGAGAGTTTGCACATGCTTTTCCAGTTGAATTTTCACCTCCTAATGCTCAAGGACAGATTACCGTTACTATCAGACCTTTAGATTGGAAATTGCTTACCCAACTGCGAGCCACTGTTAATGAATCCGGGTTAAAAGGGGAACCAACTCGTCAAATGCTTGATTTCTTGTGGGGCTCTACCCTCTTGCTACTGAATGACATTAAAAATATCACTAAGCTGATATTATCACAGCACCAGCATATGCTATTTGGAGCTTACTGGCAGACTTTGTGCCAGCAGTCGGTAGCAACACAGCGGGGAGCAGGAGATCCTTTACATGGGGTAACCCTATTGGGTCTGGGAAATTATATACGGACAGAGGCACAGGCTCTCATAGGATCTGACAAAGTCCGAGAGAGCATGCAGCTAGCTTGGCAAGCAACAGATCAGATTAAGCAACCAGGGGGATTGCCATCATATATGAGTATTAAACAAGGAAGAGATGAGCCATTTGGTGCCTTTATTGATCGCGTAGCAAATGCTATTTTAGCAGCTGGGCATCCAGACTATATGCATGGTATCTTGCTCAAACAATGTGCCATCCAGAATTGTAACCCCACTGCATGTAGTGTGTTGATTACTCTGCCTGCTACTTGGACTATTGAGGAGACATTAGAGAGAATGTCGCAGGTCCCCGTAGGTCCACAAGCTATGCTTGTTAATGCAATAAAGGAACTTGGAAAGGAACTTGGAAAGGAACTTGGAATAGGGATGAAACAGCAGGCTGAGGTAGCTCAGAGGCAGATTGAGGCAAATCAGAGTCAGGTTTTAGCTGCCCTTGCACCTTTGCAAAGCCATCAGAGCGGGTCTCAATGACAGACCACCCGACTGCGATGCTTCCGTTGTGGAGTCTCCGGCCATATGAGACGGGATTGCAACTCTGGCAATGTCTGGTGTCAGCATTGCCGATCGGACACCCACGCCAGCGCTGCCTGCCGGAGTGCAAAGCCAGGAAACGGGAAGTCGAGCGGGAAGGCCCGCCCCGCGATGACACCAAAAGCAGCAGCATACCCAGCGACCCAGGAAGTCAATGCCTGCGTGCCTCTACCAGCACTGAGCAGCACTTTCGTCTCCAGCCCGCAACCCGGGGGAGCCTCAGATTGGACTTGGCAACCTCAATAAACTGTACTCTTATAGACAATCGACCGCAACGTATCCCCACCGGGATCAAAGGACCTATAATTATAAATGGGAAAGCGGTCGGAGCACTTTTAATTGGACGCTCATCAGCTACTATGGAAGGATTACAAGTACTTACAGGACTAATTGATGCGGATTATACTGGAGAAATTCAAATTATGGTACAGACTCTTTTTCCACCAATGTTCATAGAAAAGGGCACTCGACTGGCCCAATTGGTGCCTTTGCCGGTTCTCACTGAAGGACTATCACCCATACACTCCGACCCCAGGGGTGAGGGAGCCTTCGGATCTACGGGACCGGCAGCCATGCTCACTGTGAGCTTGAAAAGTCGGCCACGCCGCCAGGTGACAGTAACATACCAAGGACAGACTGTTACCCTGACAGCACTCTTGGACATTGGCGCTGATGCATCCATCATCAGCAGTCACCACTGGCCTCAGCATTGGCCCA
Source organism: Coloeus monedula (assembly GCF_965178545.1). Taxonomy (NCBI): domain Eukaryota; kingdom Metazoa; phylum Chordata; class Aves; order Passeriformes; family Corvidae; genus Coloeus; species Coloeus monedula. Next base: position 273,142 of record NC_138806.1, on the reverse strand, counting down.
CCTTTGAATCTGACGCTACAGTCACTGGAGTGGGAGAACTTACCCTCGCTCGCAAGTCCCCCCCATTGCAATGGACTATAGCTGATCAAGTGGTAAATTGCAGTGTGTCCATCATCCCATTGCCACTTGGTGTTGCTGCTCTGGTGGAACAAGACATACTCGCTCAAATGGGCATGGTTCTTACCACAGACCAAAATTTTTAGGAGTGGCCATTGCTTGGACTTTCCCCATCCCTATTCGGTGGAAGACAGAACAGCCGATTTGGGTTGAGCAATGGTCCCTAAAGCAGGAAAGTCTTGAACAAGCACATATTCTGGTTCAAGAGCAATTTAATCAAGGACATTTACGACTTTCCACAAGTCCCTGGAATACTCCAATTTTTGTCATTCAAAAGAAATCAGGGAAATATAGACTGTTGCATGATTTACGAGCTGTTAATCAACAAATGCATGATATGGGGGCCCTTCAGCCAGGCCTACCGAATCCTTCAATGCTACCAGCAGGGTGGTCGCTGCTAATAGTCGACCTCAAGGACTGTTTTTTCACTATTTCCCTGCATGAAGATGACAAGCCGAGATTTGCTTTTACTCTGCCAGCCATTAACAGAGAAGCACCTGCTCAACGCTTTGAATGGACAGTGCTTCCTCAGGGTATGCGCAACTCACCTACCCTTTGTCAGCTTTACGTTGATTCAGCACTGCAGCCCATTCGGAAAATGTTTCCAGATACCATCATTTACCACTACATGGATGATATCTTGTTAGCGCAAGAAAATCCGTTCACCACGCAGCAAAAGGACATACTGCACAGGACTTTGAATGATCGGGGCCTGCACATAGCTCCCGAGAAAATTCAAACTTCAGCTCCGTGGATTTATCTAGGTTGGAAAATCACTGACAGCACTATCCAACCTCAAAAGCTTACCATTCATACAGACATCCGTAACCTGCATGAGGCACAGAAACTTATGGGAGATCTGCAGTGGCTTCGCCCCGTAGTTGGCATTCCTAATGAACTGCTAAATGAGCTTCGTCCACTTTTGAGAGGCACCAACCCTGCACAGTCAGTTACACTGACACTCGAACAGAAGGCTATGCTACAGACTATTGCAGAGCAGATCACTACAGGCCTCACTTCAAGACGTGATCCTGCATTGCCTTTGGACATTACAATCATTTGTGGCCCACAGTATCTGCCCGCTGCCATCACCCAATGCAAATTAACAGAGACGGGGGAGCCACCCAAGGATATTAGGGTCCTAGAATGGATTGCACCACCATTGCAGCCTAGAAGGACAATTCAAGAGAAAGTGGCAACTTTAGCAGATTTAATTCAAAAGGCGCGCATCAGAATTTTGCAGGTGGATGGAACAGATCCAGGGACGATCTGGATACCTATATCGCCCACGGATCTAGAATGGTTTCTGCTTAACTCACCGGAGCTGCAGCGAGCCCTCTTGAGCGAAGGACCTAATTTGGTAGCAAAGCCACTACCAACACCTGTGTTAGCCTGGATGACTAACCATGGGTGGATTTCTAAACCAAAAAGAGCTCAAGAACCACTGGATAATGTGCTTACTGTGTTCACTGATGCTGGAAGAAAGTCACGGAAAGCAGCGGTCACGCTGGAGGCACCAGATTCTAAAAGCAACACCAGAGGATTCATTACAAACATTAGAACTTTATGCTGTTGCTTGGGCCTTGGTGCGATGGAAGGACATTTGCCTCAATATTGTTTCAGATTCTTTATATGTAGTAGGGGTTGCGAATCGCATTGAGGATGCAGCACTGCATGACATCAAAAACCAGAGACTGGTAGCACTCCTTATCAGCATGCAAATAGCAATTGCTAAACGAACTGAAGCATATGCAGTGCTACATATTAGAAGTCACATGAGCACAGATGGCCTAGGGGAAGGAAATGACCGGGCTGATCAGCTAGTGGCAGGAATCGTCCAGCCCCCACTACCGGTTCATCAACAAGCGAGAGAGGCCCATGCCACCTTCCATCAGAATGCTAAAGGACTTGCACGAAGCTATGGCATTTCCATAGCTGAAGCACAAGCAATTGTTAAGGCCTGTCCGGTGTGCAGTTTCCATAATAGTGGAATTGGAATAGGCCGCGGAGTTAATCCCAGAGGACTTAAAGCCAATGAAATTTGGCAGATAGATGTTACGCATGTTCCAGCATTGGGCCGCCTGAAATATCTCCACGTCTCCATTGATACCTATAGCCACTTCGTCTGGGCTACACCACAGCCAGGTGAAAAGGCCAGAGACGTGCGCAGACACTTAACTAGCTGCTTTGCAGTGATGGGAGTCCCGAAAGCCATCAAGATGGACAATGGCCCTGCTTGTATTAGCAAGACCATTCAAACGTTCCTGCAAACATGGAACATCAGTCACACCACGGGAATCCCATACTCACCTACTGGGCAAGCTATCGTAGAGAGAGCCAATGGGACTGTAAAGAGATATTTAAAGAAGTTTAAAGATATTATAGACCCAAAAGAAAGAGTAGCAAAAGCTTTGTTTGTATTAAACCATCTTTGTATTTTTGGTAATGAAAAGGAGCCCCCTGCAATAAAACATAAGGAAGGGGCTCCACCAGCTCAAAGAGGAACTGGAAGCTATGTTCACTTTAAGGACATGGCTACTGGGGAATGGAAAGGCCCTGCAGAAGTGTTATATTTTGGTCGTGGCTATGTTTGTGTGCTTAGTCCTACAGGTCCGCAGTGGATACCCAGCCGCTGGGTCAAACCGACACCGCTCAAGCCTGGAGCCTCCACAATACCACCTTCCGGAGCTGAGTCTGCTTCGGCTACATCTAGTAGCTGATCCGGTGATCGCACCTCTTGCAAACATCGTGCCTACCCGACTTAGGCACTTTGAATCCTGGGAGGAAGCAGAACAGCTAGTGGACGCTCTTGAACAGTATTATCCAGGGAAACTTAATTGTCGAACCTGTGGTGTTTGCGGGAAGCCAGGGCATTTTGCATGGTTTCTTCTCCAGTGTGGAGGTTGTAACAAAGAGTGGTGCATTCATCAGACACTTCTGTTAGGGGGAGCATGGTGTATTACTTGTGAGGGAACTTGGCGACGTGACACGTTACAGAGAGCTTTAGAACGGGAAACTGGTTTACCAATTTTTCAGAGTCTTACTCTTTATGAGTCAGTAGAACAACGAGCTATTGCTGAATTTCGCTATTGAATTAATCACGAGGTTGCTCGCATTCGCTTACAGCTTAAATCCGCAAAAGTGCATAGAGTTTGCGGAGATGGCATTAAGATACCATGCCAATGGATGGTGCGTACCCATGAGTGGGAACACATGTGCCATCGCTTTAGTGCTTGCAACATTGCTGATGACCGTGCATGCTACCGATCCACACCACGTTAGCACTATAGACCACCGAAAAAACATGTGGGTTACCTGGGCTAACCAAACAGGTCAAGATTCTTTTTGCTTATCCTTAGCAACGCCTTCTGACCCTTTCTGCACTTGCCTTATTGGGGTTCCGTTAGCAGAAACTAGTAGCCGTAAGAAATACACCCTCAACTACTCAGAGCCAGAAACTGCACTCTCAACCTTTTGTGATGCAAGCCATTCTACCCTCACTGATAACTATCTCGATACTCACCTCTCTACTTTTAACATCTGCAATGACCTGAAAATAAAGAAAAACCCTCTAGCTGCCCAAGCACGAGCAATTGCCTTAGGCCTTAATAAACTCTTGTTTGAGCCACAAGAGTTAGATCTCTTAGGCTCTCAGCCCAGTCCCTATTGTCTTATGTTTAAAGGCAGTCACTTTGACAGCAATGTCAGCCCCCAAAGGCCGAACAAAGACAGCACATGGCTGAGCCCTACCACCTCATGGTACTTTAACATCACAGTGTACTGCAATGGCTCAGTATGGCCAGTTGATAATCCTCCACAAGAAGCTTTGAGGGCTTTGCCCTCAGGAACTTTCCTCATTTGTGGGGACAGGGCATGGCCAGGAGTGCCTTCTAAACCAGTGGGAGGACCGTGCTATTTTGGGAAACTAACAGTGTTTGCTCCTAGCATTCAGCAACTGTTAAATATCACACACAAGCGATCACGACGAAGCGCTCTTCCATTAGATCCTAATTGCAAAGACGATGTGCAGTTATGGAAAACTCCTGCTGTCTTTTTTGCTTCTCTTTTAGCCCCAGGAGCTGCATCAGCACGTGCCCTCACTCAGCTTAGAAGGTTGGCATGTTGGACAGGCAAGCAAGCAAATGCCACCTCACACCTGATAGGTGAGCTTGTTGCAGACGTGGATAGCTTACGCCACGCCTTACTGCAAAATCGTGCAGCCATTGATTTCTTACTGCTAGCACATGGACATGGATGCAAAGACATAGAAGGAATGTGCTGCTTTAACTTATCAGATCACAGTAAATCCATACATTCTCAGCTTCAATGGCTCACTGAACATACCAAAAAGCTCACTGTTCAGGACAGTCCTTTCGATAGATGGTTTCAAGGGACCTTTGGAGGACTTGGAGTTTGGGCCGTAAGTCTCATAAAAGAAGGCCTTAGATGGGTTGGCATCATACTTTTGCTATTGCTTGGAGCACGCATTATATTTTCTTGTTTAGCCAAATGTGTAGATCAACTAACTCAGGGAGCTTTGCTTGCTCAAACTAATATAAACAGGGGAATTGTGAGGGATTGGTTACATGAAAAGGGACATATAGATTCAGGATATACAGATTCTTTGCAGCTTGCTGATCTGAGAAGCTGGCTACGTGAGAACGGGCACATAGACCCTTGCAGCTAGCTGAGCAAGGTCTCATAAGACAATGCACCACACATCCTGTGTAACAACTGAAGTTACAGAATATTACATGTATCTTGCTCAATAACTGAACCACCATTGAGCCTTACTGCTGAACTATGGGTTTATTTGCAGAGCCAGCAAGGTTAGGTTTTGGCAGTATAACAATAGACATCTGTGGTTAGAAGGCCAGGGAAAAAGGCAGAACTGCTGACCACGAAAGAGGGACTAAGGAGGGGTTTAGGATCAGCTTAGTCGACGTGAACCACTTAGGATGCGCCGTTACGAATATGCATAAAGCCTATTATTGTTAGTATATAAGGAGTTCTGGTACAATCAATAAATCGGATTCCTGCTGATCACTCATACTGAGCGTCTGGGTTTCCCCTCTATCGCGACAGCAACTGCATACACCACATAGGCCACAAGCAAGTAGACAAGCAAAAAGGATGAATCACTTAATAAAGCAACAATGAGCCAAAATTTGCCAAAAAACCTAATTTCTATTGGTATCAGGCTCTGCCCATGGCTTTGCTAAGCATTTACATCCAGAATTACAATCAATACGCGCTACAGTTGTTCATTGTCAACTACCACCACCTGATAAACCCTTCCATAATATGAATCCAAAAGACTGGGTTTATATTAAGTCTCTTTCCAGAAATCCACTCCAGGAAAAATGGGAAGGACCTTACAATTTGGGACAAAATGCAAACCTTGCATCAGATTACCTTAGGTAACGCTTCTTGCAAGTTTAAAGAGATAGAAGATAAACTCACAGCATGGTTACCCAACTTATCCTGGCTTAAACAATTGTTTGTAACAGTTATTTGTCTTGTGATGTTCTTATTTACTGACTGTATTAGTAGTTATTGTTATATGATATTAGGTACTTAGTATCTCAATGCATATACACAATGGCAAAAGCAAAAACTGAGAAACAAGATAGAGAAGGATACTTACATTCAAGACATGCAAGGTTTGTAAAGAATTACAAACGATCAAGGGAAAGGGGGGATTGAGAAGGGGGATGATCCATAGTTAACTCATGTAAGCACGAATAAGCTATTAAGAGACAGCAAATGTTAATCACAAAACCTAAGCAGCAAGATTCGCCTGAATCTTGTCAAGATAAGAGGAACAGGATCTTTTGAAAACCAGCACAGAGATCGCTCAATCATCCAGCGAAGAACTGCGCATGCTCCAGAAAGAAAGGTAAAAAGTGCATTGTGACGAAGACTACTGATCTTCATCAGAAAGACCCCCGAGGAAGAAGAGGAGCCTTCCTCAGTGCGCCCATCAGCATACACAGCGCATGCATGGCACGTATGCTAATGATATTAATGACTTCCGAGAAGTAATTTCTAGAACCACTCCTATCCCAAGAATTGTGATGAATATTTATAAATTTTACACATAATGCAGGACTATATGGAGTGCTCTGTGTGTGTGTGTGTGTGTGTGTGTGTGTATGTGTGTGTGTGTGTTAGGAGGAGTGATCCCCCACGCACCCAGTGCCGAATAAAGCAAATACCCGCTTCTCTGACTCTGAAGCATCTCTAGGTCTGGTTTTGGGCAATTCAAAAGAGGTGAATACACATTACAACTACCCCGGAAGTTGCTGCGTAGGCAGATTGAAGAGGAAAGGATTTCATCTTCATCACTCTCCTTCTTTCTTGTTTTGACAGAATTAAGAACTTGTAAAAAATCTGATATCACTGATGCTCACCACTCCTTCAATTAGACTACGCTCACTTAGACAACAAAGTCCAGAGCTTTGGATATCTCCCGCTTCTGCCCTAGGAATTGCTTCCAGTGCTGTACCTTTGCTCCAGCTGCGAAACCAAACCAGCAGAACCAAGGAAGTTCTCTCTGAATGAACCAAGAATTCTCACACAGTGCTAAGCCTAGCCCATTTCTCTTGAAGGCTACAACGGCAGTCATGGCAGTGAACACTGCTCTTCACTGGGCCATTCCTCTGAAAAAAAACATGCACCACCTCTCAACCTAAACTGTTACGCCTCCTGGTGATGCTGACTGACAAAGCGTCCAACCGCAGTTAGATTCCAACAGCTACTTCCGATGACCTGTCAACAGAGCTTTGCAGACTTGCAACTGTCCAATAAACTAAAGGGGCTATGTTTTATGGCTGTTTTTCAAACATCATTGACTTATGTCCCTTTGCCAGGTTAAGTGAAGGTGGCCCGTCCACCTTGATCAAAGTCAGCAGAATTTTGGCCCAATTTGTTGTTATGCAACACATCATGACATGATCTCTTGGTGTTGATGCAAAATTCCCACTGAAGTGCATGTCGTTACATGACTTAAGGCTACCTACTCGCAGAGTGTCCACTCCACTGCCACACCCATTTTCTGGCCACCTTTAAATGACTGAGCTGTCTTACTGTTTCAAACATTCCTCAGGGGAACGTGAGCACCATCTCCTCCTTTCTGAAGTTTAGGAACCTAATTTAAATGTAGTACTAGCAATACCAGTTTATCCAAAATCCATTTGCTCCATCAACAAACTCCGAGCAAGTGCTGAGAATTAGTTTCAAGACTTCCACATCTAATTACAGTGAGCTTTTTGTTTGCTTGTTTGTTTTTAAAGCAGATGGAGTAGTCCGCTGTTTCCCTGAGGCTACCAGGGGTGCGAAGCAGGCAGGCAGAGCCCTGCCGTGGGTGGCACAGGGGACCCCGGGCGCTGACGGCTGCCACCAACGCAGGCCAGCTCGGGACCGGCAGGCAGGGCTGCACCCCGTGTCTGCCACAACAGGCTGCTTCTGCAGCCTGAAACACAGCTGGCTCAGGGGTTTCAATCAAGAGCCAAAATATTTTGCTGCTCAATTTGGGGCAGAGAAAGGTCATCACTTCTAGCATGGCATAAGCCTGCCACTACATTTCTGTGAAGGACAATCACCTTGCTAGAGTGAAACTCCTGGGTAAAATACTGAAGCGCTTTCAGATTCATATTAGCTGATATTTCTGTGACCTTCTTTTATATCTGCATTGTTTCATACTGCCGGTTTTGGGCACAAGTTCTTGGTACGCTATTCTGGAAATGTAAAAAATCAGAAACAACACCCACCCCTCCCCCACCACCACCCCTTCCCCAGCCACAACCCTAACAAAACCAACCTCCAGAATGTTCAGGATTTCAAATGAGAACAAGCATAGATGGGACATAAAAAGATGGATCCTCCTTAGACATTTGTGCATGCAGTGCCCTGCAATCAACTCCAAAATTCTACTTCTTGTACACCAAATATTTGTCTTCCGAACTCCTTGTTCTCCATTCAAACCCTTCTGGGAGGGTAATCGAGGAGATACTCTACATATTTTAAGCATATGTTGCACTAGTCAATTAAATCCAATGCACAGCATAACTTGACGAACTGAGGCGGTGACAAGGTCAATTAAGACCTGTTCATATCTTAATTTGGAGCTCTTCCAACTGCTTGAAAAGTGAAGCCTTGGACTGTTGGGGTGACCCAGCCCACTGCAGGGCTGGGCTGCATAATGCCAATCAATCCCAACCCCTCCCCTGGATCGAGTTCCCCTAAGTCAGACTCAGGGGGCGGCTCAGAAGCCTAAGCCGCACCCCCTGGGCGGAGCCCGGGTCCAAGCCACCTCCCCCGGTTCGGGAAAATTCTCGGTTGCTCGGTCATTCATTGGTTCTGTTATAACTCCCGCCTCTCGGTTTACCACAGTGGTTCTTGTTTCATTGTATCCTCCCCCTGGCTTGTAACTCATTGGTTATTTTCCCCTTTCACCGCGGTTTTCAAATTCCCTATAAAACTGAGGACAAGGCTCTGAGGAGCGGATTCCCATCAATCTGACCTCATCATCATCCTATCGCATTAAACCTGTTAGAAGCCAGACCTGAACAGCCTCTCTCTTCCTTTGTCTCTGAGCTACCGTGAGCCGACACCATGGGCTCCTGCTATCTATCCCTCTGCAAAGAAGCCAGCTAGCTAACCCAGCAAGCAGCTCTTTTCCTGATCCCCAAGTCACTTCAGCGATGCGTGGAGGTAACGCAGCTGGACTGTCTCTGACCTGGGGCCCGCCAGACCCGGTGCCTCAAGAACCAAACGCTGCGTTCTTGGACATTGAAGGTTCAGACTAAGGAGAATCCAAAACGTGGACAGCATCTCCCTTCTGCTGGAAGCCTTCAAGTTCACCACTGCAGTCTGCAGCCTACACAGATCATCTGAGGATTGTAAAAGTTCTCCAAGGAAGAACAAGAACAAGGCTAATGCATGCACACAAACGCTGATCAAAAGCACTTGATGCTCTTGGACAAAAAGATGTAACCTTCACTTTTGGAAAGACAAGGTGACTATGGTTGTCTCTACAGTACTAGTAGGAAAAAATCCCTGAAGTTTTGCAAAACCTCTTTTCAGGGCTTTGTTAACTTCATTTTTGTTAAGAATTGGGGAACACAGAGAGACCTGTCACTTTTTTTGCAGAATGCCATAGAAACTGCGACACTCACTTCAACAACAGTCCACGTAACCTTCTCTGCAAATACTGGCCATATGCAGTTCTGGTTGATACAAACCCCCATTACCTAAGAAAGGAACAACTCGGCAAGCAGTTTGCAAAGATGAACAACTTAGCACGACTGCGGCTGATGACATGCCCTGACTTTTTTTACCTTCAGCTGTGGGTGCCGTACCTTCCTACCCTCACACATGCCACTCCAAGCTGCCTGCGTGGAGCTCTCGCACCACCTATGCCAGCAACTGTGCCCAGCCGCCACCCTTCTTCAGCACCATCGCACCTACCACAAGGTAGCTGAATCAGAGGGAAAAGGAGGTCGCCAATGGAGGGAAGTTGTTTCCCCTGACAGCTAAGCTCCAACTTTGGTGTCCCTTATGTCCTTCCCAGGACGGGCGGGAAAACGCCTCGGCGGAGCGCAGCGCTGGGCGGGAGCGGCCGGCAGAGCACCGAGCGCGCTCCCCACTCCCTCCCGCCCGCGTCGCTGCGGAGACCCCGGCTTCGCCGGAATCGGCCACGTGCTGCACGGAGGGCAGCGCGGCAAAGGCGGTCGCCCCTCGTTAGCCTAGGAAGGCCGGCCTCGGATCCCCGCTCTCTCCACCGGCACGGGCAGTGCCAGCAGACTGTCGCTGCGGCCGCCGCTGGCCGAAAGCCTCGCCGCGCACCGCCCGGCCGGCCCCGCCGCTCCGCGGGGTCACACGGCACCTGCCGTGGGCGGCAGCCGAGCGACAGCAAGCAGAAGCGCTCACCGCCGCGCCACTCGCCGCCCCGCCCGGGCGCTCCTCTCCTCGCGCTACCACGATGGCGCCGGCCCGCCCCGCCTTCCCCGTCGCCTGCGGCGCAACGCGGGTGCTCCGAGCCACGCAGCACGCGTGCGGCCGGGCCCTGCCGAGCCGCAGGCGGAGCCGGGGCACGGCCCGCGCGGGAGAGCTTCCGGCGAGGCTGGGCGGGCGGCGAGCGCGGCCGAGCGTGAACGCGCCAGGCGGGGTCGGCCGGCGGCGCGATGGGGAGCTAGATGGAGGCGGCAGCACCGCGCGGCATAAAAGAGCTGATCGTCCCGCGGCCGCCCGCTCCGCAGCCCCTCGGCTGCTGTCGAGAAGGGCCCCGGCCCTGGCCGCGCCGGTGGCGAGGTGGCTCCGCAGCCCGCGGCCAGCCCTGGCGGAGCAGGGGAGCACTGCGAGCAGCCCCGGCGCCGCGCAGCCGTCTGTAACGCGCGGTGGGAGCCGCCGGCAACTATTTGACACCTCCCGGGGGGCTGGGGAGGAGCACGCAGAGCACGCAGCAGGTCGCTGCCGTTGGGGAAAATTAATCCACCATGCCTGAGGTTGATGTCCGAAAAGGAGACAGAGGAGTCCTGCAACATTCTTCGACTACAGGGAGAGTCCATGGGGCTTTTCCCATGGGGTCTGTCAAACGGTTGCGGGATGCAGCCCCCTTTTGATGTCAAGTTCCCAGCCACAGCACCCTCTTCCTTTTCCCCACTGGCTGAGGTATTCGGGAGATACAGACTTCCAGAACTGCCTACTCTATGTCCCCCTCTAATATGCACCCCCCATTTGGCATCGAAAAGGAAGAAAAAAACCCATTCCTAATGCTATTAAGTCTTTGTTGCCTTGCTCTAGGTTCAGGAATTTAACACGGCCTTGATTAATCAACAGTCTCTGATGATTAGTAACAGTTCTAGAGAACTAATACTTTCTTCTGTTACTTCACTCCCCGTAAGTTCCTAGCCTTGTCTACAGGCCGATTCACACGGTCTGTTTGTAAAGACTCATCCATCTCATTCCTTTTAATCCCTCCTTTTTTTATTTAATCTGTATTTGTCTTTACAAACCTTAATTACCATTGATTTAATTTTTTCTTCTTGAGTCTTCTGGGCTTTTGCTATTATTTGCAGTGACATCCTTTTCTGTCCTTTTCTAGTCATTTCTGGATCAGGTAGGCATGGCTGCTAGCAGCATCCCCTTGACCACCTGCTGAAAGAGCTGCACCCAGCATGGTGTCACGTATGGTCAAAAGATTAGAGTTGCTATAGCATAGAAGAGGAGAAATGGTATTCATTTAGCCCATAGCTGGCCAGTTAGCCAGGAAAACATGTCCCATTACCATCTTTTCAACACTTGGACAGGTCCATGAGCTGAGGTTATTTCCTCTGTTATTTGTTTGACCACTTTTCCGCTGTCATCTGCTTGCAAACAGCAGCTCGAGTCATTTAATTTCCCACAAACTCCTCCTTCTTCTGCTAACAGATAATCTAATACCATCGAATGTTGAAAATACCACTTTCCTCATTGAAGTGGGTTGCTCAGCAAGACGGTCAAGAGCTGTGGCTGGCTGGTTGGTAATTATTTCCGAGACAGCTTGTACCCTAATTATCTCATTCAAATGATAAATGGGTTGCCAGGCATCTGGGATTAATTCCTTAGGTTTCCAAGTGGCTGGTCCATCATGTTGCGTAACTTGTTCTGGTGGCCATTCATCTTTTCCCCGTTCTGGGGTGCTCCCTGCAGCCAAGGCTGCATCAGCTGACTGCTTTTCTCTAATTAAATCATCACAGATTTGGATTCCTAAGCGATTTCCCTGAATTTGTAGTAGCAAAAAGAACAACGGTCTAATATACCCCAGGGATATACCATATCCCTGACCAGTTTGGAGGTAACCTGAGCTAAGCATGTTGGCCACAAATCCAATCATGTCCTTTCAAAGCCCGTGTTCCATTAGCAAAGGGGCCTTCCTACCCTTTGTCATCAATTGGTAGGTCAAAATACCGCGGGTTTCCCTGGCCTAACGGTCCTCCAACAATAGCTGCCCCACCATAAGGGTCACAGCATTTGCATTTCCAAGCTCCCACACAGGGTTCCCATCTACATTTACATCTGCAAGTTGCTTGCTTGGATTTGGAGCAGAACTCACTAAAAGGCTTTGAGTTCCAATCCGCTGTTGCCATTCCCACTGATAATCACAAACAACATGTCTTCTACTTGTGGGATTTTTGTGGGGACAGCTTAAAAATAGGTGGCCAAAAAAACCCCTTGTCCCTCCCCATTGCTTTACAGGCTTCCAAATGTTTTTGGTAAGAACACCTTACGCAGCTACCATTAGTGAGCTGAACAGCTCTTTGATTGCAATTGTCTTGATATTTGGAACAATTGTAAGGAGGGCAATTGTGGGTCCAAACCCAATTGTTTAAAGCCAGAGGGAAAGTCAATTGACAAACGCCTTTTCCTACATAGACCCGCCCTGTCCTGTTTAGGCAATAAGTGCCTGTTGGAGAAGAATGAAGTGGCCATGGACTTCCTTCTTTGGCCCCAAATCCCATCCCATTGTGGCCCTCACATTGACCCACCATTTAGGTTCAGCTGGGCTAGACAACCATGGCCACTCTTCAGATTGTCCTGACCCTCCACAGAGCCAGCAATTGCTAAGGTGAAAAACTTTTGCTACTTCTTCTGCTAAGGCTGCAAATTGATTCTCCCACTCCTGGCCTAAACTTAGCTGACCATATAAAAGTAGAGTTATTAAGGACAATGTTTTAATAGTGTGATCTAATTAGCTAGTCTAATTTTCACGTTGTCTTCTGCAGCACCTGTGGCAATTGAAGACACAGAAACCACTTAACATAAAAGAATCCAGCAAGTATTAGCCCCCCCAGTGAGTGGAGATTCTAGAGGAGGGATACCCATAGAGACTATTTCAGCAGGTGGTCTGTGGGTAGGCACGCAGGGCTTCCTCTGATGTCGAAGCACTGGCTACTGCTCCGGCCCACTCCTGCAGAGTGTCAGTCACAGCCTCCCGGCCTTCTCCTCCAGCTGAGATGTGCAAATCTCTGAGGCTTCAGAGACCTTGACCCGAGAGTGACGGGTCCACCTGTGTCCAGCTGTCTTCATGGCTGTTTCTGTCGTCAGTGACACTTGGAATGGGCCACGCCATTTCAGAACCACTGGCGCTTCTTTCTACTCCTTAACTAGGACTCAATCTCCTGGTTGGATGTTACAAGCAGCAAAGTCCAAAGGTGGGGCTTGTGCCAGCTGAGCTTCCTGTTGAAGGGGTTTCACAAGAAGCAGTATCCTGGCCACAGATGGTTTTAAATATACATCACTTACCTCTACTCCCCCACTAGGTTGAGACTTAGCCGGGTAATTCATAACAACGACGGAAAGGGGGAGAACAGAATCTCTCTTCTGGGTCAGGCTCTCATTCTCACCAAAGCCAATGTCCAAAGCATCTTGGTTTCTATTACCAGCTTCAAAAGGTGTTTATTTCTCTAGTCATTGTTTTCTACCCGAGCTGAGCTCTGGGGGTGCCAGGGCCTATGGAGGTTCCATTGTGTTCCTAAAGAAGCCAAAACCCCTTGAAGGATCTTTCCTGTCAAATGAGTTCCACTATCTGAGTCTATTGCTTCTACAATGCTGTATCTTGGAATGATTTGTTCCAAAAATGCCTTAATACCTGATCCTGTCGTTGCTGAAGCAGTTGGAAATGCTTCTGGCCACCTTGCTAGCTGACATACCATTACCAGAAGACATGAAGCCTTCCCACTTGGGGCATCTCAGGAAAATCCACCTGGCATCTTTGGAAGGGACCTGCAGCCCAAGGCCTCCCTCCCCTGGCAAGTTACTTTGTAACTTGGCTGTTTGCTTTAGCACAGATCAAGCAACCTTCAACAGCTCGTTTTGCCAGTCTAAAAAGACCCCCAGCACCATCCAGCATGAGGAAGGCTTCTGCCAATCCTCAGGAGGTGCAAGGACTCTCTTCACGGAGTTCTTTTACTATTGGTAGGGCCAAAGCTTCTGGTATCTCTTGTTTGCCATCCCTTGTAAACCAAGTATTGCCTTTTTTCTCTGCCACACGGCTTTTAACAGTATCTCAAACTCCTCTGGGAGAAAAGACAGCTTCCCGGCCAGTGATGGAGTCACTGCGAGCAAAGGGGGCATCTTGGAGAGTTCTGGCAGAAGTGTTGCTTTCTGACTTTCTTCATCCACCAAAAAGGAGACAGAGGAGGCCTGTAACATTCTTCAACTACAGGGAGAGGCCATGGGGCTTTTGCCATGGAGTCTCTCAACTGATTGCGGGACGCAGCCCCCTTTTGATGCCTAGTTCCTGGCAACAGCACCCTCGGAGGTACTCGGGAATTACAGACTTCCGGAACTGCCTACTCTATGCTCCCCTCTAATATGCACCCCCCTCTTGGTATGGAAAAGGAAGAAAACGAAACTATTCCTAATGCTATTAAGTCTTTGCTGCCTTGCTCTAGGTTCAGCAATTTGGCTGAGCAACAGTCTCTGTCGATTAGTAACAGTTTCTAGAACTAAGACTTTCTTCTGTTACGCCCCTACCAGTAAATTCCTAGCCTTGTCTAAGGACGGATTCACATGGTCTCTTTGTAAAGACACATCTATGTTACTTCTTTCACTCCCACACCTTCTTGGCGGTGGGATGGCTCCCCCCGGCACAGCACCTGGCACAAAACCCCCCTATGCACATACACGCACACCTGCACTTACCCTGCACTCCGCTGCACACACACACACACACCTCCCGCACACTAACACCCCCCTCCACATCCCTGCCATGCTACTTGCAGTGGCCCCGCCCCTGCCATCCCGGCCGGCTGGCAGCACTCACTCCTCACATGCCTTGCGTTTCCTTGCTGCCCCCTCTGTAGCCTTCCCTCAACCTGCCTTTTCTCCCCTGCCTTGCATTGACTTGCTCACCCATCCCCCACCTGACTTCCTTTCACATTCGTCTAGCTCTGGCCTCACCTTTCCTTTTCCTTCTAGGACCCTCATTGCCTTGCCTCGCCTCGCCTCGCCAAGCCACCACTTGCCTTGCCCTGCCCTTGAAGCCCTCCCTTGCCTTGCATGACCTTGCTCAGCCCTCCCCCACCTGGAATTCAAGACCCCTTTTCAATGCCATTTCATGGCCTTGCCCTGCCCTTTCTGCTCCTCCTAGGAATCTCAAAGCTCTCAAGCATCTCCCGTGTTTCAGGATCACAGGAGAGGAAGACCAGGGGAGGACGCGTGTTGCCACACTCATCTCTATGGGCAGCCTTGGTCTGGGAGCAATCCTTGCATGTCTTGAATCTTGCAAGGGCAATTCACATTTTGCCCTTGAGCTCGGGGACCAGAATGAGAGTTCTTTTGCCTACAAAGGAAAGCAGGTAGCTCAAGTCTTTGAGGTGCAGAGGAGACATGACCCACGTGGGATCAAGGCCACACAAAGCACTTGGTCCTGGCCACTTTTGTGTACCAGCAGTCCTTGAATGTACTTCTCACCTGCCTTGCCTGGCCTTGCCTTGGCAACACAACAGTTTCCTTGTCTTGCCCTGCTAGCCCTCTGGAGCCCTCTGGAGCCTTGCATTCCTTTGCATGGCCATGCCCCGCCCTTGACCTGCCTACCGCTTTCCTCCAAGGCCTTGACTTGCCAAGCACTTCCTGTTTCTGCCTGGCCTTCCCATCAGTGGACTTTCCTTCCTACGGCCAGCCTTGCCTCTAACGTCTGGGCCTTCTCTTGCCTACCACTCCATTTGCTTTCCCCTCACTGCTCTGGCCTTGCTTACCTCTCCCTTGACTTGCCCACAATTGCCTGCACTTGCTTTGCAGCGCCTTGCCTGCATGGAAGGCGAGGGCAAGAGTGGTAGGCAGGGCAAAACAAAGCCAGCAAGTTGTAAGTAGTGCGAGGCAAGGCAGACGTAGGCAAAGGAAGCAGAGCAAGGGTAGCTTAAGAAGAACTAGACAAGGTACTGAAGGCAAGGCAAGGCCAAGAGACTCGGAGTGCCTTTCCTTGCCAAGGCAAGGACATAAGTGCCAGTGTTGCTGGAGCAGATGGGAAGGTAGCACGGGGAGGAATAGGAAGTGCTGAGAACAGCGTGTGTGCTGCTAGTTTGAGGGGTGCAGTCGAAGTTGCAGGCAGCAAGATCTTCCTCAGCCCACACTGTTTTGAGCTCTGTTTTTGCCAGATGGTTTCAAGTTGGTGGGCAGAATCTGCGAGAGGGAAAAGATTGGTTTGGGCCAAAGAGGTTTGTCTGCCTCTTGGAGTGCAGTATAAAGAAGAGTATGCTCTTGGAAGGGGAAGATGAGGGAAATCTTTTTGTCCTGAGGTGCTGTTGATTTGAGTGCAGGGACGTTTGCAACTTGCCTCTGCCCTTGGGGTGGTTTCGAGCAGCGCCAGGCGCTTGGCCTTCTTTTGCAAGTCGTCAGCGCCATCGTGTGCTTGTTTCGAGGAACGCTGACAGTGCCGGGGAAAAAGCCAAGCGCTTCGCTGGCGCCGCCCCAAGTCGTGTGCGAGCAGTTGCTGGAAGAGCTCCGCTGTGCATCCTGCCTCTTGGAGACACAAAAGAATGTGATCCTGCGCGTAGCGGGGAAGCAAGAGGAATCTTTTCATTGTTGGCTGTGCAGTTTCTAAGCGGCAAAAGTCAAGGCAGCTGCAGCACGGCCTCTTTCTTTCAGAACCTTTTCTGTGCCATCATGAACATGCTCAACATGCAACTCGCACCCACTGAACTGCATCAAAGGTCCTGGAGAGACGCACTTTCCTTCAAGCTCTAGCTACCATCCTACCCTCCACCTCTCGCCGATCCCAAAGCCCTTCCGAACATGCAGCAGCTGCACGCAGAGAACAAGTGCTAGAAGAAGGCGTTGGCCTTCAGAGTCCCTCTAAAGTCTGTAAACTAGGCGAAACATTGCAGTGACCAGCACTTTCCTTCGCAACTATCTATAGAGCGCCATCACATTCTCTCAGAGTGGCTAAGTCCACCCTTGCAGCACAGCAGCGTTTCCGGCCACAGTTCGGACTGAGAGATGGGCCAGGTGAGAAAGCATTTGTTGACTATCCGTCGTCTCTGGAAGACTTGATACTCGCAGCGCAATCACGTCCACACACCTTCAGTGTGGCCAAGTTCAAGCCAGCTAGAGCTCACAGAGACGGGAGGGTCAGGAGAGAAGCCGTTCCAAAAGTACCGTGTACTTAGGGCAGCATTCAAACTGTGCACAGCACTCTACAGCACTGTAGACCGTGGCTTCTCTGACAAGACGTGCCATCCCATTGTTGGCTCTCGCAGCTCGCTTTGCTAGCTGCTCTCCTGAAGAAAAGAACTAGGAGGAAAAGCCAATGCTGGGCTGCACCTTCCCCTTGCCTCCCGTAAAGCCACTTCAACTCCCCGCTGCACTCTCTACTTCCCCTCTCCTTGGCATCGACCACTGTGTTTTCTGCATCTCGGAGCCCAAAGGTAAGCGCCAGTGTTCCCAGGGATGCTTGGAAGAGGGAGAAGTAGTAGCACAAGTAGCTGCCGTTGAACTTCCTCCTTCTCAATGCTAACGTGAAGTCGGCAGGCAGGCGAGCGCCAGCCACGCTCCTTTCTCAGTTTGGACGCTGCGGACACGAGCCCGGTGCTCGGCGCCTTCGTTCGGCCTCTTTAGTAGCCATTGTCGCGCTTTCATTCTGCCGGAGTCGAAGCGCCGTCTACTTGTGGCACAAAGAGCACGGTGCCGGCAGCCAAATGCTCCAGCCGACTGCTTCTGCCGACACACGCCTGGGCTATGCACTTTCCCTCTCAGCGACATACAGCAGCACATTCGCTCTAAATGTAAAGGGAAAGATTCTCGGCTACGTCTGGCACAGAGAACAGCTTTAGTTCAGCGGGCTTACCCAGAGCATGCCCCCGACGCGTGGCAACTTGTATTTGCACCACATTCCAGTCACAGTCCTCTTTCCTTTACAGGCTGCACAGCGCCGGCAGATGGCCGTGCGCTCTGCACCTGCCTTCTCACTTCCAAGTAGCACCGCGCACATTCGAGCCTTGCAGGGAGAGAAGATGCGGCTAGGCGTCTCGCCCAGAAGAACGTGGCAGGGCGAAAAGGTGTTCTTCTTTTGTCTTCCTCGTAGCCCAGAGTGTGCTGCTGTGTTGAAAGTCTTGGCCAGCGAAAAGCTACACCAGCAAGTGTTTCTCTCCTGACGCATTGCGCTGAGCGAGAGCTGAGGAAAATCCTTGCACAGCACACTGTGGATGCGTGCAGTACACACGCTGAAGAGCGGCACGGCTAAAAGTCATCGCTGGGCTTCAGTTCTGTCCAGACAGCAGAAGACGAAGAACGAAGCAGCTGGGCACCGGCTGCATGTACTTAGTGGAGCGAATTTCACATGTGCAGCCAAGAGCTGCTTCACAAGCAGATTCAGCTGAGAATGCTCTGGCTGCTTCACAAAGGAAGGTGCTGTGTTGCACTCCTGGACACTACCTGGTCAGAAGCAGTTTCTTACACCTTCAATGCTGCAGAGTCCATGCAGCTGGAGCACACCCAGAAGGACGCGTCCAGCTAGAACGCGTTCTTCAAGTACCTCCCTGCTCCAAGCTGCCTTGAAACTGAGCACAACACACTGCGGCTGGGCAGCTTCCTTCTCAGATAGACGTGCCGTCACACTATGCCCTCTCGCAGCTCCGTTGCCCACTTGCAGCAGCTGCTCCCAAAGAAAAAGGCTCCAGAAGAAAAGCCACTGCTGGGCTGCCCTTTCCCCTTGCCTCACGTCAAGCACCTGAAACTGTCCGCTGCACTCTCGATTTCCTTTCTCCGCCGTATGGCGAAGCATAAACCTAACCGCAATTGTTTCCAGGGCAAAGCTGGAAGAGAAATAGGTAGCAGCACAAGTAGCTGCAAGTTGAACTTTCTGTTTTCAACTGCTAACGTGAATCCGAAAACAAGCGAGTGGCAGGCACGCTTCCTCTTGCAGCCTGTGCGACGCACACACCAGCTCTGTGCTCTGCCTTCATTCTTACGCTCGTCGTAGCAGGTCGCGCTTTCCTTTGGCTGGAGACGAGCCGTCGTCTACTTCTCGCCCAGAGAGCACGGTGCCGGCAGCCGAATGCTGCAGGCTGCTGCTTCTGCCGAAACACGCCTGGGCTATGCAATTTCTCTCGAGCGCTGAAGTAACACCACATTCTCTTTGCTTTGTAGCCAGCATCTTTGCGGAAAGATTCTCGGCTAGTCTGGCACAGGGAACAGCTTTATTTTAACGGGCTTAGCCGGAGCTTGCCCCCGACGCGTGGAAACTTGTATTTGCACCACATTCCAGTCGCAGTCCTCTTTCCTTTACAGGCTGCACAGCGCCGGCAGATGGCAGTGCTTCTCTGCACCTGACTTCCAAGTAGCACCGCGCACATTCGAGCCTTGCAGGGAGAGAAGATGCGGATAGGCGTCTCGCCCAGAAGAACGTGGCAGGGCGAAAAGGTGTTTTTCCTTTCTCCTTCTTCTTGCCCGAATTGTGCTGCTGTGTTGAAAGTCTTGGCCAGCGAAAAGCTACACCAGCAAGTGTTTCTCTCCTGACGCATTTCGCAGGGCGAGAGCTACGCGGACAGTGTGGACCCTGTGAAACAGCAAGAAAATGATTGTACGTTGAGCTGAGGAAAATCCTTGCACAGCCCACTGTGGATGCGTGCAGTGTTCGCGCTGAAGAGCGGCACGGCTAAAAGGCATCGCTGGGCTTCAGTTCTGTCCAGACAGCAGAAGACGAAGAACGAAGCAGCTGGGCACCGGCTGCATGTACTCAGTGGAGTGAATTTCAAATGTCCAGCCAAGAGCTGCTTCACAAGCAGATTCAGCTGAGAGTGCTCTGGGTGCTTCACAAAGGAAGGTGCTGTGTTGCACTCCTGGACACTACCTGGCCAGGAGCAGGTTCTTACACCTTCAATGCTGCAGAGTCCATGCAGCTGGAGCACTCCCAGAAGGACGCGTCCAGCTAGAAGGCGTTCTTCAAGTACCCCCCTCTTACAAGTAGACTTGAAACTGAGCACAACACACTGCGGCTCGACATCTTTCTTCTCAGAGAGACGTGCCGTCTCACATTATGCACTCTCGCAGCTCCGTTGCCCGCTTGCAGCAGCTGCTCCCAAAGAAAAAGGCTCCAGAAGTAAAAGCCACTGCTGGGCTGCCCTTTCCCCTTGCCTCACGTCAAGCACCTGAAACTGTCCGCTGCACTCTCGATTTCCTTTCTCCGCCGTATGGCGAAGCATAAACCTAACCGCAATTGTTTCCAGGGCAAAGCTGGAAGAGAAATAGGTAGCAGCACAAGTAGCTGCAAGTTGAACTTTAAGTTTCGAGCTGCTAACGTGAATCCGAAAACAAGCACTCGAGGCAGCCACGCTTCCTCTTGCAGCCTGTGCGATGCACACACCAGCTCCGTGCTCTGCCTTCATTCTTACGCCCTTCGTAGCTGGTCGCGCTTTCGTTTGGCTGGAGACGACCCGTCGTCTACTTCTCGCGCAGAGAGCACGGTGCCGGCAGCCGAATGCTGCAGGCTGCTGCTTCTGCCGAAACACGCCTGGGCTATGCAATTTCTCTCGAGCGCTGAAGTAACACCACATTCTCTTTGCTTTGTAGCCAGCATCTTTGCGGAAGGATTCTCGGCTAGTCTGGCACAGGGAACAGCTTTATTTTAACGGGCTTAGCCGGAGCATGCCCCCGACGCGTGGAAACTTGTATTTGCACCACATTCCAGTCGCAGTCCTCTTTCCTTTACAGGCTGCACAGCGCCGGCAGATGGCAGTGCTTCTCTGCACCTGACTTCCAAGTAGCACCGCGCACATTCGAGCCTTGCAGGGAGAGAAGATGCGGATAGGCGTCTCGCACAGAAGAACGTGGCAGAGCGAAAAGGTGTTCTTCCTTTCTCCTTCTTCTTGCCCGAATTGTGCTGCTGTGTTGAAAGTCTTGGCCAGCGAAAAGCTACACCAGCAAATGTTTCTCTCCTGACGCATTTCGCAGGGCGAGAGCTACGCGGACAGTGTGGACCCTGTGAAACAGCAAGAAAATGATTGTACGTTGAGCTGAGGAAAATCCTTGCACAGCCCACTGTGGATGCGTGCAGTACACACGCTGAAGAGCGGCAAAGCTCAAAGGCATCGCTGGGCTTCAGTTCTGTCCAGAGCACAGAAGGCGAAGAACGAAGCAGCTGAGCACCGGCTGCATGTACTCAGTGGAGTGAATTTCAAATGTGCAGCCACGAGCTGCTTCACAAGCAGATTCAGCTGAGAATGCTCTGGCTGCTTCACAAAGGAAGGTGCTGTGTTGCACTCCTGGACACTACCTGGCCAGAAGCAGGTTCTTACACCTTCAATGCTGCAGAGTCCATGCAGCTGGAGCACCCCCAGAAGGACGCGTCCAGCTAGAAGGCGTTCTTCAAGTACCCCCCTCTTCCAAGTAGCCTTGAAACTGAGCACAACACACTGCGGCTCGGCAGCTTTCTTCTCAGAGAGACGTGCCGTCTCACATTATGCACTCTCGCAGCTCAGCTGCCCACTTGCAGCAGCTGCTCCCAAAGAAAAAGGCTCCAGAAGTAAAAGCCACTGCTGGGCTGCCCTTTCCCCTTGCCTCACGTCAAGCACCTGAAACTGTCCGCTGCACTCTCGATTTCCTTTCTCCGCCGTATGGCGAAGCATAAACCTAACCGCAATTGTTTCCAGGGCAAAGCTGGAAGAGAAATAGGTAGCAGCACAAGTAGCTGCAAGTTGAACTTTAAGTTTCGAGCTGCTAACGTGAATCCGAAAACAAGCACTCGAGGCAGCCACGCTTCCTCTTGCAGCCTGTGCGATGCACACACCAGCTCCGTGCTCTGCCTTCATTCTTACGCCCTTCGTAGCTGGTCGCGCTTTCGTTTGGCTGGAGACGACCCGTCGTCTACTTCTCGCGCAGAGAGCACGGTGCCGGCAGCCGAATGCTGCAGGCTGCTGCTTCTGCCGAAACACGCCTGGGCTATGCAATTTCTCTCGAGCGCTGAAGTAACACCACATTCTCTTTGCTTTGTAGCCAGCATCTTTGCGGAAGGATTCTCGGCTAGTCTGGCACAGGGAACAGCTTTATTTTAACGGGCTTAGCCGGAGCATGCCCCCGACGCGTGGAAACTTGTATTTGCACCACATTCCAGTCGCAGTCCTCTTTCCTTTACAGGCTGCACAGCGCCGGCAGATGGCAGTGCTTCTCTGCACCTGACTTCCAAGTAGCACCGCGCACATTCGAGCCTTGCAGGGAGAGAAGATGCGGATAGGCGTCTCGCACAGAAGAACGTGGCAGAGCGAAAAGGTGTTCTTCCTTTCTCCTTCTTCTTGCCCGAATTGTGCTGCTGTGTTGAAAGTCTTGGCCAGCGAAAAGCTACACCAGCAAGTGTTTCTCTCCTGACGCATTTCGCAGGGCGAGAGCTACGCGGACAGTGTGGACCCTGTGAAACAGCAAGAAAATGATTGTACGTTGAGCTGAGGAAAATCCTTGCACAGCCCACTGTGGATGCGTGCAGTACACACGCTGAAGAGCGGCAAAGCTCAAAGGCATCGCTGGGCTTCAGTTCTGTCCAGAGCACAGAAGGCGAAGAACGAAGCAGCTGAGCACCGGCTGCATGTACTCAGTGGAGTGAATTTCAAATGTGCAGCCACGAGCTGCTTCACAAGCAGATTCAGCTGAGAATGCTCTGGCTGCTTCACAAAGGAAGGTGCTGTGTTGCACTCCTGGACACTACCTGGCCAGAAGCAGGTTCTTACACCTTCAATGCTGCAGAGTCCATGCAGCTGGAGCACCCCCAGAAGGACGCGTCCAGCTAGAAGGCGTTCTTCAAGTACCCCCCTCTTCCAAGTAGCCTTGAAACTGAGCACAACACACTGCGGCTCGGCAGCTTTCTTCTCAGAGAGACGTGCCGTCTCACATTATGCACTCTCGCAGCTCAGCTGCCCACTTGCAGCAGCTGCTCCCAAAGAAAAAGGCTCCAGAAGTAAAAGCCACTGCTGGGCTGCCCTTTCCCCTTACCTCACGTCAAGCACCTGAAACTGTCCGCTGCACTCTCGATTTCCTTTCTCCGCCGTATGGCGAAGCATAAACCTAACCGCAATTGTTTCCAGGGCAAAGCTGGAAGAGAAATAGGTAGCAGCACAAGTAGCTGCAAGTTGAACTTTAAGTTTCGAGCTGCTAACGTGAATCCGAAAACAAGCACTCGAGGCAGCCACGCTTCCTCTTGCAGCCTGTGCGATGCACACACCAGCTCCGTGCTCTGCCTTCATTCTTAAGCCCTTCGTAGCAGGTCGCGCTTTCGTTTTGCTGGAGACGACCCGTCGTCTACATCTCGCGCAGAGAGCACGGTGCCGGCAGCCAAATGCTGCAGGCTGCTGCTTCTGCCCAAACACGCCTGGGCTATGCAATTTCTCTCTAGCGCTAGGTAGCACAACATTCTGTCTGCGTTGTGGTCTTTATCTTAAGGGAAAGATTCTCGGCTACGGCTCGCCCAGAGAACTGTTCCGGGACAATACATGTGTTTTATTACCCCTTCTCGCAAGAAGACTGTGGTGCTGCGTTGGAACTGTTGGCCAGTGAAAGGCTAATCCATCATGTGCTTCCCTTCTGATGCATTTTGCTGAGCGAGAGCTGAGGAAAATCCATGCACTGCGCACTGTGGATGCGTGCAGTATACACGCAGAAGAGCGGCAAAGCTCCTAGTCATCGCACACACCAGCCCAGTGGCCTGGGGCTGCGTTCTTCTCCCTTACCGGCGCTGGACAGAACTGAAGCATTCAGCTTTGGCTCTCTTCAGTGTGTGTGTACTGCACGCATCCACAGTGCGCAGTGCACGGATTTTCCTCAGCGCTACGTGCAAGTACAGCCTTTCTGCTTGGCAGAGCCCAACTGGCCGCACAAGCTCTCGCTCAGAGAAATGTGTCAGGAGAGAAGCACTTGCTGCATTAGCCTTCCGCTGGCCAACAGTTCCAACGCAGCACATAGTCTTACTGCGAGAAGGGGTAATAAAACGCACGCTTTCAGCACAGCAGCACAATCTGGGCGACGAGGAGGACAAAAGAAGACCATCTTTTCGTCTGTGCACGATTTTGTCTGCCACACATCTATCCACGTCTTTGCTCCCTGCAAGGCTCTAATGTGCGCGGTGCTACTTGGAAGTGAGAAGGCAGGTGCAGAGAGCACGGCGATCTGCCGGCGCTGTGCAGCCTGTAAAGGAAAGAGGACTGCGACTGGAATGTGGTGAAAATACAAGTTCCCACGCGTTGAGGACAAGCTCAGGGTAAGCCCGTTAAAATAAAGCTGTTCTCTGTGCCAGATTAGCCGAGAAGCTTTCTGTAAAGATGCTGGCTACAAAGCAAACAGAATGTGGTACTAATTCAGCGCTAGAGAGAAATTGCATAGCCCAGGCGTGTTTCGGCAGAAGCAGCAGCCTGCAGCATTTGGCTGCCGGCACCGTGCTCTCTGCGCGAGAAGTAGACGACAGGTCGCCTCCAGCAAAACGAAAGGGCTTAAGAATGAAGGCAGAGTACCGAGCTGGCGTGTGCATCGCTCAGGCTGCAAGAGGAAGCGTGCCTGCCACTCGCTTGTTTTCGGATTCATGTTAGCAGCTCGAAACTTAAAGTTCAACTTGCAGCTACTTGTGCTGCTACCTATTTCTCTTCCAGCTTTGCCCTGGAAACAATTGCGGTTAGGTTTATGCTTCGCCATACGGCGGAGAAAGGAAATCGAGAGTGCAGCGGACAGTTTCAGGTGCTTGACGTGAGGTAAGGGGAAAGGGCAGCCCAGCAGTGGCTTTTACTTCTGGAGCCTTTTTCTTTGGGAGCAGCTGCTGCAAGTGGGCAACTGAGCTGCGAGAGGGCATAATGTGACGGCACGTCTATCTGAGAAGGAAGCTGCCGAGCCGCAGTGTGTTGTGCTCAGTTTCAAGTCTACTTGGAAGAGGAGGGTACTTGAAGAACGCCTTCTAGCTGGACGCGTCCTTCTGGGGGTGCTCCAGCTGCATGGACTCTGTAGCATTGAAGGTGTAAGAACCTGCTTCTGGCCAGGTAGTGTCCAGGAATGCAACGGCTGCGCCTTCCTTTGTGAAGCAGCCAGAGCATTCTCAGCTGAATCTGCTTGTGAAGCAGCTCTTGGCTGCACATGTGAAATTCGCTCCACTATGTACATGCAGCCGGTGCCCAGCTGCTTCGTTCTTCGCCTTCTGCTGTCTGGACAGAACTGAAGCCCAGCGATGCCTTTTAGCCGTGCCGCTCTTCAGCGTGTGTACTGCACGCATCCACAGTGTGCTGTGCAAGGATTTTCCTCAGCTCTGGCTCAGCGCAATGCATCAGGAGAGAAATACTTGCTGGTGTAGCTTTTCGCTGGCCAAGACTTTCAACACAGCAGCACACTCTGGGCTACGAGGAAGACAAAAGAAGAACACCTTTTCGCCCTGCCACGTTCTTCTGGGCGAGACGCCTAGCCGCGTCTTCTCTCCCTGCAAGGCTCGAATGTGCGCGGTACTACTTGGAAGTGAGAAGGCAGGTGCAGAGCGCACGGCCATCTGCCGGCGCTGTGCAGCCTGTAAAGGAAAGAGGACTGTGACTGGAATGTGGTGCAAATACAAGTTGCCACGCGTCGGGGGCATGCTCTGGGTAAGCCCGCTGAACTAAAGCTGTTCTCTGTGCCAGACGTAGCCGAGAATCTTTCCCTTTACATTTAGAGCGAATGTGCTGCTGTATGTCGCTGAGAGGGAAAGTGCATAGCCCAGGCGTGTGTCGGCAGAAGCAGTCGGCTGGAGCATTTGGCTGCCGGCACCGTGCTCTTTGTGCCACAAGTAGACGGCGCTTCGACTCCGGCAGAATGAAAGCGCGACAATGGCTACTAAAGAGGCCGAACGAAGGCGCCGAGCACCGGGCTCGTGTCCGCAGCGTCCAAACTGAGAAAGGAGCGTGGCTGGCGCTCGCCTGCCTGCCGACTTCACGTTAGCATTGAGAAGGAGGAAGTTCAACGGCAGCTACTTGTGCTACTACTTCTCCCTCTTCCAAGCATCCCTGGGAACACTGGCGCTTACCTTTGGGCTCCGAGATGCAGAAAACACAGTGGTCGATGCCAAGGAGAGGGGAAGTAGAGAGTGCAGCGGGGAGTTGAAGTGGCTTTACGGGAGGCAAGGGGAAGGTGCAGCCCAGCATTGGCTTTTCCTCCTAGTTCTTTTCTTCAGGAGAGCAGCTAGCAAGCGAGCTGCGAGAGCCAACAATGGGATGGCACGTCTTGTCAGAGAAGCCACGGTCTACAGTGCTGTAGAGTGCTGTGCACAGTTTGAATGCTGCCCTAAGTACACGGTACTTTTGGAACGGCTTCTCTCCTGACCCTCCCGTCTCTGTGAGCTCTAGCTGGCTTGAACTTGGCCACACTGAAGGTGTGTGGACGTGATTGCGCTGCGAGTATCAAGTCTTCCAGAGACGACGGATAGTCAACAAATGCTTTCTCACCTGGCCCATCTCTCAGTCCGAACTGTGGCCGGAAACGCTGCTGTGCTGCAAGGGTGGACTTAGCCACTCTGAGAGAATGTGATGACCCTCTGTAGATAGTTGCGAAGGAAAGTGCTGGTCACTGCAATGTTTCGCCTAGTTTACAGACTTTAGAGGGACTCTGAAGGCCAACGCCTTCTTCTAGCACTTGTTCTCTGCGTGCAGCTGCTGCATGTTCGGAAGGGCTTTGGGATCGGCGAGAGGTGGAGGGTAGGATGGTAGCTAGAGCTTGAAGGAAAGTGCGTCTCTCCAGGACCTTTGATGCAGTTCAGTGGGTGCGAGTTGCATGTTGAGCATGTTCATGATGGCACAGAAAAGGTTCTGAAAGAAAGAGGCCGTGCTGGAGCTGCCTTGACTTTTGCCGCTTGGTAACTGCACAGCCAACAGTGAAAAGATTCCTCTTGCTTCCCCGCTACGCGCAGGATCACATTCTTTTGTGTCTCCAAGAGGCAGGATGCACAGCGGAGCTCTTCCAGCAACTGCTCGCACACGACTTGGGGCGGCGCCAGCGAAGCGCTTGGCTTTTTCCCCGGCACTGTCAGCGCTCCTCGAAACAAGCACACGATGGCGCTGACGACTTGCAAAAGAAGGCCAAGCACCAGGCGCTGCTCGAAACCACCCCAAGGGCAGAGGCAAGTTGCAAACGTCCCTGCACTCAAATCAACAGCACTTCAGGACAAAAAGATTTCCCTCATCTTCCCCTTCCAAGAGCATACTCTTCTTTATACTGCACTCCAAGAGGCAGACAAACCTCTTTGGCCCAAACCAATCTTTTCCCTCTCGCAGATTCTGCCCACCAACTTGAAACCATCTGGCAAAAACAGAGCTCAAAACAGTGTGGGCTGAGGAAGATCTTGCTGCCTGCAATTTCAACTGCACCCCTCAAACTAGCAGCACACACGCTGTTCTCAGCACTTTCTATTCCTCCCCGTGCTACCTTCCCATCTGCTCCAGCAACACTGGCACTTATGTCCTTGCCTTGGCAAGGAAAGGCACTCCGAGTCTCTTGGCCTTGCCTTGCCTTCAGTACCTTGTCTAGTTCTTCTTAAGCTACCCTTGCTCTGCTTCCTTTGCCTCTGCTGCCTTGCCTTGCACTACCTACAACTTGCTGGCTTTGCTTTGCCCTGCCTACCACTCTTGCCCTTGCCTTCCATGCAGGCAAGGCGCTGCAAAGCAAGTGCAGGCAATTGTGGGCAAGTCAAGGGAGAGGTAAGCAAGGCCAGAGCAGTGAGGGGAAAGCAAATGGAGTGGTAGGCAAGAGAAGGCCCAGACGTTAGAGGCAAGGCTGGCCGTAGGAAGGGAAGTCGACTGATGGGTGGCCAGGCAGAAACAAGAAGGGCTCGGCAATCCAAGGCCCTGGAGGAAAGCAGTAGGCAGGTCAAGGGCGGGGCATGGCCATGCAAAGGAATGCAAGGCTCCAGAGGGCTCCAGAGGGCTAGCAGGGCAAGACAAGGAAACTGTTGTGTTGCCAAGGCAAGGCCAGGCAAGGCAGGTGAGAAGTACATTCAAGGACTGCTGGTACACAAAAGTGGCCAGGACCAAGTGCTTTGTGTGGCCTTGATCCCACGTGGGTCATGTCTCCTCTGCACCTCAAAGACTTGAGCTACCTGCTTTCCTTTGTAGGCAAAAGAACTCTCATTCTGGTCCCCGAGCTCAAGGGCAAAATGTGAATTGCCCTTGCAAGATTCAAGACATGCAAGGATTGCTCCCAGACCAAGGCTGCCCATAGAGATGAGTGTGGCAACACGCGTCCTCCCCTGGTCTTCCTCTCCTGTGATCCTGAAACACGGGAGATGCTTGAGAGCTTTGAGATTCCTAGGAGGAGCAGAAAGGGCAGGGCAAGGCCATGAAATGGCATTGAAAAGGGGTCTTGAATTCCAGGTGGGGGAGGGCTGAGCAAGGTCATGCAAGGCAAGGGAGGGGTTCAAGGGCAGGGCAAGGCAAGTGGTGGCTTGGCGAGGCGAGGCGAGGCAAGGCAATGAGGGTCCTAGAAGGAAAAGGAAAGGTGAGGCCAGAGCTAGACGAATGTGAAAGGAAGTCCGGTGGGGGATGGGTGAGCAAGTCAATGCAAGGCAGGGGAGAAAAGGCAGGTTGAGGGAAGGCTACAGAGGGGGCAGCAAGGAAACGCAAGGCATGGGGAAGCATGTGAGGAGTGAGTGCTGCCAGCCGGCCGGGATGGCAGGGGCGGGGCAACTGCATGGCAGGGATGTGGAGGGGGGTGTTAGTGTGCGGGAGGTGTGTGTGTGTGTGTGCAGCGGAGTGCAGGGTAAGTGCAGGTGTGCGTGTATGTGCATAGGGGGGTTTTGTGCCAGGTGCTGTGCCGGGGGGAGCCATCCCACCGCCAAGAAGGTGTGGGAGTGAAAGAAGTAACATAGATGTGTCTTTACAAAGAGACCGTGTGAATCCGTCCTTAGACAAGGCTAGGAATTTACTGGTAGGGGCGTAACAGAAGAAAGTCTTAGTTCTAGAAACTGTTACTAATCGACAGAGACTGTTGCTCAGCCAAGGCCGTGTTAAATTGCTGAACCTAGAGCAAGGCAGCAAAGACTTAATAGCATTAGGAATAGTTTCGTTTTCTTCCTTTTCCATACCAAGAAGGGGGTGCATATTAGAGGGGAGCATAGAGTAGGCAGTTCCGGAAGTCTGTAATTCCCGAGTACCTCCGAGGGTGCTGTTGCCAGGAACTTCGCATCAAAAGGGGGCTGCGTCCCGCAATCAGTTGAGAGACTCCATGGCAAAAGCCCCATGGCCTCTCCCTGTAGTTGAAGAATGTTACAGGCTCCTCTGTCTCCTTTTTGGTGGATGAAGAAAGTCAGAAAGCAACACTTCTGCCAGAACTCTCCAAGATGCCCCCTTTGCTCGCAGTGACTCCATCACTGGCCGGGAAGCTGTCTTTTCTCCCAGAGGAGTTTGAGATACAGTTAAAAGCCGTGTGGCAGAGAAAAAAGGCAATACTTGGTTTACAAGGGATGGCAAACAAGAGATACCAGAAGCTTTGGCCCTACCAATAGTAAAAGAACTCCGTGAAGAGAATCCTTGCACCTCCTGAGGATTGGCAGAAGCCTTCCTCATGCTGGATGGTGCTGGGGGTCTTTTTAGACTGGCAAAACGAGCTGTTGAAGGTTGCTTGATCTGTGCTAAAGCAAACAGCCAAGTTACAAAGTAACTTGCCAGGGGAGGGAGGCCTTGGGCTGCAGGTCCCTTCCAAAGATGCCAGGTGGATTTTCCTGAGATGCCCCAAGTGGGAAGGCTTCATCTCTTCTGGTAATGGTATGTCAGCTAGCAAGGTGGCCAGAAGCATTTCCAACTGCTTCAGCAACGACAGGATCAGGTATTAAGGCATTTTTGGAACAAATCATTCCAAGATACAGCATTGTAGAAGCAATAGACTCAGATAGGGGAACTCATTTGACAGGAAAGATCCTTCAAGGGGTTTTGGCTTCTTTAGGAACACAATGGAACCTCCATAGGCCCTGGCACCCCCAGAGCTCAGCTCGGGTAGAAAACAATGACTAGAGAAATAAACACCTTTTGAAGCTGGTAATAGAAACCAAGATGCCATGGCTAGGGCTTGGACATTGGCTTTGGCGAGAATGAGAGCCCGAGCCAGAAGAGAGATTCCGTTCTCCCCCTTTCCGTCGTTGTTATGAATTACCCGGCTAAGTCTCAACCTAGTGGGGGAGTAGAGGTAAGTGATGTATATTTAAAACCATCTGTGGCCAGGATACTGCTTCTTGTGAAACCCCTTCAACAGGAAGCTCAGCTGGCACAAGCCCCACCTTTGGACTTTGCTGCTTGTAACATCCAACCAGGAGATTGAGTCCTAGTTAAGGAGCAGAAAGAAGCGCCAGTGGCGGTGAAATGGCGTGGCCCATTCCAAGTGTCACTGACGACAGAAACAGCCATGAAGACAGCTGGACACAGGTGGACCCGTCACTCTCGGGTCAAGGTCTCTGAAGCCTCAGAGATTTGCACATCTCAGCTGGAGGAGAAGGCCGGGAGGCTGTGACTGACACTCTGCAGGAGTGGGCCGGAGCAGTAGCCAGTGCTTCGACATCAGAGGAAGCCCTGCGTGCCTACCCACAGACCACCTGCTGAAATAGTCTCTATGGGTATCCCTCCTCTAGAATCTCCACTCACTGGGGCCCTAATACTTGCTGGATTCTTTTATGTTAAGTGGTTTCTGTGTCTTCAATTGCCACAGGTGGTGCAGAAGACAACGGGAAAATTAGACTAGCTAATTAGATCACACTATTAAAACATTTTCCTTAATAACTCTACTTTTATATGGTCAGCTAAGTTTAGGCCAGGAGTGGGAGAATCAATTTGCAGCCTTCTTAGCAGAAAAAGTAGCAAAAGTTTTTCACCTTAGCAATTGCTGGCTCTGTGGAGGGCCCGGAGGATCTGAAGAGTGGCCATGGTTGGCTAGCCCAGCTGAACTTAAATGGTGGGTCAATGTGAGGGCCACAATAGGATGGGATTTTGGGCCAAAGAAGGAAGTCCATGGCCACTTCATTCTTCTCCAACAGGCACTTATTGCCTAAACAGGACAGGGCGGGTCTATGTAGGAAAAGGCGTTTGTCAATTGACTTTCCCTCTGGCTTTAAACAATTGGGTTTGGACCCACAATTGCCCTCCTTACAATTGTTCCAAATATCAAGACAATTGCAATCAAAGAGCTGTTCAGCTCACTAATGGTAGCTGCGTAAAGTGTTCTTACCAAAAACATTTGGAAGCCTGTAAAGCAATGCGGAGGGACAAGGGGTTTTTTTGACCACCTATTTTTAAGCTGTCCCCACAAAAATCCCACAAGTAGAAGACATGTTGTTTGTGATTATCAGTGGGAATGGCAACAGCGGATTGGAACTCAAAGCCTTTTAGTGAGTTCTGCTCCAAATCCAAGCAAGCAACTTGCAGATGTAAATGTAGATGGGAACCCTGTGTGGGAGCTTGGAAATGCAAATGCTGTGACCCTTATGGTGGGGCAGCTATTGTTGGAGGACCGTTAGGCCCGGGAATCCTGCTGTATTTTGACCCACCAATTGATGACCAAGGGTAGGAAGGCCCCTTTGCTAATGGAACACGGGCTTTGAAAGGACATGATTGGATTTGTGGCCAACATGCTTAGCTCAGGTTACCTCCAAACTGGTCAGGGATATGGTGTATATCTTAGACCATTGTTCTTTTTGCTACTACAAATTCAGGGAAATCGCTTAGGAATCCAAATCTGTGATGATTTAATTAGAGAAAAGCAGTCAGCTGATGCAGCCTTGGCTGCAGGGAGCACCCCAGAATGGGGAAAAGATGAATGGCCACCAGAACAAGTTACGCAACATGATGGACCAGCCACTTGGAAACCTAAGGAATTAATCCCAGATGCCTGGCAACCCATTTATCATTTGAATGAGATAATTAGGGTACAAGCTGTCTCAGAAATAATTAGCAACCAGCCAGCCACAGCTCTTGACCGTCTTGCTGAGCAACCCACTTCAATGAGGAAAGTGGTATTTTCAACATTGGATGGTATTAGATTATCTGTTAGCAGAAGAAGGAGGAGTTTGTGGGAAATTAAATGACTCGAGCTGCTGTTTGCAAGCAGATGACAGCGGAAAATGGTCAAACAAATAACAGAGGAAATAACCTCAGCTCATGGACCTGTCCAAGTGTTGAAAAGATGGTAATGGGACATGTTTTCATGGTTAACTGGCCAGCTCTGGGCTAAATGAATACCATTTCTCCTCTTCTATGCTGTAGCAACTCTAATCTTTTGACCATGCGTGACACCATGCTGGGTGCAGCTCTTTCAGCAGGTGGTCAAGGGGATGCTGCTAGCAGCCATGCCTACCTGATCCAGAAATGACTACAAAAGGACAGAAGAGGATGTCACTGCAAATAATAGCAAAAGCCCAGAAGACTCAAGAAGAAAAAATTAAATCAATGGTAATTAAGGTTTGTAAAGACAAATACAGATTAAATAAAAAAAGGAGGGATTAAAAGGAATGAGATGGATGAGTCTTTACAAACAGACCGTGTGAATTGGCCTGTAGACAAGGCTAGGAACTTATGGGGAGTGAAGTAACAGAAGAAACGATTAGTTCTCTAGAACTGTTACTAATCATCAGAGACTGTTGATTAATCAAGGCCGTGTTAAATTCCTGAACCTAGAGCAAGGCAACAAAGACTTAATAGCATTAGGAATGGGTTTTTTTCTTCCTTTTCGATGCCAAAAGGGGGGTGCATATTAGAGGGGGACATAGAGTAGGCAGTTCTGGAAGTCTGTATCTCCCGAATACCTCAGCCAGTGGGGAAAAGGAAGAGGGTGCTGTGGCTGGGAACTTGACATCAAAAGGGGGCTGCATCCCGCAACCGTTTGACAGACCCCATGGGAAAAGCCCCATGGACTCTCCCTGTAGTCGAAGAATGTTGCAGGACTCCTCTGTCTCCTTTTCGGACATCAACCTCAGGCATGGTGGATTAATTTTCCCCAACGGCAGCGACCTGCTGCGTGCTCTCCGTGCTCCTCCCCAGCCCCCCGGGAGGTGTAAAAGAGTTGCCGGCGGCTCCCACCGCGCGTTACAGACGGCTGCGCGGCGCCGGGGCTGCTCGCAGTGCTCCCCTGCCCCGCCAGGGCTGGCCGCGGGCTGCGGAGCCACCTCGCCACCGGCGCGGCCAGGGCCGGGGCCCTTCTCGACAGCAGCCGAGGGGCTGCGGAGCGGGCGGCTGCGGGACGATCAGCTCTTTTATGCCGCGCGGTGCTGCCGCCTCCATCTAGCTCCCCATCGCGCCGCCGGCCGACCCCGCCTGGCGCGTTCACGCTCGGCCGCGCTCGCCGCCCGCCCAGCCTCGCCGGAAGCTCTCCCGCCCGGGCCGTGCCCCGGCTCCGCCTGCGGCTCGGCAGGGCCCGGCCGCACGCGTGCTGCGTGGCTCGGAGCACCCGCGTTGCGGCGCAGGCGACGGGGAAGGCGGGGCGGGCCGGCGCCATCGTGGTAGCGCGAGGAGAGGAGCGCCCGGGCGGGGCGGCGAGTGGCGCGGCGGTGAGCGCTTCTGCTTGCTGTCGCTCGGCTGCCGCCCACGGCAGGTGCCGTGTGACCCCGCGGAGCGGCGGGGCCGGCCGGGCGGTGCGCGGCGAGGCTTTCGGCCAGCGGCGGCCGCAGCGACAGTCTGCTGGCACTGCCCGTGCCGGTGGAGAGAGCGGGGATCCGAGGCCGGCCTTCCTAGGCTAACGAGGGGCGACCGCCTTTGCCGCGCTGCCCTCCGTGCAGCACGTGGCCGATTCCGGCGAAGCCGGGGTCTCCGCAGCGGCGCGGGCGGGAGGGAGTGGGGAGCGCGCTCGGTGCTCTGCCGGTCGCTCCCGCCCAGCGCTGCGCTCCGCCGAGGCGTTTTCCTGCCTATCCTGGGAAGGACATAAGGGACCCCGGAGTCGGAGCTTAGCTGTCAGGGGGAACAACTTCCCTCCATTGGCGACCTCCTTTTCCCTCTGATTCAGCTACCTTGTGGTAGGTGCGATGGTGCTGAAGAAGGGTGGCGGCTGGGCACAGTTGCTGGCATAGGTGGTGCGAGAGCTCCACGCAGGCAGCTTGGAGTGGCATGTGTGAGGGTAGGAAGGTACGGCACCCACAGCTGAAGGTAAAAAAAGTCAGGGCATGTCATCAGCCGCAGTCGTGCTAAGTTGTTCATCTTTGCAAACTGCTTGCCGAGTTGTTCCTTTTCTTAGGTAATGGGGGTTTGTATCAACCAGAACTGCATATGGTCAGTATTTGCAGAGAAGGTTACGTGGACTGTTGTTGAAGTGAGTGTAGCAGTTTCTATGGCATTTTGCAAAAAAAGTGACAGGTCTCTCTGCGTTCCCCAATTCTTAACAAAAATGAAGTTAACAAAGCCCTGAAAAGAGGTTTTACAAAACTTCAGGGATTTTTTCCTACGAGTACTGTGGAGACAACCATAGTCACCTTGTCTTTCCAAAAGTGAAGGTTACATCTTTTTGTCCAAGAGCATCAAGTGCTTTTGATCAGCGTTTGTGTGCATGCATTAGCCTTGTTCTTGTTCTTCCTTGGAGAACTTTTACAATACTCAGATGATCTGTGTAGGCTGCCGACTGCAGTGGTGAACTTGAAGGCTTCCAGCAGAAGGGAGATGCTGTCCACGTTTTGGATTTTCCTTAGTCTGAACCTTCAATGTCCAAGGCTTCACTTTTCAAGCAGTTGGAAGAGCTCCAAATGAAGATATGAACAGGTCTTAATTGACCTTGTCACCGCCTCAGTTCGTCAGGTAATGCTGCGCACTGGATTTAATTGCCTAGTGCAAGATGTGCTAAAAATATGTAAGAGTATCTCCTCGATTACCCTCCCAGAAGGGTTTGAATGGAGAACAAGGAGTTCCGAAGACAGGCATTTGGTGTACGAGAAGTAGAACTTAGTGGATTGCAGGGCACTGCATGCACAAATGTCTAAGGACATCTTTTTATGCCCCATCTATGCTTGTTCTCATTTGAACTCCTGAACATTCTGGAGGTTGGTTTTGTTAGGGTTGTGGCTGGGGAAGGGGTGGTGGTGGGGGAGGGGTGGGTGTTGTTTCTGATCTTTTTAATTTCCAGGATAGTGTACAAAGAACTTGTGCCCACAACCAGCAGTATGAAGCAATGCAGGTATAAAAGAAGGTCACCGAAATGTCGGATAATATGAATCTGAAAGCGCTTCAGTATTTTACCCAGGAGTTTCACTGCAACAAGGTGATTGTCCTTGACAGAAATGTAGTGGCAGGCTTATGCCATGCTAGAAGTGATGACCTTTCTCTGCCCCAAATTGACCAGCAAGATCTTTTGGCTCTTGATTGAAACCCCTGAGCCAGCTGTGTTTCAGGCTGCAGAAGCTGCAGGTGTTGTGGCAGACGCGGGGTGCAGCCCTGCCTGCCGGTCCCGACCTGGCGCACGCCGGTGGCAGCCGTCAGCGCCTGGGGTCCCCTGGAAGGGGGATTTAATCATTTCTTCTCTAGCATTTGCTTGTGTTTTGTCAAGATTCTTTCATTCACTAAATAGTAAATTTAAAAAATTAGCTGAATGATAATAATTTTGAAGTCTTCTGAGGCAGAACTGGGAAGGTTAGAACATATTTGTATGACTTCAAATATGTAGAAATTCTTAAATGACAAACGTTAACAAACTGACAATGCAAGCAATTATGGTGACACTTTACATTTCATTGGT
The DNA here is from genome assembly GCF_965178545.1 of Coloeus monedula. Classification (NCBI taxonomy): domain Eukaryota; kingdom Metazoa; phylum Chordata; class Aves; order Passeriformes; family Corvidae; genus Coloeus; species Coloeus monedula. The sequence goes on along the minus strand of NC_138806.1, from coordinate 237,370 downwards.
TTTCATGCAGCTCCATCCCATGTGTTGGTAGGTTCTTAAAAAGTGAAAATTTGGCCCACTAGACCGATTATTAAAAAGAAGTACAACTCCTTGGGGCTAACACAAAGGGACAGCGTCCACGTGAGTAAATGGTTATCACATTTAGATGTGATTCTGCTGCTTGCACTTTCTCTGCCCTCAAACTGCTTTCTTTATCGTCAATGCAGGGATGTTTGACATTCTTAGAAAAGAGAAAAGAAACAGATTTCCTCAAAAAAAAAAAAAAAAAAAAAAAAAAAAAGCCAGGTGAAATTAATGCAATGTTAATTGCATTAATTTATTCAGGTGGAGTTTTAGTTTTTATTCTATGAAGTGCTTGTTGCACCACTTTTGTTGTTTCCCACAGATTTGGAGTGGGATTTCCTCCAGTTGATTGTTCAGCAGAGGGAGTGAGACTGCCTTCAAAAGTTTTGCAGGAGTTGCATCTGTGAATCGGGCACGTGAGTTGCCTTTTTTTTTCCCCCCAGATTTTCGTAGGCTTCTGTTTTTCACCGTGGATCAGTTCACCTTGGATCAGTTTGCTCTTTTTGTTCCAGTGATTTTTCTTTTGGACATTTGTCACGATCCGTTAATACAAGTAAGGGTCGTGATGGTTTGTTTACAGATCTCCGAGTGCAAAAGGACACAAGGGATTTCAGTTTTAATCAAAACAGTGCACCTTTGTTAAGTACCCACAACACGGTAATGCGATAGAGGAGAGAAAGAGAGAGAGAGATAAAGAAAAACAAAGTAAAAGAGTAGAGAGGAAGAAAGGGGGGGTAATGGCTACCAACGGATGAGATGAAGTCCTCGTGCTCTGCTGCCAATAGATTTGTCTTCTTTCCGTGGGGAGATCTCATCTCAGTTATTTCAGAAAGTCCCTTTATAGCCCTTTTTTGAAACGAGGGGCAACTGGCCAAGACCATATCTGTGTTTTGTAATAACATTGCAAAACTAAAAGCTAGCCCTAACTATCCCAGGTACATACCAAGCATGCCTTTCTCCTATGCTAACTATACTGCCTGCTATGGTTTGCGGCCTAGCAGCGTTAGCGCGTCTACTTCTGGCATGAGTTTAGCAGTGCTCTCGCTTCTGCTTTCTAGCTGTATCCCCACATCTCGCCCTTTTCCCCAAGAGGTGGGGCAAATCTACAGCCGTTGTTATGAGGCCCGTTGCTTTGGGAAACAGGTACAGGACAGGTGTAGAGGACAGGTCATTCCTTTCCGCTTCAGCGCAGTCCTTCCCGCCTGGGCAGCAAGAACGGCGCAGTCCACTGTGACCTGCACAAATTTCCTCAGGAATGCGTACCAGTTCCCAGCGGGCACACCTGCAGGCAGCAGTTGGCAGACATCCCACCTTAGGCAGGTCAGAACTCCTGTGTTTAGCCTCTGTTCTCGGCGATGATCGTGAGGCAGATGAGGGATCTTCAGACCGTCTCTTACACCACCCCATGACTCACGATTGTCATCAGGAGAGCTCCATCAGCACGATTTCGTAGTGTTGTTGCGAAGTCTTCAGGACTCGTTAATGTTGGTAGCATATCCCAGGAAAGGGTAGAGAAAATAAGAAAAGAGAAAGAAAAGGAAAAAGAAGGAATAAGTAATTTTCAATCAAAATACACCTGTAATTTTTAATCATGTCTTATCTTATTTTAATACTCATGTAGTTCATCTTGTGTCAATAACCTTAGGGGTGTCCACAGTGGATGGGATAGCGTCCAAATTGTGCACATCTACTACAGATGTCAACCGTTTCATCATTCTGCAATTCATGATGTGTAAGATTGCTGATAAAACAAACCCAATCAAAACTAAAATCAAGAGAACAAGGATGGGATGACACAATTTGTTCAGGACACCTGTAGCAGTAGGTGAGCACCCAAAAGGAGTATCCCACCAGCTGTGTCCAGCATCTTTCTTTCCTCTGTCTAGAAAACAATGTGTTTCTTTCCCATTGTGATGAACAGTTACCAAGGTTTTCTGTCTGTTTTTCTTGATCTTTTCCAAAATTCCAATGAAATCCTGGTGAAGCAACAAGTGCTTTACCTAAGTAAGGTTCATCCCAGTGGGGGTAGGCAATAATTGGTGGATCACTGTGTAATTGGACTGTAAAATACAATAAGAAGTAAGTGGGGCTAAATAAGAGAAATCACATCCTGTGCTTTTAGTCAAGTTACAAACACAAGAATTTGAATGAGTTTTAGTATCTACAACTAAATTTTCTAGAAATACCTTATCACATGCAGTTCTTAAGCATGCACATCCATTGCCTATATACACAAGCAGTGTTTCAGGAATCTTGTTAGGATGAATTTCAAAAGGACAGACACTTTGTTCTGTGTCCAAACAAATGTCTTGAGGTCTAATTGCACTGCTTTCACAGATAAACCCTTGTTGTTCTCGGACAATACAAGTTTCCAAATTAACAGTTTGCCACTTCTTCCCAGTTTGACGGGCCCATTCTCTGTGCTGGAAAGGGTAGAGAATAGCTGCATCATGGTTCAGCCCTAATGCAATGATAGGGACTATCCAATGCACTGAAGCATTACGTATGGTTAGTACAAAGGCTGTGGCTGTGTTTGTGATGGGATTGTAGGTAAAATTCACTAAATTCCACCAGGATTGGAATTCTCTTTCAAAATCAGTGGCACCGTCCCAGATTATTTTCCGAATTTCAGTAGGAAAAGTGCCTTCTTTGCCTTCTCTTACAATTGAGGCAGCAACGGACTGCATCCACAATTGAGCCTGGACGCAGCTGAGAGCCAAAGAGATGTTGTTTTGCGTAGCACGGAGCATGCCAATTATCAATTTGTGGTCATTCACATTTACCTTTTCTCAATTTGGTAATATGTTTGATAACAACCGCTGATGGGTTGTTGTATTTTAGTCAAATCTGTAGTTGTGGCAGCCAATTTATTCATTAGCACTTCTGAATCAATACTATTTAAGATTCCCAATCCTGTTCCCACAACGCCGGTTATGTCTCTTTGCGTCCGTTTCTTAGAAGGGTTCCGCTTTTGCAACCCGGTTGTCTGCCCCTTGAAGGAAGTCTGCAGAAAAGGTGAACAAGCTGGCTGAATTTCTGAGGCATTGTTTTGCACCAGCAACTTGACTTGTTTAAGGGACCATGCCGGATTGAGCAATAGTTGTTGTTGGCCTGTTTTTGTGATTATACGTGGTCCAATTTCAAAAATTCTCAGACCATGGCCACTCAGCTGGTTTTTGGCCCTGGTGTTGTGGTAGGATGCAGAAAAGTATCACTAGTCTTATCATGGTTTATGTGCTCTTCTTCATGTCCCTCGGAGTTCTTCTGTGAAAAGTGAACACAACAGAGTCTGCCACCGAAAGGCAGAAAATTAGAATGATGGAATTATGCAGCGTGTATGTATCCGATGCTCTCTCCCTAGGGCATCAGAGGCTAGCCATGCATATTTATTCAGAGGGCGTTTTAGCACTAGTGGTACTTCTCCTACGGTAGGGAGATCTACCGAAACAGGTTGTCCAGGGTAGTGTGCAGGATTCTTAGGATCATTTGGTCCCTGCAGTGAGAGAATTATGCTTGGAGCTGTTGGGAAAAAGACAGTGATTTTGGGACACCCGTTTACCCCCCATCTATCATTCACACCTTTCACAGCTTCCCATAGCCGAACATCCCAATTTCCCTCCTGTGGTTTCAAAAGTCCTTTCAAGAGACCATTGGTCCTTTCTACAATGCCGTTAGCTTCAGGGTAGTAAGGAGTGTGAAAAGTCCGTTTAATCCCTTCACCTTTTGCCCAGTCCTGTACAACTTTGGCAGTAAAGTGAGACCCATGATCAGATTGAATTTCTTGTGGTTTTGGGAAAGTTCCAAACCATGCCTGCAATGCTTGAACAGTATGATCTCCTGTAGCTCTTTTAAAAGCATTGGCCTGGACTAACCCAGATATCATCTCTACTCCTACCAGCCCAAAGTGTTTACCTCCTGACTTTTTAAAAGGCCACGCTTCCCGTAAGCCTTTACCCTTTCTTAAATGCAGAGGGTCATCTTCCAAAGGGTGTCTTTCTAGCCGTCTGCGACGTTGTTCACAGGCTGACATGCATGTTTTACACATTTCTCTGGTAACAGACCAACCGCGAGCAAGGGCTTCTTTGTACAAATCTTTTGCACCTGTGCGTTGTCTTTTTACATGCAACCATTCTAAGAAGTGCTCCCAGTCCTCTGTAATTCGATCTTTTTTCACAGGACTTAGTCTTGCTAATTCGTCAGCTCTAGTGTTCCACTCTCCTGCTGGATTTCCATCTGTCTGGTGAGAGGCTACCCACTCCACGGCAAAATTCCCTGGACTTGCAATACTTAGAATTTCTTGCTACTTCTCCTTTTGCCATACTGGGATTCTGTTAACTTCACAATCCTTTTGCTGCCAAAAAGGAAGCCACTCAGTCCATCCCTTAAACACAGCATAGGAATAATCGGTGTAGATACAGACAGGAGAAGTATTCTGTGCCTCACGTTGGAAAACACTCCAAACAGCTATCAGCTTGCCAACTTGGGCACTGCCTTCCCCCTCTGTGATAATTCCTTCACCTGAGGAAGTGTGGAGGGCTACAGCCTTATGTTTCCACACCTTTCCTTCTCGCTTGGCAGAAGCATCCGTAAGCCAAGAATTTGCTGACCGTTTGGGGGAAAAAGGAGGGGCTACTCTAATGACTGAGGCAGGTTTGTCCTGGCTGCTACCCAAGTCTTCAGTTTCTTGGATTGCCAGATTTTTTACAGCTCCTTCAGTTCTTGAGAAGACGCTACAATCATGTTCAATCTGAGCATACCACTTCCTTACTGAGGTCCTCTGGGCCACCCCGTCAGGTGGGGGTGGTGCCAGTAGAGACAGCCTTAATAACTTTGAAAGGGCCTCTCAAAACAATTGGTTGTTGTTGTGCAATCTTCTCCGCTTCTAGGAGAGCTAAGCTAACCACAAACAATCCTTTCTCCCAGGTAGTGTACCTTTTTTCAGCATCTTTAAAGCCACGGGAGTAAAAACCAACAGGCTTCGTCGGACCCTCAGGACCCCGCTGCCATATGTGTACTGACAACCCTGAGGAGACCTGAAAAGCATCTGTGGGATGAATAGGGCCCAGGGCTTGGTGAGGCTGTTGCTTCAAAAACCAACAGTTGCAGTGCTTCTTCTTGGGAAGCACTCCATTCCCATTTTGTCCCTTTTCTTAACAAGTTGTAAAGAGGTCTGGCAATTATGGAAAATCTGGGATGTGTTTTCTCCGGAGCACTAATACACATCCTAAAGCATGTTGGAGATCTTTTTTGGATTCAGGCATTTTAATCTGATCTGAAGAGGTTAGGCTATCAGGTGGGATACGTGTCATACCTCCTTTCCACCAAATTCCCAACAATTTCACTTCATGTGAAGGGGTTTGGGTTTTTTCTGAGGGAATTTGCAAATCAAGGCTTTCTAAGTGGGAGGTTATTTTCTGTTGGGTATCTCTCACTTCTTCTATTTCATCTCCTCCCACAAGGGTCTCATCAGTGTGTTGATGAACAGCTAGATTGTCCGCTTTGGGTACTTTGTCGAACTCTTGGGCTAAAGCGTGATGAGCCAGGGTAGGAGAATGTTTGTACCCTTGGGGAAGCCTAGTGAAAGTGTGTTGCTGTCCTTGCCATGCGAAAGCAAAACGGTCCATATCTTCTGGCTGTAAAGGTGTCGTAAAAAACATGTCTTTGACATCTACAGGTGGCATGATTGAATGAGCCTTTTCTTGAATCAATGTTATGAATTCTGCTAGATTTGGGACTGCTGCTGTAAGAGGGTCTGTGTTAGCATTTAGCCTACGAAAATCTATTGTCAGCCTCCACTTCCCATTAGGATTTTGCACTGGCCACACCGGAGAATTGAAAGGAGAATGGGTATGAAGTATTACTCCTTGTTGTGGTAGCTCCTGTATCACTGGCTTGATACCCTCTTTGGCACCCAGGGGAAGGAGGTATTGTTTCACATTAGTTACTTTGCTGAATGGTAGGGAGGCTGCAGCTTGGAGCAGTCTGATGTTAAAATGTGGTGTGCCAAAAGACCACAGAAGACCCTCTGAGTCCTCCCACTGCCTCCTAGCAAGGGCATTCAGCCCTAATAAATTGGTTGGAATATCTCCAATCACCCCATGGATGGAGAGTTGGTTTTCCTCTCCAGGCAAAGGGAGCTTGACTAAGGCCCCATTCATAGATTCTGTTTAAGTGCCCAAGGCACTTAAAACACCATATCGGTTCTTTGTTGGAACAATTCCACACCTCTGGGCATCTTTCTTTGTCAGCGCAGAAATTTGTGCCCCAGTGTCAATCAGAAAAGTTACAGGTGCCCGTTTAGGACTTGTAATAGCTGTGATCGTTATATCTCCCGTTTTATTTTTAGTGAGCATTCTCAGGTAGACCTATGCTCCGTTTCTTTGCCCACTGACAAGAAACAGAGGGTCTAGTTTCCCTGGTTTTGAGGAAGAATCTGTTCTGGCTCATTGGCCGGACTTTGAGGGAGAAGTGGCTTTGACTCACTGCCCAGATTCTGAGGGAGGAGGGGTGCACTGGGTTGAAGTGACGGATTGGGTAGAAGGGGCTTTTGGCAGTGCCAGTTAGACACTACCTTACTCAACTGATCAAGGGCTAAGCCATCCATCGCATTTCTGGGGACCCCCTTTTTGATACCTAATAAGCACCAATGCTGACGGTTAGGGATCTCTGGTTACATTCTTTGGGTTTTCACTATGAGGAGCCCTAATGTACCTGACACCTTTTGTTTTTTCTGATTTTTCCTCTGGGATTTTTATCGGTCCATATTTCCTACTGTAATTAATCAGATCTTCTTCAACCTCACTCCATGTCCAAACTTTGCAATCACCGGCAGGTGAATTTGATTGTGAACCTGGCGGCTGAGAGGGGGTTGAATATGGAGTAAACCCAGGATCGGTAGATGCAGTTTGGTCGCTCGGGTTTCCAAGGAATCTGTCCAACCTCTCTACAGGACCTGCAGCAGCTATGGTTTTTTGCAGGACAGCTGCTGTAGATTGGAGTGATTCTGGAAGGCCTCGAATTAAAGGGGTCATCAGTTCAGGTTTCACAGGTAATTGCGTGGGGGATTCATATCCAGGAGTTAATTTCCTTTCATGGATCATTTGCAGACAGGCGGCTTTGTGGACGCTTTCTAGAAGTTGATCAGGGGTACCAACTGTAGCAAAAGGGTCTCCCCTTTCTAAAGGATTGAGTCCCCCGGCCCAGAAAGCTGCGCGCTGAGTCAGCGACCATGTGTTACGTTTGTCTCCTGTTGTTAAGAGAACTCCATGTCCCCAGTATCCACTGGCCTCCTGTTCAGTGAATTGAATTTGGTCTCCTCCGGTGAGAGACACTTGGAAGACATATTCCGTCTCAGCTTTGTGGGGAAGCCGCCCGTACTCCTTTTTTAACTTCGCCAACTCAGGAGCAGTGTATGGTATTTGTTTAGTGGTGATATGCGGTTCAAAATCTTCATCATTGATATAATTATATTCTGTTTTAATTAGAGGTCCCATAGGAGGGCAGCAGTTTTCCCCACAATTTTTCACTAGCACTAGTTCTTCCTGGGGGTATATTTGGTTAATGTGAGGAGTTTTCTTTTCCTCTTTCTCTTTTGGTGAGTCAGCATTCTTTGAATTCTTAAAATATTCCTCCCTCAAAGCAGCCCGCAGCAAATGATTTTCATTCCTTTCTTCATCTGATTGTTCCTGTAAAATTTCCACTAGCTTTTGAAGGGAATCTGTGATTGCTTTCTCTTCACTACATCGCTTAAAGCAGTGATCTGTAGCTGCTGTAAGGCATGCTCCTGAAACAGATTTAGGAGCAGATTATGGTTTTATTTTGGCCAAATTTAAACTTTGTCTCATGTTGGAATGAACATCTTCTATCAGTCACACTCTCCAAATTAAACCAGTTATTTTGAGCCCATTCTTCCCCTCCCGGAGAGGGCCGGGCATTATGTTTTGCTAGCAGAGCATAAAATGCAGCTTTATGATTTGCACTAGGGTTTTCAGTCATTTTATAAAGGGATCAAAACCACTACAGGGAGGTAAAACCTAATTACACATTGCGACACAAACAGCTTCGCCGTGTCGCCCTTCGCTTCCCTGGGTGGGTGAAGAGACCAAAATCTGCCTGGGAGGTACTCCTTAAGTTACTTACGGTTGTCTCTTCGCTACACCAAGCAGTCCAAATTCACACACGCCCACCAAAACAGTTCCCCCTTTTACACTAAGAGATCTTTTTGTGAAAAATCTGAAGACAGAGCCCTCAGTTGAGTATGGGGTGCTTTTCACCTAGGCGTGTGCAGTTTGTGGGAAATTCGAGTCGTCCCCCTTGCTTTCTAGACACCGCTCACCCTTTGCGGGGTGTCGGGCTAGGTGCGGCTGCAGTGAAACGTCCTTCCCCTATTACAGACTACACACAACCTTGCAACCCCTTCTGTCTGTCAGAAATCCTGTCCGTGATGCCAGTTTAATGTCACCATCTGCTAATAGAAGTGAGGGTCGTGATGGTTTGTTTACAGATCTCCGAGTGCAAAAGGACACAAGGGATTTCAGTTTTAATCACCTTTTCACCTTTGTTAAGTACCCACAACATGGTAATGTGATAGAGGAGAGAAAGAGAGAGAGAGAGAGAAAGAAAAACAAAGTAAAAGAGTAGAGAGGAAGAAAGGGGAGGCAATGGCTACCAACGGATGAGACGAAGTCCTCGTGCTCTGCTGCCAATAGATTTATCTTCTTTCCGTGGGGAGATCTCATCTCAGTTATTTCAGAAAGTCCCTTTATAGCCCTTTTTCGAAACGAGGGGCAACTGGCCAAGACCGTATCTATGTTTCGTAATAACATTGCAGAACTAAAAGCTAGCCCTAACTATCCCAGGTACATACCAAGCATGCCTTTCTCCTATGCTAACTATGATTTACCAAAATATGAATATCGATCTAATATCGATATCCAACTGAGATGGACAAAAACTCTTAACAGTTTAGAGTTAGAAAGTGTATGTTTTATTTTTGCGTGGGATAGCTCCCTAAGTCGCAGGCCCTGATACAAGCAAACGATACCTTTTATTTCCACGTATTATGGATATCCAAAATACAAAATGCGTATTCATGGTGTTGACACCTCCCATTCTCCACTTTGTATGGAAATGAGCTTACATGTCATTAAGCATGCGTAGCGTGTGATCTGAATGGAGTCGGTGGTCTTGAATTGGGTCAGTGGTCCTAAGGAAGATGAAGTAACTCATCTTCCTCACTCTGACCTTTATGCCTTTCTGAGTTTTAACAATTCTAATTACTTTAGTGACCTCTACGTTTCTTCTTGCGTGACTTTTGGATGGGCTTCCACAAAGGGAGGAAATTGGTAATTGTCTTTATTCTATACACCAACTTATCAATGTTTCTGCTCATTATTCTAAGCACAGCTAAACAAACATGCAAATGACAGATCATCAGTTCAGACTAAAGAAAATCCAAAACGTGGACAGCATCTCCCTTCTGCTGGAAGCCTTCAAGTTCACCACTGCAGTCTGCAGCCTACACAGATCATCTGAGTATTGTAAAAGTTCTCCAAGGAAGAACAAGAACAAGGCTAATGCATGCACACAAACGCTGATCAAAAGCACTTGATGCTCTTGGACAAAAAGATGTAACCTTCACTTTTGGAAAGACAAGGTGACTATGGTTGTCTCCACAGTACTCGTAGGAAAAAATCCCTGAAGTTTTGTAAAACCTCTTTTCAGGGCTTTGTTAACTTCATTTTTGTTAAGAATTGGGGAACGCAGAGAGACCTGTCACTTTTTTGCAAAATGCCATAGAAACTGCTACACTCACTTCAACAACAGTCCAAATAACCTTCTCTGCAAATACTGACCATATGCAGTTCTGGTTGATACAAACCCCCATTACCTAAGAAAAGGAACAACTCGGCAAGCAGTTTGCAAAGATGAACAACTTAGCACGACTGCGGCTGATGACATGCCCTGACTTTTTTTACCTTCAGCTGTGGGTGCCGTACCTTCCTACCCTCACACATGCCACTCCAAGCTGCTTGCGTGGAGCTCTCGCACCACCTATGCCAGCAACTGTGCCCAGCCGCCACTCTTCTTCAGCACCATCGCACCTACCACAAGGTAGCTGAATCAGAGGGAAAAGGAGGTCGCCAATGGAGGGAAGTTGTTCCCCCTGACAGCTAAGCTCCGACTCCGGGGTCCCTTATGTCCTTCCCAGGATAGGCAGGAAAACGCCTCGGCGGAGCGCAGCGCTGGGCGGGAGCGGCCGGCAGAGCACCGAGCGCGCTCCCCACTCCCTCCCGCCCGCGCCGCTGCGGAGACCCCGGCTTCGCCGGAATCAGCCACGTGCTGCACGGAGGGCAGCGCGGCAAAGGCGGTCGCCCCTCGTTACCCTAGGAAGGCCGGCCTCGGATCCCCGCTCTCTCCACCGGCACGGGCAGTGCCAGCAGACTGTCGCTGCGGCCGCCGCTGGCCGAAAGCCGCGCCGCGCACCGCCCGGCCGGCCCCGCCGCTCCGCGGGGTCACACGGCACCTGCCGTGGGCGGCAGCCGAGCGACAGCAAGCAGAAGCGCTCACCGCCGCGCCACTCGCCGCCCCGCCCGGGCGCTCCTCTCCTCGCGCTACCACGATGGCGCCGGCCCGCCCCGCCTTCCCCGTCGCCTGCGCCGCAACGCGGGTGCTCCGAGCCACGCAGCACGCGTGCGGCCGGGCCCTGCCGAGCCGCAGGCGGAGCCGGGGCACGGCCCGGGCGGGAGAGCTTCCGGCGAGGCTGGGCGGGCGGCGAGCGCGGCCGAGCGTGAACGCGCCAGGCGGGGTCGGCCGGCGGCGCGATGGGGAGCTAGATGGAGGCGGCAGCACCGCGCGGCATAAAAGAGCTGATCGTCCCGCAGCCGCCCGCTCCGCAGCCCCTCGGCTGCTGTCGAGAAGGGCCCCGGCCCTGGCCGCGCCGGTGGCGAGGTGGCTCCGCAGCCCGCGGCCAGCCCTGGCGGGGCAGGGGAGCACTGCGAGCAGCCCCGGCGCCGCGCAGCCGTCTGTAACGCGCGGTGGGAGCCGCCGGCAACTCTTTTACACCTCCCGGGGGGCTGGGGAGGAGCACGGAGAGCACGCAGCAGGTCGCTGCCGTTGGGGAAAATTAATCCACCATGCCTGAGGTTGATGTCCGAAAAGGAGACAGAGGAGTCCTGCAACATTCTTCGACTACAGGGAGAGTCCATGGGGCTTTTCCCATGGGGTCTGTCAAACGGTTGCGGGATGCAGCCCCCTTTTGATGTCAAGTTCCCAGCCACAGCACCCTCTTCCTTTTCCCCACTGGCTGAGGTATTCGGGAGATACAGACTTCCAGAACTGCCTACTCTATGTCCCCCTCTAATATGCACCCCCCTTTTGGCATCGAAAAGGAAGAAAAAAACCCATTCCTAATGCTATTAAGTCTTTGTTGCCTTGCTCTAGGTTCAGGAATTTAACACGGCCTTGATTAATCAACAGTCTCTGATGATTAGTAACAGTTCTAGAGAACTAATCGTTTCTTCTGTTACTTCACTCCCCATAAGTTCCTAGCCTTGTCTACAGGCCAATTCACACGGTCTGTTTGTAAAGACTCATCCATCTCATTCCTTTTAATCCCTCCTTTTTTTATTTAATCTGTATTTGTCTTTACAAACCTTAATTACCATTGATTTAATTTTTTCTTCTTGAGTCTTCTGGGCTTTTGCTATTATTTGCAGTGACATCCTCTTCTGTCCTTTTGTAGTCGTTTCTGGATCAGGTAGGCATGGCTGCTACCTGCTGAAAGAGCTGCACCCAGCATGGTGTCACGTATGGTCAAAAGATTAGAGTTGCTACAGCATAGAAGAGGAGAAATGGTATTCATTTAGTGTTGGGGTCTCCCCCCCTGCCATGGAGCCCTGGGCGACGGGCCCTGGGGGGTAGACACGGGGTTTCCCTGCCCCTGGTCAGCTTCATTCCCCCTTGGTTGGTTTGTGTTCCCCGGTGTGGCCAAGGACCCTCGGGTCCCGTGACTGGGGGAGTTCCTGAGCAGAGCCCCGGCCATGTGGCTGAAGAAATAAAGACCTCTGAACCATCTACCACCAATCTGTCCATATCTACTTCTTTTCCACGGGATTCCTGGTTCGATATAGGCGTGTTACAGTAATCCCTGCTGTAACAATTTAGCCCATAGCTGGCCAGTTAGCCAGGAAAACATGTCCCATTACCATCCTTTCAACACTTGGACAGGTCCATGAGCTGAGGTTATTTCCTCTGTTATTTGTTTGACCACTTTTCCGCTGTCATCTGCTTGCAAACAGCAGCTCGAGTCATTTAATTTCCCACAAACTCCTCCTTCTTCTGCTAACAGATAATCTAATACCATCGAATGTTGAAAATACCACTTTCCTCATTGAAGTGGGTTGCTCAGCAAGACGGTCAAGAGCTGTGGCTGGCTGGTTGCTAATTATTTCTGAGACAGCTTGTACCCTAATTATCTCATTCAAATGATAAATGGGTTGCCAGGCATCTGGGATTAATTCCTTAGGTTTCCAAGTGGCTGGTCCATCATGTTGCGTAACTTGTTCTGGTGGCCATTCATCTTTTCCCCGTTCTGGGGTGCTCCCTGCAGCCAAGGCTGCATCAGCTGACTGCTTTTCTCTAATTAAATCATCACAGATTTGGATTCCTAAGCGATTTCCCTGAATTTGTAGTAGCAAAAAGAACAATGGTCTAAGATATACACCATATCCCTGACCAGTTTGGAGGTAACCTGAGCTAAGCATGTTGGCCACAAATCCAATCATGTCCTTTCAAAGCCCGTGTTCCATTAGCAAAGGGGCCTTCCTACCCTTGGTCATCAATTGGTGGGTCAAAATACAGCAGGATTCCCGGGCCTAACGGTCCTCCAACAATAGCTGCCCCACCATAAGGGTCACAGCATTTGCATTTCCAAGCTCCCACACAGGGTTCCCATCTACATTTACATCTGCAAGTTGCTTGCTTGGATTTGGAGCAGAACTCACTAAAAGGCTTTGAGTTCCAATCCGCTGTTGCCATTCCCACTGATAATCACAAACAACATGTCTTCTACTTGTGGGATTTTTGTGGGGACAGCTTAAAAATAGGTGGTCAAAAAATCCCCTTGTCCCTCCCCATTGCTTTACAGGCTTCCAAATGTTTTTGGTAAGAACACTTTACGCAGCTACCATTAGTGAGCTGAACAGCTCTTTGATTGCAATTGTCTTGATATTTGGAACAATTGTAAGGAGGGCAATTGTGGGTCCAAACCCAATTGTTTAAAGCCAGAGGGAAAGTCAATTGACAAACGCCTTTTCCTACATAGACCCGCCCTGTCCTGTTTAGGCAATAAGTGCCTGTTGGAGAAGAATGAAGTGGCCATGTGTTGGGGAGGATGAAAGTTTGGTAAGAAAGTTTCACAGGTAAGTAGGCTTGGCAGCAAGGTCTGAGAATGTAGAAGCTGGGGATGAGGTAGAAATGAAAGCAAGTTTTGATATAGAAGAAAAGATGTTTTGCTGAAACAGTGATCGCTGAGTAACTGAGAAGGCAAAGGTTGGAGATGAGTTGGAAGGAGATTTTTAGGAGCAGGACAAAGGTATGTGATTACAAACAAAGACATGTTTTTCACCAAGTAAGTAAGTCTCAAGAAGAGCATAAGTGAATAGAAAAGGTGTCTTTCCCAAAAAGAAAGATATGGCAGGCAAACAAGAACTGTTGATGTAGCAAGAAGAAGAAAGGTCTAAGAATTTTCCACTGGAAGCTTAAATTGTAACTTACTCTTGTGATTGGATAATAATGACTATAATATGGTGATGGTAGTAGCTATGATAGGCTATAGGCCAATGTCAAGGTGTTGTGTATGGTGCTTATTGGTTGTTACGTGCTAAGATACTCTGCAAAGAAAAGTATAGAATGCTCTGTAACTTGAACAGCAAGCGGCTTCAGGTATGCCTACAGCTGGAGCTGGCAGCTGTAGGGCTGGCTCTGGATAGCCACTCCCTGAAATGCTGGAACTTCGCCTATGCAATAAACAGCTTTCAAGAGAGCCACCTGAAGTCCAGACATCCTTCGTGAAACCTTCTCCTATAGCCATGGACTTCCTTCTTTGGCCCCAAATCCCGTCCTAGTAGGGACCTGATGTCAGGTGTTGAGCCACCACTTAGGTTCAGCTGGGCTAGCCAAACATAGGCACTCTTCAGATCCTCCTGGCCCTCCACAGAGCCAGCAATTGCTAAGGTTAAAAACTTTTGCTACTTTTTCTGCTAAGAAGGCTGCAAATTGATTCTCCCACTCCTGGCCTAAACTTAGCTGACCATATAAAAGTAGAGTTATTAAGGAAAATGTTTTAATAGTGTGATCTAATTAGCTAGTCTAATTTTCCCCTTGTCTTCTGCACCACCTGTGGCAATTGAAGACACAAAAACTACTTAACGTGAAACAATGGCTGCAAGTATTAGCGTCCCAGTGAGTGGAGATTCTAGAGGAGGGATACCCATAGAGACTATTTCAGCAGGTGGTCTGTGGGTAGGCACGCAGGGCTTCCTCTGATGTCGAAGCACTGGCTACTGCTCCGGCCCACTCCTGCAGAGTGTCAGTCACAGCCTCCCGGCCTTCTCCTCCAGCTGAGATGTGCAAATCTCTGAGGCTTCAGAGACCTTGACCCGAGAGTGACGGGTCCACCTGTGTCCAGCTGTCTTCATGGCTGTTTCTGTCGTCAGTGACACTTGGAATGGGCCACGCCATTTCACCGCCACTGGCGCTTCTTTCTACTCCTTAACTAGGACTCAATCTCCTGGTTGGATGTTACAAGCAGCAAAGTCCAAAGGTGGGGCTTGTGCCAGCTGAGCTTCCTGTTGAAGGGGTTTCACAAGAAGCAGTATCCTGGCCACAGATGGTTTTAAATATACATCACTTACCTCTACTCCCCCACTAGGTTGAGACTTAGCCGGGTAATTCATAACAACGACGGAAAGGGGGAGAACGGAATCTCTCTTCTGGCTCGGGCTCTCATTCTCGCCAAAGCCAATGTCCAAAGCCCTAGCCATGGCATCTTGGTTTCTATTACCAGCTTCAAAAGGTGTTTATTTCTCTAGTCATTGTTTTCTACCCGAGCTGAGCTCTGGGGGTGCCAGGGCCTATGGAGGTTCCATTGTGTTCCTAAAGAAGCCAAAACCCCTTGAAGGATCTTTCCTGTCAAATGAGTTCCACTATCTGAGTCTATTGCTTCTACAATGCTGTATCTTGGAATGATTTGTTCCAAAAATGCCTTAATACCTGATCCTGTCGTTGCTGAAGCAGTTGGAAATGCTTCTGGCCACCTTGCTAGCTGACAATACCATTACCAGAAGACATGAAGCCTTCCCACTTGGGGCATCTCAGGAAAATCCACCTGGCATCTTTGGAAGGGACCTGCAGCCCAAGGCCTCCCTCCCCTGGCAAGTTACTTTGTAACTTGGCTGTTTGCTTTAGCACAGATCAAGCAACCTTCAACAGCTCGTTTTGCCAGTCTAAAAAGACCCCCAGCAACATCCAGCATGAGGAAGGCTTCTGCCAATCCTCAGGAGGTGCAAGGACTCTCTTCACGGAGTTCTTTTACTATTGGTAGGGCCAAAGCTTCTGGTATCTCTTGTTTGCCATCCCTTGTAAACCAAGTATTGCCTTTTTTCTCTGCCACACGGCTTTTAACTGTATCTCAAACTCCTCTGGGAGAAAAGACAGCTTCCCGGCCAGTGATGGAGTCACTGCGAGCAAAGGGGGCATCTTGGAGAGTTCTGGCAGAAGTGTTGCTTTCTGACTTTCTTCATCCACCAAAAAGGAGACAGAGGAGGCCTGTAACATTCTTCAACTACAGGGAGAGGCCATGGGGCTTTTGCCATGGAGTCTCTCAACTGATTGCGGGACGCAGCCCCCTTTTGATGCGAAGTTCCTGGCAACAGCACCCTCGGAGGTACTCGGGAATTACAGACTTCCGGAACTGCCTACTCTATGCTCCCCTCTCATATGCACCCCCCTCTTGGTATGGAAAAGGAAGAAAACGAAACTATTCCTAATGCTATGAAGTCTTTGCTGCCTTGCTCTAGGTTCAGCAATTTAACACGGCCTTGGCTGAGCAACAGTCTCTGTCGATTAGTAACAGTTTCTAGAACTAAGACTTTCTTCTGTTACGCCCCTACCAGTAAATTCCTAGCCTTGTCTAAGGACAGATTCACACGGTCTCTTTGTAAAGACACATCTATGTTACTCCTTTCACTCCCACACCTTCTTGGCGGTAGGACGGCTCCCCCCGGCACAGCACCTGGCACAAAACCCCCCTATGCACATACACGCACACCTGCACTTACCCTGCACTCCGCTGCACACACACACACACACCTCCCGCACACTAACACCCCCCTCCACATCCCTGCCATGCTACTTGCAGTTGCCCCGCCCCTGCCATCCCAGCCGGCTGGCAGCACTCACTCCTCACATGCTTCCCCATGCCTTGCGTTTCCTTGCTGCCCCCTCTGTAGCCCTCCCTCAACCTGCCTTTTCTCCCCTGCCTTGCATTGACTTGCTCACCCATCCCCCACCTGACTTCCTTTCACATTCGTCTAGCTCTGGCCTCACCTTTCCTTTTCCTTCTAGGACCCTCATTGCCTTGCCTCGCCTCGCCTCGCCAAGCCACCACTTGCCTTGCCCTGCCCTTGAAGCCCTCCCTTGCCTTGCATGACCTTGCTCAGCCCTCCCCCACCTGGAATTCAAGACCCCTTTTCAATGCCATTTCATGGCCTTGCCCTGCCCTTTCTGCTCCTCCTAGGAATCTCAAAGCTCTCAAGCATCTCCCGTGTTTCAGGATCACAGGAGAGGAAGACCAGGGGAGGACGCGTGTTGCCACACTCATCTCTATGGGCAGCCTTGGTCTGGGAGCAATCCTTGCATGTCTTGAATCTTGCAAGGGCAATTCACATTTTGCCCTTGAGCTCGGGGACCAGAATGAGAGTTCTTTTGCCTACAAAGGAAAGCAGGTAGCTCAAGTCTTTGAGGTGCAGAGGAGACATGACCCACGCGGGATCAAGGCCACACAAAGCACTTGGTCCTGGCCACTTTTGTGTACCAGCAGTCCTTGAATGTACTTCTCACCTGCCTTGCCTGGCCTTGCCTTGGCAACACAACAGTTTCCTTGTCTTGCCCTGCTAGCCCTCTGGAGCCCTCTGGAGCCTTGCATTCCTTTGCATGGCCATGCCCCGCCCTTGACCTGCCTACCGCTTTCCTCCAAGGCCTTGACTTGCCAAGCCCTTCCTGTTTCTGCCTGGCCTTCCCATCAGTGGACTTTCCTTCCTACGGCCAGCCTTGCCTCTAACGTCTGGGCCTTCTCTTGCCTACCACTCCATTTGCTTTCCCCTCACTGCTCTGGCCTTGCTTACCTCTCCCTTGACTTGCCCACAATTGCCTGCACTTGCTTTGCAGCGCCTTGCCTGCATGGAAGGCGAGGGCAAGAGTGGTAGGCAGGGCAAAGCAAAGCCAGCAAGTGGTAAGTAGTGCGAGGCAAGGCAGACGTAGGCAAAGGAAGCAGAGCAAGGGTAGCTTAAGAAGAACTAGACAAGGTACTGAAGGCAAGGCAAGGCCAAGAGACTCAGAGTGCCTTTCCTTGCGAAGGCAAGGACATAAGTGCCAGTGTTGCTGGAGCAGATGGTAAGGTAGCACGGGGAGGAATAGGAAGTGCTGAGAACAGCGTGTGTGCTGCTAGTTTGAGGGGTGCAGTCGAAGTTGCAGGCAGCAAGATCTTCCTCAGCCCGCACTGTTTTGAGCTCTGTTTTTGCCAGATGGTTTCAAGTTGGTGGGCAGAATCTGCGAGAGGGAAAAGATTGGTTTGGGCCAAAGAGGTTTGTCTGCCTCTTGGAGTGCAGTATAAAGAAGAGTATGCTCTTGGAAGGGGAAGATGAGGGAAATCTTTTTGTCCTGAGGTGCTGTTGATTTGAGTGCAGGGACGTTTGCAACTTGCCTCTGCCCTTGGGGTGGTTTCGAGCAGCGCCTGGTGCTTGGCCTTCTTTTGCAAGTCGTCAGCGCCATCGTGTGCTTGTTTCGAGGAGCGCTGACAGTGCCGGGGAAAAAGCCAAGCGCTTCGCTGGCGCCGCCCCAGTCGTGTGCGAGCAGTTGCTGGAAGAGCTGCGCTGTGCATCCTGCCTCTTGGAGACACAAAAGAATGTGATCCTGCGCGTAGCGGGGAAGCAAGAGGAATCTTTTCACTGTTGGCTGTGCAGTTACCAAGCGGCAAAAGTCAAGGCAGCTCCAGCACGGCCTCTTTCTTTCAGAACCTTTTCTGTGCCATCATGAACATGCTCAACATGCAACTCGCACCCACTGAACTGCATCAAAGGTCCTGGAGAGACGCACTTTCCTTCAAGCTCTAGCTACCATCCTACCCTCCACCTCTCGCCGATCCCAAAGCCCTTCCGAACATGCAGCAGCTGCACGCAGAGAACAAGTGCTAGAAGAAGGCGTTGGCCTTCCTAGTCCCTCTAAAGTCTGTAAACTAGGCGAAACATTGCAGTGACCAGCACTTTCCTTCGCAACTATCTACAGAGCGTCATCACATTCTCTCAGAGTGGCTAAGTCCACCCTTGCAGCACAGCAGCGTTTCCAGCCACAGTTGGGACTGAGAGATGGGCCAGGTGAGAAAGCATTTGTTGACTATCCCTCGTCTCTGGAAGACTTGATACTCGCAGCGCAATCACGTCCACACACCTTCAGTGTGGCCAAGTTCAAGCCAGCTAGAGCTCACAGAGACGGGAGGGTCAGGAGAGAAGCCGTTCCAAAAGTACCGTGTACTTAGGGCAGCATTCAAACTGTGCACAGCACTCTACAGCACTGTAGACCGTGGCTTCTCTGACAAGACGTGCCATCCCATTGTTGGCTCTCGCAGCTCGCTTGCTAGCTGCTCTCCTGAAGAAAAGAACTAGGAGGAAAAGCCAATGCTGGGCTGCACCTTCCCCTTGCCTCCCGTAAAGCCACTTCAACTCCCCGCTGCACTCTCTACTTCCCCTCTCCTTGGCATCGACCACTGTGTTTTCTGCATCTCGGAGCCCAAAGGTAAGCGCCAGTGTTCCCAGGGATGCTTGGAAGAGGGAGAAGTAGTAGCACAAGTAGCTGCCGTTGAACTTCCTCCTTCTCAATGCTAACGTGAAGTCGGCAGGCAGGCGAGCGCCAGCCACGCTCCTTTCTCAGTTTGGACGCTGCGGACACGAGCCCGGTGCTCGGCGCCTTCGTTCGGCCTCTTTAGTAGCCATTGTCGCGCTTTCATTCTGCCGGAGTCGAAGCGCCGTCTACTTGTGGCACAAAGAGCACGGTGCCGGCAGCCAAATGCTCCAGCCGACTGCTTCTGCCGACACACGCCTGGGCTATGCACTTTCCCTCTCAGCGACATACAGCAGCACATTCGCTCTAAATGTAAAGGGAAAGATTCTCGGCTACGTCTGGCACAGAGAACAGCTTTAGTTCAACGGGCTTACCCAGAGCATGCCCCCGACGCGTGGCAACTTGTATTTGCACCACATTCCAGTCACAGTCCTCTTTCCTTTACAGGCTGCACAGCGCCGGCAGATGGCCGTGCGCTCTGCACCTGCCTTCTCACTTCCAAGTAGCACCGCGCACATTCGAGCCTTGCAGGGAGAGAAGACGCGGCTAGGCGTCTCGCCCAGAAGAACGTGGCAGGGCGAAAAGGTGTTCTTCTTTTGTCTTCCTCGTAGCCCAGAGTGTGCTGCTGTGTTGAAAGTCTTGGCCAGCGAAAAGCTACACCAGCAAGTATTTCTCTCCTGATGCATTGCGCTGAGCCAGAGCTGAGGAAAATCCTTGTACAGCACACTCTGGATGCGTGCAGTACACACGCTGAAGAGCGGCACGGCTAAAAGGCATCGCTGGGCTTCAGTTCTGTCCAGACAGCAGAAGGCGAAGAACGAAGCAGCTGGGCACCGGCTGCATGTACATAGTGGAGCGAATTTCACATGTGCAGCCAAGAGCTGCTTCACAAGCAGATTCAGCTGAGAATGCTCTGGCTGCTTCACAAAGGAAGGTGCTGTGTTGCACTCCTGGACACTACCTGGTCAGAAGCAGGTTCTTACACCTTCAATGCTGCAGAGTCCATGCAGCTGGAGCACCCCCAGAAGGACGCGTCCAGCTAGAAGGCGTTCTTCAAGTCCCCCCCTCTTCCAAGTAGCCTTGAAACTGAGCACAACACACTGCGGCTGGGCAGCTTCCTTCTCAGATAGACGTGCCGTCACATTATGCCCTCTCGCAGCTCAGTTGCCCGCTTGCAGCAGCTGCTCCCAAAGAAAAAGGCTCCAGAAGTAAAAGCCACTGCTGGGCTGCCCTTTCCCCTTGCCTCACGTGAAGCACCAGAAACTGTCCACTGCACTCTCGATTTCCATTCTCCGTCGCATCTACCACTGTAATGTCTGCATCTCGAAGCATAAACCCCGGCACAATTCTTTCCTGGGAAAGCTGGAAGAGAAATAGGTAGCAGCACAAGTAGCTGCAAGTTTCCGACTGCTAACATGAATCCGAAAACAAGCGAGTGGCAGCCACGCTTCCTCTTGCAGCCTGTGCGATGCCCACAGCAGCCCGCTGCTCTGCCTTCATTCTTACGCTCGTCGTAGCAGGTCGCGCTTCCGTTTTGCTGGAGACGACCCGTCGTCTACATCTCGCGCAGAGAGCACGGTGCCGGCAGCCAAATGCTGCAGGCTGCTGCTTCTGCCCAAACACGCCTGGGCTATGCAATTTCTCTCTAGCGCTAGGTAGCACAACATTCTGTCTGCGTTGTGGTCTTTATCTTTGCGGAAAGCTTCTCGGCTACGGCTCGCCCCGAGAACTGTTCCGGGACAATACATGTGTTTTATTACCCCTTCTCGCAAGAAGACTGTGGTGCTGCGTTGGAACTGTTGGCCAGTGAAAGGCTAATCCATCATGTGCTTCCCTCCTGATGCATTTTGCTGAGCGAGAGCTGAGGAAAATCCATGCACTGCGCACTGTGGATGCGTGCAGTATACACGCAGAAGAGCGGCAAAGCTCCTAGTCATCGCACACACCAGCCCAGTGGCCTGGGGCTGCGTTCTTCTCCCTTACCGGCGCTGGACAGAACTGAAGCATTCAGCTTTGGCTCTCTTCAGTGTGTGTGTACTGCACGCATCCACAGTGCGCAGTGCACGGATTTTCCTCAGCGCTACGTGCAAGTACAGCCTTTCTGCTTGGCAGAGCCCAACTGGCCGCACAAGCTCTCGCTCAGAGAAATGTGTCAGGAGAGAAGCACTTGCTGGATTAGCCTTCCGCTGGCCAACAGTTGCAACGCAGCACATAGTCTTACTGCGAGAAGGGGTAATAAAACGCACGCTTTCAGCACAGCAGCACAATCTGGGCGACGAGGAGGACAAAAGAAGACCATCTTTTCGTCTTTGCACGATTTTCTCTGCCACACATCCATCCACGTCTTTGCCCCCTGCAAGGCTCTAATGTGCGCGGTGCTACTTGGAAGTGAGAAGGCAGGTGCAGAGAAGCACTGCCATCTGCCGGCGCTGTGCAGGCTGTAAAGGAAAGAAAGACTACCCCTGGAATGTGGTGCAAATACAAGTTGCCACGCGTCGGGGGCATGCTCTGGGTAAGCCCGTTGAACTAAAGCTGTTCTCGGTGCCAGACGTAGCTGAGACTCTTTCCCTTTACATTCAGGCTACAAAGCAAAGAGAATGTGGTGCTACCAAGGGCAGCGAAGGAAAGTGCACAGCCCAGGTGTGTTTCGGAAGAGACAGCAAGCTGGAGCGTTTCTCTGCAGGGTTTCTCTGCCGGCGTGCCCTCTGTGCGACAAGATGACGACGGTTCGACGCCGGCAGAATGAAAAGAACGAAATGGTACGAAGAGCATAAGAATGAAGGCAGAAGCACCTAGCTGGTGTGTGCATAGCACAGGCTGCAAGAGGAAGCGTGGCTGCCACTCGCTTGTTTTCAGATTCGAATTAGCAGTTGAAAACAGAAAGTTCAACTTGCAGCTACATGTGCTGCTACCTATTTCTCTTCCAGCTTTCCCAGGAAAGAATTGTGCCGGGGTTTATGCTTCGAGATGCAGACATTACAGTGGTAGATCCAACGGAGAATGGAAATAGAGAGTGCCTCTGAGAAGGAAGCTGCCGAGCCGCAGTGTGTTGTGCTCAGTTTCAAGGCTACTTGGAAGAGGGGGGTACTTGAAGAACGCCTTCTAGCTGGACGCGTCCTTCTGGGGGTGCTCCAGCTGCATGGACTCTGCAGCATTGAAGGTGTAAGAACCTGCTTCTGACCATAGTGTCCAGGAGTGCAACACAGCACCTTCCTTTGTGAAGCAGCCAGAGCATTCTCAGCTGAATCTGCTTGTGAAGCAGCTCTTGGCTGCACATGTGAAATTCGCTCCACTATGTACATGCAGCCGGTGCTCAGCTGCTTCGTTCTTCGCCTTCTGTGCTCTGGACAGAACTGAAGCCCAGCGATGCCTTTGAGCTTTGCCGCTCTTCAGCGCGAACACTGCACGCGGCCACAGTGTGCTGTGCAAGGATTTTCCTCAGCTCGACATACAGTCATTTTCTTGCTGTTTCACAGGGTCCACACTGTCCGCGTAGCTCTCGCTCAGCGAAATGCGTCAGGAGAGAAACACTTGCTGGAGTAGCTTTTCGCTGGCCAAGACTTTCAACACAGCAGCACAATTCGGGCAAGAAGAAAGAGAAAGGAAGAATATCTTTTCGCCCTGCCACGTTCTTCTGTGCGAGACGCCTAGCCGCGTCTTCTCTCCCTGCAAGGCGGTGCTACTTGGAAGTGAGAAGGCAGGTGCAGAGAGCACGGCGATCTGACGGCGCTGTGCAGCCTGTAAAGGAAAGAGGACTGCCACTGGAATGTGGTGCAAATACAAGTTCCCACGCGTCAGGGGCAAGCTCCGGCTAAGCCCGTTAAAATAAAGCTGTTCCCTGTGCCAGACGTAGCCGAGAAGCTTTCCGTAAAGATGCTGGCTACAAAGCAAACAGTATGTGGTGCTACTTCAGCGCTAGAGAGAAAATGCATAGCCCAGGCGTGTTTGGGCAGAAGCAGCAGCCTGCAGCATTTGGCTGCCGGCACCGTGCTCTCTGGGCGAGAAGTAGACGACGGTTCGTCTCCAGCCAAACGAAAGCGCGACCTGCTACGAAGGGCGTAAGAATGAAGGCAGAGCACAGAGCTGGTGTGTGCATCGCACAGGCTGCAAGAGGAAGCGTGGCTGCCACTCGCTTGTTTTCAGATTCACATTAGCAGTTGAAAACAGAAAGTTCAACTTGCAGCTACTTGTGCTGCTACCTATTTCTCTTCCAGCTTTCCCAGGAAAGAATTGTGCCGGGGTTTATGCTTCGAGATGCAGACATTACAGTGGTAGATGCGACGGAGAATGGGAATAGAGAGTGCAGCGGACAGTTTCAGGTGCTTGACGTGAGGCAAGGGGAAAGGGCAGCCCAGCAGTGGCTTTTCCTTCTGAAGCCTTTTTCTTTGGGAGCAGCTGCTGCAAGTGGGCAACGGAGCTGCGAGAGTGCATAGTGTGACGGCACGTCTATCTGAGAAGGAAGCTGCCCAGCCGCAGTGTGTTGTGCTCAGTTTCAAGGCAGCTTGGAGCAGGGAGGTACTTGAAGAACGCCTTCCAGCTGGACGCGTCCTTCTGGGTGTGCTCCAGCTGCATGGACTCTGCAGCATTGAAGGTGTAAGAAACTGCTTCTGACCAGGTAGTGTCCAGGAGTGCAACACAGCACCTTCCTTTGTGAAGCAGCCAGAGCATTCTCAGCTGAATCTGCTTGTGAAGCAGCTCTTGGCTGCACATGTGAAATTCGCTCCACTATGTACATGCAGCCGGTGCCCAGCTGCTTCTTTCTTCGCCTTCTGCTGTCTGGACAGAACTGAAGCCCAGCGATGACTTTTAGCCGTGCCGCTCTTCAGCGTGTGTACTGCACGCATCCACAGTGTGCTGTGCAAGGATTTTCCTCAGCTCTGGCTCAGCGCAGTGCATCAGGAGAGAAACACTTGCTGGTGTAGCTTTTCGCTGGCCAAGACTTTCAACACAGCAGCACACTCTGGGCTACGAGGAAGACAAAAGAAGAACGCCTTTTCGCCCTGCCACGTTCTTCTGTGCGAGACGCCTAGCCGCGTCTTCTCTCCCTGCAAGGCTCTAATGTGCGCGGTGCTACTTGGAAGTGAGAAGGCAGGTGCAGAGAAGCGCTGCCATCTGCCGGCGCTGTGCAGCCTGTAAAGGAAAGAGGACTGCGACTGCAATGTGGTGCTAATACAAGTTTCCACCCGTCGGGGGCAAGCTCCGGTTAAGCCCGTTAAAATAAAGCTGTTCTCTGTGCCAGACGTAGCCGAGAAGCTTTCCGCAAAGATGCTGGCTACAAAGCAAACAGAATGTGGTACTACTTCAGCGCTAGAGAGAAATTGCATAGCCCAGGCGTGTTTCGGCAGAAGCAGCAGCCTGCAGCATTTGGCTGCCGGCACCGTGCTCTCTGGGCGAGAAGTAGACGACGGGTCGACTCCAGCCAAACGAAAGCGCGACATGCTACGACGAGCGTAAGAATGAAGGCAGAGCACGGAGCTGGTGTGTGCATCGTACAGGCTGCAAGAGGAAGCGTGGCTGCCACTCGCTTGTTTTCGGATTCACGTTAGCAGCTCGGAAACTTAATGTCCAACTTGCAGCTACTTGTGCTGGTACCTATTTCTCTCGCAGCTTTCCCTGGAAAAACTGCGATTACGTTAATGTTTCGCCATACGTCGGAGAAAGGAAATAGAGAGTGCAGCGGACAGTTTCAGGTGCTTGACGTGAGGCAAGGGGAAAGGGCAGCCCAGCAGTGGCTTTTACTTCTGGAGCCTTTTTCTTTGGGAGCAGCTGCTGCAAGTGGGCAACTGAGCTGCGAGAGTGCATAATGTGAGACGGCACGTCTCTCTGAGAAGGAAGCTGCCGAGCCGCAGTGTGTTGTGCTCAGTTTCAAGGCTACTTGGAAGAGGGGGGGACTTGAAGAACGCCTTCTAGCTGGACGCGTCCTTCTGGGGGTGCTCCAGCTGCATGGACTCTGCAGCATTGAAGGTGTAAGAACCTGCTTCTGGCCAGGTAGTGTCCAGGAGTGCAACACAGCACCTTCCTTTGTGAAGCAGCCAGAGCATTCTCAGCTGAATCTGCTTGTGAAGCAGCTCTTGGCTGCACATGTGAAATTCGCTCCACTATGTACATGCAGCCGGTGCCCAGCTGCTTCGTTCTTCGCCTTCTGCTGTCTGGACAGAACTGAAGCCCAGCGATGCCTTTTAGCCGTGCCGCTCTTCAGCGTGTGTACTGCACGCATCCACAGTGTGCTGTGCAAGGATTTTCCTCAGCTCTGGCTCAGCGCAATGCATCAGGAGAGAAATACTTGCTGGTGTAGCTTTTCGCTGGCCAAGACTTTCAACACAGCAGCACACTCTGGGCTACGAGGAAGACAAAAGAAGAACACCTTTTCGCCCTGCCACGTTCTTCTGGGCGAGACGCCTAGCCGCGTCTTCTCTCCCTGCAAGGCTCGAATGTGCGCGGTGCTACTTGGAAGTGAGAAGGCAGGTGCAGAGCGCACGGCCATCTGCCGGCGCTGTGCAGCCTGTAAAGGAAAGAGGACTGTGACTGGAATGTGGTGCAAATACAAGTTGCCACGCGTCGGGGGCATGCTCTGGGTAAGCCCGTTGAACTAAAGCTGTTCTCTGTGCCAGACGTAGCCGAGAATCTTTCCCTTTACATTTAGAGCGAATGTGCTGCTGTATGTCGCTGAGAGGGAAAGTGCATAGCCCAGGCGTGTGTCGGCAGAAGCAGTCGGCTGGAGCATTTGGCTGCCGGCACCGTGCTCTTTGTGCCACAAGTAGACGGCGCTTCGACTCCGGCAGAATGAAAGCGCGACAATGGCTACTAAAGAGGCCGAACGAAGGCGCCGAGCACCGGGCTCGTGTCCGCAGCGTCCAAACTGAGAAAGGAGCGTGGCTGGCGCTCGCCTGCCTGCCGACTTCACGTTAGCATTGAGAAGGAGGAAGTTCAACGGCAGCTACTTGTGCTACTACTTCTCCCTCTTCCAAGCATCCCTGGGAACACTGGCGCTTACCTTTGGGCTCCGAGATGCAGAAAACACAGTGGTCGATGCCAAGGAGAGGGGAAGTAGAGAGTGCAGCGGGGAGTTGAAGTGGCTTTACGGGAGGCAAGGGGAAGGTGCAGCCCAGCATTGGCTTTTCCTCCTAGTTCTTTTCTTCAGGAGAGCAGCTAGCAAGCGAGCTGCGAGAGCCAACAATGGGATGGCACGTCTTGTCAGAGAAGCCACGGTCTACAGTGCTGTAGAGTGCTGTGCACAGTTTGAATGCTGCCCTAAGTACACGGTACTTTTGGAACGGCTTCTCTCCTGACCCTCCCGTCTCTGTGAGCTCTAGCTGGCTTGAACTTGGCCACACTGAAGGTGTGTGGACGTGATTGCGCTGCGAGTATCAAGTCTTCCAGAGACGAGGGATAGTCAACAAATGCTTTCTCACCTGGCCCATCTCTCATTCCGAACTGTGGCTGGAAACGCTGCTGTGCTGCAAGGGTGGACTTAGCCACTCTGAGAGAATGTGATGACGCTCTGTAGATAGTTGCGAAGGAAAGTGCTGGTCACTGCAATGTTTCGCCTAGTTTACAGACTTTAGAGGGACTAGGAAGGCCAACGCCTTCTTCTAGCACTTGTTCTCTGCGTGCAGCTGCTGCATGTTCGGAAGGGCTTTGGGATCGGCGAGAGGTGGAGGGTAGGATGGTAGCTAGAGCTTGAAGGAAAGTGCGTCTCTCCAGGACCTTTGATGCAGTTCAGTGGGTGCGAGTTGCATGTTGAGCATGTTCATGATGGCACAGAAAAGGTTCTGAAAGAAAGAGGCCGTGCTGGAGCTGCCTTGACTTTTGCCGCTTGGTAACTGCACAGCCAACAGTGAAAAGATTCCTCTTGCTTCCCCGCTACGCGCAGGATCACATTCTTTTGTGTCTCCAAGAGGCAGGATGCACAGCGCAGCTCTTCCAGCAACTGCTCGCACACGACTGGGGCGGCGCCAGCGAAGCGCTTGGCTTTTTCCCCGGCACTGTCAGCGCTCCTCGAAACAAGCACACGATGGCGCTGACGACTTGCAAAAGAAGGCCAAGCACCAGGCGCTGCTCGAAACCACCCCAAGGGCAGAGGCAAGTTGCAAACGTCCCTGCACTCAAATCAACAGCACCTCAGGACAAAAAGATTTCCCTCATCTTCCCCTTCCAAGAGCATACTCTTCTTTATACTGCACTCCAAGAGGCAGACAAACCTCTTTGGCCCAAACCAATCTTTTCCCTCTCGCAGATTCTGCCCACCAACTTGAAACCATCTGGCAAAAACAGAGCTCAAAACAGTGCGGGCTGAGGAAGATCTTGCTGCCTGCAACTTCGACTGCACCCCTCAAACTAGCAGCACACACGCTGTTCTCAGCACTTCCTATTCCTCCCCGTGCTACCTTACCATCTGCTCCAGCAACACTGGCACTTATGTCCTTGCCTTCGCAAGGAAAGGCACTCTGAGTCTCTTGGCCTTGCCTTGCCTTCAGTACCTTGTCTAGTTCTTCTTAAGCTACCCTTGCTCTGCTTCCTTTGCCTACGTCTGCCTTGCCTCGCACTACTTACCACTTGCTGGCTTTGCTTTGCCCTGCCTACCACTCTTGCCCTCGCCTTCCATGCAGGCAAGGCGCTGCAAAGCAAGTGCAGGCAATTGTGGGCAAGTCAAGGGAGAGGTAAGCAAGGCCAGAGCAGTGAGGGGAAAGCAAATGGAGTGGTAGGCAAGAGAAGGCCCAGACGTTAGAGGCAAGGCTGGCCGTAGGAAGGAAAGTCCACTGATGGGAAGGCCAGGCAGAAACAGGAAGGGCTTGGCAAGTCAAGGCCTTGGAGGAAAGCGGTAGGCAGGTCAAGGGCGGGGCATGGCCATGCAAAGGAATGCAAGGCTCCAGAGGGCTCCAGAGGGCTAGCAGGGCAAGACAAGGAAACTGTTGTGTTGCCAAGGCAAGGCCAGGCAAGGCAGGTGAGAAGTACATTCAAGGACTGCTGGTACACAAAAGTGGCCAGGACCAAGTGCTTTGTGTGGCCTTGATCCCGCGTGGGTCATGTCTCCTCTGCACCTCAAAGACTTGAGCTACCTGCTTTCCTTTGTAGGCAAAAGAACTCTCATTCTGGTCCCCGAGCTCAAGGGCAAAATGTGAATTGCCCTTGCAAGATTCAAGACATGCAAGGATTGCTCCCAGACCAAGGCTGCCCATAGAGATGAGTGTGGCAACACGCGTCCTCCCCTGGTCTTCCTCTCCTGTGATCCTGAAACACGGGAGATGCTTGAGAGCTTTGAGATTCCTAGGAGGAGCAGAAAGGGCAGGGCAAGGCCATGAAATGGCATTGAAAAGGGGTCTTGAATTCCAGGTGGGGGAGGGCTGAGCAAGGTCATGCAAGGCAAGGGAGGGCTTCAAGGGCAGGGCAAGGCAAGTGGTGGCTTGGCGAGGCGAGGCGAGGCAAGGCAATGAGGGTCCTAGAAGGAAAAGGAAAGGTGAGGCCAGAGCTAGACGAATGTGAAAGGAAGTCCGGTGGGGGATGGGTGAGCAAGTCAATGCAAGGCAGGGGAGAAAAGGCAGGTTGAGGGAAGGCTACAGAGGGGGCAGCAAGGAAACGCAAGGCATGGGGAAGCATGTGAGGAGTGAGTGCTGCCAGCCGGCCGGGATGGCAGGGGCGGGGCAACTGCATGGCAGGGATGTGGAGGGGGGTGTTAGTGTGCGGGAGGTGTGTGTGTGTGTGTGCAGCGGAGCGCAGGGTAAGTGCAGGTGTGCGTGTATGTGCATAGGGGGGTTTTGTGCCAGGTGCTGTGCCGGGGGGAGCCATCCCACCGCCAAGAAGGTGTGGGAGTGAAAGAAGTAACATAGATGTGTCTTTACAAAGAGACCGTGTGAATCCGTCCTTAGACAAGGCTAGGAATTTACTGGTAGGGGCGTAACAGAAGAAAGTCTTAGTTCTAGAAACTGTTACTAATCGACAGAGACTGTTGCTCAGCCAAGGCCGTGTTAAATTGCTGAACCTAGAGCAAGGCAGCAAAGACTTCATTAGGAATAGTTTCGTTTTCTTCCTTTTCCATACCAAGAAGGGGGTGCATATTAGAGGGGAGCATAGAGTAGGCAGTTCCGGAAGTCTGTAATTCCCGAGTACCTCCGAGGGTGCTGTTGCCAGGAACTTCGCATCAAAAGGGGGCTGCGTCCCGCAATCAGTTGAGAGACTCCATGGCAAAAGCCCCATGGCCTCTCCCTGTAGTTGAAGAATGTTACAGGCTCCTCTGTCTCCTTTTTGGTGGATGAAGAAAGTCAGAAAGCAACACTTCTGCCAGAACTCTCCAAGATGCCCCCTTTGCTCGCAGTGACTCCATCACTGGCCGGGAAGCTGTCTTTTCTCCCAGAGGAGTTTGAGATACAGTTAAAAGCCGTGTGGCAGAGAAAAAAGGCAATACTTGGTTTACAAGGGATGGCAAACAAGAGATACCAGAAGCTTTGGCCCTACCAATAGTAAAAGAACTCCGTGAAGAGAGTCCTTGCACCTCCTGAGGATTGGCAGAAGCCTTCCTCATGCTGGATGGTGCTGGGGGTCTTTTTAGACTGGCAAAACGAGCTGTTGAAGGTTGCTTGATCTGTGCTAAAGCAAACAGCCAAGTTACAAAGTAACTTGCCAGGGGAGGGAGGCCTTGGGCTGCAGGTCCCTTCCAAAGATGCCAGGTGGATTTTCCTGAGATGCCCCAAGTGGGAAGGCTTCATGTCTTCTGGTAATGGTATTGTCAGCTAGCAAGGTGGCCAGAAGCATTTCCAACTGCTTCAGCAACGACAGGATCAGGTATTAAGGCATTTTTGGAACAAATCATTCCAAGATACAGCATTGTAGAAGCAATAGACTCAGATAGTGGAACTCATTTGACAGGAAAGATCCTTCAAGGGGTTTTGGCTTCTTTAGGAACACAATGGAACCTCCATAGGCCCTGGCACCCCCAGAGCTCAGCTCGGGTAGAAAACAATGACTAGAGAAATAAACACCTTTTGAAGCTGGTAATAGAAACCAAGATGCCATGGCTAGGGCTTTGGACATTGGCTTTGGCGAGAATGAGAGCCCGAGCCAGAAGAGAGATTCCGTTCTCCCCCTTTCCGTCGTTGTTATGAATTACCCGGCTAAGTCTCAACCTAGTGGGGGAGTAGAGGTAAGTGATGTATATTTAAAACCATCTGTGGCCAGGATACTGCTTCTTGTGAAACCCCTTCAACAGGAAGCTCAGCTGGCACAAGCCCCACCTTTGGACTTTGCTGCTTGTAACATCCAACCAGGAGATTGAGTCCTAGTTAAGGAGTAGAAAGAAGCGCCAGTGGCGGTGAAATGGCGTGGCCCATTCCAAGTGTCACTGACGACAGAAACAGCCATGAAGACAGCTGGACACAGGTGGACCCGTCACTCTCGGGTCAAGGTCTCTGAAGCCTCAGAGATTTGCACATCTCAGCTGGAGGAGAAGGCCGGGAGGCTGTGACTGACACTCTGCAGGAGTGGGCCGGAGCAGTAGCCAGTGCTTCGACATCAGAGGAAGCCCTGCGTGCCTACCCACAGACCACCTGCTGAAATAGTCTCTATGGGTATCCCTCCTCTAGAATCTCCACTCACTGGGGCGCTAATACTTGCAGCCATTGTTTCACGTTAAGTAGTTTTTGTGTCTTCAATTGCCACAGGTGGTGCAGAAGACAACGGGAAAATTAGACTAGCTAATTAGATCACATTATTAAAATATTTTCCTTAATAACTCTACTTTTATATGGTCAGCTAAGTTTAGGCCAGGAGTGGGAGAATCAATTTGCAGCCTTAGCAGAAGAAGTAGCAAAAGTTTTTCACCTTAGCAATTGCTGGCTCTGTGGAGGGCCAGGAGGATCTGAAGAGTGGCCATGGTTGGCTAGCCCAGCTGAACCTAAATGGTGGGTCAATGTGAGGGCCACAATGGGATGGGATTTGGGGCCGAAGAAGGAAGTCCATGGCCACTTCATTCTTCTCCAACAGGCACTTATTGCCTAAACAGGACAGGGCGGGTCTATGTAGGAAAAGGCGTTTGTCAATTGACTTTCCCTCTGGCTTTAAACAATTGGGTTTGGACCCACAATTGCCCTCCTTACAATTGTTCCAAATATCAAGACAATTGCAATCAAAGAGCTGTTCAGCTCACTAATGGTAGCTGCGTAAGGTGTTCTTACCAAAAACATTTGGAAGCCTGTAAAGCAATGGGGAGGGACAAGGGGATTTTTTGACCACCTATTTTTAAGCTGTCCCCACAAAAATCCCACAAGTAGAAGACATGTTGTTTGTGATTATCAGTGGGAATGGCAACAGCGGATTGGAACTCAAAGCCTTTTAGTGAGTTCTGCTCCAAATCCAAGCAAGCAACTTGCAGATGTAAATGTAGATGGGAACCCTGTGTGGGAGCTTGGAAATGCAAATGCTGTGACCCTTATGGTGGGGCAGCTATTGTTGGAGGACCGTTAGGCCCGGGAATCCTGCTGTATTTTGACCCACCAATTGATGACCAAGGGTAGGAAGGCCCCTTTGCTAATGGAACACGGGCTTTGAAAGGACATGATTGGATTTGTGGCCAACATGCTTAGCTCAGGTTACCTCCAAACTGGTCAGGGATATGGTGTATATCTTAGACCATTGTTCTTTTTGCTACTACAAATTCAGGGAAATCGCTTAGGAATCCAAATCTGTGATGATTTAATTAGAGAAAAGCAGTCAGCTGATGCAGCCTTGGCTGCAGGGAGCACCCCAGAACGGGGAAAAGATGAATGGCCACCAGAACAAGTTACGCAACATGATGGACCAGCCACTTGGAAACCTAAGGAATTAATCCCAGATGCCTGGCAACCCATTTATCATTTGAATGAGATAATTAGGGTACAAGCTGTCTCAGAAATAATTAGCAACCAGCCAGCCACAGCTCTTGACCGTCTTGCTGAGCAACCCACTTCAATGAGGAAAGTGGTATTTTCAACATTCGATGGTATTAGATTATCTGTTAGCAGAAGAAGGAGGAGTTTGTGGGAAATTAAATGACTCGAGCTGCTGTTTGCAAGCAGATGACAGCGGAAAAGTGGTCAAACAAATAACAGAGGAAATAACCTCAGCTCATGGACCTGTCCAAGTGTTGAAAAGATGGTAATGGGACATGTTTTCATGGTTAACTGGCCAGCTATGGGCTAAATGAATACCATTTCTCCTCTTCTATGCTATAGCAACTCTAATCTTTTGACCATGCGTGACACCATGCTGGGTGCAGCTCTTTCAGCAGGTGGTCAAGGGGATGCTGCTAGCAGCCATGCCTACCTGATCCAGAAATGACTACAAAAGGACAGAAAAGGATGTCACTGCAAATAATAGCAAAAGCCCAGAAGACTCAAGAAGAAAAAATTAAATCAATGGTAATTAAGGTTTGTAAAGACAAATACAGATTAAATAAAAAAAGGAGGGATTAAAAGGAATGAGATGGATGACTCTTTACAAACAGACCGTGTGAATTGGCCTGTAGACAAGGCTAGGAACTTACGGGGAGTGAAGTAACAGAAGAAAGTATTAGTTCTCTAGAACTGTTACTAATCATCAGAGACTGTTGATTAATCAAGGCCGTGTTAAATTCCTGAACCTAGAGCAAGGCAACAAAGACTTAATAGAATTAGGAATGGTTTCTTTTTCTTTCTTTTCGATGCCAAATGGGGGGTGCATATTAGAGGAGGGCATAGAGTAGGCAGTTCTGGAAGTCTGTATCTCCCGAATACCTCAGCCAGTGGGGAAAAGGAAGAGGGTGCTGTGGCCGGGAACTTGACATCAAAAGGGGGCTGCATCCCGCAACCGTTTGACAGACCCCATGGGAAAAGCCCCATGGACTCTCCCTGTAGTCGAAGAATGTTGCAGGACTCCTCTGTCTCCTTTTCGGACATCAACCTCAGGCATGGTGGATTAATTTTCCCCAACGGCAGCGACCTGCTGCGTGCTCTCCGTGCTCCTCCCCAGCCCCCCGGGAGGTGTAAAAGAGTTGCCGGCGGCTCCCACCGCGCGTTACAGACGGCTGCGCGGCGCCGGGGCTGCTCGCAGTGCTCCCCTGCCCCGCCAGGGCTGGCCGCGGGCTGCGGAGCCACCTCACCACCGGCGCGGCCAGGGCCGGGGCCCTTCTCGACAGCAGCCGAGGGGCTGCGGAGCGGGCGGCTGCGGGACGATCAGCTCTTTTATGCCGCGCGGTGCTGCCGCCTCCATCTAGCTCCCCATCGCGCCGCCGGCCGACCCCGCCTGGCGCGTTCACGCTCGGCCGCGCTCGCCGCCCGCCCAGCCTCGCCGGAAGCTCTCCCGCCCGGGCCGTGCCCCGGCTCCGCCTGCGGCTCGGCAGGGCCCGGCCGCACGCGTGCTGCGTGGCTCGGAGCACCCGCGTTGCGCCGCAGGCGACGGGGAAGGCGGGGCGGGCCGGCGCCATGGTGGTAGCGCGAGGAGAGGAGCGCCCGGGCGGGGCGGCGAGCGGCGCGGCGGTGAGCGCTTCTGCTTGCTGTCGCTCGGCTGCCGCCCACGGCAGGTGCCGTGTGACCCCGCGGAGCGGCGGGGCCGGCCGGGCGGTGCGCGGCGAGGCTTTCGGCCAGCGGCGGCCGCAGCGAGAGGCTGCTGGCACTGCCCGTGCCGGTGGAGAGAGCGGGGATCCGAGGCCGGCCTTCCTAGGGTAACGAGGGGCGACCGCCTTTGCCGCGCTGCCCTCCGTGCAGCACGTGGCCGATTCCGGCGAAGCCGGGGTCTCCGCAGCGGCGCGGGCGGGAGGGAGTGGGGAGCGCGCTCGGTGCTCTGCCGGCCGCTCCCGCCCAGCGCTGCGCTCCGCCGAGGCGTTTTCCTGCCTATCCTGGGAAGGACATAAGGGACACCAAAGTTGGAGCTTAGCTGTCAGGGGAAACAACTTCCCTCCATTGGCGACCTCCTTTTCCCTCTGATTCAGCTATCTTGTGGTAGGTGCGATGGTGCTGAAGAAGAGTGGCGGCTGGGCACAGTTGCTGGCATAGGTGGTGCGAGAGCTCCACGCAAGCAGCTTGGAGTGGCATGTGTGAGGGTAGGAAGGTACGGCACCCACAGCTGAAGGTAAAAAAAGTCAGGGCATGTCATCAGCCGCAGTCGTGCTAAGTTGTTCATCTTTGCAAAGTGCTTGCCGAGTTGTTCCTTTTCTTAGGTAATGGGGGTTTGTATCAACCAGAACTGCATATGGTCAGTATTTGCAGAGAAGGTTACGTGGACTGTTGTTGAAGTGAGTGTAGCAGTTTCTATGGCATTCTGCAAAAAAAGTGACAGGTCTCTCTGCATTCCCCAATTCTTAACAAAAATGAAGTTAACAAAGCCCTGAAAAGAGGTTTTACAAAACTTCAGGGATTTTTTCCTACGAGTACTGTGGAGACAACCATAGTCACCTTGTCTTTCCAAAAGTGAAGGTTACATCTTTTTGTCCAAGAGCATCAAGTGCTTTTGATCAGCGTTTGTGTGCATGCATTAGCCTTGTTCTTGTTCTTCCTTGGAGAACTTTTACAATCCTCAGATGATCTGTGTAGGCTGCAGACTGCAGTGGTGAACTTCAAGGCTTCCAGCAGAAGGGAGATGCTGTCCACGTTTTGGATTTTCCTTAGTCTGAACCTTCAATGTCCAAGGCTTCACTTTTCAAGCAGTTGGAAGAGCTCCAAATGAAGATATGAACAGGTCTTAATTGACCTTGTCACCGCATCAGTTCGTCAGGTAATGCTGCGCACTGGATTTAATTGCCTAGTGCAAGATGTGCTAAAAATATGTAAGAGTATCTCCTCGATTACCCTCCCAGAAGGGTTTGAATGGAGAACAAGGAGTTCCGAAGACAGGCATTTGGTGTACGAGAAGTAGAACTTAGTGGATTGCAGGGCACTGCATGCACAAATGTCTAAGGACATCTTTTTATGCCCCATCTATGCTTGTTCTCATTTGAACTCCTGAACATTCTGGAGGTTGGTTTTGTTAGGGTTGTGGCTGGGGAAGGGGTGGTGGTGGGGGAGGGGTGGGTGTTGTTTCTGATCTTTTTAATTTCCAGGATAGTGTACAAAGAACTTGTGCCCACAACCAGCAGTATGAAGCAATGCAGGTATAAAAGAAGGTCACCGAAATGTCGGATAATATGAATCTGAAAGCGCTTCAGTATTTTACCCAGGAGTTTCACTGCAACAAGGTGATTGTCCTTCACAGAAATGTAGTGGCAGGCTTATGCCATGCTAGAAGTGATGACCTTTCTCTGCCCCAAATTGACCAGCAAGATCTTTTGGCTCTTGATTGAAACCCCTGAGCCAGCTGTGTTTCAGGCTGCAGAAGCTGCAGGTGTTGTGGCAGACGCGGGGTGCAGCCCTGCCTGCCGGTCCCGACCTGGCGCACGCCGGTGGCAGCCGTCAGCGCCTGGGGTCCCCTGGAAGGGGGATTTAATCATTTCTTCTCTAGCATTTGCTTGTGTTTTGTCAAGATTCTTTCATTCACTAAATAGTAAATTTAAAAAATTAGCTGAATGATAATAATTTTGAAGTCTTCTGAGGCAGAACTGGGAAGGTTAGAACATATTTGTATGATTTCAAATATGTAGAAATTCTTAAATGACAAACGTTAACAAACTGACAATGCAAGCAATTATGGTGACACTTTACATTTCATTGGTTTTCATGCAGCTCCATCCCATGTGTTGGTAGGTTCTTAAAAAGTGAAAATTTGGCCCACTAGACCGATTATTAAAAAGAAGTAAAACTCCTTGGGGCTAACACAAAGGGACAGCGTCCACGTGAGTAAATGGTTATCACATTTAGATGTGATTCTGCTGCTTGCACTTTCTCTGCCCTCAAACTGCTTTCTTTATCGTCAATGCAGGGATGTTTGACATTCTTAGAAAAGAGAAAAGAAACAGATTTCCTCAAAAAAAAAAAAAAAAAAAAAAAAAAAAAAAAAAAGCCAGGTGAAATTAATGCAATGTTAATTGCATTAATTTATTCAGGTGGAGTTTTAGTTTTTATTCTATGAAGTGCTTGTTGCACCACTTTTGTTGTTTCCCACAGATTTGGAGTGGGATTTCCTCCAGTTGATTGTTCAGCAGAGGGAGTGAGACTGCCTTCAAAAGTTTTGCAGGAGTTGCATCTGTGAATCGGGCACGTGAGTTGCCTTTTTTTTTCCCCCCAGATTTTCGTAGGCTTCTGTTTTTCACCGTGGATCAGTTCACCTTGGATCAGTTTGCTCTTTTTGTTCCAGTGATTTTTCTTTTGGACATTTGTCACGATCCGTTAATACAAGTAAGGGTCGTGATGGTTTGTTTACAGATCTCCGAGTGCAAAAGGACACAAGGGATATCAGTTTTAATCAAAACAGTGCACCTTTGTTAAGTACCCACAACACGGTAATGCGATAGAGGAGAGAAAGAGAGAGAGAGAGAAAGAAAAACAAAGTAAAAGAGTAGAGAGGAAGAAAGGGGGGGTAATGGCTACCAACGGATGAGATGAAGTCCTCGTGCTCTGCTGCCAATAGATTTGTCTTCTTTCCGTGGGGAGATCTCATCTCAGTTATTTCACAGAAAGTCCCTTTATAGGCCTTTTTTGAAACGAGGGGCAACTGGCCAAGACCATATCTGTGTTTTGTAATAACATTGCAAAACTAAAAGCTAGCCCTAACTATCCCAGGCACATACCAAGCATGCCTTTCTCCTATGCTAACTATACTGCCTGCTATGGTTTGCGGCCTAGCAGCGTTAGCGCGTCTACTTCTGGCATGAGTTTAGCAGTGCTCTCGCTTCTGCTTTCTAGCTGTATCCCCACATCTCGCCCTTTTCCCCAAGAGGTGGGGCAAATCTACAGCCGTTGTTATGAGGCTCGTTGCTTTGGGAAACAGGTACAGGACAGGTGTAGAGGACAGGTCATTCCTTTCCGCTTCAGCGCAGTCCTTCCCGCCTGGGCAGCAAGAACGGCGCAGTCCACTGTGACCTGCACAAATTTCCTCAGGAATGCGTACCAGTTCCCAGCGGGCACACCTGCAGGCAGCAGTTGGCAGACATCCCACCTTAGGCAGGTCAGAACTCCTGTGTTTAGCCTCTGTTCTCGGCGATGATCGTGAGGCAGATGAGGGATCTTCAGACCGTCTCTTACACCACCCCATGACTCACGATTGTCATCAGGAGAGCTCCATCAGCACGATTTCGTAGTGTTGTTGCGAAGTCTTCAGGACTCGTTAATGTTGGTAGCATATCCCAGAAAAGGGTAGAGAAAATAAGAAAAGAGAAAGAAAAGGAAAAAGAAGGAATAAGTAATTTTTAATCAAAATACACATGTAATTTTTAATCATGTCTTATCTTATTTTAATACTCATGTAGTTCATCTTGTGTCAATAACCTTAGGGGTGTCCACAGTGGATGGGATAGTGTCCAAATTGTGCACATCTATTACAGATGTCAACCGTTTCATCATTCTGCAATTCATGATGTGTAAGATTGCTGATAAAACAAACCCAATCAAAACTAAAATCAAGAGAACAAGGATGGGATGACACAATTTGTTCAGGACACCTGTAGCAGTAGGTGAGCACCCAAAAGGAGTATCCCACCAGCTGTGTCCAGCATCTTTCTTTCCTCTGTCTAGAAAACAATGTGTTTCTTTCCCATTGTGATGAACAGTTACCAAGGTTTTCTGTCTGTTTTTCTTGATCTTTTCCAAAATTCCAATGAAATCCTGGTGAAGCAACAAGTGCTTTACCTAAGTAAGGTTCATCCCAGTGGGGGTAGGCAATAATTGGTGGATCACTGTGTAATTGGACTGTAAAATACAATAAGAAGTAAGTGGGGCTAAATAAGAGAAATCACATCCTGTGCTTTTAGTCAAGTTACAAACACAAGAATTTGAATGAGTTTTAGTATCTACAACTAAATTTTCTAGAAATACCTTATCACATGCAGTTCTTAAGCATGCACATCCATTGCCTATATACACAAGCAGTGTTTCAGGAATCTTGTTAGGATGAATTTCAAAAGGACAGACACTTTGTTCTGTGTCCAAACAAATGTCTTGAGGTCTAATTGCACTGCTTTCACAGATAAACCCTTGTTGTTCTCGGACAATACAAGTTTCCAAATTAACAGTTTGCCACTTCTTCCCAGTTTGACGGGCCCATTCTCTGTGCTGGAAAGGGTAGAGAATAGCTGCATCATGGTTCAGCCCTAATGCAATGATAGGGACTATCCAATGCACTGAAGCATTACGTATGGTTAGTACAAAGGCTGTGGCTGTGTTTGTGATGGGATTGTAGGTAAAATTCACTAAATTCCACCAGGATTGGAATTCTCTTTCAAAATCAGTGGCACCGTCCCAGATTATTTTCCGAATTTCAGTAGGAAAAGTGCCTTCTTTGCCTTCTCTTACAATTGAGGCAGCAACGGACTGCATCCACAATTGAGCCTGGACGCAGCTGAGAGCCAAAGAGATGTTGTTTTGCGTAGCACGGAGCATGCCAATTATCAATTTGTGGTCATTCACATTTACCTTTTCTCAATTTGGTAATATGTTTGATAACAACCGCTGATGGCTTGTTGTATTTTAGTCAAATCTGTAGTTGTGGCAGCCAATTTATTCATTAGCACTTCTGAATCAATACTATTTAAGATTCCCAATCCTGTTCCCACAACGCCGGTTATGTCTCTTTGCGTCCGTTTCTTAGAAGGGTTCCGCTTTTGCAACCCGGTTGTCTGCCCCTTGAAGGAAGTTTGCAGAAAAGGTGAACAAGCTGGCTGAATTTCTGAGGCATTGTTTTGCACCAGCAACTTGACTTGTTTAAGGGACCATGCCGGATTGAGCAATAGTTGTTGTTGGCCTGTTTTTGTGATTATACGTGGTCCAATTTCAAAAATTCTTGGGCTTAGCATGACCGGTGGTTGGGTGGTAGGTATTGCAACATCGACTTTGAGTTCCCCCCAGTATTTTGTATTGTTTTTACCACACGTGACTTTATGGGGAAATTGTACAGCAATTAAGGTTTAGCCAACAATCTTGATTTTGAATTTCACCAAACAAAACACGGCCATGAGGTCCAATGCTATAACTGTGTACAGGTTCGGTAAAAAATTCAGCAATTAATCCACATCGTATTGTAACATCGTCACCTCGGGTTACCATAAAGGGTGGAAAAACTTTATTCTTGTCATCTAACACAAGGGGGGTACTTATACCGTGGTATGTGATTACTGCACTCAGTATGGGCTTTGCTGCGGCGTTTATTTTGAATTTATAAGTTAAACCTGTCAGACTTGGCTGATCTGCCGGGTTATTTTGCCAATTGCATGTTGCATAGGTTGGTTTGGTTAGAGGAAAGTTATACCAGCAGTCAGTTAGTTTGTTTCTGCGAAGCTTTGTGATTTCCACATTGTTGGTACTGGGGCCTAAGGTGTAGTTACCGACATTCTTCTGACAACCACACAGGATGAAGGGGGTTTGTTTGTCACACAGCCACTCCGTTGTAGGGCAGAGTTTGGCCGTAATGTTGGGGTGCAAATCACTTTTCCCATCTGGTTTTAGAACATTTCCAGCGATTGCAATGGTGGAAGCTTTCTGGTAAAGAGATCCTTCTACTTTTCTGCATCCTACCTTAATTTTTTCACCTCCTGTTCCTTTTAGGATTCTAGTCCAATCCTTCAAGTCCCATCCCCATTCACTTGGACGGTATACCTCAGAGTCGTGCAGTGCTACAGTGGCTAGGTTCGGGCAACGATCTCTGGGATAGGATCCTAGAGCACTAGTGTACCTAATGGTAGCTTCAGACCATGGCCACTCAGCTGGTTTTTGGCCCTGGTGTTGTGGTAGGATGCAGAAAAGTATCACTAGTCTTATCATGGTTTATGTGCTCTTCTTCATGTCCCTCGGAGTTCTTCTGTGAAAAGTGAACACAACAGAGTCTGCCACCGAAAGGCAGAAAATTAGAATGATGGAATTATGCAGCGTGTATGTATCCGATGCTCTCTCCCTAGGGCATCAGAGGCTAGCCATGCATATTTATTCAGAGGGCGTTTTAGCACTAGTGGTACTTCTCCTACGGTAGGGAGATCTACCGAAACAGGTTGTCCAGGGTAGTGTGCAGGATTCTTAGGATCATTTGGTCCCTGCAGTGAGAGAATTATGCTTGGAGCTGTTGGGAAAAAGACAGTGATTTTGGGACACCCGTTTACCCCCCATCTATCATTCACACCTTTCACAGCTTCCCATAGCCGAACATCCCAATTTCCCTCCTGTGGTTTCAAAAGTCCTTTCAAGAGACCATTGGTCCTTTCTACAATGCCGTTAGCTTCAGGGTAGTAAGGAGTGTGAAAAGTCCGTTTAATCCCTTCACCTTTTGCCCAGTCCTGTACAACTTTGGCAGTAAAGTGAGACCCATGATCAGATTGAATTTCTTGTGGTTTTGGGAAAGTTCCAAACCATGCCTGCAATGCTTGAACAGTATGATCTCCTGTAGCTCTTTTAAAAGCATTGGCCTGGACTAACCCAGATATCATCTCTACTCCTACCAGCCCAAAGTGTTTACCTCCTGACTTTTTAAAAGGCCACGCTTCCCGTAAGCCTTTACCCTTTCTTAAATGCAGAGGGTCATCTTCCAAAGGGTGTCTTTCTAGCCGTCTGCGACGTTGTTCACAGGCTGACATGCATGTTTTACACATTTCTCTGGTAACAGACCAACCGCGAGCAAGGGCTTCTTTGTACAAATCTTTTGCACCTGTGCGTTGTCTTTTTACATGCAACCATTCTAAGAAGTGCTCCCAGTCCTCTGTAATTCGATCTTTTTTCACAGGACTTAGTCTTGCTAATTCGTCAGCTCTAGTGTTCCACTCTCCTGCTGGATTTCCATCTGTCTGGTGAGAGGCTACCCACTCCACGGCAAAATTCCCTGGACTTGCAATACTTAGAATTTCTTGCTACTTCTCCTTTTGCCATACTGGGATTCTGTTAACTTCACAATCCTTTTGCTGCCAAAAAGGAAGCCACTCAGTCCATCCCTTAAACACAGCATAGGAATAATCGGTGTAGATACAGACAGGAGAAGTATTCTGTGCCTCACGTTGGAAAACACTCCAAACAGCTATCAGCTTGCCAACTTGGGCACTGCCTTCCCCCTCTGTGATAATTCCTTCACCTGAGGAAGTGTGGAGGGCTACAGCCTTATGTTTCCACACCTTTCCTTCTCGCTTGGCAGAAGCATCCGTAAGCCAAGAATTTGCTGACCGTTTGGGGGAAAAAGGAGGGGCTACTCTAATGACTGAGGCAGGTTTGTCCTGGCTGCTACCCAAGTCTTCAGTTTCTTGGATTGCCAGATTTTTTACAGCTCCTTCAGTTCTTGAGAAGACGCTACAATCATGTTCAATCTGAGCATACCACTTCCTTACTGAGGTCCTCTGGGCCACCCCGTCAGGTGGGGGTGGTGCCAGTAGAGACAGCCTTAATAACTTTGAAAGGGCCTCTCAAAACAATTGGTTGTTGTTGTGCAATCTTCTCCGCTTCTAGGAGAGCTAAGCTAACCACAAACAATCCTTTCTCCCAGGTAGTGTACCTTTTTTCAGCATCTTTAAAGCCACGGGAGTAAAAACCAACAGGCTTCGTCGGACCCTCAGGACCCCGCTGCCATATGTGTACTGACAACCCTGAGGAGACCTGAAAAGCATCTGTGGGATGAATAGGGCCCAGGGCTTGGTGAGGCTGTTGCTTCAAAAACCAACAGTTGCAGTGCTTCTTCTTGGGAAGCACTCCATTCCCATTTTGTCCCTTTTCTTAACAAGTTGTAAAGAGGTCTGGCAATTATGGAAAATCTGGGATGTGTTTTCTCCGGAGCACTAATACACATCCTAAAGCATGTTGGAGATCTTTTTTGGATTCAGGCATTTTAATCTGATCTGAAGAGGTTAGGGTATCAGGTGGGATACGTGTCATACCTCCTTTCCACCAAATTCCCAACAATTTCACTTCATGTGAAGGGGTTTGGGTTTTTTCTGAGGGAATTTGCAAATCAAGGCTTTCTAAGTGGGAGGTTATTTTCTGTTGGGTATCTCTCACTTCTTCTATTTCATCTCCTCCCACAAGGGTCTCATCAGTGTGTTGATGAACAGCTAGATTGTCCGCTTTGGGTACTTTGTCGAACTCTTGGGCTAAAGCGTGATGAGCCAGGGTAGGAGAATGTTTGTACCCTTGGGGAAGCCTAGTGAAAGTGTGTTGCTGTCCTTGCCATGCGAAAGCAAAACGGTCCATATCTTCTGGCTGTAAAGGTGTCGTAAAAAACATGTCTTTGACATCTACAGGTGGCATGATTGAATGAGCCTTTTCTTGAATCAATGTTATGAATTCTGCTAGATTTGGGACTGCTGCTGTAAGAGGGTCTGTGTTAGCATTTAGCCTACGAAAATCTATTGTCAGCCTCCACTTCCCATTAGGATTTTGCACTGGCCACACCGGAGAATTGAAAGGAGAATGGGTATGAAGTATTACTCCTTGTTGTGGTAGCTCCTGTATCACTGGCTTGATACCCTCTTTGGCACCCAGGGGAAGGAGGTATTGTTTCACATTAGTTACTTTGCTGAATGGTAGGGAGGCTGCAGCTTGGAGCAGTCTGATGTTAAAATGTGGTGTGCCAAAAGACCACAGAAGACCCTCTGAGTCCTCCCACTGCCTCCTAGCAAGGGCATTCAGCCCTAATAAATTGGTTGGAATATCTCCAATCACCCCATGGATGGAGAGTTGGTTTTCCTCTCCAGGCAAAGGGAGCTTGACTAAGGCCCCATTCATAGATTCTGTTTAAGTGCCCAAGGCACTTAAAACACCATATCGGTTCTTTGTTGGAACAATTCCACACCTCTGGGCATCTTTCTTTGTCAGCGCAGAAATTTGTGCCCCAGTGTCAATCAGAAAAGTTACAGGTGCCCGTTTAGGACTTGTAATAGCTGTGATCGTTATATCTCCCGTTTTATTTTTAGTGAGCATTCTCAGGTAGACCTATGCTCCGTTTCTTTGCCCACTGACAAGAAACAGAGGGTCTAGTTTCCCTGGTTTTGAGGAAGAATCTGTTCTGGCTCATTGGCCGGACTTTGAGGGAGAAGTGGCTTTGACTCACTGCCCAGATTCTGAGGGAGGAGGGGTGCACTGGGTTGAAGTGACGGATTGGGTAGAAGGGGCTTTTGGCAGTGCCAGTTAGACACTACCTTACTCAACTGATCAAGGGCTAAGCCATCCATCGCATTTCTGGGGACCCCCTTTTTGATACCTAATAAGCACCAATGCTGATGGTTAGGGATCTCTGGTTACATTCTTTGGGTTTTCACTATGAGGAGCCCTAATGTACCTGACACCTTTTGTTTTTTCTGATTTTTCCTCTGGGATTTTTATCGGTCCATATTTCCTACTGTAATTAATCAGATCTTCTTCAACCTCACTCCATGTCCAAACTTTGCAATCACCGGCAGGTGAATTTGATTGTGAACCTGGCGGCTGAGAGGGGGTTGAATATGGAGTAAACCCAGGATCGGTAGATGCAGTTTGGTCGCTCGGGTTTCCAAGGAATCTGTCCAACCTCTCTACAGGACCTGCAGCAGCTATGGTTTTTTGCAGGACAGCTGCTGTAGATTGGAGTGATTCTGGAAGGCCTCGAATTAAAGGGGTCATCAGTTCAGGTTTCACAGGTAATTGCGTGGGGGATTCATATCCAGGAGTTAATTTCCTTTCATGGATCATTTGCAGACAGGCGGCTTTGTGGACGCTTTCTAGAAGTTGATCAGGGGTACCAACTGTAGCAAAAGGGTCTCCCCTTTCTAAAGGATTGAGTCCCCCGGCCCAGAAAGCTGCGCGCTGAGTCAGCGACCATGTGTTACGTTTGTCTCCTGTTGTTAAGAGAACTCCATGTCCCCAGTATCCACTGGCCTCCTGTTCAGTGAATTGAATTTGGTCTCCTCCGGTGAGAGACACTTGGAAGACATATTCCGTCTCAGCTTTGTGGGGAAGCCGCCCGTACTCCTTTTTTAACTTCGCCAACTCAGGAGCAGTGTATGGTATTTGTTTAGTGGTGATATGCGGTTCAAAATCTTCATCATTGATATAATTATATTCTGTTTTAATTAGAGGTCCCATAGGAGGGCAGCAGTTTTCCCCACAATTTTTCACTAGCACTAGTTCTTCCTGGGGGTATATTTGGTTAATGTGAGGAGTTTTCTTTTCCTCTTTCTCTTTTGGTGAGTCAGCATTCTTTGAATTCTTAAAATAT
The DNA here is from genome assembly GCF_965178545.1 of Coloeus monedula. NCBI lineage: Eukaryota > Metazoa > Chordata > Aves > Passeriformes > Corvidae > Coloeus > Coloeus monedula. The sequence continues at coordinate 192,943 of NC_138806.1, read as the reverse complement.
TCCTCCCTCAAAGCAGCCCGCAGCAAATGATTTTCATTCCTTTCTTCATCTGATTGTTCCTGTAAAATTTCCACTAGCTTTTGAAGGGAATCTGTGATTGCTTTCTCTTCACTACATCGCTTAAAGCAGTGATCTGTAGCTGCTGTAAGGCATGCTCCTGAAACAGATTTAGGAGCAGATTATGGTTTTATTTTGGCCAAATTTAAACTTTGTCTCATGTTGGAATGAACATCTTCTATCAGTCACACTCTCCAAATTAAACCAGTTATTTTGAGCCCATTCTTCCCCTCCCGGAGAGGGCCGGGCATTATGTTTTGCTAGCAGAGCATAAAATGCAGCTTTATGATTTGCACTAGGGTTTTCAGTCATTTTATAAAGGGATCAAAACCACTACAGGGAGGTAAAACCTAATTACACATTGCGACACAAACAGCTTCGCCGTGTCGCCCTTCGCTTCCCTGGGTGGGTGAAGAGACCAAAATCTGCCTGGGAGGTACTCCTTTACTTACGGTTGTCTCTTCGCTACACCAAGCAGTCCAAATTCACACACGCCCACCAAAACAGTTCCCCCTTTTACACTAAGAGATCTTTTGGTGAAAAATCTGAAGACAGAGCCCTCAGTTGAGTATGGGGTGCTTTTCACCTAGGCGTGTGCAGTTTGTGGGAAATTCGAGTCGTCCCCCTTGCTTTCTAGACACCGCTCACCCTTTGCGGGGTGTCGGGCTAGGTGCGGCTGCAGTGAAACGTCCTTCCCCTATTACAGACTACACACAACCTTGCAACCCCTTCTGTCTGTCAGAAATCCTGTCCGTGATGCCAGTTTAATGTCACCATCTGCTAATAGAAGTGAGGGTCGTGATGGTTTGTTTACAGATCTCCGAGTGCAAAAGGACACAAGGGATTTCAGTTTTAATCACCTTTTCACCTTTGTTAAGTACCCACAACATGGTAATGTGATAGAGGAGAGAAAGAGAGAGAGAGAGAGAAAGAAAAACAAAGTAAAAGAGTAGAGAGGAAGAAAGGGGAGGCAATGGCTACCAACAGATGAGACGAAGTCCTCGTGCTCTGCTGCCAATAGATTTGTCTTCTTTCCGTGGGGAGATCTCATCTCAGTTATTTCAGAAAGTCCCTTTATAGCCCTTTTTCGAAACGAGGGGCAACTGGCCAAGACCGTATCTATGTTTCGTAATAACATTGCAGAACTAAAGCTAGCCCTAACTATCCCAGGTACATACCAAGCATGCCTTTCTCCTATGCTAACTATGATTTACCAAAATATGAATATCGATCTAATATCGATATCCAACTGAGATGGACAAAAACTCTTAACAGTTTAGAGTTAGAAAGTGTATGTTTTATTTTTGCGTGGGATAGCTCCCTAAGTCGCAGGCCCTGATACAAGCAAACGATACCTTTTATTTCCACGTATTATGGATATCCAAAATACAAAATGCGTATTCATGGTGTTGACACCTCCCATTCTCCGCTTTGTATGGAAATGAGCTTACATGTCATTAAGCATGCGTAGCGTGTGATCTGAATGGAGTCGGTGGTCTTGAATTGGGTCAGTGGTCCTAAGGAAGATGAAGTAACTCATCTTCCTCACTCTGACCTTTATGCCTTTCTGAGTTTTAACAATTCTAATTACTTTAGTGACCTCTAAGTTTCTTCTTGCATGACTTTTGGATGGGCTCCCACAAAGGGAGGAAATTGGTAATTGTCTTTATTCTATACACCAACTTATCAATGTTTCTGCTCATTATTCTAAGCACAGCTAAACAAACATGCAAATGACAGATCATCAGTTCAGACTAAAGAAAATCCAAAACGTGGACAGCATCTCCCTTCTGCTGGAAGCCTTCAAGTTCACCACTGCAGTCTGCAGCCTACACAGATCATCTGAGTATTGTAAAAGTTCTCCAAGGAAGAACGAGAACAAGGCTAATGCATGCACACAAACGCTGATCAAAAGCACTTGATGCTCTTGGACAAAAAGATGTAACCTTCACTTTTGGAAAGACAAGGTGACTATGGTTGTCTCCACAGTACTCGTAGGAAAAAATCCCTGAAGTTTTGTAAAACCTCTTTTCAGGGCTTTGTTAACTTCATTTTTGTTAAGAATTGGGGAACGCAGAGAGACCTGTCACTTTTTTGCAAAATGCCATAGAAACTGCTACACTCACTTCAACAACAGTCCAAATAACCTTCTCTGCAAATACTGACCATATGCAGTTCTGGTTGATACAAACCCCCATTACCTAAGAAAAGGAACAACTCGGCAAGCACTTTGCAAAGATGAACAACTTAGCACGACTGCGGCTGATGACATGCCCTGACTTTTTTTACCTTCAGCTGTGGGTGCCGTACCTTCCTACCCTCACACATGCCACTCCAAGCTGCTTGCGTGGAGCTCTCGCACCACCTATGCCAGCAACTGTGCCCAGCCGCCACCCATCTTCAGCACCATCGCACCTACCACAAGGTAGCTGAATCAGAGGGAAAAGGAGGTCGCCAATGGAGGGAAGTTGCTCCCCCTGACAGCTAAGCTCCGACTCCGGGGTCCCTTATGTCCTTCCCAGGATAGGCAGGAAAACGCCTCGGCGGAGCGCAGCGCTGGGCGGGAGCGGCCGGCAGAGCACCGAGCGCGCTCCCCACTCCCTCCCGCCCGCGCCGCTGCGGAGACCCCGGCTTCGCCGGAATCGGCCACGTGCTGCACGGAGGGCAGCGCGGCAAAGGCGGTCGCCCCTCGTTACCCTAGGAAGGCCGGCCTCGGATCCCCGCTCTCTCCACCGGCACGGGCAGTGCCAGCAGACTGTCGCTGCGGCCGCCGCTGGCCGAAAGCCTCGCCGCGCACCGCCCGGCCGGCCCCGCCGCTCCGCGGGGTCACACGGCACCTGCCGTGGGCGGCAGCCGAGCGACAGCAAGCAGAAGCGCTCACCGCCGCGCCACTCGCCGCCCCGCCCGGGCGCTCCTCTCCTCGCGCTACCACCATGGCGCCGGCCCGCCCCGCCTTCCCCGTCGCCTGCGGCGCAACGCGGGTGCTCCGAGCCACGCAGCACGCGTGCGGCCGGGCCCTGCCGAGCCGCAGGCGGAGCCGGGGCACGGCCCGGGCGGGAGAGCTTCCGGCGAGGCTGGGCGGGCGGCGAGCGCGGCCGAGCGTGAACGCGCCAGGCGGGGTCGGCCGGCGGCGCGATGGGGAGCTAGATGGAGGCGGCAGCACCGCGCGGCATAAAAGAGCTGATCGTCCCGCAGCCGCCCGCTCCGCAGCCCCTCGGCTGCTGTCGAGAAGGGCCCCGGCCCTGGCCGCGCCGGTGGCGAGGTGGCTCCGCAGCCCGCGGCCAGCCCTGGCGGGGCAGGGGAGCACTGCGAGCAGCCCCGGCGCCGCGCAGCCGTCTGTAACGCGCGGTGGGAGCCGCCGGCAACTCTTTTACACCTCCCGGGGGGCTGGGGAGGAGCACGGAGAGCACGCAGCAGGTCGCTGCCGTTGGGGAAAATTAATCCACCATTCCTGAGGTTGATGTCCGAAAAGGAGACAGAGGAGTCCTGCAACATTCTTCGACTACAGGGAGAGTCCATGGGGCTTTTCCCATGGGGTCTGTCAAACGGTTGCGGGATGCAGCCCCCTTTTGATGTCAAGTTCCCAGCCACAGCACCCTCTTCCTTTTCCCCACTGGCTGAGGTATTCGGGAGATACAGACTTCCAGAACTGCCTACTCTATGCCCTCCTCTAATATGCACCCCCCATTTGGCATCGAAAAGAAAGAAAAAGAAACCATTCCTAATTCTATTAAGTCTTTGTTGCCTTGCTCTAGGTTCAGGAATTTAACACGGCCTTGATTAATCAACAGTCTCTGATGATTAGTAACAGTTCTAGAGAACTAATAGTTTCTTCTGTTACTTCACTCCACATAAGTTCCTAGCCTTGTCTACAGGCCGATTCACACGGTCTGTTTGTAAAGACTCATCCATCTCATTCCTTTTAATCCCTCCTTTTTTTATTTAATCTGTATTTGTCTTTACAAACCTTAATTACCATTGATTTAATTTTTTCTTCTTGAGTCTTCTGGGCTTTTGCTATTATTTGCAGTGACATCCTCTTCTGTCCTTTTGTAGTCGTTTCTGGATCAGGTAGGCATGGCTGCTACCTGCTGAAAGAGCTGCACCCAGCATGGTGTCACGTATGGTCAAAAGATTAGAGGTGCTATAGCATAGAAGAGGAGAAATGGTATTCATTTAGTGTTGGGGTCTCCCCCCCTGCCATGGAGCCCTGGGCGACGGGCCCTGGGGGGTAGACACGGGGTTTCCCTGCCCCTGGTCAGCTTCATTCCCCCTTGGTTGGTTTGTGTTCCCCGGTGTGGCCAAGGACCCTCGGGTCCCGTGACTGGGGGAGTTCCTGAGCAGAGCCCCGGCCATGTGGCTGAAGAAATAAAGACCTCTGAACCATCTACCACCAATCTGTCCATATCTACTTCTTTTCCACGGGATTCCTGGTTCGATATAGGCGTGTTACAGTAATCCCTGCTGTAACAATTTAGCCCATAGCTGGCCAGTTAGCCAGGAAAACATGTCCCATTACCATCCTTTCAACACTTGGACAGGTCCATGAGCTGAGGTTATTTCCTCTGTTATTTGTTTGACCACTTTTCCGCTGTCATCTGCTTGCAAACAGCAGCTCGAGTCATTTAATTTCCCACAAACTCCTCCTTCTTCTGCTAACAGATAATCTAATACCATCGAATGTTGAAAATACCACTTTCCTCATTGAAGTGGGTTGCTCAGCAAGACGGTCAAGAGCTGTGGCTGGCTGGTTGCTAATTATTTCTGAGACAGCTTGTACCCTAATTATCTCATTCAAATGATAAATGGGTTGCCAGGCATCTGGGATTAATTCCTTAGGTTTCCAAGTGGCTGGTCCATCATGTTGCGTAACTTGTTCTGGTGGCCATTCATCTTTTCCCCGTTCTGGGGTGCTCCCTGCAGCCAAGGCTGCATCAGCTGACTGCTTTTCTCTAATTAAATCATCACGGATTTGGATTCCTAAGCGATTTCCCTGAATTTGTAGTAGCAAAAAGAACAATGGTCTAAGATATACACCATATCCCTGACCAGTTTGGAGGTAACCTGAGCTAAGCATGTTGGCCACAAATCCAATCATGTCCTTTCAAAGCCCGTGTTCCATTAGCAAAGGGGCCTTCCTACCCTTGGTCATCAATTGGTGGGTCAAAATACAGCAGGATTCCCGGGCCTAACGGTCCTCCAACAATAGCTGCCCCACCATAAGGGTCACAGCATTTGCATTTCCAAGCTCCCACACAGGGTTCCCATCTACATTTACATCTGCAAGTTGCTTGCTTGGATTTGGAGCAGAACTCACTAAAAGGCTTTGAGTTCCAATCCGCTGTTGCCATTCCCACTGATAATCACAAACAACATGTCTTCTACTTGTGGGATTTTTGTGGGGACAGCTTAAAAATAGGTGGTCAAAAAATCCCCTTGTCCCTCCCCATTGCTTTACAGGCTTCCAAATGTTTTTGGTAAGAACACTTTACGCAGCTACCATTAGTGAGCTGAACAGCTCTTTGATTGCAATTGTCTTGATATTTGGAACAATTGTAAGGAGGGCAATTGTGGGTCCAAACCCAATTGTTTAAAGCCAGAGGGAAAGTCAATTGACAAACGCCTTTTCCTACATAGACCCGCCCTGTCCTGTTTAGGCAATAAGTGCCTGTTGGAGAAGAATGAAGTGGCCATGTGTTGGGGAGGATGAAAGTTTGGTAAGAAAGTTTCACAGGTAAGTAGGCTTGGCAGCAAGGTCTGAGAATGTAGAAGCTGGGGATGAGGTAGAAATGAAAGCAAGTTTTGATATAGAAGAAAAGATGTTTTGCTGAAACAGTGATCGCTGAGTAACTGAGAAGGCAAAGGTTGGAGATGAGTTGGAAGGAGATTTTTAGGAGCAGGACAAAGGTATGTGATTACAAACAAAGACATGTTTTTCACCAAGTAAGTAAGTCTCAAGAAGAGCATAAGTGAATAGAAAAGGTGTCTTTCCCAAAAAGAAAGATATGGCAGGCAAACAAGAACTGTTGATGTAGCAAGAAGAAGAAAGGTCTAAGAATTTTCCACTGGAAGCTTAAATTGTAACTTACTCTTGTGATTGGATAATAATGACTATAATATGGTGATGGTAGTAGCTATGATAGGCTATAGGCCAATGTCAAGGTGTTGTGTATGGTGCTTATTGGTTGTTACGTGCTAAGATACTCTGCAAAGAAAAGTATAGAATGCTCTGTAACTTGAACAGCAAGCGGCTTCAGGTATGCCTACAGCTGGAGCTGGCAGCTGTAGGGCTGGCTCTGGATAGCCACTCCCTGAAATGCTGGAACTTCGCCTATGCAATAAACAGCTTTCAAGAGAGCCACCTGAAGTCCAGACATCCTTCGTGAAACCTTCTCCTATAGCCATGGACTTCCTTCTTTGGCCCCAAATCCCGTCCTAGTAGGGACCTGATGTCAGGTGTTGAGCCACCACTTAGGTTCAGCTGGGCTAGCCAAACATAGGCACTCTTCAGATCCTCCTGGCCCTCCACAGAGCCAGCAATTGCTAAGGTTAAAAACTTTTGCTACTTTTTCTGCTAAGAAGGCTGCAAATTGATTCTCCCACTCCTGGCCTAAACTTAGCTGACCATATAAAAGTAGAGTTATTAAGGAAAATGTTTTAATAGTGTGATCTAATTAGCTAGTCTAATTTTCCCCTTGTCTTCTGCACCACCTGTGGCAATTGAAGACACAAAAACTACTTAACGTGAAACAATGGCTGCAAGTATTAGCGCCCCAGTGAGTGGAGATTCTAGAGGAGGGATACCCATAGAGACTATTTCAGCAGGTGGTCTGTGGGTAGGCACGCAGGGCTTCCTCTGATGTCGAAGCACTGGCTACTGCTCCGGCCCACTCCTGCAGAGTGTCAGTCACAGCCTCCCGGCCTTCTCCTCCAGCTGAGATGTGCAAATCTCTGAGGCTTCAGAGACCTTGACCCGAGAGTGACGGGTCCACCTGTGTCCAGCTGTCTTCATGGCTGTTTCTGTCGTCAGTGACACTTGGAATGGGCCACGCCATTTCACCGCCACTGGCGCTTCTTTCTACTCCTTAACTAGGACTCAATCTCCTGGTTGGATGTTACAAGCAGCAAAGTCCAAAGGTGGGGCTTGTGCCAGCTGAGCTTCCTGTTGAAGGGGTTTCACAAGAAGCAGTATCCTGGCCACAGATGGTTTTAAATATACATCACTTACCTCTACTCCCCCACTAGGTTGAGACTTAGCCGGGTAATTCATAACAACGACGGAAAGGGGGAGAACGGAATCTCTCTTCTGGCTCGGGCTCTCATTCTCGCCAAAGCCAATGTCCAAAGCCCTAGCCATGGCATCTTGGTTTCTATTACCAGCTTCAAAAGGTGTTTATTTCTCTAGTCATTGTTTTCTACCCGAGCTGAGCTCTGGGGGTGCCAGGGCCTATGGAGGTTCCATTGTGTTCCTAAAGAAGCCAAAACCCCTTGAAGGATCTTTCCTGTCAAATGAGTTCCACTATCTGAGTCTATTGCTTCTACAATGCTGTATCTTGGAATGATTTGTTCCAAAAATGCCTTAATACCTGATCCTGTCGTTGCTGAAGCAGTTGGAAATGCTTCTGGCCACCTTGCTAGCTGACAATACCATTACCAGAAGACATGAAGCCTTCCCACTTGGGGCATCTCAGGAAAATCCACCTGGCATCTTTGGAAGGGACCTGCAGCCCAAGGCCTCCCTCCCCTGGCAAGTTACTTTGTAACTTGGCTGTTTGCTTTAGCACAGATCAAGCAACCTTCAACAGCTCGTTTTGCCAGTCTAAAAAGACCCCCAGCAACATCCAGCATGAGGAAGGCTTCTGCCAATCCTCAGGAGGTGCAAGGACTCTCTTCACGGAGTTCTTTTACTATTGGTAGGGCCAAAGCTTCTGGTATCTCTTGTTTGCCATCCCTTGTAAACCAAGTATTGCCTTTTTTCTCTGCCACACGGCTTTTAACTGTATCTCAAACTCCTCTGGGAGAAAAGACAGCTTCCCGGCCAGTGATGGAGTCACTGCGAGCAAAGGGGGCATCTTGGAGAGTTCTGGCAGAAGTGTTGCTTTCTGACTTTCTTCATCCACCAAAAAGGAGACAGAGGAGGCCTGTAACATTCTTCAACTACAGGGAGAGGCCATGGGGCTTTTGCCATGGAGTCTCTCAACTGATTGCGGGACGCAGCCCCCTTTTGATGCGAAGTTCCTGGCAACAGCACCCTCGGAGGTACTCGGGAATTACAGACTTCCGGAACTGCCTACTCTATGCTCCCCTCTCATATGCACCCCCCTCTTGGTATGGAAAAGGAAGAAAACGAAACTATTCCTAATGCTATGAAGTCTTTGCTGCCTTGCTCTAGGTTCAGCAATTTAACACGGCCTTGGCTGAGCAACAGTCTCTGTCGATTAGTAACAGTTTCTAGAACTAAGACTTTCTTCTGTTACGCCCCTACCAGTAAATTCCTAGCCTTGTCTAAGGACAGATTCACACGGTCTCTTTGTAAAGACACATCTATGTTACTCCTTTCACTCCCACACCTTCTTGGCGGTAGGACGGCTCCCCCCGGCACAGCACCTGGCACAAAACCCCCCTATGCACATACACGCACACCTGCACTTACCCTGCACTCCGCTGCACACACACACACACACCTCCCGCACACTAACACCCCCCTCCACATCCCTGCCATGCTACTTGCAGTTGCCCCGCCCCTGCCATCCCAGCCGGCTGGCAGCACTCACTCCTCACATGCTTCCCCATGCCTTGCGTTTCCTTGCTGCCCCCTCTGTAGCCCTCCCTCAACCTGCCTTTTCTCCCCTGCCTTGCATTGACTTGCTCACCCATCCCCCACCTGACTTCCTTTCACATTCGTCTAGCTCTGGCCTCACCTTTCCTTTTCCTTCTAGGACCCTCATTGCCCTGCCTCGCCTCGCCAAGCAAGGCCACACAGAGCAGTTGGTCCTGGCCGCTTTTGTGTACCAGCAGTCCTCGAATGTACTTCTCACCTACCTTGCCTATCCTTGCCTTGCCTTGGCAACACAACAGTTTCCTTGCCTTGCCCTGCTAGCTCTCTGGAGCCTTGCATTCCTTTGCACGTCCATGCCCCGCCCTTGACCTGCCTACTGCTTTCCTCCAGGGCCTTGGATTGCCGAGCCCTTCTTGTTTCTGCCTGGCCACCCATCAGTGGACTTCCCTTCCTACGGCCAGCCTTGCCTCTAACGTCTGGGCCTTCTCTTGCCTACCACTCCATTTGCTTTCCCCTCACTGCTCTGGCCTTGCTTACCTCTCCCTTGACTTGCCCACAATTGCCTGCACTTGCTTTGCAGCGCCTTGCCTGCATGGAAGGCGAGGGCAAGAGTGGTAGGCAGGGCAAAGCAAAGCCAGCAAGTTGTAGGTAGTGCGAGGCAAGGCAGCAGAGGCAAAGGAAGCAGAGCAAGGGTAGCTTAAGAAGAACTAGACAAGGTACTGAAGGCAAGGCAAGGCCAAGAGACTCGGAGTGCCTTTCCTTGCCAAGGCAAGGACATAGTGCCAGTGTTGCTGGAGCAGATGGTAAGGTAGCATTGGGAGGAATAGTCCAGCAAGACATTTCTCTTCTGGCCCCTGGGCGTGTAGGGGCAACTGTTGGATCTATTCTGTACTGCAGGTGGATCAGTGGATGGATGTGTTGTATTTTGGAGGAGGGGATGCCGTTTCTTTGGAGATGGGCTTGTAGTTGCTCTCTTTGGCAAGGAGAGCAGGTTTGGATGTGCACATCAGGTGCTCTTAGGGATTTTAAAGGCTTTTCCCAAGAGGCAGAGCTCTCTCTGGCTTAGAGCTGTTGAGCTGTCCGTGGGAATGCAAAGGCCAAGCTTGTGAGCCTTTTGTCCTGGTGCCTTTAGTGTGTGAGCAGTCCGTGGTGCCGTTGTCTTTGGATGCTGACTCTGGGAGAGGGAAGGTTTAGGATGGTACCTAGAGCTGAGAAGGAAAGTGCTGAGAACAGCGTGTGTGCTGCTAGTTTGAGGGGTGCAGTTGAAGTTGCAGGCAGCAAGATCTTCCTCAGCCCACACTGTTTTGAGCTCTGTTTTTGCCAGATGGTTTCAAGTTGGTGGGCAGAATCTGCGAGAGGGAAAAGACTGGTTTGGGCCAAAGAGGTTTGTCTGCCTCTTGGAGCGCGGTATAAAAAAGAGTCCGCTCTTGGATGGGGAAGATGAGGGAAATCTTTTTGTCCTGAGGTGCTGTTGATTTGAGTGCAGGGACGTTTGCAACTTGCCTCTGCCCTTGGGGTGGTTTCGAGCAGCGCCTGGTGCTTGGCCTTCTTTTGCAAGTCGTCAGCGCCATCGTGTGCTTGTTTCGAGGAGCGCTGACAGTGCCGGGGAAAAAGCCAAGCGCTTCGCTGGCGCCGCCCCAGTCGTGTGCGAGCAGTTGCTGGAAGAGCTGCGCTGTGCATCCTGCCTCTTGGAGACACAAAAGAATGTGATCCTGCGCGTAGCGGGGAAGCAAGAGGAATCTTTTCACTGTTGGCTGTGCAGTTACCAAGCGGCAAAAGTCAAGGCAGCTCCAGCACGGCCTCTTTCTTTCAGAACCTTTTCTGTGCCATCATGAACATGCTCAACATGCAACTCGCACCCACTGAACTGCATCAAAGGTCCTGGAGAGACGCACTTTCCTTCAAGCTCTAGCTACCATCCTACCCTCCACCTCTCGCCGATCCCAAAGCCCTTCCGAACATGCAGCAGCTGCACGCAGAGAACAAGTGCTAGAAGAAGGCGTTGGCCTTCCTAGTCCCTCTAAAGTCTGTAAACTAGGCGAAACATTGCAGTGACCAGCACTTTCCTTCGCAACTATCTACAGAGCGTCATCACATTCTCTCAGAGTGGCTAAGTCCACCCTTGCAGCACAGCAGCGTTTCCAGCCACAGTTCGGAATGAGAGATGGGCCAGGTGAGAAAGCATTTGTTGACTATCCCTCGTCTCTGGAAGACTTGATACTCGCAGCGCAATCACGTCCACACACCTTCAGTGTGGCCAAGTTCAAGCCAGCTAGAGCTCACAGAGACGGGAGGGTCAGGAGAGAAGCCGTTCCAAAAGTACCGTGTACTTAGGGCAGCATTCAAACTGTGCACAGCACTCTACAGCACTGTAGACCGTGGCTTCTCTGACAAGACGTGCCATCCCATTGTTGGCTCTCGCAGCTCGCTTGCTAGCTGCTCTCCTGAAGAAAAGAACTAGGAGGAAAAGCCAATGCTGGGCTGCACCTTCCCCTTGCCTCCCGTAAAGCCACTTCAACTCCCCGCTGCACTCTCTACTTCCCCTCTCCTTGGCATCGACCACTGTGTTTTCTGCATCTCGGAGCCCAAAGGTAAGCGCCAGTGTTCCCAGGGATGCTTGGAAGAGGGAGAAGTAGTAGCACAAGTAGCTGCCGTTGAACTTCCTCCTTCTCAATGCTAACGTGAAGTCGGCAGGCAGGCGAGCGCCAGCCACGCTCCTTTCTCAGTTTGGACGCTGCGGACACGAGCCCGGTGCTCGGCGCCTTCGTTCGGCCTCTTTAGTAGCCATTGTCGCGCTTTCATTCTGCCGGAGTCGAAGCGCCGTCTACTTGTGGCACAAAGAGCACGGTGCCGGCAGCCAAATGCTCCAGCCGACTGCTTCTGCCGACACACGCCTGGGCTATGCACTTTCCCTCTCAGCGACATACAGCAGCACATTCGCTCTAAATGTAAAGGGAAAGATTCTCGGCTACGTCTGGCACAGAGAACAGCTTTAGTTCAACGGGCTTACCCAGAGCATGCCCCCGACGCGTGGCAACTTGTATTTGCACCACATTCCAGTCACAGTCCTCTTTCCTTTACAGGCTGCACAGCGCCGGCAGATGGCCGTGCGCTCTGCACCTGCCTTCTCACTTCCAAGTAGCACCGCGCACATTCGAGCCTTGCAGGGAGAGAAGACGCGGCTAGGCGTCTCGCCCAGAAGAACGTGGCAGGGCGAAAAGGTGTTCTTCTTTTGTCTTCCTCGTAGCCCAGAGTGTGCTGCTGTGTTGAAAGTCTTGGCCAGCGAAAAGCTACACCAGCAAGTATTTCTCTCCTGATGCATTGCGCTGAGCCAGAGCTGAGGAAAATCCTTGTACAGCACACTCTGGATGCGTGCAGTACACACGCTGAAGAGCGGCACGGCTAAAAGGCATCGCTGGGCTTCAGTTCTGTCCAGACAGCAGAAGGCGAAGAACGAAGCAGCTGGGCACCGGCTGCATGTACATAGTGGAGCGAATTTCACATGTGCAGCCAAGAGCTGCTTCACAAGCAGATTCAGCTGAGAATGCTCTGGCTGCTTCACAAAGGAAGGTGCTGTGTTGCACTCCTGGACACTACCTGGTCAGAAGCAGGTTCTTACACCTTCAATGCTGCAGAGTCCATGCAGCTGGAGCACCCCCAGAAGGACGCGTCCAGCTAGAAGGCGTTCTTCAAGTACCCCCCTCTTCCAAGTAGCCTTGAAACTGAGCACAACACACTGCGGCTCGGCAGCTTCCTTCTCAGATAGACGTGCCGTCACATTATGCCCTCTCGCAGCTCAGTTGCCCGCTTGCAGCAGCTGCTCCCAAAGAAAAAGGCTCCAGAAGGAAAAGCCACTGCTGGGCTGCCCTTTCCCCTTGCCTCACGTGAAGCACCAGAAACTGTCCACTGCACTCTCGATTTCCATTCTCCGTCGCATCTACCACTGTAATGTCTGCATCTCGAAGCATAAACCCCGGCACAATTCTTTCCAGGGAAAGCTGGAAGAGAAATAGGTAGCAGCACAAGTAGCTGCAAGTTTCCGACTGCTAACATGAATCCGAAAACAAGCGAGTGGCAGCCACGCTTCCTCTTGCAGCCTGTGCGATGCCCACAGCAGCCCGCTGCTCTGCCTTCATTCTTACGCTCGTCGTAGCAGGTCGCGCTTCCGTTTTGCTGGAGACGACCCGTCGTCTACATCTCGCGCAGAGAGCACGGTGCCGGCAGCCAAATGCTGCAGGCTGCTGCTTCTGCCCAAACACGCCTGGGCTATGCAATTTCTCTCTAGCGCTAGGTAGCACAACATTCTGTCTGCGTTGTGGTCTTTATCTTTGCGGAAAGCTTCTCGGCTACGGCTCGCCCCGAGAACTGTTCCGGGACAATACATGTGTTTTATTACCCCTTCTCGCAAGAAGACTGTGGTGCTGCGTTGGAACTGTTGGCCAGTGAAAGGCTAATCCATCATGTGCTTCCCTCCTGATGCATTTTGCTGAGCGAGAGCTGAGGAAAATCCATGCACTGCGCACTGTGGATGCGTGCAGTATACACGCAGAAGAGCGGCAAAGCTCCTAGTCATCGCACACACCAGCCCAGTGGCCTGGGGCTGCGTTCTTCTCCCTTACCGGCGCTGGACAGAACTGAAGCATTCAGCTTTGGCTCTCTTCAGTGTGTGTGTACTGCACGCATCCACAGTGCGCAGTGCACGGATTTTCCTCAGCGCTACGTGCAAGTACAGCCTTTCTGCTTGGCAGAGCCCAACTGGCCGCACAAGCTCTCGCTCAGAGAAATGTGTCAGGAGAGAAGCACTTGCTGGATTAGCCTTCCGCTGGCCAACAGTTGCAACGCAGCACATAGTCTTACTGCGAGAAGGGGTAATAAAACGCACGCTTTCAGCACAGCAGCACAATCTGGGCGACGAGGAGGACAAAAGAAGACCATCTTTTCGTCTTTGCACGATTTTCTCTGCCACACATCCATCCACGTCTTTGCCCCCTGCAAGGCTCTAATGTGCGCGGTGCTACTTGGAAGTGAGAAGGCAGGTGCAGAGAAGCACTGCCATCTGCCGGCGCTGTGCAGGCTGTAAAGGAAAGAAAGACTACCCCTGGAATGTGGTGCAAATACAAGTTGCCACGCGTCGGGGGCATGCTCTGGGTAAGCCCGTTGAACTAAAGCTGTTCTCGGTGCCAGACGTAGCTGAGACTCTTTCCCTTTACATTCAGGCTACAAAGCAAAGAGAATGTGGTGCTACCAAGGGCAGCGAAGGAAAGTGCACAGCCCAGGTGTGTTTCGGAAGAGACAGCAAGCTGGAGCGTTTCTCTGCAGGGTTTCTCTGCCGGCGTGCCCTCTGTGCGACAAGATGACGACGGTTCGACGCCGGCAGAATGAAAAGAACGAAATGGTACGAAGAGCATAAGAATGAAGGCAGAAGCACCTAGCTGGTGTGTGCATAGCACAGGCTGCAAGAGGAAGCGTGGCTGCCACTCGCTTGTTTTCAGATTCACGTTAGCAGCTCGGAAACTTAATGTCCAACTTGCAGCTACTTGTGCTGGTACCTATTTCTCTCGCAGCTTTCCCTGGAAAAACTGCGATTACGTTAATGTTTCGCCATACGTCGGAGAAAGGAAATAGAGAGTGCAGCGGACAGTTTCAGGTGCTTGACGTGAGGCAAGGGGAAAGGGCAGCCCAGCAGTGGCTTTTACTTCTGGAGCCTTTTTCTTTGGGAGCAGCTGCTGCAAGTGGGCAACTGAGCTGCGAGAGTGCATAATGTGAGACGGCACGTCTCTCTGAGAAGGAAGCTGCCGAGCCGCAGTGTGTTGTGCTCAGTTTCAAGGCTACTTGGAAGAGGGGGGGACTTGAAGAACGCCTTCTAGCTGGACGCGTCCTTCTGGGGGTGCTCCAGCTGCATGGACTCTGCAGCATTGAAGGTGTAAGAACCTGCTTCTGGCCAGGTAGTGTCCAGGAGTGCAACACAGCACCTTCCTTTGTGAAGCAGCCAGAGCATTCTCAGCTGAATCTGCTTGTGAAGCAGCTCTTGGCTGCACATGTGAAATTCGCTCCACTATGTACATGCAGCCGGTGCCCAGCTGCTTCGTTCTTCGCCTTCTGCTGTCTGGACAGAACTGAAGCCCAGCGATGCCTTTTAGCCGTGCCGCTCTTCAGCGTGTGTACTGCACGCATCCACAGTGTGCTGTGCAAGGATTTTCCTCAGCTCTGGCTCAGCGCAATGCATCAGGAGAGAAATACTTGCTGGTGTAGCTTTTCGCTGGCCAAGACTTTCAACACAGCAGCACACTCTGGGCTACGAGGAAGACAAAAGAAGAACACCTTTTCGCCCTGCCACGTTCTTCTGGGCGAGACGCCTAGCCGCGTCTTCTCTCCCTGCAAGGCTCGAATGTGCGCGGTGCTACTTGGAAGTGAGAAGGCAGGTGCAGAGCGCACGGCCATCTGCCGGCGCTGTGCAGCCTGTAAAGGAAAGAGGACTGTGACTGGAATGTGGTGCAAATACAAGTTGCCACGCGTCGGGGGCATGCTCTGGGTAAGCCCGTTGAACTAAAGCTGTTCTCTGTGCCAGACGTAGCCGAGAATCTTTCCCTTTACATTTAGAGCGAATGTGCTGCTGTATGTCGCTGAGAGGGAAAGTGCATAGCCCAGGCGTGTGTCGGCAGAAGCAGTCGGCTGGAGCATTTGGCTGCCGGCACCGTGCTCTTTGTGCCACAAGTAGACGGCGCTTCGACTCCGGCAGAATGAAAGCGCGACAATGGCTACTAAAGAGGCCGAACGAAGGCGCCGAGCACCGGGCTCGTGTCCGCAGCGTCCAAACTGAGAAAGGAGCGTGGCTGGCGCTCGCCTGCCTGCCGACTTCACGTTAGCATTGAGAAGGAGGAAGTTCAACGGCAGCTACTTGTGCTACTACTTCTCCCTCTTCCAAGCATCCCTGGGAACACTGGCGCTTACCTTTGGGCTCCGAGATGCAGAAAACACAGTGGTCGATGCCAAGGAGAGGGGAAGTAGAGAGTGCAGCGGGGAGTTGAAGTGGCTTTACGGGAGGCAAGGGGAAGGTGCAGCCCAGCATTGGCTTTTCCTCCTAGTTCTTTTCTTCAGGAGAGCAGCTAGCAAGCGAGCTGCGAGAGCCAACAATGGGATGGCACGTCTTGTCAGAGAAGCCACGGTCTACAGTGCTGTAGAGTGCTGTGCACAGTTTGAATGCTGCCCTAAGTACACGGTACTTTTGGAACGGCTTCTCTCCTGACCCTCCCGTCTCTGTGAGCTCTAGCTGGCTTGAACTTGGCCACACTGAAGGTGTGTGGACGTGATTGCGCTGCGAGTATCAAGTCTTCCAGAGACGAGGGATAGTCAACAAATGCTTTCTCACCTGGCCCATCTCTCATTCCGAACTGTGGCTGGAAACGCTGCTGTGCTGCAAGGGTGGACTTAGCCACTCTGAGAGAATGTGATGACGCTCTGTAGATAGTTGCGAAGGAAAGTGCTGGTCACTGCAATGTTTCGCCTAGTTTACAGACTTTAGAGGGACTAGGAAGGCCAACGCCTTCTTCTAGCACTTGTTCTCTGCGTGCAGCTGCTGCATGTTCGGAAGGGCTTTGGGATCGGCGAGAGGTGGAGGGTAGGATGGTAGCTAGAGCTTGAAGGAAAGTGCGTCTCTCCAGGACCTTTGATGCAGTTCAGTGGGTGCGAGTTGCATGTTGAGCATGTTCATGATGGCACAGAAAAGGTTCTGAAAGAAAGAGGCCGTGCTGGAGCTGCCTTGACTTTTGCCGCTTGGTAACTGCACAGCCAACAGTGAAAAGATTCCTCTTGCTTCCCCGCTACGCGCAGGATCACATTCTTTTGTGTCTCCAAGAGGCAGGATGCACAGCGCAGCTCTTCCAGCAACTGCTCGCACACGACTGGGGCGGCGCCAGCGAAGCGCTTGGCTTTTTCCCCGGCACTGTCAGCGCTCCTCGAAACAAGCACACGATGGCGCTGACGACTTGCAAAAGAAGGCCAAGCACCAGGCGCTGCTCGAAACCACCCCAAGGGCAGAGGCAAGTTGCAAACGTCCCTGCACTCAAATCAACAGCACCTCAGGACAAAAAGATTTCCCTCATCTTCCCCTTCCAAGAGCATACTCTTCTTTATACTGCACTCCAAGAGGCAGACAAACCTCTTTGGCCCAAACCAATCTTTTCCCTCTCGCAGATTCTGCCCACCAACTTGAAACCATCTGGCAAAAACAGAGCTCAAAACAGTGCGGGCTGAGGAAGATCTTGCTGCCTGCAACTTCGACTGCACCCCTCAAACTAGCAGCACACACGCTGTTCTCAGCACTTCCTATTCCTCCCCGTGCTACCTTACCATCTGCTCCAGCAACACTGGCACTTATGTCCTTGCCTTCGCAAGGAAAGGCACTCTGAGTCTCTTGGCCTTGCCTTGCCTTCAGTACCTTGTCTAGTTCTTCTTAAGCTACCCTTGCTCTGCTTCCTTTGCCTACGTCTGCCTTGCCTCGCACTACTTACCACTTGCTGGCTTTGCTTTGCCCTGCCTACCACTCTTGCCCTCGCCTTCCATGCAGGCAAGGCGCTGCAAAGCAAGTGCAGGCAATTGTGGGCAAGTCAAGGGAGAGGTAAGCAAGGCCAGAGCAGTGAGGGGAAAGCAAATGGAGTGGTAGGCAAGAGAAGGCCCAGACGTTAGAGGCAAGGCTGGCCGTAGGAAGGAAAGTCCACTGATGGGAAGGCCAGGCAGAAACAGGAAGGGCTTGGCAAGTCAAGGCCTTGGAGGAAAGCGGTAGGCAGGTCAAGGGCGGGGCATGGCCATGCAAAGGAATGCAAGGCTCCAGAGGGCTCCAGAGGGCTAGCAGGGCAAGACAAGGAAACTGTTGTGTTGCCAAGGCAAGGCCAGGCAAGGCAGGTGAGAAGTACATTCAAGGACTGCTGGTACACAAAAGTGGCCAGGACCAAGTGCTTTGTGTGGCCTTGATCCCGCGTGGGTCATGTCTCCTCTGCACCTCAAAGACTTGAGCTACCTGCTTTCCTTTGTAGGCAAAAGAACTCTCATTCTGGTCCCCGAGCTCAAGGGCAAAATGTGAATTGCCCTTGCAAGATTCAAGACATGCAAGGATTGCTCCCAGACCAAGGCTGCCCATAGAGATGAGTGTGGCAACACGCGTCCTCCCCTGGTCTTCCTCTCCTGTGATCCTGAAACACGGGAGATGCTTGAGAGCTTTGAGATTCCTAGGAGGAGCAGAAAGGGCAGGGCAAGGCCATGAAATGGCATTGAAAAGGGGTCTTGAATTCCAGGTGGGGGAGGGCTGAGCAAGGTCATGCAAGGCAAGGGAGGGCTTCAAGGGCAGGGCAAGGCAAGTGGTGGCTTGGCGAGGCGAGGCGAGGCAAGGCAATGAGGGTCCTAGAAGGAAAAGGAAAGGTGAGGCCAGAGCTAGACGAATGTGAAAGGAAGTCCGGTGGGGGATGGGTGAGCAAGTCAATGCAAGGCAGGGGAGAAAAGGCAGGTTGAGGGAAGGCTACAGAGGGGGCAGCAAGGAAACGCAAGGCATGGGGAAGCATGTGAGGAGTGAGTGCTGCCAGCCGGCCGGGATGGCAGGGGCGGGGCAACTGCATGGCAGGGATGTGGAGGGGGGTGTTAGTGTGCGGGAGGTGTGTGTGTGTGTGTGCAGCGGAGCGCAGGGTAAGTGCAGGTGTGCGTGTATGTGCATAGGGGGGTTTTGTGCCAGGTGCTGTGCCGGGGGGAGCCATCCCACCGCCAAGAAGGTGTGGGAGTGAAAGAAGTAACATAGATGTGTCTTTACAAAGAGACCGTGTGAATCCGTCCTTAGACAAGGCTAGGAATTTACTGGTAGGGGCGTAACAGAAGAAAGTCTTAGTTCTAGAAACTGTTACTAATCGACAGAGACTGTTGCTCAGCCAAGGCCGTGTTAAATTGCTGAACCTAGAGCAAGGCAGCAAAGACTTCATAGCATTAGGAATAGTTTCGTTTTCTTCCTTTTCCATACCAAGAAGGGGGTGCATATTAGAGGGGAGCATAGAGTAGGCAGTTCCGGAAGTCTGTAATTCCCGAGTACCTCCGAGGGTGCTGTTGCCAGGAACTTCGCATCAAAAGGGGGCTGCGTCCCGCAATCAGTTGAGAGACTCCATGGCAAAAGCCCCATGGCCTCTCCCTGTAGTTGAAGAATGTTACAGGCTCCTCTGTCTCCTTTTTGGTGGATGAAGAAAGTCAGAAAGCAACACTTCTGCCAGAACTCTCCAAGATGCCCCCTTTGCTCGCAGTGACTCCATCACTGGCCGGGAAGCTGTCTTTTCTCCCAGAGGAGTTTGAGATACAGTTAAAAGCCGTGTGGCAGAGAAAAAAGGCAATACTTGGTTTACAAGGGATGGCAAACAAGAGATACCAGAAGCTTTGGCCCTACCAATAGTAAAAGAACTCCGTGAAGAGAGTCCTTGCACCTCCTGAGGATTGGCAGAAGCCTTCCTCATGCTGGATGGTGCTGGGGGTCTTTTTAGATTGGCAAAACGAGCTGTTGAAGGTTGCTTGATCTGTGCTAAAGCAAACAGCCAAGTTACAAAGTAACTTGCCAGGGGAGGGAGGCCTTGGGCTGCAGGTCCCTTCCAAAGATGCCAGGTGGATTTTCCTGAGATGCCCCAAGTGGGAAGGCTTCATGTCTTCTGGTAATGGTATTGTCAGCTAGCAAGGTGGCCAGAAGCATTTCCAACTGCTTCAGCAACGACAGGATCAGGTATTAAGGCATTTTTGGAACAAATCATTCCAAGATACAGCATTGTAGAAGCAATAGACTCAGATAGTGGAACTCATTTGACAGGAAAGATCCTTCAAGGGGTTTTGGCTTCTTTAGGAACACAATGGAACCTCCATAGGCCCTGGCACCCCCAGAGCTCAGCTCGGGTAGAAAACAATGACTAGAGAAATAAACACCTTTTGAAGCTGGTAATAGAAACCAAGATGCCATGGCTAGGGCTTTGGACATTGGCTTTGGCGAGAATGAGAGCCCGAGCCAGAAGAGAGATTCCGTTCTCCCCCTTTCCGTCGTTGTTATGAATTACCCGGCTAAGTCTCAACCTAGTGGGGGAGTAGAGGTAAGTGATGTATATTTAAAACCATCTGTGGCCAGGATACTGCTTCTTGTGAAACCCCTTCAACAGGAAGCTCAGCTGGCACAAGCCCCACCTTTGGACTTTGCTGCTTGTAACATCCAACCAGGAGATTGAGTCCTAGTTAAGGAGTAGAAAGAAGCGCCAGTGGCGGTGAAATGGCGTGGCCCATTCCAAGTGTCACTGACGACAGAAACAGCCATGAAGACAGCTGGACACAGGTGGACCCGTCACTCTCGGGTCAAGGTCTCTGAAGCCTCAGAGATTTGCACATCTCAGCTGGAGGAGAAGGCCGGGAGGCTGTGACTGACACTCTGCAGGAGTGGGCCGGAGCAGTAGCCAGTGCTTCGACATCAGAGGAAGCCCTGCGTGCCTACCCACAGACCACCTGCTGAAATAGTCTCTATGGGTATCCCTCCTCTAGAATCTCCACTCACTGGGGCGCTAATACTTGCAGCCATTGTTTCACGTTAAGTAGTTTTTGTGTCTTCAATTGCCACAGGTGGTGCAGAAGACAACGGGAAAATTAGACTAGCTAATTAGATCACATTATTAAAATATTTTCCTTAATAACTCTACTTTTATATGGTCAGCTAAGTTTAGGCCAGGAGTGGGAGAATCAATTTGCAGCCTTAGCAGAAGAAGTAGCAAAAGTTTTTCACCTTAGCAATTGCTGGCTCTGTGGAGGGCCAGGAGGATCTGAAGAGTGGCCATGGTTGGCTAGCCCAGCTGAACCTAAATGGTGGGTCAATGTGAGGGCCACAATGGGATGGGATTTGGGGCCGAAGAAGGAAGTCCATGGCCACTTCATTCTTCTCCAACAGGCACTTATTGCCTAAACAGGACAGGGCGGGTCTATGTAGGAAAAGGCGTTTGTCAATTGACTTTCCCTCTGGCTTTAAACAATTGGGTTTGGACCCACAATTGCCCTCCTTACAATTGTTCCAAATA
Source organism: Coloeus monedula (assembly GCF_965178545.1). Classification (NCBI taxonomy): domain Eukaryota; kingdom Metazoa; phylum Chordata; class Aves; order Passeriformes; family Corvidae; genus Coloeus; species Coloeus monedula. Next base: position 172,042 of record NC_138806.1, on the reverse strand, counting down.
TCAAGACAATTGCAATCAAAGAGCTGTTCAGCTCACTAATGGTAGCTGCGTAAGGTGTTCTTACCAAAAACATTTGGAAGCCTGTAAAGCAATGGGGAGGGACAAGGGGATTTTTTGACCACCTATTTTTAAGCTGTCCCCACAAAAATCCCACAAGTAGAAGACATGTTGTTTGTGATTATCAGTGGGAATGGCAACAGCGGATTGGAACTCAAAGCCTTTTAGTGAGTTCTGCTCCAAATCCAAGCAAGCAACTTGCAGATGTAAATGTAGATGGGAACCCTGTGTGGGAGCTTGGAAATGCAAATGCTGTGACCCTTATGGTGGGGCAGCTATTGTTGGAGGACCGTTAGGCCCGGGAATCCTGCTGTATTTTGACCCACCAATTGATGACCAAGGGTAGGAAGGCCCCTTTGCTAATGGAACACGGGCTTTGAAAGGACATGATTGGATTTGTGGCCAACATGCTTAGCTCAGGTTACTTCCAAACTGGTCAGGGATATGGTGTATATCTTAGACCATTGTTCTTTTTGCTACTACAAATTCAGGGAAATCGCTTAGGAATCCAAATCTGTGATGATTTAATTAGAGAAAAGCAGTCAGCTGATGCAGCCTTGGCTGCAGGGAGCACCCCAGAACGGGGAAAAGATGAATGGCCACCAGAACAAGTTACGCAACATGATGGACCAGCCACTTGGAAACCTAAGGAATTAATCCCAGATGCCTGGCAACCCATTTATCATTTGAATGAGATAATTAGGGTACAAGCTGTCTCAGAAATAATTACCAACCAGCCAGCCACAGCTCTTGACCATCTTGCTGAGCAACCCACTTCAATGAGGAAAGTGGTATTTTCAACATTCGATGGTATTAGATTATCTGTTAGCAGAAGAAGGAGGAGTTTGTGGGAAATTAAATGACTCGAGCTGCTGTTTGCAAGCAGATGACAGCGGAAAAGTGGTCAAACAAATAACAAAGGAAATAACCTCAGCTCATGGACCTGTCCAAGTGTTGAAAAGATGGTAATGGGACATGTTTTCATGGTTAACTGGCCAGCTATGGGCTAAATGAATACCATTTCTCCTCTTCTATGCTATAGCAACTCTAATCTTTTGACCATGCGTGACACCATGCTGGGTGCAGCTCTTTCAGCAGGTGGTCAAGGGGATGCTGCTAGCAGCCATGCCTACCTGATCCAGAAATGACTACAAAAGGACAGAAAAGGATGTCACTGCAAATAATAGCAAAAGCCCAGAAGACTCAAGAAGAAAAAATTAAATCAATGGTAATTAAGGTTTGTAAAGACAAATACAGATTAAATAAAAAAAGGAGGGATTAAAAGGAATGAGATGGATGACTCTTTACAAACAGACCGTGTGAATTGGCCTGTAGACAAGGCTAGGAACTTACGGGGAGTGAAGTAACAGAAGAAAGTATTAGTTCTCTAGAACTGTTACTAATCATCAGAGACTGTTGATTAATCAAGGCCGTGTTAAATTCCTGAACCTAGAGCAAGGCAACAAAGACTTAATAGAATTAGGAATGGTTTCTTTTTCTTTCTTTTCGATGCCAAATGGGGGGTGCATATTAGAGGAGGGCATAGAGTAGGCAGTTCTGGAAGTCTGTATCTCCCGAATACCTCAGCCAGTGGGGAAAAGGAAGAGGGTGCTGTGGCCGGGAACTTGACATCAAAAGGGGGCTGCATCCCGCAACCGTTTGACAGACCCCATGGGAAAAGCCCCATGGACTCTCCCTGTAGTCGAAGAATGTTGCAGGACTCCTCTGTCTCCTTTTCGGACATCAACCTCAGGCATGGTGGATTAATTTTCCCCAACGGCAGCGACCTGCTGCGTGCTCTCCGTGCTCCTCCCCAGCCCCCCGGGAGGTGTAAAAGAGTTGCCGGCGGCTCCCACCGCGCGTTACAGACGGCTGCGCGGCGCCGGGGCTGCTCGCAGTGCTCCCCTGCCCCGCCAGGGCTGGCCGCGGGCTGCGGAGCCACCTCGCCACCGGCGCGGCCAGGGCCGGGGCCCTTCTCGACAGCAGCCGAGGGGCTGCGGAGCGGGCGGCTGCGGGACGATCAGCTCTTTTATGCCGCGCGGTGCTGCCGCCTCCATCTAGCTCCCCATCGCGCCGCCGGCCGACCCCGCCTGGCGCGTTCACGCTCGGCCGCGCTCGCCGCCCGCCCAGCCTCGCCGGAAGCTCTCCCGCCCGGGCCGTGCCCCGGCTCCGCCTGCGGCTCGGCAGGGCCCGGCCGCACGCGTGCTGCGTGGCTCGGAGCACCCGCGTTGCGCCGCAGGCGACGGGGAAGGCGGGGCGGGCCGGCGCCATCGTGGTAGCGCGAGGAGAGGAGCGCCCGGGCGGGGCGGCGAGCGGCGCGGCGGTGAGCGCTTCTGCTTGCTGTCGCTCGGCTGCCGCCCACGGCAGGTGCCGTGTGACCCCGCGGAGCGGCGGGGCCGGCCGGGCGGTGCGCGGCGAGGCTTTCGGCCAGCGGCGGCCGCAGCGAGAGGCTGCTGGCACTGCCCGTGCCGGTGGAGAGAGCGGGGATCCGAGGCCGGCCTTCCTAGGGTAACGAGGGGCGACCGCCTTTGCCGCGCTGCCCTCCGTGCAGCACGTGGCCGATTCCGGCGAAGCCGGGGTCTCCGCAGCGGCGCGGGCGGGAGGGAGTGGGGAGCGCGCTCGGTGCTCTGCCGGCCGCTCCCGCCCAGCGCTGCGCTCCGCCGAGGCGTTTTCCTGCCTATCCTGGGAAGGACATAAGGGACACCAAAGTTGGAGCTTAGCTGTCAGGGGAAACAACTTCCCTCCATTGGCGACCTCCTTTTCCCTCTGATTCAGCTATCTTGTGGTAGGTGCGATGGTGCTGAAGAAGAGTGGCGGCTGGGCACAGTTGCTGGCATAGGTGGTGCGAGAGCTCCACGCAAGCAGCTTGGAGTGGCATGTGTGAGGGTAGGAAGGTACGGCACCCACAGCTGAAGGTAAAAAAAGTCAGGGCATGTCATCAGCCGCAGTCGTGCTAAGTTGTTCATCTTTGCAAAGTGCTTGCCGAGTTGTTCCTTTTCTTAGGTAATGGGGGTTTGTATCAACCAGAACTGCATATGGTCAGTATTTGCAGAGAAGGTTACGTGGACTGTTGTTGAAGTGAGTGTAGCAGTTTCTATGGCATTCTGCAAAAAAAGTGACAGGTCTCTCTGCATTCCCCAATTCTTAACAAAAATGAAGTTAACAAAGCCCTGAAAAGAGGTTTTACAAAACTTCAGGGATTTTTTCCTACGAGTACTGTGGAGACAACCATAGTCACCTTGTCTTTCCAAAAGTGAAGGTTACATCTTTTTGTCCAAGAGCATCAAGTGCTTTTGATCAGCGTTTGTGTGCATGCATTAGCCTTGTTCTTGTTCTTCCTTGGAGAACTTTTACAATCCTCAGATGATCTGTGTAGGCTGCAGACTGCAGTGGTGAACTTCAAGGCTTCCAGCAGAAGGGAGATGCTGTCCACGTTTTGGATTTTCCTTAGTCTGAACCTTCAATGTCCAAGGCTTCACTTTTCAAGCAGTTGGAAGAGCTCCAAATGAAGATATGAACAGGTCTTAATTGACCTTGTCACCGCATCAGTTCGTCAGGTAATGCTGCGCACTGGATTTAATTGCCTAGTGCAAGATGTGCTAAAAATATGTAAGAGTATCTCCTCGATTACCCTCCCAGAAGGGTTTGAATGGAGAACAAGGAGTTCCGAAGACAGGCATTTGGTGTACGAGAAGTAGAACTTAGTGGATTGCAGGGCACTGCATGCACAAATGTCTAAGGACATCTTTTTATGCCCCATCTATGCTTGTTCTCATTTGAACTCCTGAACATTCTGGAGGTTGGTTTTGTTAGGGTTGTGGCTGGGGAAGGGGTGGTGGTGGGGGAGGGGTGGGTGTTGTTTCTGATCTTTTTAATTTCCAGGATAGTGTACAAAGAACTTGTGCCCACAACCAGCAGTATGAAGCAATGCAGGTATAAAAGAAGGTCACCGAAATGTCGGATAATATGAATCTGAAAGCGCTTCAGTATTTTACCCAGGAGTTTCACTGCAACAAGGTGATTGTCCTTCACAGAAATGTAGTGGCAGGCTTATGCCATGCTAGAAGTGATGACCTTTCTCTGCCCCAAATTGACCAGCAAGATCTTTTGGCTCTTGATTGAAACCCCTGAGCCAGCTGTGTTTCAGGCTGCAGAAGCTGCAGGTGTTGTGGCAGACGCGGGGTGCAGCCCTGCCTGCCGGTCCCGACCTGGCGCACGCCGGTGGCAGCCGTCAGCGCCTGGGGTCCCCTGGAAGGGGGATTTAATCATTTCTTCTCTAGCATTTGCTTGTGTTTTGTCAAGATTCTTTCATTCACTAAATAGTAAATTTAAAAAATTAGCTGAATGATAATAATTTTGAAGTCTTCTGAGGCAGAACTGGGAAGGTTAGAACATATTTGTATGATTTCAAATATGTAGAAATTCTTAAATGACAAACGTTAACAAACTGACAATGCAAGCAATTATGGTGACACTTTACATTTCATTGGTTTTCATGCAGCTCCATCCCATGTGTTGGTAGGTTCTTAAAAAGTGAAAATTTGGCCCACTAGACCGATTATTAAAAAGAAGTAAAACTCCTTGGGGCTAACACAAAGGGACAGCGTCCACGTGAGTAAATGGTTATCACATTTAGATGTGATTCTGCTGCTTGCACTTTCTCTGCCCTCAAACTGCTTTCTTTATCGTCAATGCAGGGATGTTTGACATTCTTAGAAAAGAGAAAAGAAACAGATTTCCTCAAAAAAAAAAAAAAAAAAAAAAAAAAAAAAAAAAAAGCCAGGTGAAATTAATGCAATGTTAATTGCATTAATTTATTCAGGTGGAGTTTTAGTTTTTATTCTATGAAGTGCTTGTTGCACCACTTTTGTTGTTTCCCACAGATTTGGAGTGGGATTTCCTCCAGTTGATTGTTCAGCAGAGGGAGTGAGACTGCCTTCAAAAGTTTTGCAGGAGTTGCATCTGTGAATCGGGCACGTGAGTTGCCTTTTTTTTTCCCCCCAGATTTTCGTAGGCTTCTGTTTTTCACCGTGGATCAGTTCACCTTGGATCAGTTTGCTCTTTTTGTTCCAGTGATTTTTCTTTTGGACATTTGTCACGATCCGTTAATACAAGTAAGGGTCGTGATGGTTTGTTTACAGATCTCCGAGTGCAAAAGGACACAAGGGATATCAGTTTTAATCAAAACAGTGCACCTTTGTTAAGTACCCACAACACGGTAATGCGATAGAGGAGAGAAAGAGAGAGAGAGAGAAAGAAAAACAAAGTAAAAGAGTAGAGAGGAAGAAAGGGGGGGTAATGGCTACCAACGGATGAGATGAAGTCCTCGTGCTCTGCTGCCAATAGATTTGTCTTCTTTCCGTGGGGAGATCTCATCTCAGTTATTTCACAGAAAGTCCCTTTATAGGCCTTTTTTGAAACGAGGGGCAACTGGCCAAGACCATATCTGTGTTTTGTAATAACATTGCAAAACTAAAAGCTAGCCCTAACTATCCCAGGCACATACCAAGCATGCCTTTCTCCTATGCTAACTATACTGCCTGCTATGGTTTGCGGCCTAGCAGCGTTAGCGCGTCTACTTCTGGCATGAGTTTAGCAGTGCTCTCGCTTCTGCTTTCTAGCTGTATCCCCACATCTCGCCCTTTTCCCCAAGAGGTGGGGCAAATCTACAGCCGTTGTTATGAGGCCCGTTGCTTTGGGAAACAGGTACAGGACAGGTGTAGAGGACAGGTCATTCCTTTCCGCTTCAGCGCAGTCCTTCCCGCCTGGGCAGCAAGAACGGCGCAGTCCACTGTGACCTGCACAAATTTCCTCAGGAATGCGTACCAGTTCCCAGCGGGCACACCTGCAGGCAGCAGTTGGCAGACATCCCACCTTAGGCAGGTCAGAACTCCTGTGTTTAGCCTCTGTTCTCGGCGATGATCGTGAGGCAGATGAGGGATCTTCAGACCGTCTCTTACACCACCCCATGACTCACGATTGTCATCAGGAGAGCTCCATCAGCACGATTTCGTAGTGTTGTTGCGAAGTCTTCAGGACTCGTTAATGTTGGTAGCATATCCCAGAAAAGGGTAGAGAAAATAAGAAAAGAGAAAGAAAAGGAAAAAGAAGGAATAAGTAATTTTTAATCAAAATACACATGTAATTTTTAATCATGTCTTATCTTATTTTAATACTCATGTAGTTCATCTTGTGTCAATAACCTTAGGGGTGTCCACAGTGGATGGGATAGTGTCCAAATTGTGCACATCTATTACAGATGTCAACCGTTTCATCATTCTGCAATTCATGATGTGTAAGATTGCTGATAAAACAAACCCAATCAAAACTAAAATCAAGAGAACAAGGATGGGATGACACAATTTGTTCAGGACACCTGTAGCAGTAGGTGAGCACCCAAAAGGAGTATCCCACCAGCTGTGTCCAGCATCTTTCTTTCCTCTGTCTAGAAAACAATGTGTTTCTTTCCCATTGTGATGAACAGTTACCAAGGTTTTCTGTCTGTTTTTCTTGATCTTTTCCAAAATTCCAATGAAATCCTGGTGAAGCAACAAGTGCTTTACCTAAGTAAGGTTCATCCCAGTGGGGGTAGGCAATAATTGGTGGATCACTGTGTAATTGGACTGTAAAATACAATAAGAAGTAAGTGGGGCTAAATAAGAGAAATCACATCCTGTGCTTTTAGTCAAGTTACAAACACAAGAATTTGAATGAGTTTTAGTATCTACAACTAAATTTTCTAGAAATACCTTATCACATGCAGTTCTTAAGCATGCACATCCATTGCCTATATACACAAGCAGTGTTTCAGGAATCTTGTTAGGATGAATTTCAAAAGGACAGACACTTTGTTCTGTGTCCAAACAAATGTCTTGAGGTCTAATTGCACTGCTTTCACAGATAAACCCTTGTTGTTCTCGGACAATACAAGTTTCCAAATTAACAGTTTGCCACTTCTTCCCAGTTTGACGGGCCCATTCTCTGTGCTGGAAAGGGTAGAGAATAGCTGCATCATGGTTCAGCCCTAATGCAATGATAGGGACTATCCAATGCACTGAAGCATTACGTATGGTTAGTACAAAGGCTGTGGCTGTGTTTGTGATGGGATTGTAGGTAAAATTCACTAAATTCCACCAGGATTGGAATTCTCTTTCAAAATCAGTGGCACCGTCCCAGATTATTTTCCGAATTTCAGTAGGAAAAGTGCCTTCTTTGCCTTCTCTTACAATTGAGGCAGCAACGGACTGCATCCACAATTGAGCCTGGACGCAGCTGAGAGCCAAAGAGATGTTGTTTTGCGTAGCACGGAGCATGCCAATTATCAATTTGTGGTCATTCACATTTACCTTTTCTCAATTTGGTAATATGTTTGATAACAACCGCTGATGGGTTGTTGTATTTTAGTCAAATCTGTAGTTGTGGCAGCCAATTTATTCATTAGCACTTCTGAATCAATACTATTTAAGATTCCCAATCCTGTTCCCACAACGCCGGTTATGTCTCTTTGCGTCCGTTTCTTAGAAGGGTTCCGCTTTTGCAACCCGGTTGTCTGCCCCTTGAAGGAAGTTTGCAGAAAAGGTGAACAAGCTGGCTGAATTTCTGAGGCATTGTTTTGCACCAGCAACTTGACTTGTTTAAGGGACCATGCCGGATTGAGCAATAGTTGTTGTTGGCCTGTTTTTGTGATTATACGTGGTCCAATTTCAAAAATTCTTGGGCTTAGCATGACCGGTGGTTGGGTGGTAGGTATTGCAACATCGACTTTGAGTTCCCCCCAGTATTTTGTATTGTTTTTACCACACGTGACTTTATGGGGAAATTGTACAGCAATTAAGGTTTAGCCAACAATCTTGATTTTGAATTTCACCAAACAAAACACGGCCATGAGGTCCAATGCTATAACTGTGTACAGGTTCGGTAAAAAATTCAGCAATTAATCCACATCGTATTGTAACATCGTCACCTCGGGTTACCATAAAGGGTGGAAAAACTTTATTCTTGTCATCTAACACAAGGGGGGTACTTATACCGTGGTATGTGATTACTGCACTCAGTATGGGCTTTGCTGCGGCGTTTATTTTGAATTTATAAGTTAAACCTGTCAGACTTGGCTGATCTGCCGGGTTATTTTGCCAATTGCATGTTGCATAGGTTGGTTTGGTTAGAGGAAAGTTATACCAGCAGTCAGTTAGTTTGTTTCTGCGAAGCTTTGTGATTTCCACATTGTTGGTACTGGGGCCTAAGGTGTAGTTACCGACATTCTTCTGACAACCACACAGGATGAAGGGGGTTTGTTTGTCACACAGCCACTCCGTTGTAGGGCAGAGTTTGGCCGTAATGTTGGGGTGCAAATCACTTTTCCCATCTGGTTTTAGAACATTTCCAGCGATTGCAATGGTGGAAGCTTTCTGGTAAAGAGATCCTTCTACTTTTCTGCATCCTACCTTAATTTTTTCACCTCCTGTTCCTTTTAGGATTCTAGTCCAATCCTTCAAGTCCCATCCCCATTCACTTGGACGGTATACCTCAGAGTCGTGCAGTGCTACAGTGGCTAGGTTCGGGCAACGATCTCTGGGATAGGATCCTAGAGCACTAGTGTACCTAATGGTAGCTTCAGACCATGGCCACTCAGCTGGTTTTTGGCCCTGGTGTTGTGGTAGGATGCAGAAAAGTATCACTAGTCTTATCATGGTTTATGTGCTCTTCTTCATGTCCCTCGGAGTTCTTCTGTGAAAAGTGAACACAACAGAGTCTGCCACCGAAAGGCAGAAAATTAGAATGATGGAATTATGCAGCGTGTATGTATCCGATGCTCTCTCCCTAGGGCATCAGAGGCTAGCCATGCATATTTATTCAGAGGGCGTTTTAGCACTAGTGGTACTTCTCCTACGGTAGGGAGATCTACCGAAACAGGTTGTCCAGGGTAGTGTGCAGGATTCTTAGGATCATTTGGTCCCTGCAGTGAGAGAATTATGCTTGGAGCTGTTGGGAAAAAGACAGTGATTTTGGGACACCCGTTTACCCCCCATCTATCATTCACACCTTTCACAGCTTCCCATAGCCGAACATCCCAATTTCCCTCCTGTGGTTTCAAAAGTCCTTTCAAGAGACCATTGGTCCTTTCTACAATGCCGTTAGCTTGAGGGTAGTAAGGAGTGTGAAAAGTCCGTTTAATCCCTTCACCTTTTGCCCAGTCCTGTACAACTTTGGCAGTAAAGTGAGACCCATGATCAGATTGAATTTCTTGTGGTTTTGGGAAAGTTCCAAACCATGCCTGCAATGCTTGAACAGTATGATCTCCTGTAGCTCTTTTAAAAGCATTGGCCTGGACTAACCCAGATATCATCTCTACTCCTACCAGCCCAAAGTGTTTACCTCCTGACTTTTTAAAAGGCCACGCTTCCCGTAAGCCTTTACCCTTTCTTAAATGCAGAGGGTCATCTTCCAAAGGGTGTCTTTCTAGCCGTCTGCGACGTTGTTCACAGGCTGACATGCATGTTTTACACATTTCTCTGGTAACAGACCAACCGCGAGCAAGGGCTTCTTTGTACAAATCTTTTGCACCTGTGCGTTGTCTTTTTACATGCAACCATTCTAAGAAGTGCTCCCAGTCCTCTGTAATTCGATCTTTTTTCACAGGACTTAGTCTTGCTAATTCGTCAGCTCTAGTGTTCCACTCTCCTGCTGGATTTCCATCTGTCTGGTGAGAGGCTACCCACTCCACGGCAAAATTCCCTGGACTTGCAATACTTAGAATTTCTTGCTACTTCTCCTTTTGCCATACTGGGATTCTGTTAACTTCACAATCCTTTTGCTGCCAAAAAGGAAGCCACTCAGTCCATCCCTTAAACACAGCATAGGAATAATCGGTGTAGATACAGACAGGAGAAGTATTCTGTGCCTCACGTTGGAAAACACTCCAAACAGCTATCAGCTTGCCAACTTGGGCACTGCCTTCCCCCTCTGTGATAATTCCTTCACCTGAGGAAGTGTGGAGGGCTACAGCCTTATGTTTCCACACCTTTCCTTCTCGCTTGGCAGAAGCATCCGTAAGCCAAGAATTTGCTGACCGTTTGGGGGAAAAAGGAGGGGCTACTCTAATGACTGAGGCAGGTTTGTCCTGGCTGCTACCCAAGTCTTCAGTTTCTTGGATTGCCAGATTTTTTACAGCTCCTTCAGTTCTTGAGAAGACGCTACAATCATGTTCAATCTGAGCATACCACTTCCTTACTGAGGTCCTCTGGGCCACCCCGTCAGGTGGGGGTGGTGCCAGTAGAGACAGCCTTAATAACTTTGAAAGGGCCTCTCAAAACAATTGGTTGTTGTTGTGCAATCTTCTCCGCTTCTAGGAGAGCTAAGCTAACCACAAACAATCCTTTCTCCCAGGTAGTGTACCTTTTTTCAGCATCTTTAAAGCCACGGGAGTAAAAACCAACAGGCTTCGTCGGACCCTCAGGACCCCGCTGCCATATGTGTACTGACAACCCTGAGGAGACCTGAAAAGCATCTGTGGGATGAATAGGGCCCAGGGCTTGGTGAGGCTGTTGCTTCAAAAACCAACAGTTGCAGTGCTTCTTCTTGGGAAGCACTCCATTCCCATTTTGTCCCTTTTCTTAACAAGTTGTAAAGAGGTCTGGCAATTATGGAAAATCTGGGATGTGTTTTCTCCGGAGCACTAATACACATCCTAAAGCATGTTGGAGATCTTTTTTGGATTCAGGCATTTTAATCTGATCTGAAGAGGTTAGGCTATCAGGTGGGATACGTGTCATACCTCCTTTCCACCAAATTCCCAACAATTTCACTTCATGTGAAGGGGTTTGGGTTTTTTCTGAGGGAATTTGCAAATCAAGGCTTTCTAAGTGGGAGGTTATTTTCTGTTGGGTATCTCTCACTTCTTCTATTTCATCTCCTCCCACAAGGGTCTCATCAGTGTGTTGATGAACAGCTAGATTGTCCGCTTTGGGTACTTTGTCGAACTCTTGGGCTAAAGCGTGATGAGCCAGGGTAGGAGAATGTTTGTACCCTTGGGGAAGCCTAGTGAAAGTGTGTTGCTGTCCTTGCCATGCGAAAGCAAAACGGTCCATATCTTCTGGCTGTAAAGGTGTCGTAAAAAACATGTCTTTGACATCTACAGGTGGCATGATTGAATGAGCCTTTTCTTGAATCAATGTTATGAATTCTGCTAGATTTGGGACTGCTGCTGTAAGAGGGTCTGTGTTAGCATTTAGCCTACGAAAATCTATTGTCAGCCTCCACTTCCCATTAGGATTTTGCACTGGCCACACCGGAGAATTGAAAGGAGAATGGGTATGAAGTATTACTCCTTGTTGTGGTAGCTCCTGTATCACTGGCTTGATACCCTCTTTGGCACCCAGGGGAAGGAGGTATTGTTTCACATTAGTTACTTTGCTGAATGGTAGGGAGGCTGCAGCTTGGAGCAGTCTGATGTTAAAATGTGGTGTGCCAAAAGACCACAGAAGACCCTCTGAGTCCTCCCACTGCCTCCTAGCAAGGGCATTCAGCCCTAATAAATTGGTTGGAATATCTCCAATCACCCCATGGATGGAGAGTTGGTTTTCCTCTCCAGGCAAAGGGAGCTTGACTAAGGCCCCATTCATAGATTCTGTTTAAGTGCCCAAGGCACTTAAAACACCATATCGGTTCTTTGTTGGAACAATTCCACACCTCTGGGCATCTTTCTTTGTCAGCGCAGAAATTTGTGCCCCAGTGTCAATCAGAAAAGTTACAGGTGCCCGTTTAGGACTTGTAATAGCTGTGATCGTTATATCTCCCGTTTTATTTTTAGTGAGCATTCTCAGGTAGACCTATGCTCCGTTTCTTTGCCCACTGACAAGAAACAGAGGGTCTAGTTTCCCTGGTTTTGAGGAAGAATCTGTTCTGGCTCATTGGCCGGACTTTGAGGGAGAAGTGGCTTTGACTCACTGCCCAGATTCTGAGGGAGGAGGGGTGCACTGGGTTGAAGTGACGGATTGGGTAGAAGGGGCTTTTGGCAGTGCCAGTTAGACACTACCTTACTCAACTGATCAAGGGCTAAGCCATCCATCGCATTTCTGGGGACCCCCTTTTTGATACCTAATAAGCACCAATGCTGACGGTTAGGGATCTCTGGTTACATTCTTTGGGTTTTCACTATGAGGAGCCCTAATGTACCTGACACCTTTTGTTTTTTCTGATTTTTCCTCTGGGATTTTTATCGGTCCATATTTCCTACTGTAATTAATCAGATCTTCTTCAACCTCACTCCATGTCCAAACTTTGCAATCACCGGCAGGTGAATTTGATTGTGAACCTGGCGGCTGAGAGGGGGTTGAATATGGAGTAAACCCAGGATCGGTAGATGCAGTTTGGTCGCTCGGGTTTCCAAGGAATCTGTCCAACCTCTCTACAGGACCTGCAGCAGCTATGGTTTTTTGCAGGACAGCTGCTGTAGATTGGAGTGATTCTGGAAGGCCTCGAATTAAAGGGGTCATCAGTTCAGGTTTCACAGGTAATTGCGTGGGGGATTCATATCCAGGAGTTAATTTCCTTTCATGGATCATTTGCAGACAGGCGGCTTTGTGGACGCTTTCTAGAAGTTGATCAGGGGTACCAACTGTAGCAAAAGGGTCTCCCCTTTCTAAAGGATTGAGTCCCCCGGCCCAGAAAGCTGCGCGCTGAGTCAGCGACCATGTGTTACGTTTGTCTCCTGTTGTTAAGAGAACTCCATGTCCCCAGTATCCACTGGCCTCCTGTTCAGTGAATTGAATTTGGTCTCCTCCGGTGAGAGACACTTGGAAGACATATTCCGTCTCAGCTTTGTGGGGAAGCCGCCCGTACTCCTTTTTTAACTTCGCCAACTCAGGAGCAGTGTATGGTATTTGTTTAGTGGTGATATGCGGTTCAAAATCTTCATCATTGATATAATTATATTCTGTTTTAATTAGAGGTCCCATAGGAGGGCAGCAGTTTTCCCCACAATTTTTCACTAGCACTAGTTCTTCCTGGGGGTATATTTGGTTAATGTGAGGAGTTTTCTTTTCCTCTTTCTCTTTTGGTGAGTCAGCATTCTTTGAATTCTTAAAATATTCCTCCCTCAAAGCAGCCCGCAGCAAATGATTTTCATTCCTTTCTTCATCTGATTGTTCCTGTAAAATTTCCACTAGCTTTTGAAGGGAATCTGTGATTGCTTTCTCTTCACTACATCGCTTAAAGCAGTGATCTGTAGCTGCTGTAAGGCATGCTCCTGAAACAGATTTAGGAGCAGATTATGGTTTTATTTTGGCCAAATTTAAACTTTGTCTCATGTTGGAATGAACATCTTCTATCAGTCACACTCTCCAAATTAAACCAGTTATTTTGAGCCCATTCTTCCCCTCCCGGAGAGGGCCGGGCATTATGTTTTGCTAGCAGAGCATAAAATGCAGCTTTATGATTTGCACTAGGGTTTTCAGTCATTTTATAAAGGGATCAAAACCACTACAGGGAGGTAAAACCTAATTACACATTGCGACACAAACAGCTTCGCCGTGTCGCCCTTCGCTTCCCTGGGTGGGTGAAGAGACCAAAATCTGCCTGGGAGGTACTCCTTTACTTACGGTTGTCTCTTCGCTACACCAAGCAGTCCAAATTCACACACGCCCACCAAAACAGTTCCCCCTTTTACACTAAGAGATCTTTTGGTGAAAAATCTGAAGACAGAGCCCTCAGTTGAGTATGGGGTGCTTTTCACCTAGGCGTGTGCAGTTTGTGGGAAATTCGAGTCGTCCCCCTTGCTTTCTAGACACCGCTCACCCTTTGCGGGGTGTCGGGCTAGGTGCGGCTGCAGTGAAACGTCCTTCCCCTATTACAGACTACACACAACCTTGCAACCCCTTCTGTCTGTCAGAAATCCTGTCCGTGATGCCAGTTTAATGTCACCATCTGCTAATAGAAGTGAGGGTCGTGATGGTTTGTTTACAGATCTCCGAGTGCAAAAGGACACAAGGGATTTCAGTTTTAATCACCTTTTCACCTTTGTTAAGTACCCACAACATGGTAATGTGATAGAGGAGAGAAAGAGAGAGAGAGAGAGAAAGAAAAACAAAGTAAAAGAGTAGAGAGGAAGAAAGGGGAGGCAATGGCTACCAACAGATGAGACGAAGTCCTCGTGCTCTGCTGCCAATAGATTTGTCTTCTTTCCGTGGGGAGATCTCATCTCAGTTATTTCAGAAAGTCCCTTTATAGGCCTTTTTCGAAACGAGGGGCAACTGGCCAAGACCGTATCTATGTTTCGTAATAACATTGCAGAACTAAAGCTAGCCCTAACTATCCCAGGTACATACCAAGCATGCCTTTCTCCTATGCTAACTATGATTTACCAAAATATGAATATCGATCTAATATCGATATCCAACTGAGATGGACAAAAACTCTTAACAGTTTAGAGTTAGAAAGTGTATGTTTTATTTTTGCGTGGGATAGCTCCCTAAGTCGCAGGCCCTGATACAAGCAAACGATACCTTTTATTTCCACGTATTATGGATATCCAAAATACAAAATGCGTATTCATGGTGTTGACACCTCCCATTCTCCGCTTTGTATGGAAATGAGCTTACATGTCATTAAGCATGCGTAGCGTGTGATCTGAATGGAGTCGGTGGTCTTGAATTGGGTCAGTGGTCCTAAGGAAGATGAAGTAACTCATCTTCCTCACTCTGACCTTTATGCCTTTCTGAGTTTTAACAATTCTAATTACTTTAGTGACCTCTAAGTTTCTTCTTGCATGACTTTTGGATGGGCTCCCACAAAGGGAGGAAATTGGTAATTGTCTTTATTCTATACACCAACTTATCAATGTTTCTGCTCATTATTCTAAGCACAGCTAAACAAACATGCAAATGACAGATCATCAGTTCAGACTAAAGAAAATCCAAAACGTGGACAGCATCTCCCTTCTGCTGGAAGCCTTCAAGTTCACCACTGCAGTCTGCAGCCTACACAGATCATCTGAGTATTGTAAAAGTTCTCCAAGGAAGAACGAGAACAAGGCTAATGCA
Organism: Coloeus monedula; assembly: GCF_965178545.1. Lineage (NCBI taxonomy): Eukaryota > Metazoa > Chordata > Aves > Passeriformes > Corvidae > Coloeus > Coloeus monedula. The sequence goes on along the minus strand of NC_138806.1, from coordinate 156,947 downwards.
TGCACACAAACGCTGATCAAAAGCACTTGATGCTCTTGGACAAAAAGATGTAACCTTCACTTTTGGAAAGACAAGGTGACTATGGTTGTCTCCACAGTACTCGTAGGAAAAAATCCCTGAAGTTTTGTAAAACCTCTTTTCAGGGCTTTGTTAACTTCATTTTTGTTAAGAATTGGGGAACGCAGAGAGACCTGTCACTTTTTTGCAAAATGCCATAGAAACTGCTACACTCACTTCAACAACAGTCCAAATAACCTTCTCTGCAAATACTGACCATATGCAGTTCTGGTTGATACAAACCCCCATTACCTAAGAAAAGGAACAACTCGGCAAGCAGTTTGCAAAGATGAACAACTTAGCACGACTGCGGCTGATGACATGCCCTGACTTTTTTTACCTTCAGCTGTGGGTGCCGTACCTTCCTACCCTCACACATGCCACTCCAAGCTGCTTGCGTGGAGCTCTCGCACCACCTATGCCAGCAACTGTGCCCAGCCGCCACCCATCTTCAGCACCATCGCACCTACCACAAGGTAGCTGAATCAGAGGGAAAAGGAGGTCGCCAATGGAGGGAAGTTGCTCCCCCTGACAGCTAAGCTCCGACTCCGGGGTCCCTTATGTCCTTCCCAGGATAGGCAGGAAAACGCCTCGGCGGAGCGCAGCGCTGGGCGGGAGCGGCCGGCAGAGCACCGAGCGCGCTCCCCACTCCCTCCCGCCCGCGCCGCTGCGGAGACCCCGGCTTCGCCGGAATCGGCCACGTGCTGCACGGAGGGCAGCGCGGCAAAGGCGGTCGCCCCTCGTTACCCTAGGAAGGCCGGCCTCGGATCCCCGCTCTCTCCACCGGCACGGGCAGTGCCAGCAGACTGTCGCTGCGGCCGCCGCTGGCCGAAAGCCTCGCCGCGCACCGCCCGGCCGGCCCCGCCGCTCCGCGGGGTCACACGGCACCTGCCGTGGGCGGCAGCCGAGCGACAGCAAGCAGAAGCGCTCACCGCCGCGCCACTCGCCGCCCCGCCCGGGCGCTCCTCTCCTCGCGCTACCACCATGGCGCCGGCCCGCCCCGCCTTCCCCGTCGCCTGCGGCGCAACGCGGGTGCTCCGAGCCACGCAGCACGCGTGCGGCCGGGCCCTGCCGAGCCGCAGGCGGAGCCGGGGCACGGCCCGGGCGGGAGAGCTTCCGGCGAGGCTGGGCGGGCGGCGAGCGCGGCCGAGCGTGAACGCGCCAGGCGGGGTCGGCCGGCGGCGCGATGGGGAGCTAGATGGAGGCGGCAGCACCGCGCGGCATAAAAGAGCTGATCGTCCCGCAGCCGCCCGCTCCGCAGCCCCTCGGCTGCTGTCGAGAAGGGCCCCGGCCCTGGCCGCGCCGGTGGCGAGGTGGCTCCGCAGCCCGCGGCCAGCCCTGGCGGGGCAGGGGAGCACTGCGAGCAGCCCCGGCGCCGCGCAGCCGTCTGTAACGCGCGGTGGGAGCCGCCGGCAACTCTTTTACACCTCCCGGGGGGCTGGGGAGGAGCACGGAGAGCACGCAGCAGGTCGCTGCCGTTGGGGAAAATTAATCCACCATTCCTGAGGTTGATGTCCGAAAAGGAGACAGAGGAGTCCTGCAACATTCTTCGACTACAGGGAGAGTCCATGGGGCTTTTCCCATGGGGTCTGTCAAACGGTTGCGGGATGCAGCCCCCTTTTGATGTCAAGTTCCCAGCCACAGCACCCTCTTCCTTTTCCCCACTGGCTGAGGTATTCGGGAGATACAGACTTCCAGAACTGCCTACTCTATGCCCTCCTCTAATATGCACCCCCCATTTGGCATCGAAAAGAAAGAAAAAGAAACCATTCCTAATTCTATTAAGTCTTTGTTGCCTTGCTCTAGGTTCAGGAATTTAACACGGCCTTGATTAATCAACAGTCTCTGATGATTAGTAACAGTTCTAGAGAACTAATAGTTTCTTCTGTTACTTCACTCCACATAAGTTCCTAGCCTTGTCTACAGGCCGATTCACACGGTCTGTTTGTAAAGACTCATCCATCTCATTCCTTTTAATCCCTCCTTTTTTTATTTAATCTGTATTTGTCTTTACAAACCTTAATTACCATTGATTTAATTTTTTCTTCTTGAGTCTTCTGGGCTTTTGCTATTATTTGCAGTGACATCCTCTTCTGTCCTTTTGTAGTCGTTTCTGGATCAGGTAGGCATGGCTGCTACCTGCTGAAAGAGCTGCACCCAGCATGGTGTCACGTATGGTCAAAAGATTAGAGGTGCTATAGCATAGAAGAGGAGAAATGGTATTCATTTAGTGTTGGGGTCTCCCCCCCTGCCATGGAGCCCTGGGCGACGGGCCCTGGGGGGTAGACACGGGGTTTCCCTGCCCCTGGTCAGCTTCATTCCCCCTTGGTTGGTTTGTGTTCCCCGGTGTGGCCAAGGACCCTCGGGTCCCGTGACTGGGGGAGTTCCTGAGCAGAGCCCCGGCCATGTGGCTGAAGAAATAAAGACCTCTGAACCATCTACCACCAATCTGTCCATATCTACTTCTTTTCCACGGGATTCCTGGTTCGATATAGGCGTGTTACAGTAATCCCTGCTGTAACAATTTAGCCCATAGCTGGCCAGTTAGCCAGGAAAACATGTCCCATTACCATCCTTTCAACACTTGGACAGGTCCATGAGCTGAGGTTATTTCCTCTGTTATTTGTTTGACCACTTTTCCGCTGTCATCTGCTTGCAAACAGCAGCTCGAGTCATTTAATTTCCCACAAACTCCTCCTTCTTCTGCTAACAGATAATCTAATACCATCGAATGTTGAAAATACCACTTTCCTCATTGAAGTGGGTTGCTCAGCAAGACGGTCAAGAGCTGTGGCTGGCTGGTTGGTAATTATTTCTGAGACAGCTTGTACCCTAATTATCTCATTCAAATGATAAATGGGTTGCCAGGCATCTGGGATTAATTCCTTAGGTTTCCAAGTGGCTGGTCCATCATGTTGCGTAACTTGTTCTGGTGGCCATTCATCTTTTCCCCGTTCTGGGGTGCTCCCTGCAGCCAAGGCTGCATCAGCTGACTGCTTTTCTCTAATTAAATCATCACGGATTTGGATTCCTAAGCGATTTCCCTGAATTTGTAGTAGCAAAAAGAACAATGGTCTAAGATATACACCATATCCCTGACCAGTTTGGAGGTAACCTGAGCTAAGCATGTTGGCCACAAATCCAATCATGTCCTTTCAAAGCCCGTGTTCCATTAGCAAAGGGGCCTTCCTACCCTTGGTCATCAATTGGTGGGTCAAAATACAGCAGGATTCCCGGGCCTAACGGTCCTCCAACAATAGCTGCCCCACCATAAGGGTCACAGCATTTGCATTTCCAAGCTCCCACACAGGGTTCCCATCTACATTTACATCTGCAAGTTGCTTGCTTGGATTTGGAGCAGAACTCACTAAAAGGCTTTGAGTTCCAATCCGCTGTTGCCATTCCCACTGATAATCACAAACAACATGTCTTCTACTTGTGGGATTTTTGTGGGGACAGCTTAAAAATAGGTGGTCAAAAAATCCCCTTGTCCCTCCCCATTGCTTTACAGGCTTCCAAATGTTTTTGGTAAGAACACTTTACGCAGCTACCATTAGTGAGCTGAACAGCTCTTTGATTGCAATTGTCTTGATATTTGGAACAATTGTAAGGAGGGCAATTGTGGGTCCAAACCCAATTGTTTAAAGCCAGAGGGAAAGTCAATTGACAAACGCCTTTTCCTACATAGACCCGCCCTGTCCTGTTTAGGCAATAAGTGCCTGTTGGAGAAGAATGAAGTGGCCATGTGTTGGGGAGGATGAAAGTTTGGTAAGAAAGTTTCACAGGTAAGTAGGCTTGGCAGCAAGGTCTGAGAATGTAGAAGCTGGGGATGAGGTAGAAATGAAAGCAAGTTTTGATATAGAAGAAAAGATGTTTTGCTGAAACAGTGATCGCTGAGTAACTGAGAAGGCAAAGGTTGGAGATGAGTTGGAAGGAGATTTTTAGGAGCAGGACAAAGGTATGTGATTACAAACAAAGACATGTTTTTCACCAAGTAAGTAAGTCTCAAGAAGAGCATAAGTGAATAGAAAAGGTGTCTTTCCCAAAAAGAAAGATATGGCAGGCAAACAAGAACTGTTGATGTAGCAAGAAGAAGAAAGGTCTAAGAATTTTCCACTGGAAGCTTAAATTGTAACTTACTCTTGTGATTGGATAATAATGACTATAATATGGTGATGGTAGTAGCTATGATAGGCTATAGGCCAATGTCAAGGTGTTGTGTATGGTGCTTATTGGTTGTTACGTGCTAAGATACTCTGCAAAGAAAAGTATAGAATGCTCTGTAACTTGAACAGCAAGCGGCTTCAGGTATGCCTACAGCTGGAGCTGGCAGCTGTAGGGCTGGCTCTGGATAGCCACTCCCTGAAATGCTGGAACTTCGCCTATGCAATAAACAGCTTTCAAGAGAGCCACCTGAAGTCCAGACATCCTTCGTGAAACCTTCTCCTATAGCCATGGACTTCCTTCTTTGGCCCCAAATCCCGTCCTAGTAGGGACCTGATGTCAGGTGTTGAGCCACCACTTAGGTTCAGCTGGGCTAGCCAAACATAGGCACTCTTCAGATCCTCCTGGCCCTCCACAGAGCCAGCAATTGCTAAGGTTAAAAACTTTTGCTACTTTTTCTGCTAAGAAGGCTGCAAATTGATTCTCCCACTCCTGGCCTAAACTTAGCTGACCATATAAAAGTAGAGTTATTAAGGAAAATGTTTTAATAGTGTGATCTAATTAGCTAGTCTAATTTTCCCCTTGTCTTCTGCACCACCTGTGGCAATTGAAGACACAAAAACTACTTAACGTGAAACAATGGCTGCAAGTATTAGCGCCCCAGTGAGTGGAGATTCTAGAGGAGGGATACCCATAGAGACTATTTCAGCAGGTGGTCTGTGGGTAGGCACGCAGGGCTTCCTCTGATGTCGAAGCACTGGCTACTGCTCCGGCCCACTCCTGCAGAGTGTCAGTCACAGCCTCCCGGCCTTCTCCTCCAGCTGAGATGTGCAAATCTCTGAGGCTTCAGAGACCTTGACCCGAGAGTGACGGGTCCACCTGTGTCCAGCTGTCTTCATGGCTGTTTCTGTCGTCAGTGACACTTGGAATGGGCCACGCCATTTCACCGCCACTGGCGCTTCTTTCTACTCCTTAACTAGGACTCAATCTCCTGGTTGGATGTTACAAGCAGCAAAGTCCAAAGGTGGGGCTTGTGCCAGCTGAGCTTCCTGTTGAAGGGGTTTCACAAGAAGCAGTATCCTGGCCACAGATGGTTTTAAATATACATCACTTACCTCTACTCCCCCACTAGGTTGAGACTTAGCCGGGTAATTCATAACAACGACGGAAAGGGGGAGAACGGAATCTCTCTTCTGGCTCGGGCTCTCATTCTCGCCAAAGCCAATGTCCAAAGCCCTAGCCATGGCATCTTGGTTTCTATTACCAGCTTCAAAAGGTGTTTATTTCTCTAGTCATTGTTTTCTACCCGAGCTGAGCTCTGGGGGTGCCAGGGCCTATGGAGGTTCCATTGTGTTCCTAAAGAAGCCAAAACCCCTTGAAGGATCTTTCCTGTCAAATGAGTTCCACTATCTGAGTCTATTGCTTCTACAATGCTGTATCTTGGAATGATTTGTTCCAAAAATGCCTTAATACCTGATCCTGTCGTTGCTGAAGCAGTTGGAAATGCTTCTGGCCACCTTGCTAGCTGACAATACCATTACCAGAAGACATGAAGCCTTCCCACTTGGGGCATCTCAGGAAAATCCACCTGGCATCTTTGGAAGGGACCTGCAGCCCAAGGCCTCCCTCCCCTGGCAAGTTACTTTGTAACTTGGCTGTTTGCTTTAGCACAGATCAAGCAACCTTCAACAGCTCGTTTTGCCAGTCTAAAAAGACCCCCAGCAACATCCAGCATGAGGAAGGCTTCTGCCAATCCTCAGGAGGTGCAAGGACTCTCTTCACGGAGTTCTTTTACTATTGGTAGGGCCAAAGCTTCTGGTATCTCTTGTTTGCCATCCCTTGTAAACCAAGTATTGCCTTTTTTCTCTGCCACACGGCTTTTAACTGTATCTCAAACTCCTCTGGGAGAAAAGACAGCTTCCCGGCCAGTGATGGAGTCACTGCGAGCAAAGGGGGCATCTTGGAGAGTTCTGGCAGAAGTGTTGCTTTCTGACTTTCTTCATCCACCAAAAAGGAGACAGAGGAGGCCTGTAACATTCTTCAACTACAGGGAGAGGCCATGGGGCTTTTGCCATGGAGTCTCTCAACTGATTGCGGGACGCAGCCCCCTTTTGATGCGAAGTTCCTGGCAACAGCACCCTCGGAGGTACTCGGGAATTACAGACTTCCGGAACTGCCTACTCTATGCTCCCCTCTCATATGCACCCCCCTCTTGGTATGGAAAAGGAAGAAAACGAAACTATTCCTAATGCTATTAAGTCTTTGCTGCCTTGCTCTAGGTTCAGCAATTTAACACGGCCTTGGCTGAGCAACAGTCTCTGTCGATTAGTAACAGTTTCTAGAACTAAGACTTTCTTCTGTTACGCCCCTACCAGTAAATTCCTAGCCTTGTCTAAGGACAGATTCACACGGTCTCTTTGTAAAGACACATCTATGTTACTCCTTTCACTCCCACACCTTCTTGGCGGTAGGACGGCTCCCCCCGGCACAGCACCTGGCACAAAACCCCCCTATGCACATACACGCACACCTGCACTTACCCTGCACTCCGCTGCACACACACACACACACCTCCCGCACACTAACACCCCCCTCCACATCCCTGCCATGCTACTTGCAGTTGCCCCGCCCCTGCCATCCCAGCCGGCTGGCAGCACTCACTCCTCACATGCTTCCCCATGCCTTGCGTTTCCTTGCTGCCCCCTCTGTAGCCCTCCCTCAACCTGCCTTTTCTCCCCTGCCTTGCATTGACTTGCTCACCCATCCCCCACCTGACTTCCTTTCACATTCGTCTAGCTCTGGCCTCACCTTTCCTTTTCCTTCTAGGACCCTCATTGCCCTGCCTCGCCTCGCCAAGCAAGGCCACACAGAGCAGTTGGTCCTGGCCGCTTTTGTGTACCAGCAGTCCTCGAATGTACTTCTCACCTACCTTGCCTATCCTTGCCTTGCCTTGGCAACACAACAGTTTCCTTGCCTTGCCCTGCTAGCTCTCTGGAGCCTTGCATTCCTTTGCACGTCCATGCCCCGCCCTTGACCTGCCTACTGCTTTCCTCCAGGGCCTTGGATTGCCGAGCCCTTCTTGTTTCTGCCTGGCCACCCATCAGTGGACTTCCCTTCCTACGGCCAGCCTTGCCTCTAACGTCTGGGCCTTCTCTTGCCTACCACTCCATTTGCTTTCCCCTCACTGCTCTGGCCTTGCTTACCTCTCCCTTGACTTGCCCACAATTGCCTGCACTTGCTTTGCAGCGCCTTGCCTGCATGGAAGGCGAGGGCAAGAGTGGTAGGCAGGGCAAAGCAAAGCCAGCAAGTTGTAGGTAGTGCGAGGCAAGGCAGCAGAGGCAAAGGAAGCAGAGCAAGGGTAGCTTAAGAAGAACTAGACAAGGTACTGAAGGCAAGGCAAGGCCAAGAGACTCGGAGTGCCTTTCCTTGCCAAGGCAAGGACATAGTGCCAGTGTTGCTGGAGCAGATGGTAAGGTAGCATTGGGAGGAATAGTCCAGCAAGACATTTCTCTTCTGGCCCCTGGGCGTGTAGGGGCAACTGTTGGATCTATTCTGTACTGCAGGTGGATCAGTGGATGGATGTGTTGTATTTTGGAGGAGGGGATGCCGTTTCTTTGGAGATGGGCTTGTAGTTGCTCTCTTTGGCAAGGAGAGCAGGTTTGGATGTGCACATCAGGTGCTCTTAGGGATTTTAAAGGCTTTTCCCAAGAGGCAGAGCTCTCTCTGGCTTAGAGCTGTTGAGCTGTCCGTGGGAATGCAAAGGCCAAGCTTGTGAGCCTTTTGTCCTGGTGCCTTTAGTGTGTGAGCAGTCCGTGGTGCCGTTGTCTTTGGATGCTGACTCTGGGAGAGGGAAGGTTTAGGATGGTACCTAGAGCTGAGAAGGAAAGTGCTGAGAACAGCGTGTGTGCTGCTAGTTTGAGGGGTGCAGTTGAAGTTGCAGGCAGCAAGATCTTCCTCAGCCCACACTGTTTTGAGCTCTGTTTTTGCCAGATGGTTTCAAGTTGGTGGGCAGAATCTGCGAGAGGGAAAAGACTGGTTTGGGCCAAAGAGGTTTGTCTGCCTCTTGGAGCGCGGTATAAAAAAGAGTCCGCTCTTGGATGGGGAAGATGAGGGAAATCTTTTTGTCCTGAGGTGCTGTTGATTTGAGTGCAGGGACGTTTGCAACTTGCCTCTGCCCTTGGGGTGGTTTCGAGCAGCGCCTGGTGCTTGGCCTTCTTTTGCAAGTCGTCAGCGCCATCGTGTGCTTGTTTCGAGGAGCGCTGACAGTGCCGGGGAAAAAGCCAAGCGCTTCGCTGGCGCCGCCCCAGTCGTGTGCGAGCAGTTGCTGGAAGAGCTGCGCTGTGCATCCTGCCTCTTGGAGACACAAAAGAATGTGATCCTGCGCGTAGCGGGGAAGCAAGAGGAATCTTTTCACTGTTGGCTGTGCAGTTACCAAGCGGCAAAAGTCAAGGCAGCTCCAGCACGGCCTCTTTCTTTCAGAACCTTTTCTGTGCCATCATGAACATGCTCAACATGCAACTCGCACCCACTGAACTGCATCAAAGGTCCTGGAGAGACGCACTTTCCTTCAAGCTCTAGCTACCATCCTACCCTCCACCTCTCGCCGATCCCAAAGCCCTTCCGAACATGCAGCAGCTGCACGCAGAGAACAAGTGCTAGAAGAAGGCGTTGGCCTTCCTAGTCCCTCTAAAGTCTGTAAACTAGGCGAAACATTGCAGTGACCAGCACTTTCCTTCGCAACTATCTACAGAGCGTCATCACATTCTCTCAGAGTGGCTAAGTCCACCCTTGCAGCACAGCAGCGTTTCCAGCCACAGTTCGGAATGAGAGATGGGCCAGGTGAGAAAGCATTTGTTGACTATCCCTCGTCTCTGGAAGACTTGATACTCGCAGCGCAATCACGTCCACACACCTTCAGTGTGGCCAAGTTCAAGCCAGCTAGAGCTCACAGAGACGGGAGGGTCAGGAGAGAAGCCGTTCCAAAAGTACCGTGTACTTAGGGCAGCATTCAAACTGTGCACAGCACTCTACAGCACTGTAGACCGTGGCTTCTCTGACAAGACGTGCCATCCCATTGTTGGCTCTCGCAGCTCGCTTGCTAGCTGCTCTCCTGAAGAAAAGAACTAGGAGGAAAAGCCAATGCTGGGCTGCACCTTCCCCTTGCCTCCCGTAAAGCCACTTCAACTCCCCGCTGCACTCTCTACTTCCCCTCTCCTTGGCATCGACCACTGTGTTTTCTGCATCTCGGAGCCCAAAGGTAAGCGCCAGTGTTCCCAGGGATGCTTGGAAGAGGGAGAAGTAGTAGCACAAGTAGCTGCCGTTGAACTTCCTCCTTCTCAATGCTAACGTGAAGTCGGCAGGCAGGCGAGCGCCAGCCACGCTCCTTTCTCAGTTTGGACGCTGCGGACACGAGCCCGGTGCTCGGCGCCTTCGTTCGGCCTCTTTAGTAGCCATTGTCGCGCTTTCATTCTGCCGGAGTCGAAGCGCCGTCTACTTGTGGCACAAAGAGCACGGTGCCGGCAGCCAAATGCTCCAGCCGACTGCTTCTGCCGACACACGCCTGGGCTATGCACTTTCCCTCTCAGCGACATACAGCAGCACATTCGCTCTAAATGTAAAGGGAAAGATTCTCGGCTACGTCTGGCACAGAGAACAGCTTTAGTTCAACGGGCTTACCCAGAGCATGCCCCCGACGCGTGGCAACTTGTATTTGCACCACATTCCAGTCACAGTCCTCTTTCCTTTACAGGCTGCACAGCGCCGGCAGATGGCCGTGCGCTCTGCACCTGCCTTCTCACTTCCAAGTAGCACCGCGCACATTCGAGCCTTGCAGGGAGAGAAGACGCGGCTAGGCGTCTCGCCCAGAAGAACGTGGCAGGGCGAAAAGGTGTTCTTCTTTTGTCTTCCTCGTAGCCCAGAGTGTGCTGCTGTGTTGAAAGTCTTGGCCAGCGAAAAGCTACACCAGCAAGTATTTCTCTCCTGATGCATTGCGCTGAGCCAGAGCTGAGGAAAATCCTTGTACAGCACACTCTGGATGCGTGCAGTACACACGCTGAAGAGCGGCACGGCTAAAAGGCATCGCTGGGCTTCAGTTCTGTCCAGACAGCAGAAGGCGAAGAACGAAGCAGCTGGGCACCGGCTGCATGTACATAGTGGAGCGAATTTCACATGTGCAGCCAAGAGCTGCTTCACAAGCAGATTCAGCTGAGAATGCTCTGGCTGCTTCACAAAGGAAGGTGCTGTGTTGCACTCCTGGACACTACCTGGTCAGAAGCAGGTTCTTACACCTTCAATGCTGCAGAGTCCATGCAGCTGGAGCACCCCCAGAAGGACGCGTCCAGCTAGAAGGCGTTCTTCAAGTACCCCCCTCTTCCAAGTAGCCTTGAAACTGAGCACAACACACTGCGGCTCGGCAGCTTCCTTCTCAGATAGACGTGCCGTCACATTATGCCCTCTCGCAGCTCAGTTGCCCGCTTGCAGCAGCTGCTCCCAAAGAAAAAGGCTCCAGAAGGAAAAGCCACTGCTGGGCTGCCCTTTCCCCTTGCCTCACGTGAAGCACCAGAAACTGTCCACTGCACTCTCGATTTCCATTCTCCGTCGCATCTACCACTGTAATGTCTGCATCTCGAAGCATAAACCCCGGCACAATTCTTTCCAGGGAAAGCTGGAAGAGAAATAGGTAGCAGCACAAGTAGCTGCAAGTTTCCGACTGCTAACATGAATCCGAAAACAAGCGAGTGGCAGCCACGCTTCCTCTTGCAGCCTGTGCGATGCCCACAGCAGCCCGCTGCTCTGCCTTCATTCTTACGCTCGTCGTAGCAGGTCGCGCTTCCGTTTTGCTGGAGACGACCCGTCGTCTACATCTCGCGCAGAGAGCACGGTGCCGGCAGCCAAATGCTGCAGGCTGCTGCTTCTGCCCAAACACGCCTGGGCTATGCAATTTCTCTCTAGCGCTAGGTAGCACAACATTCTGTCTGCGTTGTGGTCTTTATCTTTGCGGAAAGCTTCTCGGCTACGGCTCGCCCCGAGAACTGTTCCGGGACAATACATGTGTTTTATTACCCCTTCTCGCAAGAAGACTGTGGTGCTGCGTTGGAACTGTTGGCCAGTGAAAGGCTAATCCATCATGTGCTTCCCTCCTGATGCATTTTGCTGAGCGAGAGCTGAGGAAAATCCATGCACTGCGCACTGTGGATGCGTGCAGTATACACGCAGAAGAGCGGCAAAGCTCCTAGTCATCGCACACACCAGCCCAGTGGCCTGGGGCTGCGTTCTTCTCCCTTACCGGCGCTGGACAGAACTGAAGCATTCAGCTTTGGCTCTCTTCAGTGTGTGTGTACTGCACGCATCCACAGTGCGCAGTGCACGGATTTTCCTCAGCGCTACGTGCAAGTACAGCCTTTCTGCTTGGCAGAGCCCAACTGGCCGCACAAGCTCTCGCTCAGAGAAATGTGTCAGGAGAGAAGCACTTGCTGGATTAGCCTTCCGCTGGCCAACAGTTGCAACGCAGCACATAGTCTTACTGCGAGAAGGGGTAATAAAACGCACGCTTTCAGCACAGCAGCACAATCTGGGCGACGAGGAGGACAAAAGAAGACCATCTTTTCGTCTTTGCACGATTTTCTCTGCCACACATCCATCCACGTCTTTGCCCCCTGCAAGGCTCTAATGTGCGCGGTGCTACTTGGAAGTGAGAAGGCAGGTGCAGAGAAGCACTGCCATCTGCCGGCGCTGTGCAGGCTGTAAAGGAAAGAAAGACTACCCCTGGAATGTGGTGCAAATACAAGTTGCCACGCGTCGGGGGCATGCTCTGGGTAAGCCCGTTGAACTAAAGCTGTTCTCGGTGCCAGACGTAGCTGAGACTCTTTCCCTTTACATTCAGGCTACAAAGCAAAGAGAATGTGGTGCTACCAAGGGCAGCGAAGGAAAGTGCACAGCCCAGGTGTGTTTCGGAAGAGACAGCAAGCTGGAGCGTTTCTCTGCAGGGTTTCTCTGCCGGCGTGCCCTCTGTGCGACAAGATGACGACGGTTCGACGCCGGCAGAATGAAAAGAACGAAATGGTACGAAGAGCATAAGAATGAAGGCAGAAGCACCTAGCTGGTGTGTGCATAGCACAGGCTGCAAGAGGAAGCGTGGCTGCCACTCGCTTGTTTTCAGATTCGAATTAGCAGTTGAAAACAGAAAGTTCAACTTGCAGCTACATGTGCTGCTACCTATTTCTCTTCCAGCTTTCCCAGGAAAGAATTGTGCCGGGGTTTATGCTTCGAGATGCAGACATTACAGTGGTAGATCCAACGGAGAATGGAAATAGAGAGTGCCTCTGAGAAGGAAGCTGCCGAGCCGCAGTGTGTTGTGCTCAGTTTCAAGGCTACTTGGAAGAGGGGGGTACTTGAAGAACGCCTTCTAGCTGGACGCGTCCTTCTGGGGGTGCTCCAGCTGCATGGACTCTGCAGCATTGAAGGTGTAAGAACCTGCTTCTGACCATAGTGTCCAGGAGTGCAACACAGCACCTTCCTTTGTGAAGCAGCCAGAGCATTCTCAGCTGAATCTGCTTGTGAAGCAGCTCTTGGCTGCACATGTGAAATTCGCTCCACTATGTACATGCAGCCGGTGCTCAGCTGCTTCGTTCTTCGCCTTCTGCTGTCTGGACAGAACTGAAGCCCAGCGATGCCTTTGAGCTTTGCCGCTCTTCAGCGCGAACACTGCACGCGGCCACAGTGTGCTGTGCAAGGATTTTCCTCAGCTCGACATACAGTCATTTTCTTGCTGTTTCACAGGGTCCACACTGTCCGCGTAGCTCTCGCTCAGCGAAATGCGTCAGGAGAGAAACACTTGCTGGAGTAGCTTTTCGCTGGCCAAGACTTTCAACACAGCAGCACAATTCGGGCAAGAAGAAAGAGAAAGGAAGAATATCTTTTCGCCCTGCCACGTTCTTCTGGGCGAGACGCCTAGCCGCGTCTTCTCTCCCTGCAAGGCGGTGCTACTTGGAAGTGAGAAGGCAGGTGCAGAGAGCACGGCGATCTGACGGCGCTGTGCAGCCTGTAAAGGAAAGAGGACTGCCACTGGAATGTGGTGCAAATACAAGTTCCCACGCGTCAGGGGCATGCTCCGGCTAAGCCCGTTAAAATAAAGCTGTTCCCTGTGCCAGACGTAGCCGAGAAGCTTTCCGTAAAGATGCTGGCTACAAAGCAAACAGTATGTGGTGCTACTTCAGCGCTAGAGAGAAAATGCATAGCCCAGGCGTGTTTGGGCAGAAGCAGCAGCCTGCAGCATTTGGCTGCCGGCACCGTGCTCTCTGGGCGAGAAGTAGACGACGGTTCGTCTCCAGCCAAACGAAAGCGCGACCTGCTACGAAGGGCGTAAGAATGAAGGCAGAGCACAGAGCTGGTGTGTGCATCGCACAGGCTGCAAGAGGAAGCGTGGCTGCCACTCGCTTGTTTTCAGATTCACATTAGCAGTTGAAAACAGAAAGTTCAACTTGCAGCTACTTGTGCTGCTACCTATTTCTCTTCCAGCTTTCCCTGGAAAGAATTGTGCCGGGGTTTATGCTTCGAGATGCAGACATTACAGTGGTAGATGCGACGGAGAATGGGAATAGAGAGTGCAGCGGACAGTTTCAGGTGCTTGACGTGAGGCAAGGGGAAAGGGCAGCCCAGCAGTGGCTTTTCCTTCTGAAGCCTTTTTCTTTGGGAGCAGCTGCTGCAAGTGGGCAACGGAGCTGCGAGAGTGCATAGTGTGACGGCACGTCTATCTGAGAAGGAAGCTGCCCAGCCGCAGTGTGTTGTGCTCAGTTTCAAGGCAGCTTGGAGCAGGGAGGTACTTGAAGAACGCCTTCCAGCTGGACGCGTCCTTCTGGGTGTGCTCCAGCTGCATGGACTCTGCAGCATTGAAGGTGTAAGAAACTGCTTCTGACCAGGTAGTGTCCAGGAGTGCAACACAGCACCTTCCTTTGTGAAGCAGCCAGAGCATTCTCAGCTGAATCTGCTTGTGAAGCAGCTCTTGGCTGCACATGTGAAATTCGCTCCACTATGTACATGCAGCCGGTGCCCAGCTGCTTCGTTCTTCGCCTTCTGCTGTCTGGACAGAACTGAAGCCCAGCGATGACTTTTAGCCGTGCCGCTCTTCAGCGTGTGTACTGCACGCATCCACAGTGTGCTGTGCAAGGATTTTCCTCAGCTCTGGCTCAGCGCAGTGCATCAGGAGAGAAACACTTGCTGGTGTAGCTTTTCGCTGGCCAAGACTTTCAACACAGCAGCACACTCTGGGCTACGAGGAAGACAAAAGAAGAACACCTTTTCGCCCTGCCACGTTCTTCTGGGCGAGACGCCTAGCCGCGTCTTCTCTCCCTGCAAGGCTCTAATGTGCGCGGTGCTACTTGGAAGTGAGAAGGCAGGTGCAGAGAAGCGCTGCCATCTGCCGGCGCTGTGCAGCCCGTAAAGGAAAGAGGACTGCCACAGAAATGTGGTGCTAATACAAGTTTCCACCCGTCGGGGGCAAGCTCCGGTTAAGCCCGTTAAAATAAAGCTGTTCTCTGTGCCAGACGTAGCCGAGAAGCTTTCCGCAAAGATGCTGGCTACAAAGCAAACAGAATGTGGTACTACTTCAGCGCTAGAGAGAAATTGCATAGCCCAGGCGTGTTTCGGCAGAAGCAGCAGCCTGCAGCATTTGGCTGCCGGCACCGTGCTCTCTGCGCGAGAAGTAGACGACGGGTCGACTCCAGCCAAACGAAAGCGCGACATGCTACGACCAGCGTAAGAATGAAGGCAGAGCACGGAGCTGGTGTGTGCATCGTACAGGCTGCAAGAGGAAGCGTGGCTGCCACTCGCTTGTTTTCGGATTCACGTTAGCAGCTCGGAAACTTAATGTCCAACTTGCAGCTACTTGTGCTGGTACCTATTTCTCTCGCAGCTTTCCCTGGAAAAACTGCGATTACGTTAATGTTTCGCCATACGTCGGAGAAAGGAAATAGAGAGTGCAGCGGACAGTTTCAGGTGCTTGACGTGAGGCAAGGGGAAAGGGCAGCCCAGCAGTGGCTTTTACTTCTGGAGCCTTTTTCTTTGGGAGCAGCTGCTGCAAGTGGGCAACTGAGCTGCGAGAGTGCATAATGTGAGACGGCACGTCTCTCTGAGAAGGAAGCTGCCGAGCCGCAGTGTGTTGTGCTCAGTTTCAAGGCTACTTGGAAGAGGGGGGGACTTGAAGAACGCCTTCTAGCTGGACGCGTCCTTCTGGGGGTGCTCCAGCTGCATGGACTCTGCAGCATTGAAGGTGTAAGAACCTGCTTCTGGCCAGGTAGTGTCCAGGAGTGCAACACAGCACCTTCCTTTGTGAAGCAGCCAGAGCATTCTCAGCTGAATCTGCTTGTGAAGCAGCTCTTGGCTGCACATGTGAAATTCGCTCCACTATGTACATGCAGCCGGTGCCCAGCTGCTTCGTTCTTCGCCTTCTGCTGTCTGGACAGAACTGAAGCCCAGCGATGCCTTTTAGCCGTGCCGCTCTTCAGCGTGTGTACTGCACGCATCCACAGTGTGCTGTGCAAGGATTTTCCTCAGCTCTGGCTCAGCGCAATGCATCAGGAGAGAAATACTTGCTGGTGTAGCTTTTCGCTGGCCAAGACTTTCAACACAGCAGCACACTCTGGGCTACGAGGAAGACAAAAGAAGAACACCTTTTCGCCCTGCCACGTTCTTCTGGGCGAGACGCCTAGCCGCGTCTTCTCTCCCTGCAAGGCTCGAATGTGCGCGGTGCTACTTGGAAGTGAGAAGGCAGGTGCAGAGCGCACGGCCATCTGCCGGCGCTGTGCAGCCTGTAAAGGAAAGAGGACTGTGACTGGAATGTGGTGCAAATACAAGTTGCCACGCGTCGGGGGCATGCTCTGGGTAAGCCCGTTGAACTAAAGCTGTTCTCTGTGCCAGACGTAGCCGAGAATCTTTCCCTTTACATTTAGAGCGAATGTGCTGCTGTATGTCGCTGAGAGGGAAAGTGCATAGCCCAGGCGTGTGTCGGCAGAAGCAGTCGGCTGGAGCATTTGGCTGCCGGCACCGTGCTCTTTGTGCCACAAGTAGACGGCGCTTCGACTCCGGCAGAATGAAAGCGCGACAATGGCTACTAAAGAGGCCGAACGAAGGCGCCGAGCACCGGGCTCGTGTCCGCAGCGTCCAAACTGAGAAAGGAGCGTGGCTGGCGCTCGCCTGCCTGCCGACTTCACGTTAGCATTGAGAAGGAGGAAGTTCAACGGCAGCTACTTGTGCTACTACTTCTCCCTCTTCCAAGCATCCCTGGGAACACTGGCGCTTACCTTTGGGCTCCGAGATGCAGAAAACACAGTGGTCGATGTCAAGGAGAGGGGAAGTAGAGAGTGCAGCGGGGAGTTGAAGTGGCTTTACGGGAGGCAAGGGGAAGGTGCAGCCCAGCATTGGCTTTTCCTCCTAGTTCTTTTCTTCAGGAGAGCAGCTAGCAAGCGAGCTGCGAGAGCCAACAATGGGATGGCACGTCTTGTCAGAGAAGCCACGGTCTACAGTGCTGTAGAGTGCTGTGCACAGTTTGAATGCTGCCCTAAGTACACGGTACTTTTGGAACGGCTTCTCTCCTGACCCTCCCGTCTCTGTGAGCTCTAGCTGGCTTGAACTTGGCCACACTGAAGGTGTGTGGACGTGATTGCGCTGCGAGTATCAAGTCTTCCAGAGACGAGGGATAGTCAACAAATGCTTTCTCACCTGGCCCATCTCTCAGTCCCAACTGTGGCTGGAAACGCTGCTGTGCTGCAAGGGTGGACTTAGCCACTCTGAGAGAATGTGATGACGCTCTGTAGATAGTTGCGAAGGAAAGTGCTGGTCACTGCAATGTTTCGCCTAGTTTACAGACTTTAGAGGGACTAGGAAGGCCAACGCCTTCTTCTAGCACTTGTTCTCTGCGTGCAGCTGCTGCATGTTCGGAAGGGCTTTGGGATCGGCGAGAGGTGGAGGGTAGGATGGTAGCTAGAGCTTGAAGGAAAGTGCGTCTCTCCAGGACCTTTGATGCAGTTCAGTGGGTGCGAGTTGCATGTTGAGCATGTTCATGATGGCACAGAAAAGGTTCTGAAAGAAAGAGGCCGTGCTGGAGCTGCCTTGACTTTTGCCGCTTGGTAACTGCACAGCCAACAGTGAAAAGATTCCTCTTGCTTCCCCGCTACGCGCAGGATCACATTCTTTTGTGTCTCCAAGAGGCAGGATGCACAGCGCAGCTCTTCCAGCAACTGCTCGCACACGACTGGGGCGGCGCCAGCGAAGCGCTTGGCTTTTTCCCCGGCACTGTCAGCGCTCCTCGAAACAAGCACACGATGGCGCTGACGACTTGCAAAAGAAGGCCAAGCACCAGGCGCTGCTCGAAACCACCCCAAGGGCAGAGGCAAGTTGCAAACGTCCCTGCACTCAAATCAACAGCACCTCAGGACAAAAAGATTTCCCTCATCTTCCCCTTCCAAGAGCATACTCTTCTTTATACTGCACTCCAAGAGGCAGACAAACCTCTTTGGCCCAAACCAATCTTTTCCCTCTCGCAGATTCTGCCCACCAACTTGAAACCATCTGGCAAAAACAGAGCTCAAAACAGTGCGGGCTGAGGAAGATCTTGCTGCCTGCAACTTCGACTGCACCCCTCAAACTAGCAGCACACACGCTGTTCTCAGCACTTCCTATTCCTCCCCGTGCTACCTTACCATCTGCTCCAGCAACACTGGCACTTATGTCCTTGCCTTCGCAAGGAAAGGCACTCTGAGTCTCTTGGCCTTGCCTTGCCTTCAGTACCTTGTCTAGTTCTTCTTAAGCTACCCTTGCTCTGCTTCCTTTGCCTACGTCTGCCTTGCCTCGCACTACTTACCACTTGCTGGCTTTGCTTTGCCCTGCCTACCACTCTTGCCCTCGCCTTCCATGCAGGCAAGGCGCTGCAAAGCAAGTGCAGGCAATTGTGGGCAAGTCAAGGGAGAGGTAAGCAAGGCCAGAGCAGTGAGGGGAAAGCAAATGGAGTGGTAGGCAAGAGAAGGCCCAGACGTTAGAGGCAAGGCTGGCCGTAGGAAGGAAAGTCCACTGATGGGAAGGCCAGGCAGAAACAGGAAGGGCTTGGCAAGTCAAGGCCTTGGAGGAAAGCGGTAGGCAGGTCAAGGGCGGGGCATGGCCATGCAAAGGAATGCAAGGCTCCAGAGGGCTCCAGAGGGCTAGCAGGGCAAGACAAGGAAACTGTTGTGTTGCCAAGGCAAGGCCAGGCAAGGCAGGTGAGAAGTACATTCAAGGACTGCTGGTACACAAAAGTGGCCAGGACCAAGTGCTTTGTGTGGCCTTGATCCCGCGTGGGTCATGTCTCCTCTGCACCTCAAAGACTTGAGCTACCTGCTTTCCTTTGTAGGCAAAAGAACTCTCATTCTGGTCCCCGAGCTCAAGGGCAAAATGTGAATTGCCCTTGCAAGATTCAAGACATGCAAGGATTGCTCCCAGACCAAGGCTGCCCATAGAGATGAGTGTGGCAACACGCGTCCTCCCCTGGTCTTCCTCTCCTGTGATCCTGAAACACGGGAGATGCTTGAGAGCTTTGAGATTCCTAGGAGGAGCAGAAAGGGCAGGGCAAGGCCATGAAATGGCATTGAAAAGGGGTCTTGAATTCCAGGTGGGGGAGGGCTGAGCAAGGTCATGCAAGGCAAGGGAGGGCTTCAAGGGCAGGGCAAGGCAAGTGGTGGCTTGGCGAGGCGAGGCGAGGCAAGGCAATGAGGGTCCTAGAAGGAAAAGGAAAGGTGAGGCCAGAGCTAGACGAATGTGAAAGGAAGTCCGGTGGGGGATGGGTGAGCAAGTCAATGCAAGGCAGGGGAGAAAAGGCAGGTTGAGGGAAGGCTACAGAGGGGGCAGCAAGGAAACGCAAGGCATGGGGAAGCATGTGAGGAGTGAGTGCTGCCAGCCGGCCGGGATGGCAGGGGCGGGGCAACTGCATGGCAGGGATGTGGAGGGGGGTGTTAGTGTGCGGGAGGTGTGTGTGTGTGTGTGCAGCGGAGCGCAGGGTAAGTGCAGGTGTGCGTGTATGTGCATAGGGGGGTTTTGTGCCAGGTGCTGTGCCGGGGGGAGCCATCCCACCGCCAAGAAGGTGTGGGAGTGAAAGAAGTAACATAGATGTGTCTTTACAAAGAGACCGTGTGAATCCGTCCTTAGACAAGGCTAGGAATTTACTGGTAGGGGCGTAACAGAAGAAAGTCTTAGTTCTAGAAACTGTTACTAATCGACAGAGACTGTTGCTCAGCCAAGGCCGTGTTAAATTGCTGAACCTAGAGCAAGGCAGCAAAGACTTCATAGCATTAGGAATAGTTTCGTTTTCTTCCTTTTCCATACCAAGAAGGGGGTGCATATTAGAGGGGAGCATAGAGTAGGCAGTTCCGGAAGTCTGTAATTCCCGAGTACCTCCGAGGGTGCTGTTGCCAGGAACTTCGCATCAAAAGGGGGCTGCGTCCCGCAATCAGTTGAGAGACTCCATGGCAAAAGCCCCATGGCCTCTCCCTGTAGTTGAAGAATGTTACAGGCTCCTCTGTCTCCTTTTTGGTGGATGAAGAAAGTCAGAAAGCAACACTTCTGCCAGAACTCTCCAAGATGCCCCCTTTGCTCGCAGTGACTCCATCACTGGCCGGGAAGCTGTCTTTTCTCCCAGAGGAGTTTGAGATACAGTTAAAAGCCGTGTGGCAGAGAAAAAAGGCAATACTTGGTTTACAAGGGATGGCAAACAAGAGATACCAGAAGCTTTGGCCCTACCAATAGTAAAAGAACTCCGTGAAGAGAGTCCTTGCACCTCCTGAGGATTGGCAGAAGCCTTCCTCATGCTGGATGGTGCTGGGGGTCTTTTTAGACTGGCAAAACGAGCTGTTGAAGGTTGCTTGATCTGTGCTAAAGCAAACAGCCAAGTTACAAAGTAACTTGCCAGGGGAGGGAGGCCTTGGGCTGCAGGTCCCTTCCAAAGATGCCAGGTGGATTTTCCTGAGATGCCCCAAGTGGGAAGGCTTCATGTCTTCTGGTAATGGTATTGTCAGCTAGCAAGGTGGCCAGAAGCATTTCCAACTGCTTCAGCAACGACAGGATCAGGTATTAAGGCATTTTTGGAACAAATCATTCCAAGATACAGCATTGTAGAAGCAATAGACTCAGATAGTGGAACTCATTTGACAGGAAAGATCCTTCAAGGGGTTTTGGCTTCTTTAGGAACACAATGGAACCTCCATAGGCCCTGGCACCCCCAGAGCTCAGCTCGGGTAGAAAACAATGACTAGAGAAATAAACACCTTTTGAAGCTGGTAATAGAAACCAAGATGCCATGGCTAGGGCTTTGGACATTGGCTTTGGCGAGAATGAGAGCCCGAGCCAGAAGAGAGATTCCGTTCTCCCCCTTTCCGTCGTTGTTATGAATTACCCGGCTAAGTCTCAACCTAGTGGGGGAGTAGAGGTAAGTGATGTATATTTAAAACCATCTGTGGCCAGGATACTGCTTCTTGTGAAACCCCTTCAACAGGAAGCTCAGCTGGCACAAGCCCCACCTTTGGACTTTGCTGCTTGTAACATCCAACCAGGAGATTGAGTCCTAGTTAAGGAGTAGAAAGAAGCGCCAGTGGCGGTGAAATGGCGTGGCCCATTCCAAGTGTCACTGACGACAGAAACAGCCATGAAGACAGCTGGACACAGGTGGACCCGTCACTCTCGGGTCAAGGTCTCTGAAGCCTCAGAGATTTGCACATCTCAGCTGGAGGAGAAGGCCGGGAGGCTGTGACTGACACTCTGCAGGAGTGGGCCGGAGCAGTAGCCAGTGCTTCGACATCAGAGGAAGCCCTGCGTGCCTACCCACAGACCACCTGCTGAAATAGTCTCTATGGGTATCCCTCCTCTAGAATCTCCACTCACTGGGACGCTAATACTTGCAGCCATTGTTTCACGTTAAGTAGTTTTTGTGTCTTCAATTGCCACAGGTGGTGCAGAAGACAAGGGGAAAATTAGACTAGCTAATTAGATCACATTATTAAAATATTTTCCTTAATAACTCTACTTTTATATGGTCAGCTAAGTTTAGGCCAGGAGTGGGAGAATCAATTTGCAGCCTTAGCAGAAGAAGTAGCAAAAGTTTTTCACCTTAGCAATTGCTGGCTCTGTGGAGGGCCAGGAGGATCTGAAGAGTGGCCATGGTTGGCTAGCCCAGCTGAACCTAAATGGTGGGTCAATGTGAGGGCCACAATGGGATGGGATTTGGGGCCGAAGAAGGAAGTCCATGGCCACTTCATTCTTCTCCAACAGGCACTTATTGCCTAAACAGGACAGGGCGGGTCTATGTAGGAAAAGGCGTTTGTCAATTGACTTTCCCTCTGGCTTTAAACAATTGGGTTTGGACCCACAATTGCCCTCCTTACAATTGTTCCAAATATCAAGACAATTGCAATCAAAGAGCTGTTCAGCTCACTAATGGTAGCTGCGTAAGGTGTTCTTACCAAAAACATTTGGAAGCCTGTAAAGCAATGGGGAGGGACAAGGGGATTTTTTGACCACCTATTTTTAAGCTGTCCCCACAAAAATCCCACAAGTAGAAGACATGTTGTTTGTGATTATCAGTGGGAATGGCAACAGCGGATTGGAACTCAAAGCCTTTTAGTGAGTTCTGCTCCAAATCCAAGCAAGCAACTTGCAGATGTAAATGTAGATGGGAACCCTGTGTGGGAGCTTGGAAATGCAAATGCTGTGACCCTTATGGTGGGGCAGCTATTGTTGGAGGACCGTTAGGCCCGGGAATCCTGCTGTATTTTGACCCACCAATTGATGACCAAGGGTAGGAAGGCCCCTTTGCTAATGGAACACGGGCTTTGAAAGGACATGATTGGATTTGTGGCCAACATGCTTAGCTCAGGTTACTTCCAAACTGGTCAGGGATATGGTGTATATCTTAGACCATTGTTCTTTTTGCTACTACAAATTCAGGGAAATCGCTTAGGAATCCAAATCTGTGATGATTTAATTAGAGAAAAGCAGTCAGCTGATGCAGCCTTGGCTGCAGGGAGCACCCCAGAACGGGGAAAAGATGAATGGCCACCAGAACAAGTTACGCAACATGATGGACCAGCCACTTGGAAACCTAAGGAATTAATCCCAGATGCCTGGCAACCCATTTATCATTTGAATGAGATAATTAGGGTACAAGCTGTCTCAGAAATAATTACCAACCAGCCAGCCACAGCTCTTGACCGTCTTGCTGAGCAACCCACTTCAATGAGGAAAGTGGTATTTTCAACATTCGATGGTATTAGATTATCTGTTAGCAGAAGAAGGAGGAGTTTGTGGGAAATTAAATGACTCGAGCTGCTGTTTGCAAGCAGATGACAGCGGAAAATGGTCAAACAAATAACAGAGGAAATAACCTCAGCTCATGGACCTGTCCAAGTGTTGAAAAGATGGTAATGGGACATGTTTTCATGGTTAACTGGCCAGCTCTGGGCTAAATGAATACCATTTCTCCTCTTCTATGCTATAGCAACTCTAATCTTTTGACCATGCGTGACACCATGCTGGGTGCAGCTCTTTCAGCAGGTGGTCAAGGGGATGCTGCTAGCAGCCATGCCTACCTGATCCAGAAATGACTACAAAAGGACAGAAAAGGATGTCACTGCAAATAATAGCAAAAGCCCAGAAGACTCAAGAAGAAAAAATTAAATCAATGGTAATTAAGGTTTGTAAAGACAAATACAGATTAAATAAAAAAAGGAGGGATTAAAAGGAATGAGATGGATGACTCTTTACAAACAGACCGTGTGAATTGGCCTGTAGACAAGGCTAGGAACTTACGGGGAGTGAAGTAACAGAAGAAAGTATTAGTTCTCTAGAACTGTTACTAATCATCAGAGACTGTTGATTAATCAAGGCCGTGTTAAATTCCTGAACCTAGAGCAAGGCAACAAAGACTTAATAGAATTAGGAATGGTTTCTTTTTCTTTCTTTTCGATGCCAAATGGGGGGTGCATATTAGAGGAGGGCATAGAGTAGGCAGTTCTGGAAGTCTGTATCTCCCGAATACCTCAGCCAGTGGGGAAAAGGAAGAGGGTGCTGTGGCCGGGAACTTGACATCAAAAGGGGGCTGCATCCCGCAACCGTTTGACAGACCCCATGGGAAAAGCCCCATGGACTCTCCCTGTAGTCGAAGAATGTTGCAGGACTCCTCTGTCTCCTTTTCGGACATCAACCTCAGGCATGGTGGATTAATTTTCCCCAACGGCAGCGACCTGCTGCGTGCTCTCCGTGCTCCTCCCCAGCCCCCCGGGAGGTGTAAAAGAGTTGCCGGCGGCTCCCACCGCGCGTTACAGACGGCTGCGCGGCGCCGGGGCTGCTCGCAGTGCTCCCCTGCCCCGCCAGGGCTGGCCGCGGGCTGCGGAGCCACCTCGCCACCGGCGCGGCCAGGGCCGGGGCCCTTCTCGACAGCAGCCGAGGGGCTGCGGAGCGGGCGGCTGCGGGACGATCAGCTCTTTTATGCCGCGCGGTGCTGCCGCCTCCATCTAGCTCCCCATCGCGCCGCCGGCCGACCCCGCCTGGCGCCTTCACGCTCGGCCGCGCTCGCCGCCCGCCCAGCCTCGCCGGAAGCTCTCCCGCGCGGGCCGTGCCCCGGCTCCGCCTGCGGCTCGGCAGGGCCCGGCCGCACGCGTGCTGCGTGGATCGGAGCACCCGCGTTGCGCCGCAGGCGACGGGGAAGGCGGGGCGGGCCGGCGCCATCGTGGTAGCGCGAGGAGAGGAGCGCCCGGGCGGGGCGGCGAGCGGCGCGGCGGTGAGCGCTTCTGCTTGCTGTCGCTCGGCTGCCGCCCACGGCAGGTGCCGTGTGACCCCGCGGAGCGGCGGGGCCGGCCGGGCGGTGCGCGGCGAGGCTTTCGGCCAGCGGCGGCCGCAGCGACAGTCTGCTGGCACTGCCCGTGCCGGTGGAGAGAGCGGGAATCCGAGGCCGGCCTTCCTAGGGTAACGAGGGGCGACCGCCTTTGCCGCGCTGCCCTCCGTGCAGCACGTGGCCGATTCCGGCGAAGCCGGGGTCTCCGCAGCGGCGCGGGCGGGAGGGAGTGGGGAGCGCGCTCGGTGCTCTGCCGGCCGCTCCCGCCCAGCGCTGCGCTCCGCCGAGGCGTTTTCCTGCCTATCCTGGGAAGGACATAAGGGACCCCGGAGTCGGAGCTTAGCTGTCAGGGGGAGCAACTTCCCTCCATTGGCGACCTCCTTTTCCCTCTGATTCAGCTACCTTGTGGTAGGTGCGATGGTGCTGAAGAAGGGTGGCGGCTGGGCACAGTTGCTGGCATAGGTGGTGCGAGAGCTCCACGCAAGCAGCTTGGAGTGGCATGTGTGAGGGTAGGAAGGTACGGCACCCACAGCTGAAGGTAAAAAAAGTCAGGGCATGTCATCAGCCGCAGTCGTGCTAAGTTGTTCATCTTTGCAAACTGCTTGCCGAGTTGTTCCTTTTCTTAGGTAATGGGGGTTTGTATCAACCAGAACTGCATATGGTCAGTATTTGCAGAGAAGGTTATTTGGACTGTTGTTGAAGTGAGTGTAGCAGTTTCTATGGCATTTTGCAAAAAAGTGACAGGTCTCTCTGCGTTCCCCAATTCTTAACAAAAATGAAGTTAACAAAGCCCTGAAAAGAGGTTTTACAAAACTTCAGGGATTTTTTCCTACGAGTACTGTGGAGACAACCATAGTCACCTTGTCTTTCCAAAAGTGAAGGTTACATCTTTTTGTCCAAGAGCATCAAGTGCTTTTGATCAGCGTTTGTGTGCATGCATTAGCCTTGTTCTCGTTCTTCCTTGGAGAACTTTTACAATACTCAGATGATCTGTGTAGGCTGCAGACTGCAGTGGTGAACTTGAAGGCTTCCAGCAGAAGGGAGATGCTGTCCACGTTTTGGATTTTCTTTAGTCTGAACTGATGATCTGTCATTTGCATGTTTGTTTAGCTGTGCTTAGAATAATGAGCAGAAACATTGATAAGTTGGTGTATAGAATAAAGACAATTACCAATTTCCTCCCTTTGTGGGAGCCCATCCAAAAGTCATGCAAGAAGAAACTTAGAGGTCACTAAAGTAATTAGAATTGTTAAAACTCAGAAAGGCATAAAGGTCAGAGTGAGGAAGATGAGTTACTTCATCTTCCTTAGGACCACTGACCCAATTCAAGACCACCGACTCCATTCAGATCACACGCTACGCATGCTTAATGACATGTAAGCTCATTTCCATACAAAGCGGAGAATGGGAGGTGTCAACACCATGAATACGCATTTTGTATTTTGGATATCCATAATACGTGGAAATAAAAGGTATCGTTTGCTTGTATCAGGGCCTGCGACTTAGGGAGCTATCCCACGCAAAAATAAAACATACACTTTCTAACTCTAAACTGTTAAGAGTTTTTGTCCATCTCAGTTGGATATCGATATTAGATCGATATTCATATTTTGGTAAATCATAGTTAGCATAGGAGAAAGGCATGCTTGGTATGTACCTGGGATAGTTAGGGCTAGCTTTAGTTCTGCAATGTTATTACGAAACATAGATACGGTCTTGGCCAGTTGCCCCTCGTTTCGAAAAAGGGCTATAAAGGGACTTTCTGAAATAACTGAGATGAGATCTCCCCACGGAAAGAAGACAAATCTATTGGCAGCAGAGCACGAGGACTTCGTCTCATCTGTTGGTAGCCATTGCCTCCCCTTTCTTCCTCTCTACTCTTTTACTTTGTTTTTCTTTCTCTCTCTCTCTCTCTTTCTCTCCTCTATCACATTACCATGTTGTGGGTACTTAACAAAGGTGAAAAGGTGATTAAAACTGAAATCCCTTGTGTCCTTTTGCACTCGGAGATCTGTAAACAAACCATCACGACCCTCACTTCTATTAGCAGATGGTGACATTAAACTGGCATCACGGACATCCTGGCATCAGGATTTCTGACAGACAGAAGGGGTTGCAAGGTTGTGTGTAGTCTGTAATAGGGGAAGGACGTTTCACTGCAGCCGCACCTAGCCCGACACCCCGCAAAGGGTGAGCGGTGTCTAGAAAGCAAGGGGGACGACTCGAATTTCCCACAAACTGCACACGCCTAGGTGAAAAGCACCCCATACTCAACTGAGGGCTCTGTCTTCAGATTTTTCACCAAAAGATCTCTTAGTGTAAAAGGGGGAACTGTTTTGGTGGGCGTGTGTGAATTTGGACTGCTTGGTGTAGCGAAGAGACAACCGTAAGTAACTTAAGGAGTACCTCCCAGGCAGATTTTGGTCTCTTCACCCACCCAGGGAAGCGAAGGGCGACACGGCGAAGCTGTTTGTGTCGCAATGTGTAATTAGGTTTTACCTCCCTGTAGTGGTTTTGATCCCTTTATAAAATGACTGAAAACCCTAGTGCAAATCATAAAGCTGCATTTTATGCTCTGCTAGCAAAACATAATGCCCGGCCCTCTCCGGGAGGGGAAGAATGGGCTCAAAATAACTGGTTTAATTTGGAGAGTGTGACTGATAGAAGATGTTCATTCCAACATGAGACAAAGTTTAAATTTGGCCAAAATAAAACCATAATCTGCTCCTAAATCTGTTTCAGGAGCATGCCTTACAGCAGCTACAGATCACTGCTTTAAGCGATGTAGTGAAGAGAAAGCAATCACAGATTCCCTTCAAAAGCTAGTGGAAATTTTACAGGAACAATCAGATGAAGAAAGGAATGAAAATCATTTGCTGCTTTGAGGGAGGAATATTTTAAGAATTCAAAGAATGCTGACTCACCAAAAGAGAAAGAGGAAAAGAAAACTCCTCACATTAACCAAATATACCCCCAGGAAGAACTAGTGCTAGTGAAAAATTGTGGGGAAAACTGCTGCCCTCCTATGGGACCTCTAATTAAAACAGAATATAATTATATCAATGATGAAGATTTTGAACCGCATATCACCACTAAACAAATACCATACACTGCTCCTGAGTTGGCGAAGTTAAAAAAGGAGTACGGGCGGCTTCCCCACAAAGCTGAGACGGAATATGTCTTCCAAGTGTCTCTCACCGGAGGAGACCAAATTCAATTCACTGAACAGGAGGCCAGTGGATACTGGGGACATGGAGTTCTCTTAACAACAGGAGACAAACGTAACACATGGTCGCTGACTCAGCGCGCAGCTTTCTGGGCCGGGGGACTCAATCCTTTAGAAAGGGGAGACCCTTTTGCTACAGTTGGTACCCCTGATCAACTTCTAGAAAGCGTCCACAAAGCCGCCTGTCTGCAAATGATCCATGAAAGGAAATTAACTCCTGGATATGAATCCCCCACGCAATTACCTGTGAAACCTGAACTGATGACCCCTTTAATTCGAGGCCTTCCAGAATCACTCCAATCTACAGCAGCTGTCCTGCAAAAAACCATAGCTGCTGCAGGTCCTGTAGAGAGGTTGGACAGATTCCTTGGAAACCCGAGCGACCAAACTGCATCTACCGATCCTGGGTTTACTCCATATTCAACCCCCTCTCAGCCGCCAGGTTCACAATCAAATTCACCTGCCGGTGATTGCAAAGTTTGGACATGGAGTGAGGTTGAAGAAGATCTGATTAATTACAGTAGGAAATATGGACCGATAAAAATCCCAGAGGAAAAATCAGAAAAAACAAAAGGTGTCAGGTACATTAGGGCTCCTCATAGTGAAAACCCAAAGAATGTAACCAAGAGATCCCTAACCGTCAGCATTGGTGCTTATTAGGTATCAAAAAGGGGGTCCCCAGAAATGCGATGGATGGCTTAGCCCTTGATCAGTTGAGTAAGGTAGTGTCTAACTGGCACTGCCAAAAGCCCCTTCTACCCAATCCGTCACTTCAACCCAGTGCACCCCTCCTCCCTCAGAATCTGGGCAGTGAGTCAAAGCCACTTCTCCCTCAAAGTCCGGCCAATGAGCCAGAACAGATTCTTCCTCAAAACCAGGGAAACTAGACCCTCTGTTTCTTGTCAGTGGGCAAAGAAACGGAGCATAGGTCTACCTGAGAATGCTCACTAAAAATAAAACGGGAGATATAACGATCACAGCTATTACAAGTCCTAAACGGGCACCTGTAACTTTTCTGATTGACACTGGGGCACAAATTTCTGCGCTGACAAAGAAAGATGCCCAGAGGTGTGGAATTGTTCCAACAAAGAACCGATATGGTGTTTTAAGTGCCTTGGGCACTTAAACAGAATCTATGAATGGGGCCTTAGTCAAGCTCCCTTTGCCTGGAGAGGAAAACCAACTCTCCATCCATGGGGTGATTGGAGATATTCCAACCAATTTATTAGGGCTGAATGCCCTTGCTAGGAGGCAGTGGGAGGACTCAGAGGGTCTTCTGTGGTCTTTTGGCACACCACATTTTAACATCAGACTGCTCCAAGCTGCAGCCTCCCTACCATTCAGCAAAGTAACTAATGTGAAACAATACCTCCTTCCCCTGGGTGCCAAAGAGGGTATCAAGCCAGTGATACAGGAGCTACCACAACAAGGAGTAATACTTCATACCCATTCTCCTTTCAATTCTCCGGTGTGGCCAGTGCAAAATCCTAATGGGAAGTGGAGGCTGACAATAGATTTTCGTAGGCTAAATGCTAACACAGACCCTCTTACAGCAGCAGTCCCAAATCTAGCAGAATTCATAACATTGATTCAAGAAAAGGCTCATTCAATCATGCCACCTGTAGATGTCAAAGACATGTTTTTTACGACACCTTTACAGCCAGAAGATATGGACCGTTTTGCTTTCGCATGGCAAGGACAGCAACACACTTTCACTAGGCTTCCCCAAGGGTACAAACATTCTCCTACCCTGGCTCATCACGCTTTAGCCCAAGAGTTCGACAAAGTACCCAAAGCGGACAATCTAGCTGTTCATCAACACACTGATGAGACCCTTGTGGGAGGAGATGAAATAGAAGAAGTGAGAGATACCCAACAGAAAATAACCTCCCACTTAGAAAGCCTTGATTTGCAAATTCCCTCAGAAAAAACCCAAACCCCTTCACATGAAGTGAAATTGTTGGGAATTTGGTGGAAAGGAGGTATGACACGTATCCCACCTGATAGCCTAACCTCTTCAGATCAGATTAAAATGCCTGAATCCAAAAAAGATCTCCAACATGCTTTAGGATGTGTATTAGTGCTCCGGAGAAAACACATCCCAGATTTTCCATAATTGCCAGACCTCTTTACAACTTGTTAAGAAAAGGGACAAAATGGGAATGGAGTGCTTCCCAAGAAGAAGCACTGCAACTGTTGGTTTTTGAAGCAACAGCCTCACCAAGCCCTGGGCCCTATTCATCCCACAGATGCTTTTCAGGTCTCCTCAGGGTTGTCAGTACACATATGGCAGCGGGGTCCTGAGGGTCCGACGAAGCCTGTTGGTTTTTACTCCCGTGGCTTTAAAGATGCTGAAAAAAGGTACACTACCTGGGAGAAAGGATTGTTTGTGGTTAGCTTAGCTCTCCTAGAAGCGGAGAAGATTGCACAACAACAACCAATTGTTTTGAGAGGCCCTTTCAAAGTTATTAAGGCTGTCTCTACTGGCACCACCCCCACCTGACGGGGTGGCCCAGAGGACCTCAGTAAGGAAGTGGTATGCTCAGATTGAACATGATTGTAGCGTCTTCTCAAGAACTGAAGGAGCTGTAAAAAATCTGGCAATCCAAGAAACTGAAGACTTGGGTAGCAGCCAGGACAAACCTGCCTCAGTCATTAGAGTAGCCCCTCCTTTTTCCCCCAAACGGTCAGCAAATTCTTGGCTTACGGATGCTTCTGCCAAGCGAGAAGGAAAGGTGTGGAAACATAAGGCTGTAGCCCTCCACACTTCCTCAGGTGAAGGAATTATCACAGAGGGGGAAGGCAGTGCCCAAGTTGGCAAGCTGATAGCTGTTTGGAGTGTTTTCCAACGTGAGGCACAGAATACTTCTCCTGTCTGTATCTACACCGATTATTCCTATGCTGTGTTTAAGGGATGGACTGAGTGGCTTCCTTTTTGGCAGCAAAAGGATTGTGAAGTTAACAGAATCCCAGTATGGCAAAAGGAGAAGTAGCAAGAAATTCTAAGTATTGCAAGTCCAGGGAATTTTGCCGTGGAGTGGGTAGCCTCTCACCAGACAGATGGAAATCCAGCAGGAGAGTGGAACACTAGAGCTGACGAATTAGCAAGACTAAGTCCTGTGAAAAAAGATCGAATTACAGAGGACTGGGAGCACTTCTTAGAATGGTTGCATGTAAAAAGACAACGCACAGGTGCAAAAGATTTGTACAAAGAAGCCCTTGCTCGCGGTTGGTCTGTTACCAGAGAAATGTGTAAAACATGCATGTCAGCCTGTGAACAACGTCGCAGACGGCTAGAAAGACACCCTTTGGAAGATGACCCTCTGCATTTAAGAAAGGGTAAAGGCTTACGGGAAGCGTGGCCTTTTAAAAAGTCAGGAGGTAAACACTTTGGGCTGGTAGGAGTAGAGATGATATCTGGGTTAGTCCAGGCCAATGCTTTTAAAAGAGCTACAGGAGATCATACTGTTCAAGCATTGCAGGCATGGTTTGGAACTTTCCCAAAACCACAAGAAATTCAATCTGATCATGGGTCTCACTTTACTGCCAAAGTTGTACAGGACTGGGCAAAAGGTGAAGGGATTAAACGGACTTTTCACACTCCTTACTACCCTCAAGCTAACGGCATTGTAGAAAGGACCAATGGTCTCTTGAAAGGACTTTTGAAACCACAGGAGGGAAATTGGGATGTTCGGCTATGGGAAGCTGTGAAAGGTGTGAATGATAGATGGGGGGTAAACGGGTGTCCCAAAATCACTGTCTTTTTCCCAACAGCTCCAAGCATAATTCTCTCACTGCAGGGACCAAATGATCCTAAGAATCCTGCACACTACCCTGGACAACCTGTTTCGGTAGATCTCCCTACCGTAGGAGAAGTACCACTAGTGCTAAAACGCCCTCTGAATAAATATGCATGGCTAGCCTCTGATGCCCTAGGGAGAGAGCATCGGATACATACACGCTGCATAATTCCATCATTCTAATTTTCTGCCTTTCGGTGGCAGACTCTGTTGTGTTCACTTTTCACAGAAGAACTCCGAGGGACATGAAGAAGAGCACATAAACCATGATAAGACTAGTGATACTTTTCTGCATCCTACCACAACACCAGGGCCAAAAACCAGCTGAGTGGCCATGGTCTGAAGCTACCATTAGGTACACTAGTGCTCTAGGATCCTATCCCAGAGATCGTTGCCCGAACCTAGCCACTGTAGCACTGCACGACTCTGAGGTATACCGTCCAAGTGAATGGGGATGGGACTTGAAGGATTGGACTAGAATCCTAAAAGGAACAGGAGGTGAAAAAATTAAGGTAGGATGCAGAAAAGTAGAAGGATCTCTTTACCAGAAAGCTTCCACCATTGCAATCGCTGGAAATGTTCTAAAACCAGATGGGAAAAGTGATTTGCACCCCAACATTACGGCCAAACTCTGCCCTACAACGGAGTGGCTGTGTGACAAACAAACCCCCTTCATCCTGTGTGGTTGTCAGAAGAATGTCGGTAACTACACCTTAGGCCCCAGTACCAACAATGTGGAAATCACAAAGCTTCGCAGAAACAAACTAACTGACTGCTGGTATAACTTTCCTCTAACCAAACCAACCTATGCAACATGCAATTGGCAAAATAACCCGGCAGATCAGCCAAGTCTGACAGGTTTAACTTATAAATTCAAAATAAACGCCGCAGCAAAGCCCATACTGAGTGCAGTAATCACATACCACGGTATAAGTACCCCCCTTGTGTTAGATGACAAGAATAAAGTTTTTCCACCCTTTATGGTAACCCGAGGTGACGATGTTACAATACGATGTGGATTAATTGCTGAATTTTTTACCGAACCTGTACACAGTTATAGCATTGGACCTCATGGCCGTGTTTTGTTTGGTGAAATTCAAAATCAAGATTGTTGGCTAAACCTTAATTGCTGTACAATTTCCCCATAAAGTCACGTGTGGTAAAAACAATACAAAATACTGGGGGGAACTCAAAGTCGATGTTGCAATACCTACCACCCAACCACCGGTCATGCTAAGCCCAAGAATTTTTGAAATTGGACCACGTATAATCACAAAAACAGGCCAACAACAACTATTGCTCAATCCGGCATGGTCCCTTAAACAAGTCAAGTTGCTGGTGCAAAACAATGCCTCAGAAATTCAGCCAGCTTGTTCACCTTTTCTGCAAACTTCCTTCAAGGGGCAGACAACCGGGTTGCAAAAGCGGAACCCTTCTAAGAAACGGACGCAAAGAGACATAACCGGCGTTGTGGGAACAGGATTGGGAATCTTAAATAGTATTGATTCAGAAGTGCTAATGAATAAATTGGCTGCCACAACTACAGATTTGACTAAAATACAACAACCCATCAGCGGTTGTTATCAAACATATTACCAAATTGAGAAAAGGTAAATGTGAATGACCACAAATTGATAATTGGCATGCTCCGTGCTACGCAAAACAACATCTCTTTGGCTCTCAGCTGCGTCCAGGCTCAATTGTGGATGCAGTCCGTTGCTGCCTCAATTGTAAGAGAAGGCAAAGAAGGCACTTTTCCTACTGAAATTCGGAAAATAATCTGGGACGGTGCCACTGATTTTGAAAGAGAATTCCAATCCTGGTGGAATTTAGTGAATTTTACCTACAATCCCATCACAAACACAGCCACAGCCTTTGTACTAACCATACGTAATGCTTCAGTGCATTGGATAGTCCCTATCATTGCATTAGGGCTGAACCATGATGCAGCTATTCTCTACCCTTTCCAGCACAGAGAATGGGCCCGTCAAACTGGGAAGAAGTGGCAAACTGTTAATTTGGAAACTTGTATTGTCCGAGAACAACAAGGGTTTATCTGTGAAAGCAGTGCAATTAGACCTCAAGACATTTGTTTGGACACAGAACAAAGTGTTTGTCCTTTTGAAATTCATCCTAACAAGATTCCTGAAACACTGCTTGTGTATATAGGCAATGGATGTGCATGCTTAAGAACTGCATGTGATAAGGTATTTCTAGAAAATTTAGTTGTAGATACTAAAACTCATTCAAATTCTTGTGTTTGTAACTTGACTAAAAGCACAGGATGTGATTTCTCTTATTTAGCCCCACTTACTTCTTATTGTATTTTACAGTCCAATTACACAGTGATCCACCAATTATTGCCTACCCCCACTGGGATGAACCTTACTTAGGTAAAGCACTTGTTGCTTCACCAGGATTTCATTGGAATTTTGGAAAAGATCAAGAAAAACAGACAGAAAACCTTGGTAACTGTTCATCACAATGGGAAAGAAACACATTGTTTTCTAGACAGAGGAAAGAAAGATGCTGGACACAGCTGGTGGGATACTCCTTTTGGGTGCTCACCTACTGCTACAGGTGTCCTGAACAAATTGTGTCATCCCATCCTTGTTCTCTTGATTTTAGTTTTGATTGGGTTTGTTTTATCAGCAATCTTACACATCATGAATTGCAGAATGATGAAACGGTTGACATCTGTAATAGATGTGCACAATTTGGACACTATCCCATCCACTGTGGACACCCCTAAGGTTATTGACACAAGATGAACTACATGAGTATTAAAATAAGATAAGACATGATTAAAAATTACATGTGTATTTTGATTAAAAATTACTTATTCCTTCTTTTTCCTTTTCTTTCTCTTTTCTTATTTTCTCTACCCTTTTCTGGGATATGCTACCAACATTAACGAGTCCTGAAGACTTCGCAACAACACTACGAAATCGTGCTGATGGAGCTCTCCTGATGACAATCGTGAGTCATGGGGTGGTGTAAGAGACGGTCTGAAGATCCCTCATCTGCCTCACGATCATCGCCGAGAACAGAGGCTAAACACAGGAGTTCTGACCTGCCTAAGGTGGGATGTCTGCCAACTGCTGCCTGCAGGTGTGCCCGCTGGGAACTGGTACGCATTCCTGAGGAAATTTGTGCAGGTCACAGTGGACTGCGCCGTTCTTGCTGCCCAGGCGGGAAGGACTGCGCTGAAGCGGAAAGGAATGACCTGTCCTCTACACCTGTCCTGTACCTGTTTCCCAAAGCAACGGGCCTCATAACAACGGCTGTAGATTTGCCCCACCTCTTGGGGAAAAGGGCGAGATGTGGGGATACAGCTAGAAAGCAGAAGCGAGAGCACTGCTAAACTCATGCCAGAAGTAGACGCGCTAACGCTGCTAGGCCGCAAACCATAGCAGGCAGTATAGTTAGCATAGGAGAAAGGCATGCTTGGTATGTGCCTGGGATAGTTAGGGCTAGCTTTTAGTTTTGCAATGTTATTACAAAACACAGATATGGTCTTGGCCAGTTGCCCCTCGTTTCAAAAAAGGCCTATAAAGGGACTTTCTGTGAAATAACTGAGATGAGATCTCCCCACGGAAAGAAGACAAATCTATTGGCAGCAGAGCACGAGGACTTCATCTCATCCGTTGGTAGCCATTACCCCCCCTTTCTTCCTCTCTACTCTTTTACTTTGTTTTTCTTTATCTCTCTCTCTCTTTCTCTCCTCTATCGCATTACCGTGTTGTGGGTACTTAACAAAGGTGCACTGTTTTGATTAAAACTGATATCCCTTGTGTCCTTTTGCACTCGGAGATCTGTAAACAAACCATCACGACCCTTACTTGTATTAACGGATCGTGACAAATGTCCAAAAGAAAAATCACTGGAACAAAAAGAGCAAACTGATCCAAGGTGAACTGATCCACGGTGAAAAACAGAAGCCTACGAAAATCTGGGGGGAAAAAAAAAGGCAACTCACGTGCCCGATTCACAGATGCAACTCCTGCAAAACTTTTGAAGGCAGTCTCACTCCCTCTGCTGAACAATCAACTGGAGGAAATCCCACTCCAAATCTGTGGGAAACAACAAAAGTGGTGCAACAAGCACTTCATAGAATAAAAACTAAAACTCCACCTGAATAAATTAATGCAATTAACATTGCATTAATTTCACCTGGCTTTTTTTTTTTTTTTTTTTTTTTTTTTTTTTTTTTTGAGGAAATCTGTTTCTTTTCTCTTTTCTAAGAATGTCAAACATCCCTGCATTGACGATAAAGAAAGCAGTTTGAGGGCAGAGAAAGTGCAAGCAGCAGAATCACATCTAAATGTGATAACCATTTACTCACGTGGACGCTGTCCCTTTGTGTTAGCCCCAAGGAGTTTTACTTCTTTTTAATAATCGGTCTAGTGGGCCAAATTTTCACTTTTTAAGAACCTACCAACACATGGGATGGAGCTGCATGAAAACCAATGAAATGTAAAGTGTCACCATAATTGCTTGCATTGTCAGTTTGTTAACGTTTGTCATTTAAGAATTTCTACATATTTGAAATCATACAAATATGTTCTAACCTTCCCAGTTCTGCCTCAGAAGACTTCAAAATTATTATCATTCAGCTAATTTTTTAAATTTACTATTTAGTGAATGAAAGAATCTTGACAAAACACAAGCAAATGCTAGAGAAGAAATGATTAAATCCCCCTTCCAGGGGACCCCAGGCGCTGACGGCTGCCACCGGCGTGCGCCAGGTCGGGACCGGCAGGCAGGGCTGCACCCCGCGTCTGCCACAACACCTGCAGCTTCTGCAGCCTGAAACACAGCTGGCTCAGGGGTTTCAATCAAGAGCCAAAAGATCTTGCTGGTCAATTTGGGGCAGAGAAAGGTCATCACTTCTAGCATGGCATAAGCCTGCCACTACATTTCTGTGAAGGACAATCACCTTGTTGCAGTGAAACTCCTGGGTAAAATACTGAAGCGCTTTCAGATTCATATTATCCGACATTTCGGTGACCTTCTTTTATACCTGCATTGCTTCATACTGCTGGTTGTGGGCACAAGTTCTTTGTACACTATCCTGGAAATTAAAAAGATCAGAAACAACACCCACCCCTCCCCCACCACCACCCCTTCCCCAGCCACAACCCTAACAAAACCAACCTCCAGAATGTTCAGGAGTTCAAATGAGAACAAGCATAGATGGGGCATAAAAAGATGTCCTTAGACATTTGTGCATGCAGTGCCCTGCAATCCACTAAGTTCTACTTCTCGTACACCAAATGCCTGTCTTCGGAACTCCTTGTTCTCCATTCAAACCCTTCTGGGAGGGTAATCGAGGAGATACTCTTACATATTTTTAGCACATCTTGCACTAGGCAATTAAATCCAGTGCGCAGCATTACCTGACCAACTGAGGCGGTGACAAGGTCAATTAAGACCTGTTCATATCTTCATTTGGAGCTCTTCCAACTGCTTGAAAAGTGAAGCCTTGGACATTGAAGGTTCAGACTAAGGAAAATCCAAAACGTGGACAGCATCTCCCTTCTGCTGGAAGCCTTGAAGTTCACCACTGCAGTCTGCAGCCTACACAGATCATCTGAGGATTGTAAAAGTTCTCCAAGGAAGAACAAGAACAAGGCTAATGCATGCACACAAACGCTGATCAAAAGCACTTGATGCTCTTGGACAAAAAGATGTAACCTTCACTTTTGGAAAGACAAGGTGACTATGGTTGTCTCCACAGTACTCGTAGGAAAAAATCCCTGAAGTTTTGTAAAACCTCTTTTCAGGGCTTTGTTAACTTCATTTTTGTTAAGAATTGGGGAACGCAGAGAGACCTGTCACTTTTTTTGCAGAATGCCATAGAAACTGCTACACTCACTTCAACAACAGTCCACGTAACCTTCTCTGCAAATACTGACCATATGCAGTTCTGGTTGATACAAACCCCCATTACCTAAGAAAAGGAACAACTCGGCAAGCACTTTGCAAAGATGAACAACTTAGCACGACTGCGGCTGATGACATGCCCTGACTTTTTTTACCTTCAGCTGTGGGTGCCGTACCTTCCTACCCTCACACATGCCACTCCAAGCTGCCTGCGTGGAGCTCTCGCACCACCTATGCCAGCAACTGTGCCCAGCCGCCACTCTTCTTCAGCACCATCGCACCTACCACAAGGTAGCTGAATCAGAGGGAAAAGGAGGTCGCCAATGGAGGGAAGTTGTTCCCCCTGACAGCTAAGCTCCGACTCCGGGGTCCCTTATGTCCTTCCCAGGATAGGCAGGAAAACGCCTCGGCGGAGCGCAGCGCTGGGCGGGAGCGGCCGGCAGAGCACCGAGCGCGCTCCCCACTCCCTCCCGCCCGCGCCGCTGCGGAGACCCCGGCTTCGCCGGAATCGGCCACGTGCTGCACGGAGGGCAGCGCGGCAAAGGCGGTCGCCCCTCGTTACCCTAGGAAGGCCGGCCTCGGATCCCCGCTCTCTCCACCGGCACGGGCAGTGCCAGCAGCCTCTCGCTGCGGCCGCCGCTGGCCGAAAGCCTCGCCGCGCACCGCCCGGCCGGCCCCGCCGCTCCGCGGGGTCACACGGCACCTGCCGTGGGCGGCAGCCGAGCGACAGCAAGCAGAAGCGCTCACCGCCGCGCCACTCGCCGCCCCGCCCGGGCGCTCCTCTCCTCGCGCTACCACGATGGCGCCGGCCCGCCCCGCCTTCCCCGTCGCCTGCGGCGCAACGCGGGTGCTCCGAGCCACGCAGCACGCGTGCGGCCGGGCCCTGCCGAGCCGCAGGCGGAGCCGGGGCACGGCCCGGGCGGGAGAGCTTCCGGCGAGGCTGGGCGGGCGGCGAGCGCGGCCGAGCGTGAACGCGCCAGGCGGGGTCGGCCGGCGGCGCGATGGGGAGCTAGATGGAGGCGGCAGCACCGCGCGGCATAAAAGAGCTGATCGTCCCGCAGCCGCCCGCTCCGCAGCCCCTCGGCTGCTGTCGAGAAGGGCCCCGGCCCTGGCCGCGCCGGTGGCGAGGTGGCTCCGCAGCCCGCGGCCAGCCCTGGCGGGGCAGGGGAGCACTGCGAGCAGCCCCGGCGCCGCGCAGCCGTCTGTAACGCGCGGTGGGAGCCGCCGGCAACTCTTTTACACCTCCCGGGGGGCTGGGGAGGAGCACGGAGAGCACGCAGCAGGTCGCTGCCGTTGGGGAAAATTAATCCACCATGCCTGAGGTTGATGTCCGAAAAGGAGACAGAGGAGTCCTGCAACATTCTTCGACTACAGGGAGAGTCCATGGGGCTTTTCCCATGGGGTCTGTCAAACGGTTGCGGGATGCAGCCCCCTTTTGATGTCAAGTTCCCAGCCACAGCACCCTCTTCCTTTTCCCCACTGGCTGAGGTATTCGGGAGATACAGACTTCCAGAACTGCCTACTCTATGCCCTCCTCTAATATGCACCCCCCATTTGGCATCGAAAAGAAAGAAAAAGAAACCATTCCTAATTCTATTAAGTCTTTGTTGCCTTGCTCTAGGTTCAGGAATTTAACACGGCCTTGATTAATCAACAGTCTCTGATGATTAGTAACAGTTCTAGAGAACTAATACTTTCTTCTGTTACTTCACTCCCCGTAAGTTCCTAGCCTTGTCTACAGGCCAATTCACACGGTCTGTTTGTAAAGAGTCATCCATCTCATTCCTTTTAATCCCTCCTTTTTTTATTTAATCTGTATTTGTCTTTACAAACCTTAATTACCATTGATTTAATTTTTTCTTCTTGAGTCTTCTGGGCTTTTGCTATTATTTGCAGTGACATCCTTTTCTGTCCTTTTGTAGTCATTTCTGGATCAGGTAGGCATGGCTGCTAGCAGCATCCCCTTGACCACCTGCTGAAAGAGCTGCACCCAGCATGGTGTCACGCATGGTCAAAAGATTAGAGTTGCTATAGCATAGAAGAGGAGAAATGGTATTCATTTAGCCCATAGCTGGCCAGTTAACCATGAAAACATGTCCCATTACCATCTTTTCAACACTTGGACAGGTCCATGAGCTGAGGTTATTTCCTCTGTTATTTGTTTGACCACTTTTCCGCTGTCATCTGCTTGCAAACAGCAGCTCGAGTCATTTAATTTCCCACAAACTCCTCCTTCTTCTGCTAACAGATAATCTAATACCATCGAATGTTGAAAATACCACTTTCCTCATTGAAGTGGGTTGCTCAGCAAGACGGTCAAGAGCTGTGGCTGGCTGGTTGCTAATTATTTCTGAGACAGCTTGTACCCTAATTATCTCATTCAAATGATAAATGGGTTGCCAGGCATCTGGGATTAATTCCTTAGGTTTCCAAGTGGCTGGTCCATCATGTTGCGTAACTTGTTCTGGTGGCCATTCATCTTTTCCCCGTTCTGGGGTGCTCCCTGCAGCCAAGGCTGCATCAGCTGACTGCTTTTCTCTAATTAAATCATCACAGATTTGGATTCCTAAGCGATTTCCCTGAATTTGTAGTAGCAAAAAGAACAATGGTCTAAGATATACACCATATCCCTGACCAGTTTGGAAGTAACCTGAGCTAAGCATGTTGGCCACAAATCCAATCATGTCCTTTCAAAGCCCGTGTTCCATTAGCAAAGGGGCCTTCCTACCCTTGGTCATCAATTGGTGGGTCAAAATACAGCAGGATTCCCGGGCCTAACGGTCCTCCAACAATAGCTGCCCCACCATAAGGGTCACAGCATTTGCATTTCCAAGCTCCCACACAGGGTTCCCATCTACATTTACATCTGCAAGTTGCTTGCTTGGATTTGGAGCAGAACTCACTAAAAGGCTTTGAGTTCCAATCCGCTGTTGCCATTCCCACTGATAATCACAAACAACATGTCTTCTACTTGTGGGATTTTTGTGGGGACAGCTTAAAAATAGGTGGTCAAAAAATCCCCTTGTCCCTCCCCATTGCTTTACAGGCTTCCAAATGTTTTTGGTAAGAACACTTTACGCAGCTACCATTAGTGAGCTGAACAGCTCTTTGATTGCAATTGTCTTGATATTTGGAACAATTGTAAGGAGGGCAATTGTGGGTCCAAACCCAATTGTTTAAAGCCAGAGGGAAAGTCAATTGACAAACGCCTTTTCCTACATAGACCCGCCCTGTCCTGTTTAGGCAATAAGTGCCTGTTGGAGAAGAATGAAGTGGCCATGGACTTCCTTCTTCGGCCCCAAATCCCATCCCATTGTGGCCCTCACATTGACCCACCATTTAGGTTCAGCTGGGCTAGCCAACCATGGCCACTCTTCAGATCCTCCTGGCCCTCCACAGAGCCAGCAATTGCTAAGGTGAAAAACTTTTGCTACTTCTTCTGCTAAGAAGGCTGCAAATTGATTCTCCCACTCCTGGCCTAAACTTAGCTGACCATATAAAAGTAGAGTTATTAAGGAAAATATTTTAATAATGTGATCTAATTAGCTAGTCTAATTTTCCCCTTGTCTTCTGCACCACCTGTGGCAATTGAAGACACAAAAACTACTTAACGTGAAACAATGGCTGCAAGTATTAGCGTCCCAGTGAGTGGAGATTCTAGAGGAGGGATACCCATAGAGACTATTTCAGCAGGTGGTCTGTGGGTAGGCACGCAGGGCTTCCTCTGATGTCGAAGCACTGGCTACTGCTCCGGCCCACTCCTGCAGAGTGTCAGTCACAGCCTCCCGGCCTTCTCCTCCAGCTGAGATGTGCAAATCTCTGAGGCTTCAGAGACCTTGACCCGAGAGTGACGGGTCCACCTGTGTCCAGCTGTCTTCATGGCTGTTTCTGTCGTCAGTGACACTTGGAATGGGCCACGCCATTTCACCGCCACTGGCGCTTCTTTCTACTCCTTAACTAGGACTCAATCTCCTGGTTGGATGTTACAAGCAGCAAAGTCCAAAGGTGGGGCTTGTGCCAGCTGAGCTTCCTGTTGAAGGGGTTTCACAAGAAGCAGTATCCTGGCCACAGATGGTTTTAAATATACATCACTTACCTCTACTCCCCCACTAGGTTGAGACTTAGCCGGGTAATTCATAAACAACGACGGAAAGGGGGAGAACGGAATCTCTCTTCTGGCTCGGGCTCTCATTCTCGCCAAAGCCAATGTCCAAAGCCCTAGCCATGGCATCTTGGTTTCTATTACCAGCTTCAAAAGGTGTTTATTTCTCTAGTCATTGTTTTCTACCCGAGCTGAGCTCTGGGGGTGCCAGGGCCTATGGAGGTTCCATTGTGTTCCTAAAGAAGCCAAAACCCCTTGAAGGATCTTTCCTGTCAAATGAGTTCCACTATCTGAGTCTATTGCTTCTACAATGCTGTATCTTGGAATGATTTGTTCCAAAAATGCCTTAATACCTGATGCTGTCGTTGCTGAAGCAGTTGGAAATGCTTCTGGCCACCTTGCTAGCTGACAATACCATTACCAGAAGACATGAAGCCTTCCCACTTGGGGCATCTCAGGAAAATCCACCTGGCATCTTTGGAAGGGACCTGCAGCCCAAGGCCTCCCTCCCCTGGCAAGTTACTTTGTAACTTGGCTGTTTGCTTTAGCACAGATCAAGCAACCTTCAACAGCTCGTTTTGCCAGTCTAAAAAGACCCCCAGCAACATCCAGCATGAGGAAGGCTTCTGCCAATCCTCAGGAGGTGCAAGGACTCTCTTCACGGAGTTCTTTTACTATTGGTAGGGCCAAAGCTTCTGGTATCTCTTGTTTGCCATCCCTTGTAAACCAAGTATTGCCTTTTTTCTCTGCCACACGGCTTTTAACTGTATCTCAAACTCCTCTGGGAGAAAAGACAGCTTCCCGGCCAGTGATGGAGTCACTGCCAGCAAAGGGGGCATCTTGGAGAGTTCTGGCAGAAGTGTTGCTTTCTGACTTTCTTCATCCACCAAAAAGGAGACAGAGGAGCCTGTAACATTCTTCAACTACAGGGAGAGGCCATGCGGCTTTTGCCATGGAGTCTCTCAACTGATTGCGGGACGCAGCCCCCTTTTGATGCAAAGTTCCTGGCAACAGCACCCTCGGAGGTACTCGGGAATTACAGACTTCCGGAACTGCCTACTCTATGCTCCCCTCTAATATGCACCCCCCTCTTGGTATGGAAAAGGAAGAAAACGAAACTATTCCTAATGCTATTAAGTCTTTGCTGCCTTGCTCTAGGTTCAGCAATTTAACACGGCCTTGGCTGAGCAACAGTCTCTGTCGATTAGTAACAGTTTCTAGAACTAAGACTTTCTTCTGTTACGCCCCTACCAGTAAATTCCTAGCCTTGTCTAAGGACGGATTCACACGGTCTCTTTGTAAAGACACATCTATGTTACTTCTTTCACTCCCACACCTTCTTGGCGGTGGGATGGCTCCCCCCGGCACAGCACCTGGCACAAAACCCCCCTATGCACATACACGCACACCTGCACTTACCCTGCACTCCGCTGCACACACACACACACACCTCCCGCACACTAACACCCCCCTCCACATCCCTGCCGTGCAGTTGCCCCGCCCCTGCCATCCCGGCCGGCTGGCAGCACTCACTCCTCACATGCTTCCCCATGCCTTGCGTTTCCTTGCTGCCCCCTCTGTAGCCTTCCCTCAACCTGCCTTTTCTCCCCTGCCCTGCATTGACTTGCTCACCCATCCCCCACCGGACTTCCTTTCACATTCGTCTAGCTCTGGCCTCACCTTTCCTTTTCCTTCTAGGACCCTCATTGCCTTGCCTCGCCTCGCCTCGCCAAGCCACCACTTGCCTTGCCCTGCCCTTGAAGCCCTCCCTTGCCTTGCATGACCTTGCTCAGCCCTCCCCCACCTGGAATTCAAGACCCCTTTTCAATGCCATTTCATGGCCTTGCCCTGCCCTTTCTGCTCCTCCTAGGAATCTCAAAGCTCTCAAGCATCTCCCGTGTTTCAGGATCACAGGAGAGGAAGACCAGGGGACGACGCGTGTTGCCACACTCATCTCTATGGGCAGCCTTGGTCTGGGAGCAATCCTTGCATGTCTTGAATCTTGCAAGGGCAATTCACATTTTGCCCTTGAGCTCGGGGACCAGAATGAGAGTTCTTTTGCCTACAAA
Organism: Coloeus monedula; assembly: GCF_965178545.1. NCBI lineage: Eukaryota > Metazoa > Chordata > Aves > Passeriformes > Corvidae > Coloeus > Coloeus monedula. Next base: position 113,800 of record NC_138806.1, on the reverse strand, counting down.
GGAAAGCAGGTAGCTCAAGTCTTTGAGGTGCAGAGGAGACATGACCCACGCGGGATCAAGGCCACACAAAGCACTTGGTCCTGGCCACTTTTGTGTACCAGCAGTCCTTGAATGTACTTCTCACCTGCCTTGCCTGGCCTTGCCTTGGCAACACAACAGTTTCCTTGTCTTGCCCTGCTAGCCCTCTGGAGCCCTCTGGAGCCTTGCATTCCTTTGCATGGCCATGCCCCGCCCTTGACCTGCCTACCGCTTTCCTCCAAGGCCTTGACTTGCCAAGCACTTCCTGTTTCTGCCTGGCCTTCCCATCAGTGGACTTTCCTTCCTACGGCCAGCCTTGCCTCTAACGTCTGGGCCTTCTCTTGCCTACCACTCCATTTGCTTTCCCCTCACTGCTCTGGCCTTGCTTACCTCTCCCTTGACTTGCCCACAATTGCCTGCACTTGCTTTGCAGCGCCTTGCCTGCATGGAAGGCGAGGGCAAGAGTGGTAGGCAGGGCAAAGCAAAGCCAGCAAGTGGTAAGTAGTGCGAGGCAAGGCAGACGTAGGCAAAGGAAGCAGAGCAAGGGTAGCTTAAGAAGAACTAGACAAGGTACTGAAGGCAAGGCAAGGCCAAGAGACTCAGAGTGCCTTTCCTTGCGAAGGCAAGGACATAAGTGCCAGTGTTGCTGGAGCAGATGGTAAGGTAGCATTGGGAGGAATAGAAAGTGCTGAGAACAGCGTGTGTGCTGCTAGTTTGAGGGGTGCAGTTGAAGTTGCAGGCAGCAAGATCTTCCTCAGCCCACACTGTTTTGAGCTCTGTTTTTGCCAGATGGTTTCAAGTTGGTGGGCAGAATCTGCGAGAGGGAAAAGATTGGTTTGGGCCAAAGAGGTTTGTCTGCCTCTTGGAGTGCAGTATAAAGAAGAGTATGCTCTTGGAAGGGGAAGATGAGGGAAATCTTTTTGTCCTGAGGTGCTGTTGATTTGAGTGCAGGGACGTTTGCAACTTGCCTCTGCCCTTGGGGTGGTTTCGAGCAGCGCCTGGTGCTTGGCCTTCTTTTGCAAGTCGTCAGCGCCATCGTGTGCTTGTTTCGAGGAGCGCTGACAGTGCCGGGGAAAAAGCCAAGCGCTTCGCTGGCGCCGCCCCAGTCGTGTGCGAGCAGTTGCTGGAAGAGCTGCGCTGTGCATCCTGCCTCTTGGAGACACAAAAGAATGTGATCCTGCGCGTAGCGGGGAAGCAAGAGGAATCTTTTCATTGTTGGCTGTGCAGTTTCTAAGCGGCAAAAGTCAAGGCAGCTCCAGCACGGCCTCTTTCTTTCAGAACCTTTTCTGTGCCATCATGAACATGCTCAACATGCAACTCGCACCCACTGAACTGCATCAAAGGTCCTGGAGAGACGCACTTTCCTTCAAGCTCTAGCTACCATCCTACCCTCCACCTCTCGCCGACCCCAAAGCCCTTCCAAACATGCAGCAGCTGCACGCAGAGAACAAGTGCTAGAAGAAGGCGTTGGCCTTCCTAGTCCCTCTAAAGTCTGTAAACTAGGCGAAACATTGCAGTGACCAGCACTTTCCTTCGCAACTATCTACAGAGCGTCATCACATTCTCTCAGAGTGGCTAAGTCCACCCTTGCAGCACAGCAGCGTTTCCGGCCACAGTTCGGAATGAGAGATGGGCCAGGTGAGAAAGCATTTGTTGACTATCCCTCGTCTCTGGAAGACTTGATACTCGCAGCGCAATCACGTCCACACACCTTCAGTGTGGCCAAGTTCAAGCCAGCTAGAGCTCACAGAGACGGGAGGGTCAGGAGAGAAGCCGTTCCAAAAGTACCGTGTACTTAGGGCAGCATTCAAACTGTGCACAGCACTCTACAGCACTGTAGACCGTGGCTTCTCTGACAAGACGTGCCATCCCATTGTTGGCTCTCGCAGCTCGCTTGCTAGCTGCTCTCCTGAAGAAAAGAACTAGGAGGAAAAGCCAATGCTGGGCTGCACCTTCCCCTTGCCTCCCGTAAAGCCACTTCAACTCCCCGCTGCACTCTCTACTTCCCCTCTCCTTGGCATCGACCACTGTGTTTTCTGCATCTCGGAGCCCAAAGGTAAGCGCCAGTGTTCCCAGGGATGCTTGGAAGAGGGAGAAGTAGTAGCACAAGTAGCTGCCGTTGAACTTCCTCCTTCTCAATGCTAACGTGAAGTCGGCAGGCAGGCGAGCGCCAGCCACGCTCCTTTCTCAGTTTGTACGCTGCGGACACGAGCCCGGTGCTCGGCGCCTTCGTTCGGCCTCTTTAGTAGCCATTGTCGCGCTTTCATTCTGCCGGAGTCGAAGCGCCGTCTACTTGTGGCACAAAGAGCACGGTGCCGGCAGCCAAATGCTCCAGCCGACTGCTTCTGCCGACACACGCCTGGGCTATGCACTTTCCCTCTCAGCGACATACAGCAGCACATTCGCTCTAAATGTAAAGGGAAAGATTCTCGGCTACGTCTGGCACAGAGAACAGCTTTAGTTCAACGGGCTTACCCAGAGCATGCCCCCGACGCGTGGCAACTTGTATTTGCACCACATTCCAGTCACAGTCCTCTTTCTTTTACAGGCTGCACAGCGCCGGCAGATGGCGGTGCTCTCTGCACCTGCCTTCTCACTTCCAAGTAGCACCGCGCACATTCGAGCCTTGCAGGGAGAGAAGACGCGGCTAGGCGTCTCGCCCAGAAGAACGTGGCAGGGCGAAAAGGTGTTCTTCTTTTGTCTTCCTCGTAGCCCAGAGTGTGCTGCTGTGTTGAAAGTCTTGGCCAGCGAAAAGCTACACCAGCAAGTATTTCTCTCCTGATGCATTGCGCTGAGCCAGAGCTGAGGAAAATCCTTGCACAGCACACTGTGGATGCGTGCAGTACACACGCTGAAGAGCGGCACGGCTAAAAGGCATCGCTGGGCTTCAGTTCTGTCCAGACAGCAGAAGGCGAAGAACGAAGCAGCTGGGCACCGGCTGCATATACATAGTGGAGCGAATTTCACATGTGCAGCCAAGAGCTGCTTCACAAGCAGATTCAGCTGAGAATGCTCTGGCTGCTTCACAAAGGAAGGTGCTGTGTTGCACTCCTGGACACTACCTGGCCAGAAGCAGGTTCTTACACCTTCAATGCTGCAGAGTCCATGCAGCTGGAGCACCCCCAGAAGGACGCGTCCAGCTAGAAGGCGTTCTTCAAGTACCCCCCTCTTCCAAGTAGCCTTGAAACTGAGCACAACACACTGCGGCTCGGCAGCTTTCTTCTCAGAGAGACGTGCCGTCTCACATTATGCACTCTCGCAGCTCAGTTGCCCACTTGCAGCAGCTGCTCCCAAAGAAAAAGGCTCCAGAAGTAAAAGCCACTGCTGGGCTGCCCTTTCCCCTTGCCTCACGTCAAGCACCTGAAACTGTCCGCTGCACTCTCTATTTCCTTTCTCCGACGTATGGCGAAACATTAACGTAATCGCAGTTTTTCCAGGGAAAGCTGCGAGAGAAATAGGTACCAGCACAAGTAGCTGCAAGTTGGACATTAAGTTTCCGAGCTGCTAACGTGAATCCGAAAACAAGCGAGCGGCAGCCACGCTTCCTCTTGCAGCCTGTGCGATGCACACACCAGCTCTGTGCTCTGCCTTCATTCTTACGCTCGTCGTAGCATTTCGCGCTTTCGTTTGGCTGGAGTCGACCCGTCGTCTACTTCTCGCCCAGAGAGCACGGTGCCGGCAGCCAAATGCTGCAGGCTGCTGCTTCTGCCGAAACACGCCTGGGCTATGCAATTTCTCTCTAGCGCTGAAGTAGTACCACATTCTGTTTGCTTTGTAGCCAGCATCTTTGCGGAAAGCTTCTCGGCTACGTCTGGCACAGAGAACAGCTTTATTTTAACGGGCTTAACCGGAGCTTGCCCCCGACGGGTGGAAACTTGTATTTGCACCACATTTCTGTGGCAGTCCTCTTTCCTCTACGGGCTGCACAGCGCCGGCAGATGGCAGCGCTTCTCTGCACCTGCCTTCTCACTTCCAAGTAGCACCGCGCACATTCGAGCCTTGCAGGGAGAGAAGACGCGGCTAGGCGTCTCGCCCAGAAGAACGTGGCAGGGCGAAAAGGCGTTCTTCTTTTGTCTTCCTCGTAGCCCAGAGTGTGCTGCTGTGTTGAAAGTCTTGGCCAGCGAAAAGCTACACCAGCAAGTGTTTCTCTCCTGATGCACTGCGCTGAGCCAGAGCTGAGGAAAATCCTTGCACAGCACACTGTGGATGCGTGCAGTACACACGCTGAAGAGCGGCACGGCTAAAAGGCATCGCTGGGCTTCAGTTCTGTCCAGACAGCAGAAGGCGAAGAACGAAGCAGCTGGGCACCGGCTGCATGTACATAGTGGAGCGAATTTCACATGTGCAGCCAAGAGCTGCTTCACAAGCAGATTCAGCTCAGAATGCTCTGGCTGCTTCACAAAGGAAGGTGCTGTGTTGCACTCCTGGACACTACCTGGTCAGAAGCAGTTTCTTACACCTTCAATGCTGCAGAGTCCATGCAGCTGGAGCACCCCCAGAAGGACGCGTCCAGCTGGAAGGCGTTCTTCAAGTACCTCCCTGCTCCAAGCTGCCTTGAAACTGAGCACAACACACTGCGGCTGGGCAGCTTCCTTCTCAGATAGACGTGCCGTCACACTATGCACTCTCGCAGCTCCGTTGCCCACTTGCAGCAGCTGCTCCCAAAGAAAAAGGCTTCAGAAGGAAAAGCCACTGCTGGGCTGCCCTTTCCCCTTGCCTCACGTCAAGCACCAGAAACTGTCCGCTGCACTCTCGATTTCCATTCTCCGTCGCATCTACCACTGTAATGTCTGCATCTCGAAGCATAAACCCCGGCACAATTCTTTCCTGGGAAAGCTGGAAGAGAAATAGGTAGCAGCACAAGTAGCTGCAAGTTGAACTTTCTGTTTTCAACTGCTAATGTGAATCTGAAAACAAGCGAGTGGCCTCCACGCTTCCTCTTGCAGCCTGTGCGATGCACACACCAGCTCTGTGCTCTGCCTTCATTCTTACGCCCTTCGTAGCAGGTCGCGCTTTCGTTTGGCTGGAGACGAACCGTCGTCTACTTCTCGCCCAGAGAGCACGGTGCCGGCAGCCAAATGCTGCAGGCTGCTGCTTCTGCCCAAACACGCCTGGGCTATGCATTTTCTCTCTAGCGCTGAAGTAGCACCACATACTGTTTGCTTTGTAGCCAGCATCTTTACGGAAAGCTTCTCGGCTACGTCTGGCACAGGGAACAGCTTTATTTTAACGGGCTTAGCCGGAGCTTGCCCCTGACGCGTGGGAACTTGTATTTGCACCACATTCCAGTGGCAGTCCTCTTTCCTTTACAGGCTGCACAGCGCCGTCAGATCGCCGTGCTCTCTGCACCTGCCTTCTCACTTCCAAGTAGCACCGCCTTGCAGGGAGAGAAGACGCGGCTAGGCGTCTCGCACAGAAGAACGTGGCAGGGCGAAAAGATATTCTTCCTTTCTCTTTCTTCTTGCCCGAATTGTGCTGCTGTGTTGAAAGTCTTGGCCAGCGAAAAGCTACTCCAGCAAGTGTTTCTCTCCTGACGCATTTCGCTGAGCGAGAGCTACGCGGACAGTGTGGACCCTGTGAAACAGCAAGAAAATGACTGTATGTCGAGCTGAGGAAAATCCTTGCACAGCACACTGTGGCCGCGTGCAGTGTTCGCGCTGAAGAGCGGCAAAGCTCAAAGGCATCGCTGGGCTTCAGTTCTGTCCAGACAGCAGAAGGCGAAGAACGAAGCAGCTGAGCACCGGCTGCATGTACATAGTGGAGCGAATTTCACATGTGCAGCCAAGAGCTGCTTCACAAGCAGATTCAGCTCAGAATGCTCTGGCTGCTTCACAAAGGAAGGTGCTGTGTTGCACTCCTGGACACTACCTGGTCAGAAGCAGGTTCTTACACCTTCAATGCTGCAGAGTCCATGCAGCTGGAGCACCCCCAGAAGGACGCGTCCAGCTAGAAGGCGTTCTTCAAGTACCCCCCTCTTCCAAGTAGCCTTGAAACTGAGCACAACACACTGCGGCTCGGCAGCTTCCTTCTCAGAGGCACTCTCTATTTCCATTCTCCGTTGGATCTACCACTGTAATGTCTGCATCTCGAAGCATAAACCCCGGCACAATTCTTTCCTGGGAAAGCTGGAAGAGAAATAGGTAGCAGCACATGTAGCTGCAAGTTGAACTTTCTGTTTTCAACTGCTAATTCGAATCTGAAAACAAGCGAGTGGCAGCCACGCTTCCTCTTGCAGCCTGTGCTATGCACACACCAGCTAGGTGCTTCTGACTTCATTCTTATGCTCTTCGTACCATTTCGTTCTTTTCATTCTGCCGGCGTCGAACCGTCGTCATCTTGTCGCACAGAGGGCACGCCGGCAGAGAAACCCTGCAGAGAAACGCTCCAACTTGCTGTCTCTTCCGAAACACACCTGGGCTGTGCACTTTCCTTCGCTGCCCTTGGTAGCACCACATTCTCTTTGCTTTGTAGCCTGAATGTAAAGGGAAAGAGTCTCAGCTACGTCTGGCACCGAGAACAGCTTTAGTTCAACGGGCTTACCCAGAGCATGCCCCCGACGCGTGGCAACTTGTATTTGCACCACATTCCAGGGGTAGTCTTTCTTTCCTTTACAGCCTGCACAGCGCCGGCAGATGGCAGTGCTTCTCTGCACCTGCCTTCTCACTTCCAAGTAGCACCGCGCACATTAGAGCCTTGCAGGGGGCAAAGACGTGGATGGATGTGTGGCAGAGAAAATCGTGCAAAGACGAAAAGATGGTCTTCTTTTGTCCTCCTCGTCGCCCAGATTGTGCTGCTGTGCTGAAAGCGTGCGTTTTATTACCCCTTCTCGCAGTAAGACTATGTGCTGCGTTGCAACTGTTGGCCAGCGGAAGGCTAATGCAGCAAGTGCTTCTCTCCTGACACATTTCTCTGAGCGAGAGCTTGTGCGGCCAGTTGGGCTCTGCCAAGCAGAAAGGCTGTACTTGCACGTAGCGCTGAGGAAAATCCGTGCACTGCGCACTGTGGATGCGTGCAGTACACACACACTGAAGAGAGCCAAAGCTGAATGCTTCAGTTCTGTCCAGCGCCGGTAAGGGAGAAGAACGCAGCCCCAGGCCACTGGGCTGGTGTGTGCGATGACTAGGAGCTTTGCCGCTCTTCTGCGTGTATACTGCACGCATCCACAGTGCGCAGTGCATGGATTTTCCTCAGCTCTCGCTCAGCAAAATGCATCAGGAGGGAAGCACATGATGGATTAGCCTTTCACTGGCCAACAGTTCCAACGCAGCACCACAGTCTTCTTGCGAGAAGGGGTAATAAAACACATGTATTGTCCCGGAACAGTTCTCGGGGCGAGCCGTAGCCGAGAATCTTTCCCTTAAGATAAAGACCACAACGCAGACAGAATGTTGTGCTACCTAGCGCTAGAGAGAAATTGCATAGCCCAGGCGTGTTTGGGCAGAAGCAGCAGCCTGCAGCATTTGGCTGCCGGCACCGTGCTCTCTGCGCGAGATGTGGACGACGGGTCGTCTCCAGCAAAACGAAAGCGCGACCTGCTACGACGAGCGTAAGAATGAAGGCAGAGCAGCGGGCTGCTGTGGGCATCGCACAGGCTGCAAGAGGAAGCGTGGCTGCCACTCGCTTGTTTTCGGATTCATGTTAGCAGTCGGAAACTTGCAGCTACTTGTGCTGCTACCTATTTCTCTTCCAGCTTTCCCTGGAAAGAATTGTGCCGGGGTTTATGCTTCGAGATGCAGACATTACAGTGGTAGATCCAACGGAGAATGGAAATAGAGAGTGCAGTGGACAGTTTCTGGTGCTTCACGTGAGGCAAGGGGAAAGGGCAGCCCAGCAGTGGCTTTTACTTCTGGAGCCTTTTTCTTTGGGAGCAGCTGCTGCAAGCGGGCAACTGAGCTGCGAGAGGGCATAATGTGACGGCACGTCTATCTGAGAAGGAAGCTGCCGAGCCGCAGTGTGTTGTGCTCAGTTTCAAGGCTACTTGGAAGAGGGGGGTACTTGAAGAACGCCTTCTAGCTGGAGGCGTCCTTCTGGGGGTGCTCCAGCTGCATGGACTCTGCAGCATTGAAGGTGTAAGAACCTGCTTCTGACCAGGTAGTGTCCAGGAGTGCAACACAGCACCTTCCTTTGTGAAGCAGCCAGAGCATTCTGAGCTGAATCTGCTTGTGAAGCAGCTCTTGGCTGCACATGTGAAATTCGCTCCACTATGTACATGCAGCCGGTGCCCAGCTGCTTCGTTCTTCGCCTTCTGCTGTCTGGACAGAACTGAAGCCCAGCGATGCCTTTTAGCCGTGCCGCTCTTCAGCGTGTGTACTGCACGCATCCAGAGTGTGCTGTACAAGGATTTTCCTCAGCTCTGGCTCAGCGCAATGCATCAGGAGAGAAATACTTGCTGGTGTAGCTTTTCGCTGGCCAAGACTTTCAACACAGCAGCACACTCTGGGCTACGAGGAAGACAAAAGAAGAACACCTTTTCGCCCTGCCACGTTCTTCTGGGCGAGACGCCTAGCCGCGTCTTCTCTCCCTGCAAGGCTCGAATGTGCGCGGTGCTACTTGGAAGTGAGAAGGCAGGTGCAGAGCGCACGGCCATCTGCCGGCGCTGTGCAGCCTGTAAAGGAAAGAGGACTGTGACTGGAATGTGGTGCAAATACAAGTTGCCACGCGTCGGGGGCATGCTCTGGGTAAACCCGTTGAACTAAAGCTGTTCTCTGTGCCAGACGTAGCCGAGAATCTTTCCCTTTACATTTAGAGCGAATGTGCTGCTGTATGTCGCTGAGAGGGAAAGTGCATAGCCCAGGCGTGTGTCGGCAGAAGCAGTCGGCTGGAGCATTTGGCTGCCGGCACCGTGCTCTTTGTGCCACAAGTAGACGGCGCTTCGACTCCGGCAGAATGAAAGCGCGACAATGGCTACTAAAGAGGCCGAACGAAGGCGCCGAGCACCGGGCTCGTGTCCGCAGCGTCCAAACTGAGAAAGGAGCGTGGCTGGCGCTCGCCTGCCTGCCGACTTCACGTTAGCATTGAGAAGGAGGAAGTTCAACGGCAGCTACTTGTGCTACTACTTCTCCCTCTTCCAAGCATCCCTGGGAACACTGGCGCTTACCTTTGGGCTCCGAGATGCAGAAAACACAGTGGTCGATGCCAAGGAGAGGGGAAGTAGAGAGTGCAGCGGGGAGTTGAAGTGGCTTTACGGGAGGCAAGGGGAAGGTGCAGCCCAGCATTGGCTTTTCCTCCTAGTTCTTTTCTTCAGGAGAGCAGCTAGCAAGCGAGCTGCGAGAGCCAACAATGGGATGGCACGTCTTGTCAGAGAAGCCACGGTCTACAGTGCTGTAGAGTGCTGTGCACAGTTTGAATGCTGCCCTAAGTACACGGTACTTTTGGAACGGCTTCTCTCCTGACCCTCCCGTCTCTGTGAGCTCTAGCTGGCTTGAACTTGGCCACACTGAAGGTGTGTGGACGTGATTGCGCTGCGAGTATCAAGTCTTCCAGAGACGAGGGATAGTCAACAAATGCTTTCTCACCTGGCCCATCTCTCATTCCGAACTGTGGCCGGAAACGCTGCTGTGCTGCAAGGGTGGACTTAGCCACTCTGAGAGAATGTGATGACGCTCTGTAGATAGTTGCGAAGGAAAGTGCTGGTCACTGCAATGTTTCGCCTAGTTTACAGACTTTAGAGGGACTAGGAAGGCCAACGCCTTCTTCTAGCACTTGTTCTCTGCGTGCAGCTGCTGCATGTTTGGAAGGGCTTTGGGGTCGGCGAGAGGTGGAGGGTAGGATGGTAGCTAGAGCTTGAAGGAAAGTGCGTCTCTCCAGGACCTTTGATGCAGTTCAGTGGGTGCGAGTTGCATGTTGAGCATGTTCATGATGGCACAGAAAAGGTTCTGAAAGAAAGAGGCCGTGCTGGAGCTGCCTTGACTTTTGCCGCTTAGAAACTGCACAGCCAACAATGAAAAGATTCCTCTTGCTTCCCCGCTACGCGCAGGATCACATTCTTTTGTGTCTCCAAGAGGCAGGATGCACAGCGCAGCTCTTCCAGCAACTGCTCGCACACGACTGGGGCGGCGCCAGCGAAGCGCTTGGCTTTTTCCCCGGCACTGTCAGCGCTCCTCGAAACAAGCACACGATGGCGCTGACGACTTGCAAAAGAAGGCCAAGCACCAGGCGCTGCTCGAAACCACCCCAAGGGCAGAGGCAAGTTGCAAACGTCCCTGCACTCAAATCAACAGCACCTCAGGACAAAAAGATTTCCCTCATCTTCCCCATCCAAGAGCGGACTCTTCTTTATACCGCGCTCCAAGAGGCAGACAAACCTCTTTGGCCCAAACCAGTCTTTTCCCTCTCGCAGATTCTGCCCACCAACTTGAAACCATCTGGCAAAAACAGAGCTCAAAACAGTGTGGGCTGAGGAAGATCTTGCTGCCTGCAACTTCAACTGCACCCCTCAAACTAGCAGCACACACGCTGTTCTCAGCACTTTCCTTCTCAGCTCTAGGTACCATCCTAAACCTTCCCTCTCCCAGAGTCAGCATCCAAAGACAACGGCACCACGGACTGCTCACACACTAAAGGCACCAGGACAAAAGGCTCACAAGCTTGGCCTTTGCATTCCCACGGACAGCTCAACAGCTCTAAGCCAGAGAGAGCTCTGCCTCTTGGGAAAAGCCTTTAAAATCCCTAAGAGCACCTGATGTGCACATCCAAACCTGCTCTCCTTGCCAAAGAGAGCAACTACAAGCCCATCTCCAAAGAAACGGCATCCCCTCCTCCAAAATACAACACATCCATCCACTGATCCACCTGCAGTACAGAATAGATCCAACAGTTGCCCCTACACGCCCAGGGGCCAGAAGAGAAATGTCTTGCTGGACTATTCCTCCCAATGCTACCTTACCATCTGCTCCAGCAACACTGGCACTATGTCCTTGCCTTGGCAAGGAAAGGCACTCCGAGTCTCTTGGCCTTGCCTTGCCTTCAGTACCTTGTCTAGTTCTTCTTAAGCTACCCTTGCTCTGCTTCCTTTGCCTCTGCTGCCTTGCCTCGCACTACCTACAACTTGCTGGCTTTGCTTTGCCCTGCCTACCACTCTTGCCCTCGCCTTCCATGCAGGCAAGGCGCTGCAAAGCAAGTGCAGGCAATTGTGGGCAAGTCAAGGGAGAGGTAAGCAAGGCCAGAGCAGTGAGGGGAAAGCAAATGGAGTGGTAGGCAAGAGAAGGCCCAGACGTTAGAGGCAAGGCTGGCCGTAGGAAGGGAAGTCCACTGATGGGTGGCCAGGCAGAAACAAGAAGGGCTCGGCAATCCAAGGCCCTGGAGGAAAGCAGTAGGCAGGTCAAGGGCGGGGCATGGACGTGCAAAGGAATGCAAGGCTCCAGAGAGCTAGCAGGGCAAGGCAAGGAAACTGTTGTGTTGCCAAGGCAAGGCAAGGATAGGCAAGGCAGGTGAGACGTACATTCGAGGACTGCTGGTACACAAAAGTGGCCAGGACCAACTGCTCTGTGTGGCCTTGCTTGGCGAGGCGAGGCAGGGCAATGAGGGTCCTAGAAGGAAAAGGAAAGGTGAGGCCAGAGCTAGACGAATGTGAAAGGAAGTCAGGTGGGGGATGGGTGAGCAAGTCAATGCAAGGCAGGGGAGAAAAGGCAGGTTGAGGGAGGGCTACAGAGGGGGCAGCAAGGAAACGCAAGGCATGGGGAAGCATGTGAGGAGTGAGTGCTGCCAGCCGACTGGGATGGCAGGGGCGGGGCAACTGCAAGTAGCATGGCAGGGATGTGGAGGGGGGTGTTAGTGTGCGGGAGGTGTGTGTGTGTGTGTGCAGCGGAGTGCAGGGTAAGTGCAGGTGTGCGTGTATGTGCATAGGGGGGTTTTGTGCCAGGTGCTGTGCCGGGGGGAGCCGTCCTACCGCCAAGAAGGTGTGGGAGTGAAAGGAGTAACATAGATGTGTCTTTACAAAGAGACCGTGTGAATCTGTCCTTAGACAAGGCTAGGAATTTACTGGTAGGGGCGTAACAGAAGAAAGTCTTAGTTCTAGAAACTGTTACTAATCGACAGAGACTGTTGCTCAGCCAAGGCCGTGTTAAATTGCTGAACCTAGAGCAAGGCAGCAAAGACTTCATAGCATTAGGAATAGTTTCGTTTTCTTCCTTTTCCATACCAAGAAGGGGGTGCATATGAGAGGGGAGCATAGAGTAGGCAGTTCCGGAAGTCTGTAATTCCCGAGTACCTCCGAGGGTGCTGTTGCCAGGAACTTTGCATCAAAAGGGGGCTGCGTCCCGCAATCAGTTGAGAGACTCCATGGCAAAAGCCCCATGGCCTCTCCCTGTAGTTGAAGAATGTTACAGGCCTCCTCTGTCTCCTTTTTGGTGGATGAAGAAAGTCAGAAAGCAACACTTCTGCCAGAACTCTCCAAGATGCCCCCTTTGCTGGCAGTGACTCCATCACTGGCCGGGAAGCTGTCTTTTCTCCCAGAGGAGTTTGAGATACAGTTAAAAGCCGTGTGGCAGAGAAAAAAGGCAATACTTGGTTTACAAGGGATGGCAAACAAGAGATACCAGAAGCTTTGGCCCTACCAATAGTAAAAGAACTCCGTGAAGAGAGTCCTTGCACCTCCTGAGGATTGGCAGAAGCCTTCCTCATGCTGGATGTTGCTGGGGGTCTTTTTAGACTGGCAAAACGAGCTGTTGAAGGTTGCTTGATCTGTGCTAAAGCAAACAGCCAAGTTACAAAGTAACTTGCCAGGGGAGGGAGGCCTTGGGCTGCAGGTCCCTTCCAAAGATGCCAGGTGGATTTTCCTGAGATGCCCCAAGTGGGAAGGCTTCATGTCTTCTGGTAATGGTATTGTCAGCTAGCAAGGTGGCCAGAAGCATTTCCAACTGCTTCAGCAACGACAGGATCAGGTATTAAGGCATTTTTGGAACAAATCATTCCAAGATACAGCATTGTAGAAGCAATAGACTCAGATAGTGGAACTCATTTGACAGGAAAGATCCTTCAAGGGGTTTTGGCTTCTTTAGGAACACAATGGAACCTCCATAGGCCCTGGCACCCCCAGAGCTCAGCTCGGGTAGAAAACAATGACTAGAGAAATAAACACCTTTTGAAGCTGGTAATAGAAACCAAGATGCCATGGCTAGGGCTTTGGACATTGGCTTTGGCGAGAATGAGAGCCCGAGCCAGAAGAGAGATTCCGTTCTCCCCCTTTCTGTCGTTGTTATGAATTACCCGGCTAAGTCTCAACCTAGTGGGGGAGTAGAGGTAAGTGATGTATATTTAAAACCATCTGTGGCCAGGATACTGCTTCTTGTGAAACCCCTTCAACAGGAAGCTCAGCTGGCACAAGCCCCACCTTTGGACTTTGCTGCTTGTAACATCCAACCAGGAGATTGAGTCCTAGTTAAGGAGTAGAAAGAAGCGCCAGTGGCGGTGAAATGGCGTGGCCCATTCCAAGTGTCACTGACGACAGAAACAGCCATGAAGACAGCTGGACACAGGTGGACCCGTCACTCTCGGGTCAAGGTCTCTGAAGCCTCAGAGATTTGCACATCTCAGCTGGAGGAGAAGGCCGGGAGGCTGTGACTGACACTCTGCAGGAGTGGGCCGGAGCAGTAGCCAGTGCTTCGACATCAGAGGAAGCCCTGCGTGCCTACCCACAGACCACCTGCTGAAATAGTCTCTATGGGTATCCCTCCTCTAGAATCTCCACTCACTGGGGCGCTAATACTTGCAGCCATTGTTTCACGTTAAGTAGTTTTTGTGTCTTCAATTGCCACAGGTGGTGCAGAAGACAAGGGGAAAATTAGACTAGCTAATTAGATCACACTATTAAAACATTTTCCTTAATAACTCTACTTTTATATGGTCAGCTAAGTTTAGGCCAGGAGTGGGAGAATCAATTTGCAGCCTTCTTAGCAGAAAAAGTAGCAAAAGTTTTTAACCTTAGCAATTGCTGGCTCTGTGGAGGGCCAGGAGGATCTGAAGAGTGCCTATGTTTGGCTAGCCCAGCTGAACCTAAGTGGTGGCTCAACACCTGACATCAGGTCCCTACTAGGACGGGATTTGGGGCCAAAGAAGGAAGTCCATGGCTATAGGAGAAGGTTTCACGAAGGATGTCTGGACTTCAGGTGGCTCTCTTGAAAGCTCTTTATTGCATAGGCGAAGTTCCAGCATTTCAGGGAGTGGCTATCCAGAGCCAACCCTACAGCTGCCAGCTCCAGCTGTAGGCATACCTGAAGCCGCTTGCTGTTCAAGTTACAGAGCATTCGATACTTTTCTTTGCAGAGTATCTTAGCACGTAACAACCAATAAGCACCATACACAACACCTTGACATTGGCCTATAGCCTATCATAGCTACTACCATCACCATATTATAGTCATTATTATCCAATCACAAGAGTAAGTTACAATTTAAGCTTCCAGTGGAAAATTCTTAGACCTTTCTTCTTCTTGCTACATCAACAGTTCTTGTTTGCCTGCCATATCTTTCTTTTTGGGAAAGACACCTTTTCTATTCACTTATGCTCTTCTTGAGACTTACTTACTTGGTGAAAAACATGTCTTTGTTTGTAATCACATACCTTTGTCCTGCTCCTAAAAATCTCCTTCCAACTCATCTCCAACCTTTGCCTTCTCAGTTACTCAGCGATCACTGTTTCAGCAAAACATCTTTTCTTCTATATCAAAACTTGCTTTCATTTCTACCTCATCCCCAGCTTCTACATTCTCAGACCTTGCTGCCAAGCCTACTTACCTGTGAAACTTTCTTACCAAACTTTCATCCTCCCCAACACATGGCCACTTCATTCTTCTCCAACAGGCACTTATTGCCTAAACAGGACAGGGCGGGTCTATGTAGGAAAAGGCGTTTGTCAATTGACTTTCCCTCTGGCTTTAAACAATTGGGTTTGGACCCACAATTGCCCTCCTTACAATTGTTCCAAATATCAAGACAATTGCAATCAAAGAGCTGTTCAGCTCACTAATGGTAGCTGCGTAAAGTGTTCTTACCAAAAACATTTGGAAGCCTGTAAAGCAATGGGGAGGGACAAGGGGATTTTTTGACCACCTATTTTTAAGCTGTCCCCACAAAAATCCCACAAGTAGAAGACATGTTGTTTGTGATTATCAGTGGGAATGGCAACAGCGGATTGGAACTCAAAGCCTTTTAGTGAGTTCTGCTCCAAATCCAAGCAAGCAACTTGCAGATGTAAATGTAGATGGGAACCCTGTGTGGGAGCTTGGAAATGCAAATGCTGTGACCCTTATGGTGGGGCAGCTATTGTTGGAGGACCGTTAGGCCCGGGAATCCTGCTGTATTTTGACCCACCAATTGATGACCAAGGGTAGGAAGGCCCCTTTGCTAATGGAACACGGGCTTTGAAAGGACATGATTGGATTTGTGGCCAACATGCTTAGCTCAGGTTACCTCCAAACTGGTCAGGGATATGGTGTATATCTTAGACCATTGTTCTTTTTGCTACTACAAATTCAGGGAAATCGCTTAGGAATCCAAATCCGTGATGATTTAATTAGAGAAAAGCAGTCAGCTGATGCAGCCTTGGCTGCAGGGAGCACCCCAGAACGGGGAAAAGATGAATGGCCACCAGAACAAGTTACGCAACATGATGGACCAGCCACTTGGAAACCTAAGGAATTAATCCCAGATGCCTGGCAACCCATTTATCATTTGAATGAGATAATTAGGGTACAAGCTGTCTCAGAAATAATTAGCAACCAGCCAGCCACAGCTCTTGACCGTCTTGCTGAGCAACCCACTTCAATGAGGAAAGTGGTATTTTCAACATTCGATGGTATTAGATTATCTGTTAGCAGAAGAAGGAGGAGTTTGTGGGAAATTAAATGACTCGAGCTGCTGTTTGCAAGCAGATGACAGCGGAAAAGTGGTCAAACAAATAACAGAGGAAATAACCTCAGCTCATGGACCTGTCCAAGTGTTGAAAGGATGGTAATGGGACATGTTTTCCTGGCTAACTGGCCAGCTATGGGCTAAATTGTTACAGCAGGGATTACTGTAACACGCCTATATCGAACCAGGAATCCCGTGGAAAAGAAGTAGATATGGACAGATTGGTGGTAGATGGTTCAGAGGTCTTTATTTCTTCAGCCACATGGCCGGGGCTCTGCTCAGGAACTCCCCCAGTCACGGGACCCGAGGGTCCTTGGCCACACCGGGGAACACAAACCAACCAAGGGGGAATGAAGCTGACCAGGGGCAGGGAAACCCCTTGTCTACCCCCCAGGGCCCGTCGCCCAGGGCTCCATGGCAGGGGGGGAGACCCCAACACTAAATGAATACCATTTCTCCTCTTCTATGCTATAGCACCTCTAATCTTTTGACCATACGTGACACCATGCTGGGTGCAGCTCTTTCAGCAGGTAGCAGCCATGCCTACCTGATCCAGAAACGACTACAAAAGGACAGAAGAGGATGTCACTGCAAATAATAGCAAAAGCCCAGAAGACTCAAGAAGAAAAAATTAAATCAATGGTAATTAAGGTTTGTAAAGACAAATACAGATTAAATAAAAAAAGGAGGGATTAAAAGGAATGAGATGGATGAGTCTTTACAAACAGACCGTGTGAATCGGCCTGTAGACAAGGCTAGGAACTTATGTGGAGTGAAGTAACAGAAGAAACTATTAGTTCTCTAGAACTGTTACTAATCATCAGAGACTGTTGATTAATCAAGGCCGTGTTAAATTCCTGAACCTAGAGCAAGGCAACAAAGACTTAATAGAATTAGGAATGGTTTCTTTTTCTTTCTTTTCGATGCCAAATGGGGGGTGCATATTAGAGGAGGGCATAGAGTAGGCAGTTCTGGAAGTCTGTATCTCCCGAATACCTCAGCCAGTGGGGAAAAGGAAGAGGGTGCTGTGGCTGGGAACTTGACATCAAAAGGGGGCTGCATCCCGCAACCGTTTGACAGACCCCATGGGAAAAGCCCCATGGACTCTCCCTGTAGTCGAAGAATGTTGCAGGACTCCTCTGTCTCCTTTTCGGACATCAACCTCAGGAATGGTGGATTAATTTTCCCCAACGGCAGCGACCTGCTGCGTGCTCTCCGTGCTCCTCCCCAGCCCCCCGGGAGGTGTAAAAGAGTTGCCGGCGGCTCCCACCGCGCGTTACAGACGGCTGCGCGGCGCCGGGGCTGCTCGCAGTGCTCCCCTGCCCCGCCAGGGCTGGCCGCGGGCTGCGGAGCCAACCCGCCACCGGCGCGGCCAGGGCCGGGGCCCTTCTCGACAGCAGCCGAGGGGCTGCGGAGCGGGCGGCTGCGGGACGATCAGCTCTTTTATGCCGCGCGGTGCTGCCGCCTCCATCTAGCTCCCCATCGCGCCGCCGGCCGACCCCGCCTGGCGCGTTCACGCTCGGCCGCGCTCGCCGCCCGCCCAGCCTCGCCGGAAGCTCTCCCGCGCGGGCCGTGCCCCGGCTCCGCCTGCGGCTCGGCAGGGCCCGGCCGCACGCGTGCTGCGTGGCTCGGAGCACCCGCGTTGCGCCGCAGGCGACGGGGAAGGCGGGGCGGGCCGGCGCCATCGTGGTAGCGCGAGGAGAGGAGCGCCCGGGCGGGGCGGCGAGCGGCGCGGCGGTGAGCGCTTCTGCTTGCTGTCGCTCGGCTGCCGCCCACGGCAGGTGCCGTGTGACCCCGCGGAGCGGCGGGGCCGGCCGGGCGGTGCGCGGCGAGGCTTTCGGCCAGCGGCGGCCGCAGCGAGAGGCTGCTGGCACTGCCCGTGCCGGTGGAGAGAGCGGGGATCCGAGGCCGGCCTTCCTAGGGTAACGAGGGGCGACCGCCTTTGCCGCGCTGCCCTCCGTGCAGCACGTGGCCGATTCCGGCGAAGCCGGGGTCTCCGCAGCGGCGCGGGCGGGAGGGAGTGGGGAGCGCGCTCGGTGCTCTGCCGGCCGCTCCCGCCCAGCGCTGCGCTCCGCCGAGGCGTTTTCCTGCCTATCCTGGGAAGGACATAAGGGACCCCGGAGTCGGAGCTTAGCTGTCAGGGGGAGCAACTTCCCTCCATTGGCGACCTCCTTTTCCCTCTGATTCAGCTACCTTGTGGTAGGTGCGATGGTGCTGAAGAAGGGTGGCGGCTGGGCACAGTTGCTGGCATAGGTGGTGCGAGAGCTCCACGCAAGCAGCTTGGAGTGGCATGTGTGAGGGTAGGAAGGTACGGCACCCACAGCTGAAGGTAAAAAAAGTCAGGGCATGTCATCAGCCGCAGTCGTGCTAAGTTGTTCATCTTTGCAAACTGCTTGCCGAGTTGTTCCTTTTCTTAGGTAATGGGGGTTTGTATCAACCAGAACTGCATATGGTCAGTATTTGCAGAGAAGGTTATTTGGACTGTTGTTGAAGTGAGTGTAGCAGTTTCTATGGCATTTTGCAAAAAAGTGACAGGTCTCTCTGCGTTCCCCAATTCTTAACAAAAATGAAGTTAACAAAGCCCTGAAAAGAGGTTTTACAAAACTTCAGGGATTTTTTCCTACGAGTACTGTGGAGACAACCATAGTCACCTTGTCTTTCCAAAAGTGAAGGTTACATCTTTTTGTCCAAGAGCATCAAGTGCTTTTGATCAGCGTTTGTGTGCATGCATTAGCCTTGTTCTCGTTCTTCCTTGGAGAACTTTTACAATACTCAGATGATCTGTGTAGGCTGCAGACTGCAGTGGTGAACTTGAAGGCTTCCAGCAGAAGGGAGATGCTGTCCACGTTTTGGATTTTCTTTAGTCTGAACTGATGATCTGTCATTTGCATGTTTGTTTAGCTGTGCTTAGAATAATGAGCAGAAACATTGATAAGTTGGTGTCTAGAATAAAGACAATTACCAATTTCCTCCCTTTGTGGGAGCCCATCCAAAAGTCATGCAAGAAGAAACTTAGAGGTCACTAAAGTAATTAGAATTGTTAAAACTCAGAAAGGCATAAAGGTCAGAGTGAGGAAGATGAGTTACTTCATCTTCCTTAGGACCACTGACCCAATTCAAGACCACCGACTCCATTCAGATCACACGCTACGCATGCTTAATGACATGTAAGCTCATTTCCATACAAAGCGGAGAATGGGAGGTGTCAACACCATGAATACGCATTTTGTATTTTGGATATCCATAATACGTGGAAATAAAAGGTATCGTTTGCTTGTATCAGGGCCTGCGACTTAGGGAGCTATCCCACGCAAAAATAAAACATACACTTTCTAACTCTAAACTGTTAAGAGTTTTTGTCCATCTCAGTTGGATATCGATATTAGATCGATATTCATATTTTGGTAAATCATAGTTAGCATAGGAGAAAGGCATGCTTGGTATGTACCTGGGATAGTTAGGGCTAGCTTTAGTTCTGCAATGTTATTACGAAACATAGATACGGTCTTGGCCAGTTGCCCCTCGTTTCGAAAAAGGGCTATAAAGGGACTTTCTGAAATAACTGAGATGAGATCTCCCCACGGAAAGAAGACAAATCTATTGGCAGCAGAGCACGAGGACTTCGTCTCATCTGTTGGTAGCCATTGCCTCCCCTTTCTTCCTCTCTACTCTTTTACTTTGTTTTTCTTTCTCTCTCTCTCTCTCTTTCTCTCCTCTATCACATTACCATGTTGTGGGTACTTAACAAAGGTGAAAAGGTGATTAAAACTGAAATCCCTTGTGTCCTTTTGCACTCGGAGATCTGTAAACAAACCATCACGACCCTCACTTCTATTAGCAGATGGTGACATTAAACTGGCATCACGGACAGGATTTCTGACAGACAGAAGGGGTTGCAAGGTTGTGTGTAGTCTGTAATAGGGGAAGGACGTTTCACTGCAGCCGCACCTAGCCCGACACCCCGCAAAGGGTGAGCGGTGTCTAGAAAGCAAGGGGGACGACTCGAATTTCCCACAAACTGCACACGCCTAGGTGAAAAGCACCCCATACTCAACTGAGGGCTCTGTCTTCAGATTTTTCACCAAAAGATCTCTTAGTGTAAAAGGGGGAACTGTTTTGGTGGGCGTGTGTGAATTTGGACTGCTTGGTGTAGCGAAGAGACAACCGTAAGTAAAGGAGTACCTCCCAGGCAGATTTTGGTCTCTTCACCCACCCAGGGAAGCGAAGGGCGACACGGCGAAGCTGTTTGTGTCGCAATGTGTAATTAGGTTTTACCTCCCTGTAGTGGTTTTGATCCCTTTATAAAATGACTGAAAACCCTAGTGCAAATCATAAAGCTGCATTTTATGCTCTGCTAGCAAAACATAATGCCCGGCCCTCTCCGGGAGGGGAAGAATGGGCTCAAAATAACTGGTTTAATTTGGAGAGTGTGACTGATAGAAGATGTTCATTCCAACATGAGACAAAGTTTAAATTTGGCCAAAATAAAACCATAATCTGCTCCTAAATCTGTTTCAGGAGCATGCCTTACAGCAGCTACAGATCACTGCTTTAAGCAATGTAGTGAAGAGAAAGCAATCACAGATTCCCTTCAAAAGCTAGTGGAAATTTTACAGGAACAATCAGATGAAGAAAGGAATGAAAATCATTTGCTGCGGGCTGCTTTGAGGGAGGAATATTTTAAGAATTCAAAGAATGCTGACTCACCAAAAGAGAAAGAGGAAAAGAAAACTCCTCACATTAACCAAATATACCCCCAGGAAGAACTAGTGCTAGTGAAAAATTGTGGGGAAAACTGCTGCCCTCCTATGGGACCTCTAATTAAAACAGAATATAATTATATCAATGATGAAGATTTTGAACCGCATATCACCACTAAACAAATACCATACACTGCTCCTGAGTTGGCGAAGTTAAAAAAGGAGTACGGGCGGCTTCCCCACGAAGCTGAGATGGAATATGTCTTCCAAGTGTCTCTCACCGGAGGAGACCAAATTCAATTCACTGAACAGGAGGCCAGTGGATACTGGGGACATGGAGTTCTCTTAACAACAGGAGACAAACGTAACACATGGTCGCTGACTCAGCGCGCAGCTTTCTGGGCCGGGGGACTCAATCCTTTAGAAAGGGGAGACCCTTTTGCTACAGTTGGTACCCCTGATCAACTTCTAGAAAGCGTCCACAAAGCCGCCTGTCTGCAAATGATCCATGAAAGGAAATTAACTCCTGGATATGAATCCCCCACGCAATTACCTGTGAAACCTGAACTGATGACCCCTTTAATTCGAGGCCTTCCAGAATCACTCCAATCTACAGCAGCTGTCCTGCAAAAAACCATAGCTGCTGCAGGTCCTGTAGAGAGGTTGGACAGATTCCTTGGAAACCCGAGCGACCAAACTGCATCTACCGATCCTGGGTTTACTCCATATTCAACCCCCTCTCAGCCGCCAGGTTCACAATCAAATTCACCTGCCGGTGATTGCAAAGTTTGGACATGGAGTGAGGTTGAAGAAGATCTGATTAATTACAGTAGGAAATATGGACCGATAAAAATCCCAGAGGAAAAATCAGAAAAAACAAAAGGTGTCAGGCACATTAGGGCTCCTCATAGTGAAAAACCAAAGAATGTAACCAGAGATCCCTAACCGTCAGCATTGGTGCTTATTAGGTATCAAAAAGGGGGTCCCCAGAAATGCGATGGATGGCTTAGCCCTTGATCAGTTGAGTAAGGTAGTGTCTAACTGGCACTGCCAAAAGCCCCTTCTACCGAATCCGTCACTTCAACCCAGTGCACCCCTCCTCCCTCAGAATCTGGGCAGTGAGTCAAAGCCACTTCTCCCTCAAAGTCCGGCCAATGAGCCAGAACAGATTCTTCCTCAAAACCAGGGAAACTAGACCCTCTGTTTCTTGTCAGTGGGCAAAGAAACAGAGCATAGGTCTACCTGAGAATGCTCACTAAAAATAAAACGGGAGATATAACGATCACAGCTATTACAAGTCCTAAACGGGCACCTGTAACTTTTCTGATTGACACTGGGGCACAAATTTCTGCGCTGACAAAGAAAGATGCCCAGAGGTGTGGAATTGTTCCAACAAAGAACCGATATGGTGTTTTAAGTGCCTTGGGCACTTAAACAGAATCTATGAATGGGGCCTTAGTCAAGCTCCCTTTGCCTGGAGAGGAAAACCAACTCTCCATCCATGGGGTGATTGGAGATATTCCAACCAATTTATTAGGGCTGAATGCCCTTGCTAGGAGGCAGTGGGAGGACTCAGAGGGTCTTCTGTGGTCTTTTGGCACACCACATTTTAACATCAGACTGCTCCAAGCTGCAGCCTCCCTACCATTCAGCAAAGTAACTAATGTGAAACAATACCTCCTTCCCCTGGGTGCCAAAGAGGGTATCAAGCCAGTGATACAGGAGCTACCACAACAAGGAGTAATACTTCATACCCATTCTCCTTTCAATTCTCCGGTGTGGCCAGTGCAAAATCCTAATGGGAAGTGGAGGCTGACAATAGATTTTCGTAGGCTAAATGCTAACACAGACCCTCTTACAGCAGCAGTCCCAAATCTAGCAGAATTCATAACATTGATTCAAGAAAAGGCTCATTCAATCATGCCACCTGTAGATGTCAAAGACATGTTTTTTACGACACCTTTACAGCCAGAAGATATGGACCGTTTTGCTTTCGCATGGCAAGGACAGCAACACACTTTCACTAGGCTTCCCCAAGGGTACAAACATTCTCCTACCCTGGCTCATCACGCTTTAGCCCAAGAGTTCGACAAAGTACCCAAAGCGGACAATCTAGCTGTTCATCAACACACTGATGAGACCCTTGTGGGAGGAGATGAAATAGAAGAAGTGAGAGATACCCAACAGAAAATAACCTCCCACTTAGAAAGCCTTGATTTGCAAATTCCCTCAGAAAAAACCCAAACCCCTTCACATGAAGTGAAATTGTTGGGAATTTGGTGGAAAGGAGGTATGACACGTATCCCACCTGATACCCTAACCTCTTCAGATCAGATTAAAATGCCTGAATCCAAAAAAGATCTCCAACATGCTTTAGGATGTGTATTAGTGCTCCGGAGAAAACACATCCCAGATTTTCCATAATTGCCAGACCTCTTTACAACTTGTTAAGAAAAGGGACAAAATGGGAATGGAGTGCTTCCCAAGAAGAAGCACTGCAACTGTTGGTTTTTGAAGCAACAGCCTCACCAAGCCCTGGGCCCTATTCATCCCACAGATGCTTTTCAGGTCTCCTCAGGGTTGTCAGTACACATATGGCAGCGGGGTCCTGAGGGTCCGACGAAGCCTGTTGGTTTTTACTCCCGTGGCTTTAAAGATGCTGAAAAAAGGTACACTACCTGGGAGAAAGGATTGTTTGTGGTTAGCTTAGCTCTCCTAGAAGCGGAGAAGATTGCACAACAACAACCAATTGTTTTGAGAGGCCCTTTCAAAGTTATTAAGGCTGTCTCTACTGGCACCACCCCCACGTGACGGGGTGGCCCAGAGGACCTCAGTAAGGAAGTGGTATGCTCAGATTGAACATGATTGTAGCGTCTTCTCAAGAACTGAAGGAGCTGTAAAAAATCTGGCAATCCAAGAAACTGAAGACTTGGGTAGCAGCCAGGACAAACCTGCCTCAGTCATTAGAGTAGCCCCTCCTTTTTCCCCCAAACGGTCAGCAAATTCTTGGCTTACGGATGCTTCTGCCAAGCGAGAAGGAAAGGTGTGGAAACATAAGGCTGTAGCCCTCCACACTTCCTCAGGTGAAGGAATTATCACAGAGGGGGAAGGCAGTGCCCAAGTTGGCAAGCTGATAGCTGTTTGGAGTGTTTTCCAACGTGAGGCACAGAATACTTCTCCTGTCTGTATCTACACCGATTATTCCTATGCTGTGTTTAAGGGATGGACTGAGTGGCTTCCTTTTTGGCAGCAAAAGGATTGTGAAGTTAACAGAATCCCAGTATGGCAAAAGGAGAAGTAGCAAGAAATTCTAAGTATTGCAAGTCCAGGGAATTTTGCCGTGGAGTGGGTAGCCTCTCACCAGACAGATGGAAATCCAGCAGGAGAGTGGAACACTAGAGCTGACGAATTAGCAAGACTAAGTCCTGTGAAAAAAGATCGAATTACAGAGGACTGGGAGCACTTCTTAGAATGGTTGCATGTAAAAAGACAACGCACAGGTGCAAAAGATTTGTACAAAGAAGCCCTTGCTCGCGGTTGGTCTGTTACCAGAGAAATGTGTAAAACATGCATGTCAGCCTGTGAACAACGTCGCAGACGGCTAGAAAGACACCCTTTGGAAGATGACCCTCTGCATTTAAGAAAGGGTAAAGGCTTACGGGAAGCGTGGCCTTTTAAAAAGTCAGGAGGTAAACACTTTGGGCTGGTAGGAGTAGAGATGATATCTGGGTTAGTCCAGGCCAATGCTTTTAAAAGAGCTACAGGAGATCATACTGTTCAAGCATTGCAGGCATGGTTTGGAACTTTCCCAAAACCACAAGAAATTCAATCTGATCATGGGTCTCACTTTACTGCCAAAGTTGTACAGGACTGGGCAAAAGGTGAAGGGATTAAACGGACTTTTCACACTCCTTACTACCCTCAAGCTAACGGCATTGTAGAAAGGACCAATGGTCTCTTGAAAGGACTTTTGAAACCACAGGAGGGAAATTGGGATGTTCGGCTATGGGAAGCTGTGAAAGGTGTGAATGATAGATGGGGGGTAAACGGGTGTCCCAAAATCACTGTCTTTTTCCCAACAGCTCCAAGCATAATTCTCTCACTGCAGGGACCAAATGATCCTAAGAATCCTGCACACTACCCTGGACAACCTGTTTCGGTAGATCTCCCTACCGTAGGAGAAGTACCACTAGTGCTAAAACGCCCTCTGAATAAATATGCATGGCTAGCCTCTGATGCCCTAGGGAGAGAGCATCGGATACATACACGCTGCATAATTCCATCATTCTAATTTTCTGCCTTTCGGTGGCAGACTCTGTTGTGTTCACTTTTCACAGAAGAACTCCGAGGGACATGAAGAAGAGCACATAAACCATGATAAGACTAGTGATACTTTTCTGCATCCTACCACAACACCAGGGCCAAAAACCAGCTGAGTGGCCATGGTCTGAAGCTACCATTAGGTACACTAGTGCTCTAGGATCCTATCCCAGAGATCGTTGCCCGAACCTAGCCACTGTAGCACTGCACGACTCTGAGGTATACCGTCCAAGTGAATGGGGATGGGACTTGAAGGATTGGACTAGAATCCTAAAAGGAACAGGAGGTGAAAAAATTAAGGTAGGATGCAGAAAAGTAGAAGGATCTCTTTACCAGAAAGCTTCCACCATTGCAATCGCTGGAAATGTTCTAAAACCAGATGGGAAAAGTGATTTGCACCCCAACATTACGGCCAAACTCTGCCCTACAACGGAGTGGCTGTGTGACAAACAAACCCCCTTCATCCTGTGTGGTTGTCAGAAGAATGTCGGTAACTACACCTTAGGCCCCAGTACCAACAATGTGGAAATCACAAAGCTTCGCAGAAACAAACTAACTGACTGCTGGTATAACTTTCCTCTAACCAAACCAACCTATGCAACATGCAATTGGCAAAATAACCCGGCAGATCAGCCAAGTCTGACAGGTTTAACTTATAAATTCAAAATAAACGCCGCAGCAAAGCCCATACTGAGTGCAGTAATCACATACCACGGTATAAGTACCCCCCTTGTGTTAGATGACAAGAATAAAGTTTTTCCACCCTTTATGGTAACCCGAGGTGACGATGTTACAATACGATGTGGATTAATTGCTGAATTTTTTACCGAACCTGTACACAGTTATAGCATTGGACCTCATGGCCGTGTTTTGTTTGGTGAAATTCAAAATCAAGATTGTTGGCTAAACCTTAATTGCTGTACAATTTCCCCATAAAGTCACGTGTGGTAAAAACAATACAAAATACTGGGGGGAACTCAAAGTCGATGTTGCAATACCTACCACCCAACCACCGGTCATGCTAAGCCCAAGAATTTTTGAAATTGGACCACGTATAATCACAAAAACAGGCCAACAACAACTATTGCTCAATCCGGCATGGTCCCTTAAACAAGTCAAGTTGCTGGTGCAAAACAATGCCTCAGAAATTCAGCCAGCTTGTTCACCTTTTCTGCAAACTTCCTTCAAGGGGCAGACAACCGGGTTGCAAAAGCGGAACCCTTCTAAGAAACGGACGCAAAGAGACATAACCGGCGTTGTGGGAACAGGATTGGGAATCTTAAATAGTATTGATTCAGAAGTGCTAATGAATAAATTGGCTGCCACAACTACAGATTTGACTAAAATACAACAACCCATCAGCGGTTGTTATCAAACATATTACCAAATTGAGAAAAGGTAAATGTGAATGACCACAAATTGATAATTGGCATGCTCCGTGCTACGCAAAACAACATCTCTTTGGCTCTCAGCTGCGTCCAGGCTCAATTGTGGATGCAGTCCGTTGCTGCCTCAATTGTAAGAGAAGGCAAAGAAGGCACTTTTCCTACTGAAATTCGGAAAATAATCTGGGACGGTGCCACTGATTTTGAAAGAGAATTCCAATCCTGGTGGAATTTAGTGAATTTTACCTACAATCCCATCACAAACACAGCCACAGCCTTTGTACTAACCATACGTAATGCTTCAGTGCATTGGATAGTCCCTATCATTGCATTAGGGCTGAACCATGATGCAGCTATTCTCTACCCTTTCCAGCACAGAGAATGGGCCCGTCAAACTGGGAAGAAGTGGCAAACTGTTAATTTGGAAACTTGTATTGTCCGAGAACAACAAGGGTTTATCTGTGAAAGCAGTGCAATTAGACCTCAAGACATTTGTTTGGACACAGAACAAAGTGTCTGTCCTTTTGAAATTCATCCTAACAAGATTCCTGAAACACTGCTTGTGTATATAGGCAATGGATGTGCATGCTTAAGAACTGCATGTGATAAGGTATTTCTAGAAAATTTAGTTGTAGATACTAAAACTCATTCAAATTCTTGTGTTTGTAACTTGACTAAAAGCACAGGATGTGATTTCTCTTATTTAGCCCCACTTACTTCTTATTGTATTTTACAGTCCAATTACACAGTGATCCACCAATTATTGCCTACCCCCACTGGGATGAACCTTACTTAGGTAAAGCACTTGTTGCTTCACCAGGATTTCATTGGAATTTTGGAAAAGATCAAGAAAAACAGACAGAAAACCTTGGTAACTGTTCATCACAATGGGAAAGAAACACATTGTTTTCTAGACAGAGGAAAGAAAGATGCTGGACACAGCTGGTGGGATACTCCTTTTGGGTGCTCACCTACTGCTACAGGTGTCCTGAACAAATTGTGTCATCCCATCCTTGTTCTCTTGATTTTAGTTTTGATTGGGTTTGTTTTATCAGCAATCTTACACATCATGAATTGCAGAATGATGAAACGGTTGACATCTGTAATAGATGTGCACAATTTGGACACTATCCCATCCACTGTGGACACCCCTAAGGTTATTGACACAAGATGAACTACATGAGTATTAAAATAAGATAAGACATGATTAAAAATTACATGTGTATTTTGATTAAAAATTACTTATTCCTTCTTTTTCCTTTTCTTTCTCTTTTCTTATTTTCTCTACCCTTTTCTGGGATATGCTACCAACATTAACGAGTCCTGAAGACTTCGCAACAACACTACGAAATCGTGCTGATGGAGCTCTCCTGATGACAATCGTGAGTCATGGGGTGGTGTAAGAGACGGTCTGAAGATCCCTCATCTGCCTCACGATCATCGCCGAGAACAGAGGCTAAACACAGGAGTTCTGACCTGCCTAAGGTGGGATGTCTGCCAACTGCTGCCTGCAGGTGTGCCCGCTGGGAACTGGTACGCATTCCTGAGGAAATTTGTGCAGGTCACAGTGGACTGCGCCGTTCTTGCTGCCCAGGCGGGAAGGACTGCGCTGAAGCGGAAAGGAATGACCTGTCCTCTACACCTGTCCTGTACCTGTTTCCCAAAGCAACGGGCCTCATAACAACGGCTGTAGATTTGCCCCACCTCTTGGGGAAAAGGGCGAGATGTGGGGATACAGCTAGAAAGCAGAAGCGAGAGCACTGCTAAACTCATGCCAGAAGTAGACGCGCTAACGCTGCTAGGCCGCAAACCATAGCAGGCAGTATAGTTAGCATAGGAGAAAGGCATGCTTGGTATGTGCCTGGGATAGTTAGGGCTAGCTTTTAGTTTTGCAATGTTATTACAAAACACAGATATGGTCTTGGCCAGTTGCCCCTCGTTTCAAAAAAGGCCTATAAAGGGACTTTCTGTGAAATAACTGAGATGAGATGAGATCTCCCCACGGAAAGAAGACAAATCTATTGGCAGCAGAGCACGAGGACTTCATCTCATCCGTTGGTAGCCATTACCCCCCCTTTCTTCCTCTCTACTCTTTTACTTTGTTTTTCTTTCTCTCTCTCTCTCTTTCTCTCCTCTATCGCATTACCGTGTTGTGGGTACTTAACAAAGGTGCACTGTTTTGATTAAAACTGATATCCCTTGTGTCCTTTTGCACTCGGAGATCTGTAAACAAACCATCACGACCCTTACTTGTATTAACGGATCGTGACAAATGTCCAAAAGAAAAATCACTGGAACAAAAAGAGCAAACTGATCCAAGGTGAACTGATCCACGGTGAAAAACAGAAGCCTACGAAAATCTGGGGGGAAAAAAAAAGGCAACTCATGTGCCCGATTCACAGATGCAACTCCTGCAAAACTTTTGAAGGCAGTCTCACTCCCTCTGCTGAACAATCAACTGGAGGAAATCCCACTCCAAATCTGTGGGAAACAACAAAAGTGGTGCAACAAGCACTTCATAGAATAAAAACTAAAACTCCACCTGAATAAATTAATGCAATTAACATTGCATTAATTTCACCTGGCTTTTTTTTTTTTTTTTTTTTTTTTTTTTTTTGAGGAAATCTGTTTCTTTTCTCTTTTCTAAGAATGTCAAACATCCCTGCATTGACGATAAAGAAAGCAGTTTGAGGGCAGAGAAAGTGCAAGCAGCAGAATCACATCTAAATGTGATAACCATTTACTCACGTGGACGCTGTCCCTTTGTGTTAGCCCCAAGGAGTTGTACTTCTTTTTAATAATCGGTCTAGTGGGCCAAATTTTCACTTTTTAAGAACCTACCAACACATGGGATGGAGCTGCATGAAAACCAATGAAATGTAAAGTGTCACCATAATTGCTTGCATTGTCAGTTTGTTAACGTTTGTCATTTAAGAATTTCTACATATTTGAAATCATACAAATATGTTCTAACCTTCCCAGTTCTGCCTCAGAAGACTTCAAAATTATTATCATTCAGCTAATTTTTTAAATTTACTATTTAGTGAATGAAAGAATCTTGACAAAACACAAGCAAATGCTAGAGAAGAAATGATTAAATCCCCCTTCCAGGGGACCCCAGGCGCTGACGGCTGCCACCGGCGTGCGCCAGGTCGGGACCGGCAGGCAGGGCTGCACCCCGCGTCTGCCACAACACCTGCAGCTTCTGCAGCCTGAAACACAGCTGGCTCAGGGGTTTCAATCAAGAGCCAAAAGATCTTGCTGGTCAATTTGGGGCAGAGAAAGGTCATCACTTCTAGCATGGCATAAGCCTGCCACTACATTTCTGTCAAGGACAATCACCTTGTTGCAGTGAAACTCCTGGGTAAAATACTGAAGCGCTTTCAGATTCATATTATCCGACATTTCGGTGACCTTCTTTTATACCTGCATTGCTTCATACTGCTGGTTGTGGGCACAAGTTCTTTGTACACTATCCTGGAAATTAAAAAGATCAGAAACAACACCCACCCCTCCCCCACCACCACCCCTTCCCCAGCCACAACCCTAACAAAACCAACCTCCAGAATGTTCAGGAGTTCAAATGAGAACAAGCATAGATGGGGCATAAAAAGATGTCCTTAGACATTTGTGCATGCAGTGCCCTGCAATCCACTAAGTTCTACTTCTCGTACACCAAATGCCTGTCTTCGGAACTCCTTGTTCTCCATTCAAACCCTTCTGGGAGGGTAATCGAGGAGATACTCTTACATATTTTTAGCACATCTTGCACTAGGCAATTAAATCCAGTGCGCAGCATTACCTGACGAACTGAGGCGGTGACAAGGTCAATTAAGACCTGTTCATATCTTCATTTGGAGCTCTTCCAACTGCTTGAAAAGTGAAGCCTTGGACATTGAAGGTTCAGACTAAGGAAAATCCAAAACGTGGACAGCATCTCCCTTCTGCTGGAAGCCTTGAAGTTCACCACTGCAGTCTGCAGCCTACACAGATCATCTGAGGATTGTAAAAGTTCTCCAAGGAAGAACAAGAACAAGGCTAATGCATGCACACAAACGCTGATCAAAAGCACTTGATGCTCTTGGACAAAAAGATGTAACCTTCACTTTTGGAAAGACAAGGTGACTATGGTTGTCTCCACAGTACTCGTAGGAAAAAATCCCTGAAGTTTTGTAAAACCTCTTTTCAGGGCTTTGTTAACTTCATTTTTGTTAAGAATTGGGGAACGCAGAGAGACCTGTCACTTTTTTTGCAGAATGCCATAGAAACTGCTACACTCACTTCAACAACAGTCCAC
The DNA here is from genome assembly GCF_965178545.1 of Coloeus monedula. Taxonomy (NCBI): domain Eukaryota; kingdom Metazoa; phylum Chordata; class Aves; order Passeriformes; family Corvidae; genus Coloeus; species Coloeus monedula. The sequence goes on along the minus strand of NC_138806.1, from coordinate 83,231 downwards.
GTAACCTTCTCTGCAAATACTGACCATATGCAGTTCTGGTTGATACAAACCCCCATTACCTAAGAAAAGGAACAACTCGGCAAGCACTTTGCAAAGATGAACAACTTAGCACGACTGCGGCTGATGACATGCCCTGACTTTTTTTACCTTCAGCTGTGGGTGCCGTACCTTCCTACCCTCACACATGCCACTCCAAGCTGCCTGCGTGGAGCTCTCGCACCACCTATGCCAGCAACTGTGCCCAGCCGCCACCCTTCTTCAGCACCATCGCACCTACCACAAGGTAGCTGAATCAGAGGGAAAAGGAGGTCGCCAATGGAGGGAAGTTGTTCCCCCTGACAGCTAAGCTCCGACTCCGGGGTCCCTTATGTCCTTCCCAGGATAGGCAGGAAAACGCCTCGGAGGAGCGCAGCGCTGGGCGGGAGCGGCCGGCAGAGCACCGAGCGCGCTCCCCACTCCCTCCCGCCCGCGCCGCTGCGGAGACCCCGGCTTCGCCGGAATCGGCCACGTGCTGCACGGAGGGCAGCGCGGCAAAGGCGGTCGCCCCTCGTTACCCTAGGAAGGCCGGCCTCGGATCCCCGCTCTCTCCACCGGCACGGGCAGTGCCAGCAGCCTCTCGCTGCGGCCGCCGCTGGCCGAAAGCCTCGCCGCGCACCGCCCGGCCGGCCCCGCCGCTCCGCGGGGTCACACGGCACCTGCCGTGGGCGGCAGCCGAGCGACAGCAAGCAGAAGCGCTCACCGCCGCGCCGCTCGCCGCCCCGCCCGGGCGCTCCTCTCCTCGCGCTACCACGATGGCGCCGGCCCGCCCCGCCTTCCCCGTCGCCTGCGGCGCAACGCGGGTGCTCCGAGCCACGCAGCACGCGTGCGGCCGGGCCCTGCCGAGCCGCAGGCGGAGCCGGGGCACGGCCCGCGCGGGAGAGCTTCCGGCGAGGCTGGGCGGGCGGCGAGCGCGGCCGAGCGTGAACGCGCCAGGCGGGGTCGGCCGGCGGCGCGATGGGGAGCTAGATGGAGGCGGCAGCACCGCGCGGCATAAAAGAGCTGATCGTCCCGCAGCCGCCCGCTCCGCAGCCCCTCGGCTGCTGTCGAGAAGGGCCCCGGCCCTGGCCGCGCCGGTGGCGGGTTGGCTCCGCAGCCCGCGGCCAGCCCTGGCGGGGCAGGGGAGCACTGCGAGCAGCCCCGGCGCCGCGCAGCCGTCTGTAACGCGCGGTGGGAGCCGCCGGCAACTCTTTTACACCTCCCGGGGGGCTGGGGAGGAGCACGGAGAGCACGCAGCAGGTCGCTGCCGTTGGGGAAAATTAATCCACCATGCCTGAGGTTGATGTCCGAAAAGGAGACAGAGGAGTCCTGCAACATTCTTCGACTACAGGGAGAGTCCATGGGGCTTTTCCCATGGGGTCTGTCAAACGGTTGCGGGATGCAGCCCCCTTTTGATGTCAAGTTCCCGGCCACAGCACCCTCTTCCTTTTCCCCACTGGCTGAGGTATTCGGGAGATACAGACTTCCAGAACTGCCTACTCTATGCCCTCCTCTAATATGCACCCCCCATTTGGCATCGAAAAGAAAGAAAAAGAAACCATTCCTAATTCTATTAAGTCTTTGTTGCCTTGCTCTAGGTTCAGGAATTTAACACGGCCTTGATTAATCAACAGTCTCTGATGATTAGTAACAGTTCTAGAGAACTAATACTTTCTTCTGTTACTTCACTCCCCGTAAGTTCCTAGCCTTGTCTACAGGCCAATTCACACGGTCTGTTTGTAAAGAGTCATCCATCTCATTCCTTTTAATCCCTCCTTTTTTTATTTAATCTGTATTTGTCTTTACAAACCTTAATTACCATTGATTTAATTTTTTCTTCTTGAGTCTTCTGGGCTTTTGCTATTATTTGCAGTGACATCCTTTTCTGTCCTTTTGTAGTCATTTCTGGATCAGGTAGGCATGGCTGCTAGCAGCATCCCCTTGACCACCTGCTGAAAGAGCTGCACCCAGCATGGTGTCACGCATGGTCAAAAGATTAGAGTTGCTATAGCATAGAAGAGGAGAAATGGTATTCATTTAGCCCAGAGCTGGCCAGTTAACCATGAAAACATGTCCCATTACCATCTTTTCAACACTTGGACAGGTCCATGAGCTGAGGTTATTTCCTCTGTTATTTGTTTGACCATTTTCCGCTGTCATCTGCTTGCAAACAGCAGCTCGAGTCATTTAATTTCCCACAAACTCCTCCTTCTTCTGCTAACAGATAATCTAATACCATCGAATGTTGAAAATACCACTTTCCTCATTGAAGTGGGTTGCTCAGCAAGACGGTCAAGAGCTGTGGCTGGCTGGTTGGTAATTATTTCTGAGACAGCTTGTACCCTAATTATCTCATTCAAATGATAAATGGGTTGCCAGGCATCTGGGATTAATTCCTTAGGTTTCCAAGTGGCTGGTCCATCATGTTGCGTAACTTGTTCTGGTGGCCATTCATCTTTTCCCCGTTCTGGGGTGCTCCCTGCAGCCAAGGCTGCATCAGCTGACTGCTTTTCTCTAATTAAATCATCACAGATTTGGATTCCTAAGCGATTTCCCTGAATTTGTAGTAGCAAAAAGAACAATGGTCTAAGATATACACCATATCCCTGACCAGTTTGGAAGTAACCTGAGCTAAGCATGTTGGCCACAAATCCAATCATGTCCTTTCAAAGCCCGTGTTCCATTAGCAAAGGGGCCTTCCTACCCTTGGTCATCAATTGGTGGGTCAAAATACAGCAGGATTCCCGGGCCTAACGGTCCTCCAACAATAGCTGCCCCACCATAAGGGTCACAGCATTTGCATTTCCAAGCTCCCACACAGGGTTCCCATCTACATTTACATCTGCAAGTTGCTTGCTTGGATTTGGAGCAGAACTCACTAAAAGGCTTTGAGTTCCAATCCGCTGTTGCCATTCCCACTGATAATCACAAACAACATGTCTTCTACTTGTGGGATTTTTGTGGGGACAGCTTAAAAATAGGTGGTCAAAAAATCCCCTTGTCCCTCCCCATTGCTTTACAGGCTTCCAAATGTTTTTGGTAAGAACACTTTACGCAGCTACCATTAGTGAGCTGAACAGCTCTTTGATTGCAATTGTCTTGATATTTGGAACAATTGTAAGGAGGGCAATTGTGGGTCCAAACCCAATTGTTTAAAGCCAGAGGGAAAGTCAATTGACAAACGCCTTTTCCTACATAGACCCGCCCTGTCCTGTTTAGGCAATAAGTGCCTGTTGGAGAAGAATGAAGTGGCCATGGACTTCCTTCTTCGGCCCCAAATCCCATCCCATTGTGGCCCTCACATTGACCCACCATTTAGGTTCAGCTGGGCTAGCCAACCATGGCCACTCTTCAGATCCTCCTGGCCCTCCACAGAGCCAGCAATTGCTAAGGTGAAAAACTTTTGCTACTTCTTCTGCTAAGGCTGCAAATTGATTCTCCCACTCCTGGCCTAAACTTAGCTGACCATATAAAAGTAGAGTTATTAAGGAAAATATTTTAATAATGTGATCTAATTAGCTAGTCTAATTTTCCCGTTGTCTTCTGCACCACCTGTGGCAATTGAAGACACAAAAACTACTTAACGTGAAACAATGGCTGCAAGTATTAGCGTCCCAGTGAGTGGAGATTCTAGAGGAGGGATACCCATAGAGACTATTTCAGCAGGTGGTCTGTGGGTAGGCACGCAGGGCTTCCTCTGATGTCGAAGCACTGGCTACTGCTCCGGCCCACTCCTGCAGAGTGTCAGTCACAGCCTCCCGGCCTTCTCCTCCAGCTGAGATGTGCAAATCTCTGAGGCTTCAGAGACCTTGACCCGAGAGTGACGGGTCCACCTGTGTCCAGCTGTCTTCATGGCTGTTTCTGTCGTCAGTGACACTTGGAATGGGCCACGCCATTTCACCGCCACTGGCGCTTCTTTCTACTCCTTAACTAGGACTCAATCTCCTGGTTGGATGTTACAAGCAGCAAAGTCCAAAGGTGGGGCTTGTGCCAGCTGAGCTTCCTGTTGAAGGGGTTTCACAAGAAGCAGTATCCTGGCCACAGATGGTTTTAAATATACATCACTTACCTCTACTCCCCCACTAGGTTGAGACTTAGCCGGGTAATTCATAACAACGACGGAAAGGGGGAGAACGGAATCTCTCTTCTGGCTCGGGCTCTCATTCTCGCCAAAGCCAATGTCCAAAGCCCTAGCCATGGCATCTTGGTTTCTATTACCAGCTTCAAAAGGTGTTTATTTCTCTAGTCATTGTTTTCTACCCGAGCTGAGCTCTGGGGGTGCCAGGGCCTATGGAGGTTCCATTGTGTTCCTAAAGAAGCCAAAACCCCTTGAAGGATCTTTCCTGTCAAATGAGTTCCACTATCTGAGTCTATTGCTTCTACAATGCTGTATCTTGGAATGATTTGTTCCAAAAATGCCTTAATACCTGATCCTGTCGTTGCTGAAGCAGTTGGAAATGCTTCTGGCCACCTTGCTAGCTGACAATACCATTACCAGAAGACATGAAGCCTTCCCACTTGGGGCATCTCAGGAAAATCCACCTGGCATCTTTGGAAGGGACCTGCAGCCCAAGGCCTCCCTCCCCTGGCAAGTTACTTTGTAACTTGGCTGTTTGCTTTAGCACAGATCAAGCAACCTTCAACAGCTCGTTTTGCCAGTCTAAAAAGACCCCCAGCACCATCCAGCATGAGGAAGGCTTCTGCCAATCCTCAGGAGGTGCAAGGACTCTCTTCACGGAGTTCTTTTACTATTGGTAGGGCCAAAGCTTCTGGTATCTCTTGTTTGCCATCCCTTGTAAACCAAGTATTGCCTTTTTTCTCTGCCACACGGCTTTTAACTGTATCTCAAACTCCTCTGGGAGAAAAGACAGCTTCCCGGCCAGTGATGGAGTCACTGCGAGCAAAGGGGGCATCTTGGAGAGTTCTGGCAGAAGTGTTGCTTTCTGACTTTCTTCATCCACCAAAAAGGAGACAGAGGAGGCCTGTAACATTCTTCAACTACAGGGAGAGGCCATGGGGCTTTTGCCATGGAGTCTCTCAACTGATTGCGGGACGCAGCCCCCTTTTGATGCGAAGTTCCTGGCAACAGCACCCTCGGAGGTACTCGGGAATTACAGACTTCCGGAACTGCCTACTCTATGCTCCCCTCTAATATGCACCCCCTTCTTGGTATGGAAAAGGAAGAAAACGAAACTATTCCTAATGCTATGAAGTCTTTGCTGCCTTGCTCTAGGTTCAGCAATTTAACACGGCCTTGGCTGAGCAACAGTCTCTGTCGATTAGTAACAGTTTCTAGAACTAAGACTTTCTTCTGTTACGCCCCTACCAGTAAATTCCTAGCCTTGTCTAAGGACGGATTCACACGGTCTCTTTGTAAAGACACATCTATGTTACTTCTTTCACTCCCACACCTTCTTGGCGGTGGGATGGCTCCCCCCGGCACAGCACCTGGCACAAAACCCCCCTATGCACATACACGCACACCTGCACTTACCCTGCACTCCGCTGCACACACACACACACACCTCCCGCACACTAACACCCCCCTCCACATCCCTGCCATGCAGTTGCCCCGCCCCTGCCATCCCGGCCGGCTGGCAGCACTCACTCCTCACATGCTTCCCCATGCCTTGCGTTTCCTTGCTGCCCCCTCTGTAGCCTTCCCTCAACCTGCCTTTTCTCCCCTGCCCTGCATTGACTTGCTCACCCATCCCCCACCGGACTTCCTTTCACATTCGTCTAGCTCTGGCCTCACCTTTCCTTTTCCTTCTAGGACCCTCATTGCCTTGCCTCGCCTCGCCTCGCCAAGCCACCACTTGCCTTGCCCTGCCCTTGAAGCCCTCCCTTGCCTTGCATGACCTTGCTCAGCCCTCCCCCACCTGGAATTCAAGACCCCTTTTCAATGCCATTTCATGGCCTTGCCCTGCCCTTTCTGCTCCTCCTAGGAATCTCAAAGCTCTCAAGCATCTCCCGTGTTTCAGGATCACAGGAGAGGAAGACCAGGGGACGACGCGTGTTGCCACACTCATCTCTATGGGCAGCCTTGGTCTGGGAGCAATCCTTGCATGTCTTGAATCTTGCAAGGGCAATTCACATTTTGCCCTTGAGCTCGGGGACCAGAATGAGAGTTCTTTTGCCTACAAAGGAAAGCAGGTAGCTCAAGTCTTTGAGGTGCAGAGGAGACATGACCCACGCGGGATCAAGGCCACACAAAGCACTTGGTCCTGGCCACTTTTGTGTACCAGCAGTCCTTGAATGTACTTCTCACCTGCCTTGCCTGGCCTTGCCTTGGCAACACAACAGTTTCCTTGTCTTGCCCTGCTAGCCCTCTGGAGCCCTCTGGAGCCTTGCATTCCTTTGCATGGCCATGCCCCGCCCTTGACCTGCCTACCGCTTTCCTCCAAGGCCTTGACTTGCCAAGCACTTCCTGTTTCTGCCTGGCCTTCCCATCAGTGGACTTTCCTTCCTACGGCCAGCCTTGCCTCTAACGTCTGGGCCTTCTCTTGCCTACCACTCCATTTGCTTTCCCCTCACTGCTCTGGCCTTGCTTACCTCTCCCTTGACTTGCCCACAATTGCCTGCACTTGCTTTGCAGCGCCTTGCCTGCATGGAAGGCGAGGGCAAGAGTGGTAGGCAGGGCAAAGCAAAGCCAGCAAGTGGTAAGTAGTGCGAGGCAAGGCAGACGTAGGCAAAGGAAGCAGAGCAAGGGTAGCTTAAGAAGAACTAGACAAGGTACTGAAGGCAAGGCAAGGCCAAGAGACTCAGAGTGCCTTTCCTTGCGAAGGCAAGGACATAAGTGCCAGTGTTGCTGGAGCAGATGGTAAGGTAGCACGGGGAGGAATAGGAAGTGCTGAGAACAGCGTGTGTGCTGCTAGTTTGAGGGGTGCAGTCGAAGTTGCAGGCAGCAAGATCTTCCTCAGCCCGCACTGTTTTGAGCTCTGTTTTTGCCAGATGGTTTCAAGTTGGTGGGCAGAATCTGCGAGAGGGAAAAGATTGGTTTGGGCCAAAGAGGTTTGTCTGCCTCTTGGAGCGCAGTATAAAGAAGAGTATGCTCTTGGAAGGGGAAGATGAGGGAAATCTTTTTGTCCTGAGGTGCTGTTGATTTGAGTGCAGGGACGTTTGCAACTTGCCTCTGCCCTTGGGGTGGTTTCGAGCAGCGCCTGGTGCTTGGCCTTCTTTTGCAAGTCGTCAGCGCCATCGTGTGCTTGTTTCGAGGAGCGCTGACAGTGCCGGGGAAAAAGCCAAGCGCTTCGCTGGCGCCGCCCCAGTCGTGTGCGAGCAGTTGCTGGAAGAGCTGCGCTGTGCATCCTGCCTCTTGGAGACACAAAAGAATGTGATCCTGCGCGTAGCGGGGAAGCAAGAGGAATCTTTTCACTGTTGGCTGTGCAGTTACCAAGCGGCAAAAGTCAAGGCAGCTCCAGCACGGCCTCTTTCTTTCAGAACCTTTTCTGTGCCATCATGAACATGCTCAACATGCAACTCGCACCCACTGAACTGCATCAAAGGTCCTGGAGAGACGCACTTTCCTTCAAGCTCTAGCTACCATCCTACCCTCCACCTCTCGCCGATCCCAAAGCCCTTCCGAACATGCAGCAGCTGCACGCAGAGAACAAGTGCTAGAAGAAGGCGTTGGCCTTCCTAGTCCCTCTAAAGTCTGTAAACTAGGCGAAACATTGCAGTGACCAGCACTTTCCTTCGCAACTATCTACAGAGCGTCATCACATTCTCTCAGAGTGGCTAAGTCCACCCTTGCAGCACAGCAGCGTTTCCAGCCACAGTTCGGAATGAGAGATGGGCCAGGTGAGAAAGCATTTGTTGACTATCCCTCGTCTCTGGAAGACTTGATACTCGCAGCGCAATCACGTCCACACACCTTCAGTGTGGCCAAGTTCAAGCCAGCTAGAGCTCACAGAGACGGGAGGGTCAGGAGAGAAGCCGTTCCAAAAGTACCGTGTACTTAGGGCAGCATTCAAACTGTGCACAGCACTCTACAGCACTGTAGACCGTGGCTTCTCTGACAAGACGTGCCATCCCATTGTTGGCTCTCGCAGCTCGCTTGCTAGCTGCTCTCCTGAAGAAAAGAACTAGGAGGAAAAGCCAATGCTGGGCTGCACCTTCCCCTTGCCTCCCGTAAAGCCACTTCAACTCCCCGCTGCACTCTCTACTTCCCCTCTCCTTGGCATCGACCACTGTGTTTTCTGCATCTCGGAGCCCAAAGGTAAGCGCCAGTGTTCCCAGGGATGCTTGGAAGAGGGAGAAGTAGTAGCACAAGTAGCTGCCGTTGAACTTCCTCCTTCTCAATGCTAACGTGAAGTCGGCAGGCAGGCGAGCGCCAGCCACGCTCCTTTCTCAGTTTGGACGCTGCGGACACGAGCCCGGTGCTCGGCGCCTTCGTTCGGCCTCTTTAGTAGCCATTGTCGCGCTTTCATTCTGCCGGAGTCGAAGCGCCGTCTACTTGTGGCACAAAGAGCACGGTGCCGGCAGCCAAATGCTCCAGCCGACTGCTTCTGCCGACACACGCCTGGGCTATGCACTTTCCCTCTCAGCGACATACAGCAGCACATTCGCTCTAAATGTAAAGGGAAAGATTCTCGGCTACGTCTGGCACAGAGAACAGCTTTATTTTAACGGGCTTAACCGGAGCTTGCCCCCGACGGGTGGAAACTTGTATTAGCACCACATTGCAGTGGCAGTCCTCTTTCCTTTACAGGCTGCACAGCGCCGGCAGATGGCAGCGCTTCTCTGCACCTGCCTTCTCACTTCCAAGTAGCACCGCGCACATTAGAGCCTTGCAGGGAGAGAAGACGCGGCTAGGCGTCTCGCACAGAAGAACGTGGCAGGGCGAAAAGGCGTTCTTCTTTTGTCTTCCTCGTAGCCCAGAGTGTGCTGCTGTGTTGAAAGTCTTGGCCAGCGAAAAGCTACACCAGCAAGTGTTTCTCTCCTGATGCACTGCGCTGAGCCAGAGCTGAGGAAAATCCTTGCACAGCACACTGTGGATGCGTGCAGTACACACGCTGAAGAGCGGCACGGCTAAAAGTCATCGCTGGGTTTCAGTTCTGTCCAGACAGCAGAAGGCGAAGAAAGAAGCAGCTGGGCACCGGCTGCATGTACATAGTGGAGCGAATTTCACATGTGCAGCCAAGAGCTGCTTCACAAGCAGATTCAGCTGAGAATGCTCTGGCTGCTTCACAAAGGAAGGTGCTGTGTTGCACTCCTGGACACTACCTGGTCAGAAGCAGTTTCTTACACCTTCAATGCTGCAGAGTCCATGCAGCTGGAGCACACCCAGAAGGACGCGTCCAGCTGGAAGGCGTTCTTCAAGTACCTCCCTGCTCCAAGCTGCCTTGAAACTGAGCACAACACACTGCGGCTGGGCAGCTTCCTTCTCAGATAGACGTGCCGTCACACTATGCACTCTCGCAGCTCCGTTGCCCACTTGCAGCAGCTGCTCCCAAAGAAAAAGGCTTCAGAAGGAAAAGCCACTGCTGGGCTGCCCTTTCCCCTTGCCTCACGTCAAACACCTGAAACTGTCCGCTGCACTCTCTATTCCCATTCTCCGTCGCATCTACCACTGTAATGTCTGCATCTCGAAGCATAAACCCCGGCACAATTCTTTCCTGGGAAAGCTGGAAGAGAAATAGGTAGCAGCACAAGTAGCTGCAAGTTGAACTTTCTGTTTTCAACTGCTAATGTGAATCTGAAAACAAGCGAGTGGCAGCCACGCTTCCTCTTGCAGCCTGTGCGATGCACACACCAGCTCTGTGCTCTGCCTTCATTCTTACGCCCTTCGTAGCAGGTCGCGCTTTCGTTTGGCTGGAGACGAACCGTCGTCTACTTCTCGCCCAGAGAGCACGGTGCCGGCAGCCAAATGCTGCAGGCTGCTGCTTCTGCCCAAACACGCCTGGGCTATGCATTTTCTCTCTAGCGCTGAAGTAGCACCACATACTGTTTGCTTTGTAGCCAGCATCTTTACGGAAAGCTTCTCGGCTACGTCTGGCACAGGGAACAGCTTTATTTTAACCGGCTTAGCCGGAGCTTGCCCCTGACGCGTGGGAACTTGTATTTGCACCACATTCCAGTGGCAGTCCTCTTTCCTTTACAGGCTGCACAGCGCCGTCAGATCGCCGTGCTCTCTGCACCTGCCTTCTCACTTCCAAGTAGCACCGCCTTGCAGGGAGAGAAGACGCGGCTAGGCGTCTCGCACAGAAGAACGTGGCAGGGCGAAAAGATATTCTTCCTTTCTCTTTCTTCTTGCCCGAATTGTGCTGCTGTGTTGAAAGTCTTGGCCAGCGAAAAGCTACTCCAGCAAGTGTTTCTCTCCTGACGCATTTCGCTGAGCGAGAGCTACGCGGACAGTGTGGACCCTGTGAAACAGCAAGAAAATGACTGTATGTCGAGCTGAGGAAAATCCTTGCACAGCACACTGTGGCCGCGTGCAGTGTTCGCGCTGAAGAGCGGCAAAGCTCAAAGGCATCGCTGGGCTTCAGTTCTGTCCAGACAGCAGAAGGCGAAGAACGAAGCAGCTGAGCACCGGCTGCATGTACATAGTGGAGCGAATTTCACATGTGCAGCCAAGAGCTGCTTCACAAGCAGATTCAGCTGAGAATGCTCTGGCTGCTTCACAAAGGAAGGTGCTGTGTTGCACTCCTGGACACTATGGTCAGAAGCAGTTTCTTACACCTTCAATGCTGCAGAGTCCATGCAGCTGGAGCACCCCCAGAAGGACGCGTCCAGCTAGAAGGCGTTCTTCAAGTACCCCCCTCTTCCAAGTAGCCTTGAAACTGAGCACAACACACTGCGGCTCGGCAGCTTCCTTCTCAGAGGCACTCTCTATTTCCATTCTCCGTTGGATCTACCACTGTAATGTCTGCATCTCGAAGCATAAACCCCGGCACAATTCTTTCCTGGGAAAGCTGGAAGAGAAATAGGTAGCAGCACATGTAGCTGCAAGTTGAACTTTCTGTTTTCAACTGCTAATTCGAATCTGAAAACAAGCGAGTGGCAGCCACGCTTCCTCTTGCAGCCTGTGCTATGCACACACCAGCTAGGTGCTTCTGACTTCATTCTTATGCTCTTCGTACCATTTCGTTCTTTTCATTCTGCCGGCGTCGAACCGTCGTCATCTTGTCGCACAGAGGGCACGCCGGCAGAGAAACCCTGCAGAGAAACGCTCCAGCTTGCTGTCTCTTCCGAAACACACCTGGGCTGTGCACTTTCCTTCGCTGCCCTTGGTAGCACCACATTCTCTTTGCTTTGTAGCCTGAATGTAAAGGGAAAGAGTCTCAGCTACGTCTGGCACCGAGAACAGCTTTAGTTCAACGGGCTTACCCAGAGCATGCCCCCGACGCGTGGCAACTTGTATTTGCACCACATTCCAGGGGTAGTCTTCTTTCCTTTACAGCCTGCACAGCGCCGGCAGATGGCAGTGCTTCTCTGCACCTGCCTTCTCACTTCCAAGTAGCACCGCGCACATTAGAGCCTTGCAGGGGGCAAAGACGTGGATGGATGTGTGGCAGAGAAAATCGTGCAAAGACGAAAAGATGGTCTTCTTTTGTCCTCCTCGTCGCCCAGATTGTGCTGCTGTGCTGAAAGCGTGCGTTTTATTACCCCTTCTCGCAGTAAGACTATGTGCTGCGTTGCAACTGTTGGCCAGCGGAAGGCTAATGCAGCAAGTGCTTCTCTCCTGACACATTTCTCTGAGCGAGAGCTTGTGCGGACAGTTGGGCTCTGCCAAGCAGAAAGGCTGTACTTGCACGTAGCGCTGAGGAAAATCCGTGCACTGCGCACTGTGGATGCGTGCAGTACACACACACTGAAGAGAGCCAAAGCTGAATGCTTCAGTTCTGTCCAGCGCCGGTAAGGGAGAAGAACGCAGCCCCAGGCCACTGGGCTGGTGTGTGCGATGACTAGGAGCTTTGCCGCTCTTCTGCGTGTATACTGCACGCATCCACAGTGCGCAGTGCATGGATTTTCCTCAGCTCTCGCTCAGCAAAATGCATCAGGAGGGAAGCACATGATGGATTAGCCTTTCACTGGCCAACAGTTCCAACGCAGCACCACAGTCTTCTTGCGAGAAGGGGTAATAAAACACATGTATTGTCCCGGAACAGTTCTCGGGGCGAGCCGTAGCCGAGAATCTTTCCCTTAAGATAAAGACCACAACGCAGACAGAATGTTGTGCTACCTAGCGCTAGAGAGAAATTGCATAGCCCAGGCGTGTTTGGGCAGAAGCAGCAGCCTGCAGCATTTGGCTGCCGGCACCGTGCTCTCTGCGCGAGATGTGGACGACGGGTCGTCTCCAGCAAAACGGAAGCGCGACCTGCTACGACGAGCGTAAGAATGAAGGCAGAGCAGCGGGCTGCTGTGGGCATCGCACAGGCTGCAAGAGGAAGCGTGGCTGCCACTCGCTTGTTTTCGGATTCATGTTAGCAGTCGGAAACTTGCAGCTACTTGTGCTGCTACCTATTTCTCTTCCAGCTTTCCCTGGAAAGAATTGTGCCGGGGTTTATGCTTCGAGATGCAGACATTACAGTGGTAGATGCGACGGAGAATGGAAATCGAGAGTGCAGTGGACAGTTTCTGGTGCTTCACGTGAGGCAAGGGGAAAGGGCAGCCCAGCAGTGGCTTTTACTTCTGGAGCCTTTTTCTTTGGGAGCAGCTGCTGCAAGCGGGCAACTGAGCTGCGAGAGGGCATAATGTGACGGCACGTCTATCTGAGAAGGAAGCTGCCGAGCCGCAGTGTGTTGTGCTCAGTTTCAAGGCTACTTGGAAGAGGGGGGTACTTGAAGAACGCCTTCTAGCTGGACGCGTCCTTCTGGGGGTGCTCCAGCTGCATGGACTCTGCAGCATTGAAGGTGTAAGAACCTGCTTCTGGCCAGGTAGTGTCCAGGAGTGCAACACAGCACCTTCCTTTGTGAAGCAGCCAGAGCATTCTGAGCTGAATCTGCTTGTGAAGCAGCTCTTGGCTGCACATGTGAAATTCGCTCCACTATGTACATGCAGCCGGTGCCCAGCTGCTTCGTTCTTCGCCTTCTGCTGTCTGGACAGAACTGAAGCCCAGCGATGCCTTTTAGCCGTGCCGCTCTTCAGCGTGTGTACTGCACGCATCCAGAGTGTGCTGTACAAGGATTTTCCTCAGCTCTGGCTCAGCGCAATGCATCAGGAGAGAAATACTTGCTGGTGTAGCTTTTCGCTGGCCAAGACTTTCAACACAGCAGCACACTCTGGGCTACGAGGAAGACAAAAGAAGAACACCTTTTCGCCCTGCCACGTTCTTCTGGGCGAGACGCCTAGCCGCGTCTTCTCTCCCTGCAAGGCTCGAATGTGCGCGGTGCTACTTGGAAGTGAGAAGGCAGGTGCAGAGAGCACGGCCATCTGCCGGCGCTGTGCAGCCTGTAAAGGAAAGAGGACTGTGACTGGAATGTGGTGCAAATACAAGTTGCCACGCGTCGGGGGCATGCTCTGGGTAAGCCCGTTGAACTAAAGCTGTTCTCTGTGCCAGACGTAGCCGAGAATCTTTCCCTTTACATTTAGAGCGAATGTGCTGCTGTATGTCGCTGAGAGGGAAAGTGCATAGCCCAGGCGTGTGTCGGCAGAAGCAGTCGGCTGGAGCATTTGGCTGCCGGCACCGTGCTCTTTGTGCCACAAGTAGACGGCGCTTCGACTCCGGCAGAATGAAAGCGCGACAATGGCTACTAAAGAGGCCGAACGAAGGCGCCGAGCACCGGGCTCGTGTCCGCAGCGTCCAAACTGAGAAAGGAGCGTGGCTGGCGCTCGCCTGCCTGCCGACTTCACGTTAGCATTGAGAAGGAGGAAGTTCAACGGCAGCTACTTGTGCTACTACTTCTCCCTCTTCCAAGCATCCCTGGGAACACTGGCGCTTACCTTTGGGCTCCGAGATTCAGAAAACACAGTGGTCGATGCCAAGGAGAGGGGAAGTAGAGAGTGCAGCGGGGAGTTGAAGTGGCTTTACGGGAGGCAAGGGGAAGGTGCAGCCCAGCATTGGCTTTTCCTCCTAGTTCTTTTCTTCAGGAGAGCAGCTAGCAAGCGAGCTGCGAGAGCCAACAATGGGATGGCACGTCTTGTCAGAGAAGCCACGGTCTACAGTGCTGTAGAGTGCTGTGCACAGTTTGAATGCTGCCCTAAGTACACGGTACTTTTGGAACGGCTTCTCTCCTGACCCTCCCGTCTCTGTGAGCTCTAGCTGGCTTGAACTTGGCCACACTGAAGGTGTGTGGACGTGATTGCGCTGCGAGTATCAAGTCTTCCAGAGACGAGGGATAGTCAACAAATGCTTTCTCACCTGGCCCATCTCTCATTCCGAACTGTGGCTGGAAACGCTGCTGTGCTGCAAGGGTGGACTTAGCCACTCTGAGAGAATGTGATGACGCTCTGTAGATAGTTGCGAAGGAAAGTGCTGGTCACTGCAATGTTTCGCCTAGTTTACAGACTTTAGAGGGACTAGGAAGGCCAACGCCTTCTTCTAGCACTTGTTCTCTGCGTGCAGCTGCTGCATGTTCGGAAGGGCTTTGGGATCGGCGAGAGGTGGAGGGTAGGATGGTAGCTAGAGCTTGAAGGAAAGTGCGTCTCTCCAGGACCTTTGATGCAGTTCAGTGGGTGCGAGTTGCATGTTGAGCATGTTCATGATGGCACAGAAAAGGTTCTGAAAGAAAGAGGCCGTGCTGGAGCTGCCTTGACTTTTGCCGCTTGGTAACTGCACAGCCAACAGTGAAAAGATTCCTCTTGCTTCCCCGCTACGCGCAGGATCACATTCTTTTGTGTCTCCAAGAGGCAGGATGCACAGCGCAGCTCTTCCAGCAACTGCTCGCACACGACTGGGGCGGCGCCAGCGAAGCGCTTGGCTTTTTCCCCGGCACTGTCAGCGCTCCTCGAAACAAGCACACGATGGCGCTGACGACTTGCAAAAGAAGGCCAAGCACCAGGCGCTGCTCGAAACCACCCCAAGGGCAGAGGCAAGTTGCAAACGTCCCTGCACTCAAATCAACAGCACCTCAGGACAAAAAGATTTCCCTCATCTTCCCCATCCAAGAGCGGACTCTTTTTTATACCGCGCTCCAAGAGGCAGACAAACCTCTTTGGCCCAAACCAGTCTTTTCCCTCTCGCAGATTCTGCCCACCAACTTGAAACCATCTGGCAAAAACAGAGCTCAAAACAGTGTGGGCTGAGGAAGATCTTGCTGCCTGCAACTTCAACTGCACCCCTCAAACTAGCAGCACACACGCTGTTCTCAGCACTTTCCTTCTCAGCTCTAGGTACCATCCTAAACCTTCCCTCTCCCAGAGTCAGCATCCAAAGACAACGGCACCACGGACTGCTCACACACTAAAGGCACCAGGACAAAAGGCTCACAAGCTTGGCCTTTGCATTCCCACGGACAGCTCAACAGCTCTAAGCCAGAGAGAGCTCTGCCTCTTGGGAAAAGCCTTTAAAATCCCTAAGAGCACCTGATGTGCACATCCAAACCTGCTCTCCTTGCCAAAGAGAGCAACTACAAGCCCATCTCCAAAGAAACGGCATCCCCTCCTCCAAAATACAACACATCCATCCACTGATCCACCTGCAGTACAGAATAGATCCAACAGTTGCCCCTACACGCCCAGGGGCCAGAAGAGAAATGTCTTGCTGGACTATTCCTCCCAATGCTACCTTACCATCTGCTCCAGCAACACTGGCACTATGTCCTTGCCTTGGCAAGGAAAGGCACTCCGAGTCTCTTGGCCTTGCCTTGCCTTCAGTACCTTGTCTAGTTCTTCTTAAGCTACCCTTGCTCTGCTTCCTTTGCCTCTGCTGCCTTGCCTCGCACTACCTACAACTTGCTGGCTTTGCTTTGCCCTGCCTACCACTCTTGCCCTCGCCTTCCATGCAGGCAAGGCGCTGCAAAGCAAGTGCAGGCAATTGTGGGCAAGTCAAGGGAGAGGTAAGCAAGGCCAGAGCAGTGAGGGGAAAGCAAATGGAGTGGTAGGCAAGAGAAGGCCCAGACGTTAGAGGCAAGGCTGGCCGTAGGAAGGGAAGTCCACTGATGGGTGGCCAGGCAGAAACAAGAAGGGCTCGGCAATCCAAGGCCCTGGAGGAAAGCAGTAGGCAGGTCAAGGGCGGGGCATGGACGTGCAAAGGAATGCAAGGCTCCAGAGAGCTAGCAGGGCAAGGCAAGGAAACTGTTGTGTTGCCAAGGCAAGGCAAGGATAGGCAAGGCAGGTGAGAAGTACATTCGAGGACTGCTGGTACACAAAAGCGGCCAGGACCAACTGCTCTGTGTGGCCTTGCTTGGCGAGGCGAGGCAGGGCAATGAGGGTCCTAGAAGGAAAAGGAAAGGTGAGGCCAGAGCTAGACGAATGTGAAAGGAAGTCAGGTGGGGGATGGGTGAGCAAGTCAATGCAAGGCAGGGGAGAAAAGGCAGGTTGAGGGAGGGCTACAGAGGGGGCAGCAAGGAAACGCAAGGCATGGGGAAGCATGTGAGGAGTGAGTGCTGCCAGCCGGCTGGGATGGCAGGGGCGGGGCAACTGCAAGTAGCATGGCAGGGATGTGGAGGGGGGTGTTAGTGTGCGGGAGGTGTGTGTGTGTGTGTGCAGCGGAGTGCAGGGTAAGTGCAGGTGTGCGTGTATGTGCATAGGGGGGTTTTGTGCCAGGTGCTGTGCCGGGGGGAGCCGTCCTACCGCCAAGAAGGTGTGGGAGTGAAAGGAGTAACATAGATGTGTCTTTACAAAGAGACCGTGTGAATCTGTCCTTAGACAAGGCTAGGAATTTACTGGTAGGGGCGTAACAGAAGAAAGTCTTAGTTCTAGAAACTGTTACTAATCGACAGAGACTGTTGCTCAGCCAAGGCCGTGTTAAATTGCTGAACCTAGAGCAAGGCAGCAAAGACTTCATAGCATTAGGAATAGTTTCGTTTTCTTCCTTTTCCATACCAAGAGGGGGGTGCATATGAGAGGGGAGCATAGAGTAGGCAGTTCCGGAAGTCTGTAATTCCCGAGTACCTCCGAGGGTGCTGTTGCCAGGAACTTCGCATCAAAAGGGGGCTGCGTCCCGCAATCAGTTGAGAGACTCCATGGCAAAAGCCCCATGGCCTCTCCCTGTAGTTGAAGAATGTTACAGGCCTCCTCTGTCTCCTTTTTGGTGGATGAAGAAAGTCAGAAAGCAACACTTCTGCCAGAACTCTCCAAGATGCCCCCTTTGCTCGCAGTGACTCCATCACTGGCCGGGAAGCTGTCTTTTCTCCCAGAGGAGTTTGAGATACAGTTAAAAGCCGTGTGGCAGAGAAAAAAGGCAATACTTGGTTTACAAGGGATGGCAAACAAGAGATACCAGAAGCTTTGGCCCTACCAATAGTAAAAGAACTCCGTGAAGAGAGTCCTTGCACCTCCTGAGGATTGGCAGAAGCCTTCCTCATGCTGGATGGTGCTGGGGGTCTTTTTAGACTGGCAAAACGAGCTGTTGAAGGTTGCTTGATCTGTGCTAAAGCAAACAGCCAAGTTACAAAGTAACTTGCCAGGGGAGGGAGGCCTTGGGCTGCAGGTCCCTTCCAAAGATGCCAGGTGGATTTTCCTGAGATGCCCCAAGTGGGAAGGCTTCATGTCTTCTGGTAATGGTATTGTCAGCTAGCAAGGTGGCCAGAAGCATTTCCAACTGCTTCAGCAACGACAGGATCAGGTATTAAGGCATTTTTGGAACAAATCATTCCAAGATACAGCATTGTAGAAGCAATAGACTCAGATAGTGGAACTCATTTGACAGGAAAGATCCTTCAAGGGGTTTTGGCTTCTTTAGGAACACAATGGAACCTCCATAGGCCCTGGCACCCCCAGAGCTCAGCTCGGGTAGAAAACAATGACTAGAGAAATAAACACCTTTTGAAGCTGGTAATAGAAACCAAGATGCCATGGCTAGGGCTTTGGACATTGGCTTTGGCGAGAATGAGAGCCCGAGCCAGAAGAGAGATTCCGTTCTCCCCCTTTCCGTCGTTGTTATGAATTACCCGGCTAAGTCTCAACCTAGTGGGGGAGTAGAGGTAAGTGATGTATATTTAAAACCATCTGTGGCCAGGATACTGCTTCTTGTGAAACCCCTTCAACAGGAAGCTCAGCTGGCACAAGCCCCACCTTTGGACTTTGCTGCTTGTAACATCCAACCAGGAGATTGAGTCCTAGTTAAGGAGTAGAAAGAAGCGCCAGTGGCGGTGAAATGGCGTGGCCCATTCCAAGTGTCACTGACGACAGAAACAGCCATGAAGACAGCTGGACACAGGTGGACCCGTCACTCTCGGGTCAAGGTCTCTGAAGCCTCAGAGATTTGCACATCTCAGCTGGAGGAGAAGGCCGGGAGGCTGTGACTGACACTCTGCAGGAGTGGGCCGGAGCAGTAGCCAGTGCTTCGACATCAGAGGAAGCCCTGCGTGCCTACCCACAGACCACCTGCTGAAATAGTCTCTA
The DNA here is from genome assembly GCF_965178545.1 of Coloeus monedula. NCBI lineage: Eukaryota > Metazoa > Chordata > Aves > Passeriformes > Corvidae > Coloeus > Coloeus monedula. The sequence goes on along the minus strand of NC_138806.1, from coordinate 64,769 downwards.
TGGGTATCCCTCCTCTAGAATCTCCACTCACTGGGGCGCTAATACTTGCAGCCATTGTTTCACGTTAAGTAGTTTTTGTGTCTTCAATTGCCACAGGTGGTGCAGAAGACAACGGGAAAATTAGACTAGCTAATTAGATCACACTATTAAAACATTTTCCTTAATAACTCTACTTTTATATGGTCAGCTAAGTTTAGGCCAGGAGTGGGAGAATCAATTTGCAGCCTTCTTAGCAGAAAAAGTAGCAAAAGTTTTTAACCTTAGCAATTGCTGGCTCTGTGGAGGGCCAGGAGGATCTGAAGAGTGCCTATGTTTGGCTAGCCCAGCTGAACCTAAGTGGTGGCTCAACACCTGACATCAGGTCCCTACTAGGACGGGATTTGGGGCCAAAGAAGGAAGTCCATGGCTATAGGAGAAGGTTTCACGAAGGATGTCTGGACTTCAGGTGGCTCTCTTGAAAGCTGTTTATTGCATAGGCGAAGTTCCAGCATTTCAGGGAGTGGCTATCCAGAGCCAACCCTACAGCTGCCAGCTCCAGCTGTAGGCATACCTGAAGCCGCTTGCTGTTCAAGTTACAGAGCATTCGATACTTTTCTTTGCAGAGTATCTTAGCACGTAACAACCAATAAGCACCATACACAACACCTTGACATTGGCCTATAGCCTATCATAGCTACTACCATCACCATATTATAGTCATTATTATCCAATCACAAGAGTAAGTTACAATTTAAGCTTCCAGTGGAAAATTCTTAGACCTTTCTTCTTCTTGCTACATCAACATTTCTTGTTTGCCTGCCATATCTTTCTTTTTGCTAAAGACACCTTTTCTATTCACTTATGCTCTTCTTGAGACTTACTTACTTGGTGAAAAACATGTCTTTGTTTGTAATCACATACCTTTGTCCTGCTCCTAAAAATCTCCTTCCAACTCATCTCCAACCTTTGCCTTCTCAGTTACTCAGCGATCACTGTTTCAGCAAAACATCTTTTCTTCTATATCAAAACTTGCTTTCATTTCTACCTCATCCCCAGCTTCTACATTCTCAGACCTTGCTGCCAAGCCTACTTACCTGTGAAACTTTCTTACCAAACTTTCATCCTCCCCAACACATGGCCACTTCATTCTTCTCCAACAGGCACTTATTGCCTAAACAGGACAGGGCGGGTCTATGTAGGAAAAGGCGTTTGTCAATTGACTTTCCCTCTGGCTTTAAACAATTGGGTTTGGACCCACAATTGCCCTCCTTACAATTGTTCCAAATATCAAGACAATTGCAATCAAAGAGCTGTTCAGCTCACTAATGGTAGCTGCGTAAAGTGTTCTTACCAAAAACATTTGGAAGCCTGTAAAGCAATGGGGAGGGACAAGGGGATTTTTTGACCACCTATTTTTAAGCTGTCCCCACAAAAATCCCACAAGTAGAAGACATGTTGTTTGTGATTATCAGTGGGAATGGCAACAGCGGATTGGAACTCAAAGCCTTTTAGTGAGTTCTGCTCCAAATCCAAGCAAGCAACTTGCAGATGTAAATGTAGATGGGAACCCTGTGTGGGAGCTTGGAAATGCAAATGCTGTGACCCTTATGGTGGGGCAGCTATTGTTGGAGGACCGTTAGGCCCGGGAATCCTGCTGTATTTTGACCCACCAATTGATGACCAAGGGTAGGAAGGCCCCTTTGCTAATGGAACACGGGCTTTGAAAGGACATGATTGGATTTGTGGCCAACATGCTTAGCTCAGGTTACCTCCAAACTGGTCAGGGATATGGTGTATATCTTAGACCATTGTTCTTTTTGCTACTACAAATTCAGGGAAATCGCTTAGGAATCCAAATCCGTGATGATTTAATTAGAGAAAAGCAGTCAGCTGATGCAGCCTTGGCTGCAGGGAGCACCCCAGAACGGGGAAAAGATGAATGGCCACCAGAACAAGTTACGCAACATGATGGACCAGCCACTTGGAAACCTAAGGAATTAATCCCAGATGCCTGGCAACCCATTTATCATTTGAATGAGATAATTAGGGTACAAGCTGTCTCAGAAATAATTAGCAACCAGCCAGCCACAGCTCTTGACCGTCTTGCTGAGCAACCCACTTCAATGAGGAAAGTGGTATTTTCAACATTCGATGGTATTAGATTATCTGTTAGCAGAAGAAGGAGGAGTTTGTGGGAAATTAAATGACTCGAGCTGCTGTTTGCAAGCAGATGACAGCGGAAAAGTGGTCAAACAAATAACAGAGGAAATAACCTCAGCTCATGGACCTGTCCAAGTGTTGAAAGGATGGTAATGGGACATGTTTTCCTGGCTAACTGGCCAGCTATGGGCTAAATTGTTACAGCAGGGATTACTGTAACACGCCTATATCGAACCAGGAATCCCGTGGAAAAGAAGTAGATATGGACAGATTGGTGGTAGATGGTTCAGAGGTCTTTATTTCTTCAGCCACATGGCCGGGGCTCTGCTCAGGAACTCCCCCAGTCACGGGACCCGAGGGTCCTTGGCCACACCGGGGAACACAAACCAACCAAGGGGGAATGAAGCTGACCAGGGGCAGGGAAACCCCGTGTCTACCCCCCAGGGCCCGTCGCCCAGGGCTCCATGGCAGGGGGGGAGACCCCAACACTAAATGAATACCATTTCTCCTCTTCTATGCTATAGCACCTCTAATCTTTTGACCATACGTGACACCATGCTGGGTGCAGCTCTTTCAGCAGGTAGCAGCCATGCCTACCTGATCCAGAAACGACTACAAAAGGACAGAAGAGGATGTCACTGCAAATAATAGCAAAAGCCCAGAAGACTCAAGAAGAAAAAATTAAATCAATGGTAATTAAGGTTTGTAAAGACAAATACAGATTAAATAAAAAAAGGAGGGATTAAAAGGAATGAGATGGATGAGTCTTTACAAACAGACCGTGTGAATCGGCCTGTAGACAAGGCTAGGAACTTATGTGGAGTGAAGTAACAGAAGAAACTATTAGTTCTCTAGAACTGTTACTAATCATCAGAGACTGTTGATTAATCAAGGCCGTGTTAAATTCCTGAACCTAGAGCAAGGCAACAAAGACTTAATAGAATTAGGAATGGTTTCTTTTTCTTTCTTTTCGATGCCAAATGGGGGGTGCATATTAGAGGAGGGCATAGAGTAGGCAGTTCTGGAAGTCTGTATCTCCCGAATACCTCAGCCAGTGGGGAAAAGGAAGAGGGTGCTGTGGCTGGGAACTTGACATCAAAAGGGGGCTGCATCCCGCAACCGTTTGACAGACCCCATGGGAAAAGCCCCATGGACTCTCCCTGTAGTCGAAGAATGTTGCAGGACTCCTCTGTCTCCTTTTCGGACATCAACCTCAGGCATGGTGGATTAATTTTCCCCAACGGCAGCGACCTGCTGCGTGCTCTCCGTGCTCCTCCCCAGCCCCCCGGGAGGTGTAAAAGAGTTGCCGGCGGCTCCCACCGCGCGTTACAGACGGCTGCGCGGCGCCGGGGCTGCTCGCAGTGCTCCCCTGCCCCGCCAGGGCTGGCCGCGGGCTGCGGAGCCACCTCGCCACCGGCGCGGCCAGGGCCGGGGCCCTTCTCGACAGCAGCCGAGGGGCTGCGGAGCGGGCGGCTGCGGGACGATCAGCTCTTTTATGCCGCGCGGTGCTGCCGCCTCCATCTAGCTCCCCATCGCGCCGCCGGCCGACCCCGCCTGGCGCGTTCACGCTCGGCCGCGCTCGCCGCCCGCCCAGCCTCGCCGGAAGCTCTCCCGCCCGGGCCGTGCCCCGGCTCCGCCTGCGGCTCGGCAGGGCCCGGCCGCACGCGTGCTGCGTGGCTCGGAGCACCCGCGTTGCGCCGCAGGCGACGGGGAAGGCGGGGCGGGCCGGCGCCATCGTGGTAGCGCGAGGAGAGGAGCGCCCGGGCGGGGCGGCGAGTGGCGCGGCGGTGAGCGCTTCTGCTTGCTGTCGCTCGGCTGCCGCCCACGGCAGGTGCCGTGTGACCCCGCGGAGCGGCGGGGCCGGCCGGGCGGTGCGCGGCGAGGCTTTCGGCCAGCGGCGGCCGCAGCGACAGTCTGCTGGCACTGCCCGTGCCGGTGGAGAGAGCGGGGATCCGAGGCCGGCCTTCCTAGGGTAACGAGGGGCGACCGCCTTTGCCGCGCTGCCCTCCGTGCAGCACGTGGCCGATTCCGGCGAAGCCGGGGTCTCCGCAGCGGCGCGGGCGGGAGGGAGTGGGGAGCGCGCTCGGTGCTCTGCCGGCCGCTCCCGCCCAGCGCTGCGCTCCGCCGAGGCGTTTTCCTGCCTATCCTGGGAAGGACATAAGGGACCCCGGAGTCGGAGCTTAGCTGTCAGGGGGAACAACTTCCCTCCATTGGCGACCTCCTTTTCCCTCTGATTCAGCTACCTTGTGGTAGGTGCGATGGTGCTGAAGAAGGGTGGCGGCTGGGCACAGTTGCTGGCATAGGTGGTGCGAGAGCTCCACGCAAGCAGCTTGGAGTGGCATGTGTGAGGGTAGGAAGGTACGGCACCCACAGCTGAAGGTAAAAAAAGTCAGGGCATGTCATCAGCCGCAGTCGTGCTAAGTTGTTCATCTTTGCAAACTGCTTGCCGAGTTGTTCCTTTTCTTAGGTAATGGGGGTTTGTATCAACCAGAACTGCATATGGTCAGTATTTGCAGAGAAGGTTATTTGGACTGTTGTTGAAGTGAGTGTAGCAGTTTCTATGGCATTTTGCAAAAAAGTGACAGGTCTCTCTGCGTTCCCCAATTCTTAACAAAAATGAAGTTAACAAAGCCCTGAAAAGAGGTTTTACAAAACTTCAGGGATTTTTTCCTACGAGTACTGTGGAGACAACCATAGTCACCTTGTCTTTCCAAAAGTGAAGGTTACATCTTTTTGTCCAAGAGCATCAAGTGCTTTTGATCAGCGTTTGTGTGCATGCATTAGCCTTGTTCTCGTTCTTCCTTGGAGAACTTTTACAATACTCAGATGATCTGTGTAGGCTGCAGACTGCAGTGGTGAACTTGAAGGCTTCCAGCAGAAGGGAGATGCTGTCCACGTTTTGGATTTTCTTTAGTCTGAACTGATGATCTGTCATTTGCATGTTTGTTTAGCTGTGCTTAGAATAATGAGCAGAAACATTGATAAGTTGGTGTATAGAATAAAGACAATTACCAATTTCCTCCCTTTGTGGGAGCCCATGCAAAAGTCATGCAAGAAGAAACTTAGAGGTCACTAAAGTAATTAGAATTGTTAAAACTCAGAAAGGCATAAAGGTCAGAGTGAGGAAGATGAGTTACTTCATCTTCCTTAGGACCACTGACCCAATTCAAGACCACCGACTCCATTCAGATCACACGCTACGCATGCTTAATGACATGTAAGCTCATTTCCATACAAAGCGGAGAATGGGAGGTGTCAACACCATGAATACGCATTTTGTATTTTGGATATCCATAATACGTGGAAATAAAAGGTATCGTTTGCTTGTATCAGGGCCTGCGACTTAGGGAGCTATCCCACGCAAAAATAAAACATACACTTTCTAACTCTAAACTGTTAAGAGTTTTTGTCCATCTCAGTTGGATATCGATATTAGATCGATATTCATATTTTGGTAAATCATAGTTAGCATAGGAGAAAGGCATGCTTGGTATGTACCTGGGATAGTTAGGGCTAGCTTTAGTTCTGCAATGTTATTACGAAACATAGATACGGTCTTGGCCAGTTGCCCCTCGTTTCGAAAAAGGGCTATAAAGGGACTTTCTGAAATAACTGAGATGAGATCTCCCCACGGAAAGAAGACAAATCTATTGGCAGCAGAGCACGAGGACTTCGTCTCATCTGTTGGTAGCCATTGCCTCCCCTTTCTTCCTCTCTACTCTTTTACTTTGTTTTTCTTTCTCTCTCTCTCTCTCTTTCTCTCCTCTATCACATTACCATGTTGTGGGTACTTAACAAAGGTGAAAAGGTGATTAAAACTGAAATCCCTTGTGTCCTTTTGCACTCGGAGATCTGTAAACAAACCATCACGACCCTCACTTCTATTAGCAGATGGTGACATTAAACTGGCATCACGGACAGGATTTCTGACAGACAGAAGGGGTTGCAAGGTTGTGTGTAGTCTGTAATAGGGGAAGGACGTTTCACTGCAGCCGCACCTAGCCCGACACCCCGCAAAGGGTGAGCGGTGTCTAGAAAGCAAGGGGGACGACTCGAATTTCCCACAAACTGCACACGCCTAGGTGAAAAGCACCCCATACTCAACTGAGGGCTCTGTCTTCAGATTTTTCACCAAAAGATCTCTTAGTGTAAAAGGGGGAACTGTTTTGGTGGGCGTGTGTGAATTTGGACTGCTTGGTGTAGCGAAGAGACAACCGTAAGTAAAGGAGTACCTCCCAGGCAGATTTTGGTCTCTTCACCCACCCAGGGAAGCGAAGGGCGACACGGCGAAGCTGTTTGTGTCGCAATGTGTAATTAGGTTTTACCTCCCTGTAGTGGTTTTGATCCCTTTATAAAATGACTGAAAACCCTAGTGCAAATCATAAAGCTGCATTTTATGCTCTGCTAGCAAAACATAATGCCCGGCCCTCTCCGGGAGGGGAAGAATGGGCTCAAAATAACTGGTTTAATTTGGAGAGTGTGACTGATAGAAGATGTTCATTCCAACATGAGACAAAGTTTAAATTTGGCCAAAATAAAACCATAATCTGCTCCTAAATCTGTTTCAGGAGCATGCCTTACAGCAGCTACAGATCACTGCTTTAAGCGATGTAGTGAAGAGAAAGCAATCACAGATTCCCTTCAAAAGCTAGTGGAAATTTTACAGGAACAATCAGATGAAGAAAGGAATGAAAATCATTTGCTGCGGGCTGCTTTGAGGGAGGAATATTTTAAGAATTCAAAGAATGCTGACTCACCAAAAGAGAAAGAGGAAAAGAAAACTCCTCACATTAACCAAATATACCCCCAGGAAGAACTAGTGCTAGTGAAAAATTGTGGGGAAAACTGCTGCCCTCCTATGGGACCTCTAATTAAAACAGAATATAATTATATCAATGATGAAGATTTTGAACCGCATATCACCACTAAACAAATACCATACACTGCTCCTGAGTTGGCGAAGTTAAAAAAGGAGTACGGGCGGCTTCCCCACGAAGCTGAGACGGAATATGTCTTCCAAGTGTCTCTCACCGGAGGAGACCAAATTCAATTCACTGAACAGGAGGCCAGTGGATACTGGGGACATGGAGTTCTCTTAACAACAGGAGACAAACGTAACACATGGTCGCTGACTCAGCGCGCAGCTTTCTGGGCCGGGGGACTCAATCCTTTAGAAAGGGGAGACCCTTTTGCTACAGTTGGTACCCCTGATCAACTTCTAGAAAGCGTCCACAAAGCCGCCTGTCTGCAAATGATCCATGAAAGGAAATTAACTCCTGGATATGAATCCCCCACGCAATTACCTGTGAAACCTGAACTGATGACCCCTTTAATTCGAGGCCTTCCAGAATCACTCCAATCTACAGCAGCTGTCCTGCAAAAAACCATAGCTGCTGCAGGTCCTGTAGAGAGGTTGGACAGATTCCTTGGAAACCCGAGCGACCAAACTGCATCTACCGATCCTGGGTTTACTCCATATTCAACCCCCTCTCAGCCGCCAGGTTCACAATCAAATTCACCTGCCAGTGATTGCAAAGTTTGGACATGGAGTGAGGTTGAAGAAGATCTGATTAATTACAGTAGGAAATATGGACCGATAAAAATCCCAGAGGAAAAATCAGAAAAAACAAAAGGTGTCAGGTACATTAGGGCTCCTCATAGTGAAAACCCAAAGAATGTAACCAGAGATCCCTAACCGTCAGCATTGGTGCTTATTAGGTATCAAAAAGGGGGTCCCCAGAAATGCGATGGATGGCTTAGCCCTTGATCAGTTGAGTAAGGTAGTGTCTAACTGGCACTGCCAAAAGCCCCTTCTACCCAATCCGTCACTTCAACCCAGTGCACCCCTCCTCCCTCAGAATCTGGGCAGTGAGTCAAAGCCACTTCTCCCTCAAAGTCCGGCCAATGAGCCAGAACAGATTCTTCCTCAAAACCAGGGAAACTAGACCCTCTGTTTCTTGTCAGTGGGCAAAGAAACGGAGCATAGGTCTACCTGAGAATGCTCACTAAAAATAAAACGGGAGATATAACGATCACAGCTATTACAAGTCCTAAACGGGCACCTGTAACTTTTCTGATTGACACTGGGGCACAAATTTCTGCGCTGACAAAGAAAGATGCCCAGAGGTGTGGAATTGTTCCAACAAAGAACCGATATGGTGTTTTAAGTGCCTTGGGCACTTAAACAGAATCTATGAATGGGGCCTTAGTCAAGCTCCCTTTGCCTGGAGAGGAAAACCAACTCTCCATCCATGGGGTGATTGGAGATATTCCAACCAATTTATTAGGGCTGAATGCCCTTGCTAGGAGGCAGTGGGAGGACTCAGAGGGTCTTCTGTGGTCTTTTGGCACACCACATTTTAACATCAGACTGCTCCAAGCTGCAGCCTCCCTACCATTCAGCAAAGTAACTAATGTGAAACAATACCTCCTTCCCCTGGGTGCCAAAGAGGGTATCAAGCCAGTGATACAGGAGCTACCACAACAAGGAGTAATACTTCATACCCATTCTCCTTTCAATTCTCCGGTGTGGCCAGTGCAAAATCCTAATGGGAAGTGGAGGCTGACAATAGATTTTCGTAGGCTAAATGCTAACACAGACCCTCTTACAGCAGCAGTCCCAAATCTAGCAGAATTCATAACATTGATTCAAGAAAAGGCTCATTCAATCATGCCACCTGTAGATGTCAAAGACATGTTTTTTACGACACCTTTACAGCCAGAAGATATGGACCGTTTTGCTTTCGCATGGCAAGGACAGCAACACACTTTCACTAGGCTTCCCCAAGGGTACAAACATTCTCCTACCCTGGCTCATCACGCTTTAGCCCAAGAGTTCGACAAAGTACCCAAAGCGGACAATCTAGCTGTTCATCAACACACTGATGAGACCCTTGTGGGAGGAGATGAAATAGAAGAAGTGAGAGATACCCAACAGAAAATAACCTCCCACTTAGAAAGCCTTGATTTGCAAATTCCCTCAGAAAAAACCCAAACCCCTTCACATGAAGTGAAATTGTTGGGAATTTGGTGGAAAGGAGGTATGACACGTATCCCACCTGATACCCTAACCTCTTCAGATCAGATTAAAATGCCTGAATCCAAAAAAGATCTCCAACATGCTTTAGGATGTGTATTAGTGCTCCGGAGAAAACACATCCCAGATTTTCCATAATTGCCAGACCTCTTTACAACTTGTTAAGAAAAGGGACAAAATGGGAATGGAGTGCTTCCCAAGAAGAAGCACTGCAACTGTTGGTTTTTGAAGCAACAGCCTCACCAAGCCCTGGGCCCTATTCATCCCACAGATGCTTTTCAGGTCTCCTCAGGGTTGTCAGTACACATATGGCAGCGGGGTCCTGAGGGTCCGACGAAGCCTGTTGGTTTTTACTCCCGTGGCTTTAAAGATGCTGAAAAAAGGTACACTACCTGGGAGAAAGGATTGTTTGTGGTTAGCTTAGCTCTCCTAGAAGCGGAGAAGATTGCACAACAACAACCAATTGTTTTGAGAGGCCCTTTCAAAGTTATTAAGGCTGTCTCTACTGGCACCACCCCCACGTGACGGGGTGGCCCAGAGGACCTCAGTAAGGAAGTGGTATGCTCAGATTGAACATGATTGTAGCGTCTTCTCAAGAACTGAAGGAGCTGTAAAAAATCTGGCAATCCAAGAAACTGAAGACTTGGGTAGCAGCCAGGACAAACCTGCCTCAGTCATTAGAGTAGCCCCTCCTTTTTCCCCCAAACGGTCAGCAAATTCTTGGCTTACGGATGCTTCTGCCAAGCGAGAAGGAAAGGTGTGGAAACATAAGGCTGTAGCCCTCCACACTTCCTCAGGTGAAGGAATTATCACAGAGGGGGAAGGCAGTGCCCAAGTTGGCAAGCTGATAGCTGTTTGGAGTGTTTTCCAACGTGAGGCACAGAATACTTCTCCTGTCTGTATCTACACCGATTATTCCTATGCTGTGTTTAAGGGATGGACTGAGTGGCTTCCTTTTTGGCAGCAAAAGGATTGTGAAGTTAACAGAATCCCAGTATGGCAAAAGGAGAAGTAGCAAGAAATTCTAAGTATTGCAAGTCCAGGGAATTTTGCCGTGGAGTGGGTAGCCTCTCACCAGACAGATGGAAATCCAGCAGGAGAGTGGAACACTAGAGCTGACGAATTAGCAAGACTAAGTCCTGTGAAAAAAGATCGAATTACAGAGGACTGGGAGCACTTCTTAGAATGGTTGCATGTAAAAAGACAACGCACAGGTGCAAAAGATTTGTACAAAGAAGCCCTTGCTCGCGGTTGGTCTGTTACCAGAGAAATGTGTAAAACATGCATGTCAGCCTGTGAACAACGTCGCAGACGGCTAGAAAGACACCCTTTGGAAGATGACCCTCTGCATTTAAGAAAGGGTAAAGGCTTACGGGAAGCGTGGCCTTTTAAAAAGTCAGGAGGTAAACACTTTGGGCTGGTAGGAGTAGAGATGATATCTGGGTTAGTCCAGGCCAATGCTTTTAAAAGAGCTACAGGAGATCATACTGTTCAAGCATTGCAGGCATGGTTTGGAACTTTCCCAAAACCACAAGAAATTCAATCTGATCATGGGTCTCACTTTACTGCCAAAGTTGTACAGGACTGGGCAAAAGGTGAAGGGATTAAACGGACTTTTCACACTCCTTACTACCCTGAAGCTAACGGCATTGTAGAAAGGACCAATGGTCTCTTGAAAGGACTTTTGAAACCACAGGAGGGAAATTGGGATGTTCGGCTATGGGAAGCTGTGAAAGGTGTGAATGATAGATGGGGGGTAAACGGGTGTCCCAAAATCACTGTCTTTTTCCCAACAGCTCCAAGCATAATTCTCTCACTGCAGGGACCAAATGATCCTAAGAATCCTGCACACTACCCTGGACAACCTGTTTCGGTAGATCTCCCTACCGTAGGAGAAGTACCACTAGTGCTAAAACGCCCTCTGAATAAATATGCATGGCTAGCCTCTGATGCCCTAGGGAGAGAGCATCGGATACATACACGCTGCATAATTCCATCATTCTAATTTTCTGCCTTTCGGTGGCAGACTCTGTTGTGTTCACTTTTCACAGAAGAACTCCGAGGGACATGAAGAAGAGCACATAAACCATGATAAGACTAGTGATACTTTTCTGCATCCTACCACAACACCAGGGCCAAAAACCAGCTGAGTGGCCATGGTCTGAAGCTACCATTAGGTACACTAGTGCTCTAGGATCCTATCCCAGAGATCGTTGCCCGAACCTAGCCACTGTAGCACTGCACGACTCTGAGGTATACCGTCCAAGTGAATGGGGATGGGACTTGAAGGATTGGACTAGAATCCTAAAAGGAACAGGAGGTGAAAAAATTAAGGTAGGATGCAGAAAAGTAGAAGGATCTCTTTACCAGAAAGCTTCCACCATTGCAATCGCTGGAAATGTTCTAAAACCAGATGGGAAAAGTGATTTGCACCCCAACATTACGGCCAAACTCTGCCCTACAACGGAGTGGCTGTGTGACAAACAAACCCCCTTCATCCTGTGTGGTTGTCAGAAGAATGTCGGTAACTACACCTTAGGCCCCAGTACCAACAATGTGGAAATCACAAAGCTTCGCAGAAACAAACTAACTGACTGCTGGTATAACTTTCCTCTAACCAAACCAACCTATGCAACATGCAATTGGCAAAATAACCCGGCAGATCAGCCAAGTCTGACAGGTTTAACTTATAAATTCAAAATAAACGCCGCAGCAAAGCCCATACTGAGTGCAGTAATCACATACCACGGTATAAGTACCCCCCTTGTGTTAGATGACAAGAATAAAGTTTTTCCACCCTTTATGGTAACCCGAGGTGACGATGTTACAATACGATGTGGATTAATTGCTGAATTTTTTACCGAACCTGTACACAGTTATAGCATTGGACCTCATGGCCGTGTTTTGTTTGGTGAAATTCAAAATCAAGATTGTTGGCTAAACCTTAATTGCTGTACAATTTCCCCATAAAGTCACGTGTGGTAAAAACAATACAAAATACTGGGGGGAACTCAAAGTCGATGTTGCAATACCTACCACCCAACCACCGGTCATGCTAAGCCCAAGAATTTTTGAAATTGGACCACGTATAATCACAAAAACAGGCCAACAACAACTATTGCTCAATCCGGCATGGTCCCTTAAACAAGTCAAGTTGCTGGTGCAAAACAATGCCTCAGAAATTCAGCCAGCTTGTTCACCTTTTCTGCAAACTTCCTTCAAGGGGCAGACAACCGGGTTGCAAAAGCGGAACCCTTCTAAGAAACGGACGCAAAGAGACATAACCGGCGTTGTGGGAACAGGATTGGGAATCTTAAATAGTATTGATTCAGAAGTGCTAATGAATAAATTGGCTGCCACAACTACAGATTTGACTAAAATACAACAACCCATCAGCGGTTGTTATCAAACATATTACCAAATTGAGAAAAGGTAAATGTGAATGACCACAAATTGATAATTGGCATGCTCCGTGCTACGCAAAACAACATCTCTTTGGCTCTCAGCTGCGTCCAGGCTCAATTGTGGATGCAGTCCGTTGCTGCCTCAATTGTAAGAGAAGGCAAAGAAGGCACTTTTCCTACTGAAATTCGGAAAATAATCTGGGACGGTGCCACTGATTTTGAAAGAGAATTCCAATCCTGGTGGAATTTAGTGAATTTTACCTACAATCCCATCACAAACACAGCCACAGCCTTTGTACTAACCATACGTAATGCTTCAGTGCATTGGATAGTCCCTATCATTGCATTAGGGCTGAACCATGATGCAGCTATTCTCTACCCTTTCCAGCACAGAGAATGGGCCCGTCAAACTGGGAAGAAGTGGCAAACTGTTAATTTGGAAACTTGTATTGTCCGAGAACAACAAGGGTTTATCTGTGAAAGCAGTGCAATTAGACCTCAAGACATTTGTTTGGACACAGAACAAAGTGTCTGTCCTTTTGAAATTCATCCTAACAAGATTCCTGAAACACTGCTTGTGTATATAGGCAATGGATGTGCATGCTTAAGAACTGCATGTGATAAGGTATTTCTAGAAAATTTAGTTGTAGATACTAAAACTCATTCAAATTCTTGTGTTTGTAACTTGACTAAAAGCACAGGATGTGATTTCTCTTATTTAGCCCCACTTACTTCTTATTGTATTTTACAGTCCAATTACACAGTGATCCACCAATTATTGCCTACCCCCACTGGGATGAACCTTACTTAGGTAAAGCACTTGTTGCTTCACCAGGATTTCATTGGAATTTTGGAAAAGATCAAGAAAAACAGACAGAAAACCTTGGTAACTGTTCATCACAATGGGAAAGAAACACATTGTTTTCTAGACAGAGGAAAGAAAGATGCTGGACACAGCTGGTGGGATACTCCTTTTGGGTGCTCACCTACTGCTACAGGTGTCCTGAACAAATTGTGTCATCCCATCCTTGTTCTCTTGATTTTAGTTTTGATTGGGTTTGTTTTATCAGCAATCTTACACATCATGAATTGCAGAATGATGAAACGGTTGACATCTGTAATAGATGTGCACAATTTGGACACTATCCCATCCACTGTGGACACCCCTAAGGTTATTGACACAAGATGAACTACATGAGTATTAAAATAAGATAAGACATGATTAAAAATTACATGTGTATTTTGATTAAAAATTACTTATTCCTTCTTTTTCCTTTTCTTTCTCTTTTCTTATTTTCTCTACCCTTTTCTGGGATATGCTACCAACATTAACGAGTCCTGAAGACTTCGCAACAACACTACGAAATCGTGCTGATGGAGCTCTCCTGATGACAATCGTGAGTCATGGGGTGGTGTAAGAGACGGTCTGAAGATCCCTCATCTGCCTCACGATCATCGCCGAGAACAGAGGCTAAACACAGGAGTTCTGACCTGCCTAAGGTGGGATGTCTGCCAACTGCTGCCTGCAGGTGTGCCCGCTGGGAACTGGTACGCATTCCTGAGGAAATTTGTGCAGGTCACAGTGGACTGCGCCGTTCTTGCTGCCCAGGCGGGAAGGACTGCGCTGAAGCGGAAAGGAATGACCTGTCCTCTACACCTGTCCTGTACCTGTTTCCCAAAGCAACGGGCCTCATAACAACGGCTGTAGATTTGCCCCACCTCTTGGGGAAAAGGGCGAGATGTGGGGATACAGCTAGAAAGCAGAAGCGAGAGCACTGCTAAACTCATGCCAGAAGTAGACGCGCTAACGCTGCTAGGCCGCAAACCATAGCAGGCAGTATAGTTAGCATAGGAGAAAGGCATGCTTGGTATGTGCCTGGGATAGTTAGGGCTAGCTTTTAGTTTTGCAATGTTATTACAAAACACAGATATGGTCTTGGCCAGTTGCCCCTCGTTTCAAAAAAGGCCTATAAAGGGACTTTCTGTGAAATAACTGAGATGAGATCTCCCCACGGAAAGAAGACAAATCTATTGGCAGCAGAGCACGAGGACTTCATCTCATCCGTTGGTAGCCATTACCCCCCCTTTCTTCCTCTCTACTCTTTTACTTTGTTTTTCTTTATCTCTCTCTCTCTTTCTCTCCTCTATCGCATTACCGTGTTGTGGGTACTTAACAAAGGTGCACTGTTTTGATTAAAACTGATATCCCTTGTGTCCTTTTGCACTCGGAGATCTGTAAACAAACCATCACGACCCTTACTTGTATTAACGGATCGTGACAAATGTCCAAAAGAAAAATCACTGGAACAAAAAGAGCAAACTGATCCAAGGTGAACTGATCCACGGTGAAAAACAGAAGCCTACGAAAATCTGGGGGGAAAAAAAAAGGCAACTCACGTGCCCGATTCACAGATGCAACTCCTGCAAAACTTTTGAAGGCAGTCTCACTCCCTCTGCTGAACAATCAACTGGAGGAAATCCCACTCCAAATCTGTGGGAAACAACAAAAGTGGTGCAACAAGCACTTCATAGAATAAAAACTAAAACTCCACCTGAATAAATTAATGCAATTAACATTGCATTAATTTCACCTGGCTTTTTTTTTTTTTTTTTTTTTTTTTTTTTGAGGAAATCTGTTTCTTTTCTCTTTTCTAAGAATGTCAAACATCCCTGCATTGACGATAAAGAAAGCAGTTTGAGGGCAGAGAAAGTGCAAGCAGCAGAATCACATCTAAATGTGATAACCATTTACTCACGTGGACGCTGTCCCTTTGTGTTAGCCCCAAGGAGTTTTACTTCTTTTTAATAATCGGTCTAGTGGGCCAAATTTTCACTTTTTAAGAACCTACCAACACATGGGATGGAGCTGCATGAAAACCAATGAAATGTAAAGTGTCACCATAATTGCTTGCATTGTCAGTTTGTTAACGTTTGTCATTTAAGAATTTCTACATATTTGAAATCATACAAATATGTTCTAACCTTCCCAGTTCTGCCTCAGAAGACTTCAAAATTATTATCATTCAGCTAATTTTTTAAATTTACTATTTAGTGAATGAAAGAATCTTGACAAAACACAAGCAAATGCTAGAGAAGAAATGATTAAATCCCCCTTCCAGGGGACCCCAGGCGCTGACGGCTGCCACCGGCGTGCGCCAGGTCGGGACCGGCAGGCAGGGCTGCACCCCGCGTCTGCCACAACACCTGCAGCTTCTGCAGCCTGAAACACAGCTGGCTCAGGGGTTTCAATCAAGAGCCAAAAGATCTTGCTGGTCAATTTGGGGCAGAGAAAGGTCATCACTTCTAGCATGGCATAAGCCTGCCACTACATTTCTGTCAAGGACAATCACCTTGTTGCAGTGAAACTCCTGGGTAAAATACTGAAGCGCTTTCAGATTCATATTATCCGACATTTCGGTGACCTTCTTTTATACCTGCATTGCTTCATACTGCTGGTTGTGGGCACAAGTTCTTTGTACACTATCCTGGAAATTAAAAAGATCAGAAACAACACCCACCCCTCCCCCACCACCACCCCTTCCCCAGCCACAACCCTAACAAAACCAACCTCCAGAATGTTCAGGAGTTCAAATGAGAACAAGCATAGATGGGGCATAAAAAGATGTCCTTAGACATTTGTGCATGCAGTGCCCTGCAATCCACTAAGTTCTACTTCTCGTACACCAAATGCCTGTCTTCGGAACTCCTTGTTCTCCATTCAAACCCTTCTGGGAGGGTAATCGAGGAGATACTCTTACATATTTTTAGCACATCTTGCACTAGGCAATTAAATCCAGTGCGCAGCATTACCTGACGAACTGAGGCGGTGACAAGGTCAATTAAGACCTGTTCATATCTTCATTTGGAGCTCTTCCAACTGCTTGAAAAGTGAAGCCTTGGACATTGAAGGTTCAGACTAAGGAAAATCCAAAACGTGGACAGCATCTCCCTTCTGCTGGAAGCCTTGAAGTTCACCACTGCAGTCTGCAGCCTACACAGATCATCTGAGGATTGTAAAAGTTCTCCAAGGAAGAACAAGAACAAGGCTAATGCATGCACACAAACGCTGATCAAAAGCACTTGATGCTCTTGGACAAAAAGATGTAACCTTCACTTTTGGAAAGACAAGGTGACTATGGTTGTCTCCACAGTACTCGTAGGAAAAAATCCCTGAAGTTTTGTAAAACCTCTTTTCAGGGCTTTGTTAACTTCATTTTTGTTAAGAATTGGGGAACGCAGAGAGACCTGTCACTTTTTTTGCAGAATGCCATAGAAACTGCTACACTCACTTCAACAACAGTCCACGTAACCTTCTCTGCAAATACTGACCATATGCAGTTCTGGTTGATACAAACCCCCATTACCTAAGAAAAGGAACAACTCGGCAAGCAGTTTGCAAAGATGAACAACTTAGCACGACTGCGGCTGATGACATGCCCTGACTTTTTTTACCTTCAGCTGTGGGTGCCGTACCTTCCTACCCTCACACATGCCACTCCAAGCTGCTTGCGTGGAGCTCTCGCACCACCTATGCCAGCAACTGTGCCCAGCCGCCACCCTTCTTCAGCACCATCGCACCTACCACAAGGTAGCTGAATCAGAGGGAAAAGGAGGTCGCCAATGGAGGGAAGTTGTTCCCCCTGACAGCTAAGCTCCGACTCCGGGGTCCCTTATGTCCTTCCCAGGATAGGCAGGAAAACGCCTCGGCGGAGCGCAGCGCTGGGCGGGAGCGGCCGGCAGAGCACCGAGCGCGCTCCCCACTCCCTCCCGCCCGCGCCGCTGCGGAGACCCCGGCTTCGCCGGAATCGGCCACGTGCTGCACGGAGGGCAGCGCGGCAAAGGCGGTCGCCCCTCGTTACCCTAGGAAGGCCGGCCTCGGATCCCCGCTCTCTCCACCGGCACGGGCAGTGCCAGCAGCCTCTCGCTGCGGCCGCCGCTGGCCGAAAGCCTCGCCGCGCACCGCCCGGCCGGCCCCGCCGCTCCGCGGGGTCACACGGCACCTGCCGTGGGCGGCAGCCGAGCGACAGCAAGCAGAAGCGCTCACCGCCGCGCCGCTCGCCGCCCCGCCCGGGCGCTCCTCTCCTCGCGCTACCACGATGGCGCCGGCCCGCCCCGCCTTCCCCGTCGCCTGCGGCGCAACGCGGGTGCTCCGAGCCACGCAGCACGCGTGCGGCCGGGCCCTGCCGAGCCGCAGGCGGAGCCGGGGCACGGCCCGGGCGGGAGAGCTTCCGGCGAGGCTGGGCGGGCGGCGAGCGCGGCCGAGCGTGAACGCGCCAGGCGGGGTCGGCCGGCGGCGCGATGGGGAGCTAGATGGAGGCGGCAGCACCGCGCGGCATAAAAGAGCTGATCGTCCCGCAGCCGCCCGCTCCGCAGCCCCTCGGCTGCTGTCGAGAAGGGCCCCGGCCCTGGCCGCGCCGGTGGCGAGGTGGCTCCGCAGCCCGCGGCCAGCCCTGGCGGGGCAGGGGAGCACTGCGAGCAGCCCCGGCGCCGCGCAGCCGTCTATAACGCGCGGTGGGAGCCGCCGGCAACTCTTTTACACCTCCCGGGGGGCTGGGGAGGAGCACGGAGAGCACGCAGCAGGTCGCTGCCGTTGGGGAAAATTAATCCACCATGCCTGAGGTTGATGTCCGAAAAGGAGACAGAGGAGTCCTGCAACATTCTTCGACTACAGGGAGAGTCCATGGGGCTTTTCCCATGGGGTCTGTCAAACGGTTGCGGGATGCAGCCCCCTTTTGATGTCAAGTTCCCGGCCACGGCACCCTCTTCCTTTTCCCCACTGGCTGAGGTATTCGGGAGATACAGACTTCCAGAACTGCCTACTCTATGCCCTCCTCTAATATGCACCCCCCATTTGGCATCGAAAAGAAAGAAAAAGAAACCATTCCTAATTCTATTAAGTCTTTGTTGCCTTGCTCTAGGTTCAGGAATTTAACACGGCCTTGATTAATCAACAGTCTCTGATGATTAGTAACAGTTCTAGAGAACTAATACTTTCTTCTGTTACTTCACTCCCCGTAAGTTCCTAGCCTTGTCTACAGGCCAATTCACACGGTCTGTTTGTAAAGAGTCATCCATCTCATTCCTTTTAATCCCTCCTTTTTTTATTTAATCTGTATTTGTCTTTACAAACCTTAATTACCATTGATTTAATTTTTTCTTCTTGAGTCTTCTGGGCTTTTGCTATTATTTGCAGTGACATCCTTTTCTGTCCTTTTGTAGTCATTTCTGGATCAGGTAGGCATGGCTGCTAGCAGCATCCCCTTGACCACCTGCTGAAAGAGCTGCACCCAGCATGGTGTCACGCATGGTCAAAAGATTAGAGTTGCTATAGCATAGAAGAGGAGAAATGGTATTCATTTAGCCCATAGCTGGCCAGTTAACCATGAAAACATGTCCCATTACCATCTTTTCAACACTTGGACAGGTCCATGAGCTGAGGTTATTTCCTCTGTTATTTGTTTGACCATTTTCCGCTGTCATCTGCTTGCAAACAGCAGCTCGAGTCATTTAATTTCCCACAAACTCCTCCTTCTTCTGCTAACAGATAATCTAATACCATCGAATGTTGAAAATACCACTTTCCTCATTGAAGTGGGTTGCTCAGCAAGACGGTCAAGAGCTGTGGCTGGCTGGTTGGTAATTATTTCTGAGACAGCTTGTACCCTAATTATCTCATTCAAATGATAAATGGGTTGCCAGGCATCTGGGATTAATTCCTTAGGTTTCCAAGTGGCTGGTCCATCATGTTGCGTAACTTGTTCTGGTGGCCATTCATCTTTTCCCCGTTCTGGGGTGCTCCCTGCAGCCAAGGCTGCATCAGCTGACTGCTTTTCTCTAATTAAATCATCACAGATTTGGATTCCTAAGCGATTTCCCTGAATTTGTAGTAGCAAAAAGAACAATGGTCTAAGATATACACCATATCCCTGACCAGTTTGGAAGTAACCTGAGCTAAGCATGTTGGCCACAAATCCAATCATGTCCTTTCAAAGCCCGTGTTCCATTAGCAAAGGGGCCTTCCTACCCTTGGTCATCAATTGGTGGGTCAAAATACAGCAGGATTCCCGGGCCTAACGGTCCTCCAACAATAGCTGCCCCACCATAAGGGTCACAGCATTTGCATTTCCAAGCTCCCACACAGGGTTCCCATCTACATTTACATCTGCAAGTTGCTTGCTTGGATTTGGAGCAGAACTCACTAAAAGGCTTTGAGTTCCAATCCGCTGTTGCCATTCCCACTGATAATCACAAACAACATGTCTTCTACTTGTGGGATTTTTGTGGGGACAGCTTAAAAATAGGTGGTCAAAAAATCCCCTTGTCCCTCCCCATTGCTTTACAGGCTTCCAAATGTTTTTGGTAAGAACACCTTACGCAGCTACCATTAGTGAGCTGAACAGCTCTTTGATTGCAATTGTCTTGATATTTGGAACAATTGTAAGGAGGGCAATTGTGGGTCCAAACCCAATTGTTTAAAGCCAGAGGGAAAGTCAATTGACAAACGCCTTTTCCTACATAGACCCGCCCTGTCCTGTTTAGGCAATAAGTGCCTGTTGGAGAAGAATGAAGTGGCCATGGACTTCCTTCTTCGGCCCCAAATCCCATCCCATTGTGGCCCTCACATTGACCCACCATTTAGGTTCAGCTGGGCTAGCCAACCATGGCCACTCTTCAGATCCTCCTGGCCCTCCACAGAGCCAGCAATTGCTAAGGTGAAAAACTTTTGCTACTTCTTCTGCTAAGGCTGCAAATTGATTCTCCCACTCCTGGCCTAAACTTAGCTGACCATATAAAAGTAGAGTTATTAAGGAAAATATTTTAATAATGTGATCTAATTAGCTAGTCTAATTTTCCCCTTGTCTTCTGCACCACCTGTGGCAATTGAAGACACAAAAACTACTTAACGTGAAACAATGGCTGCAAGTATTAGCGTCCCAGTGAGTGGAGATTCTAGAGGAGGGATACCCATAGAGACTATTTCAGCAGGTGGTCTGTGGGTAGGCACGCAGGGCTTCCTCTGATGTCGAAGCACTGGCTACTGCTCCGGCCCACTCCTGCAGAGTGTCAGTCACAGCCTCCCGGCCTTCTCCTCCAGCTGAGATGTGCAAATCTCTGAGGCTTCAGAGACCTTGACCCGAGAGTGACGGGTCCACCTGTGTCCAGCTGTCTTCATGGCTGTTTCTGTCGTCAGTGACACTTGGAATGGGCCACGCCATTTCACCGCCACTGGCGCTTCTTTCTACTCCTTAACTAGGACTCAATCTCCTGGTTGGATGTTACAAGCAGCAAAGTCCAAAGGTGGGGCTTGTGCCAGCTGAGCTTCCTGTTGAAGGGGTTTCACAAGAAGCAGTATCCTGGCCACAGATGGTTTTAAATATACATCACTTACCTCTACTCCCCCACTAGGTTGAGACTTAGCCGGGTAATTCATAACAACGACGGAAAGGGGGAGAACGGAATCTCTCTTCTGGCTCGGGCTCTCATTCTCGCCAAAGCCAATGTCCAAAGCCCTAGCCATGGCATCTTGGTTTCTATTACCAGCTTCAAAAGGTGTTTATTTCTCTAGTCATTGTTTTCTACCCGAGCTGAGCTCTGGGGGTGCCAGGGCCTATGGAGGTTCCATTGTGTTCCTAAAGAAGCCAAAACCCCTTGAAGGATCTTTCCTGTCAAATGAGTTCCACTATCTGAGTCTATTGCTTCTACAATGCTGTATCTTGGAATGATTTGTTCCAAAAATGCCTTAATACCTGATCCTGTCGTTGCTGAAGCAGTTGGAAATGCTTCTGGCCACCTTGCTAGCTGACAATACCATTACCAGAAGACATGAAGCCTTCCCACTTGGGGCATCTCAGGAAAATCCACCTGGCATCTTTGGAAGGGACCTGCAGCCCAAGGCCTCCCTCCCCTGGCAAGTTACTTTGTAACTTGGCTGTTTGCTTTAGCACAGATCAAGCAACCTTCAACAGCTCGTTTTGCCAGTCTAAAAAGACCCCCAGCACCATCCAGCATGAGGAAGGCTTCTGCCAATCCTCAGGAGGTGCAAGGACTCTCTTCACGGAGTTCTTTTACTATTGGTAGGGCCAAAGCTTCTGGTATCTCTTGTTTGCCATCCCTTGTAAACCAAGTATTGCCTTTTTTCTCTGCCACACGGCTTTTAACTGTATCTCAAACTCCTCTGGGAGAAAAGACAGCTTCCCGGCCAGTGATGGAGTCACTGCGAGCAAAGGGGGCATCTTGGAGAGTTCTGGCAGAAGTGTTGCTTTCTGACTTTCTTCATCCACCAAAAAGGAGACAGAGGAGCCTGTAACATTCTTCAACTACAGGGAGAGGCCATGGGGCTTTTGCCATGGAGTCTCTCAACTGATTGCGGGACGCAGCCCCCTTTTGATGCGAAGTTCCTGGCAACAGCACCCTCGGAGGTACTCGGGAATTACAGACTTCCGGAACTGCCTACTCTATGCTCCCCTCTAATATGCACCCCCTTCTTGGTATGGAAAAGGAAGAAAACGAAACTATTCCTAATGCTATGAAGTCTTTGCTGCCTTGCTCTAGGTTCAGCAATTTAACACGGCCTTGGCTGAGCAACAGTCTCTGTCGATTAGTAACAGTTTCTAGAACTAAGACTTTCTTCTGTTACGCCCCTACCAGTAAATTCCTAGCCTTGTCTAAGGACGGATTCACACGGTCTCTTTGTAAAGACACATCTATGTTACTTCTTTCACTCCCACACCTTCTTGGCGGTGGGATGGCTCCCCCCGGCACAGCACCTGGCACAAAACCCCCCTATGCACATACACGCACACCTGCACTTACCCTGCGCTCCGCTGCACACACACACACACACCTCCCGCACACTAACACCCCCCTCCACATCCCTGCCATGCAGTTGCCCCGCCCCTGCCATCCCGGCCGGCTGGCAGCACTCACTCCTCACATGCTTCCCCATGCCTTGCGTTTCCTTGCTGCCCCCTCTGTAGCCTTCCCTCAACCTGCCTTTTCTCCCCTGCCTTGCATTGACTTGCTCACCCATCCCCCACCGGACTTCCTTTCACATTCGTCTAGCTCTGGCCTCACCTTTCCTTTTCCTTCTAGGACCCTCATTGCCTTGCCTCGCCTCGCCTCGCCAAGCCACCACTTGCCTTGCCCTGCCCTTGAAGCCCTCCCTTGCCTTGCATGACCTTGCTCAGCCCTCCCCCACCTGGAATTCAAGACCCCTTTTCAATGCCATTTCATGGCCTTGCCCTGCCCTTTCTGCTCCTCCTAGGAATCTCAAAGCTCTCAAGCATCTCCCGTGTTTCAGGATCACAGGAGAGGAAGACCAGGGGACGACGCGTGTTGCCACACTCATCTCTATGGGCAGCCTTGGTCTGGGAGCAATCCTTGCATGTCTTGAATCTTGCAAGGGCAATTCACATTTTGCCCTTGAGCTCGGGGACCAGAATGAGAGTTCTTTTGCCTACAAAGGAAAGCAGGTAGCTCAAGTCTTTGAGGTGCAGAGGAGACATGACCCACGCGGGATCAAGGCCACACAAAGCACTTGGTCCTGGCCACTTTTGTGTACCAGCAGTCCTTGAATGTACTTCTCACCTGCCTTGCCTGGCCTTGCCTTGGCAACACAACAGTTTCCTTGTCTTGCCCTGCTAGCCCTCTGGAGCCCTCTGGAGCCTTGCATTCCTTTGCATGGCCATGCCCCGCCCTTGACCTGCCTACCGCTTTCCTCCAAGGCCTTGACTTGCCAAGCACTTCCTGTTTCTGCCTGGCCTTCCCATCAGTGGACTTTCCTTCCTACGGCCAGCCTTGCCTCTAACGTCTGGGCCTTCTCTTGCCTACCACTCCATTTGCTTTCCCCTCACTGCTCTGGCCTTGCTTACCTCTCCCTTGACTTGCCCACAATTGCCTGCACTTGCTTTGCAGCGCCTTGCCTGCATGGAAGGCGAGGGCAAGAGTGGTAGGCAGGGCAAAGCAAAGCCAGCAAGTGGTAAGTAGTGCGAGGCAAGGCAGACGTAGGCAAAGGAAGCAGAGCAAGGGTAGCTTAAGAAGAACTAGACAAGGTACTGAAGGCAAGGCAAGGCCAAGAGACTCAGAGTGCCTTTCCTTGCGAAGGCAAGGACATAAGTGCCAGTGTTGCTGGAGCAGATGGTAAGGTAGCACGGGGAGGAATAGGAAGTGCTGAGAACAGCGTGTGTGCTGCTAGTTTGAGGGGTGCAGTCGAAGTTGCAGGCAGCAAGATCTTCCTCAGCCCGCACTGTTTTGAGCTCTGTTTTTGCCAGATGGTTTCAAGTTGGTGGGCAGAATCTGCGAGAGGGAAAAGATTGGTTTGGGCCAAAGAGGTTTGTCTGCCTCTTGGAGCGCAGTATAAAGAAGAGTATGCTCTTGGAAGGGGAAGATGAGGGAAATCTTTTTGTCCTGAGGTGCTGTTGATTTGAGTGCAGGGACGTTTGCAACTTGCCTCTGCCCTTGGGGTGGTTTCGAGCAGCGCCTGGTGCTTGGCCTTCTTTTGCAAGTCGTCAGCGCCATCGTGTGCTTGTTTCGAGGAGCGCTGACAGTGCCGGGGAAAAAGCCAAGCGCTTCGCTGGCGCCGCCCCAGTCGTGTGCGAGCAGTTGCTGGAAGAGCTGCGCTGTGCATCCTGCCTCTTGGAGACACAAAAGAATGTGATCCTGCGCGTAGCGGGGAAGCAAGAGGAATCTTTTCACTGTTGGCTGTGCAGTTACCAAGCGGCAAAAGTCAAGGCAGCTCCAGCACGGCCTCTTTCTTTCAGAACCTTTTCTGTGCCATCATGAACATGCTCAACATGCAACTCGCACCCACTGAACTGCATCAAAGGTCCTGGAGAGACGCACTTTCCTTCAAGCTCTAGCTACCATCCTACCCTCCACCTCTCGCCGATCCCAAAGCCCTTCCGAACATGCAGCAGCTGCACGCAGAGAACAAGTGCTAGAAGAAGGCGTTGGCCTTCCTAGTCCCTCTAAAGTCTGTAAACTAGGCGAAACATTGCAGTGACCAGCACTTTCCTTCGCAACTATCTACAGAGCGTCATCACATTCTCTCAGAGTGGCTAAGTCCACCCTTGCAGCACAGCAGCGTTTCCAGCCACAGTTCGGAATGAGAGATGGGCCAGGTGAGAAAGCATTTGTTGACTATCCCTCGTCTCTGGAAGACTTGATACTCGCAGCGCAATCACGTCCACACACCTTCAGTGTGGCCAAGTTCAAGCCAGCTAGAGCTCACAGAGACGGGAGGGTCAGGAGAGAAGCCGTTCCAAAAGTACCGTGTACTTAGGGCAGCATTCAAACTGTGCACAGCACTCTACAGCACTGTAGACCGTGGCTTCTCTGACAAGACGTGCCATCCCATTGTTGGCTCTCGCAGCTCGCTTGCTAGCTGCTCTCCTGAAGAAAAGAACTAGGAGGAAAAGCCAATGCTGGGCTGCACCTTCCCCTTGCCTCCCGTAAAGCCACTTCAACTCCCCGCTGCACTCTCTACTTCCCCTCTCCTTGGCATCGACCACTGTGTTTTCTGCATCTCGGAGCCCAAAGGTAAGCGCCAGTGTTCCCAGGGATGCTTGGAAGAGGGAGAAGTAGTAGCACAAGTAGCTGCCGTTGAACTTCCTCCTTCTCAATGCTAACGTGAAGTCGGCAGGCAGGCGAGCGCCAGCCACGCTCCTTTCTCAGTTTGGACGCTGCGGACACGAGCCCGGTGCTCGGCGCCTTCGTTCGGCCTCTTTAGTAGCCATTGTCGCGCTTTCATTCTGCCGGAGTCGAAGCGCCGTCTACTTGTGGCACAAAGAGCACGGTGCCGGCAGCCAAATGCTCCAGCCGACTGCTTCTGCCGACACACGCCTGGGCTATGCACTTTCCCTCTCAGCGACATACAGCAGCACATTCGCTCTAAATGTAAAGGGAAAGATTCTCGGCTACGTCTGGCACAGAGAACAGCTTTAGTTCAACGGGCTTACCCAGAGCATGCCCCCGACGCGTGGCAACTTGTATTTGCACCACATTCCAGTCACAGTCCTCTTTCCTTTACAGGCTGCACAGCGCCGGCAGATGGCCGTGCGCTCTGCACCTGCCTTCTCACTTCCAAGTAGCACCGCGCACATTCGAGCCTTGCAGGGAGAGAAGACGCGGATAGGCGTCTCGCCCAGAAGAACGTGGCAGGGCAAAAAGGTGTTCTTCTTTTGTCTTCCTCGTAGCCCAGAGTGTGCTGCTGTGTTGAAAGTCTTGGCCAGCGAAAAGCTACACCAGCAAGTATTTCTCTCCTGATGCATTGCGCTGAGCCAGAGCTGAGGAAAATCCTTGCACAGCACACTGTGGATGCGTGCAGTACACACGCTGAAGAGCGGCACGGCTAAAAGGCATCGCTGGGCTTCAGTTCTGTCCAGACAGCAGAAGGCGAAGAACGAAGCAGCTGGGCACCGGCTGCATATACATAGTGGAGCGAATTTCACATGTGCAGCCAAGAGCTGCTTCACAAGCAGATTCAGCTGAGAATGCTCTGGCTGCTTCACAAAGGAAGGTGCTGTGTTGCACTCCTGGACACTACCTGGTCAGAAGCAGTTTCTTACACCTTCAATGCTGCAGAGTCCATGCAGCTGGAGCACAGGCAGAAGGACGCGTCCAGCTAGAAGGCGTTCTTCAAGTACCTCCCTGCTCCAAGCTGCCTTGAAACTGAGCACAACACACTGCGGCTGGGCAGCTTCCTTCTCAGATAGACGTGCCGCCACACTATGCACTCTCGCAGCTCCGTTGCCCACTTGCAGCAGCTGCTCCCAAAGAAAAAGGCTCCAGAAGGAAAAGCCACTGCTGGGCTGCCCTTTCCCCTTGCCTCACGTCAAGCACCAGAAACTGTCCGCTGCACTCTCGATTTCCATTCTCCGTCGCATCTACCACTGTAATGTCTGCATCTCGAAGCATAAACCCCGGCACAATTCTTTCCTGGGAAAGCTGGAAGAGAAATAGGTAGCAGCACAAGTAGCTGCAAGTTGAACTTTCTGTTTTCAACTGCTAATGTGAATCTGAAAACAAGCGAGTGGCCTCCACGCTTCCTCTTGCAGCCTGTGCGATGCACACACCAGCTCTGTGCTCTGCCTTCATTCTTACGCCCTTCGTAGCAGGTCGCGCTTTCGTTTGGCTGGAGACGAACCGTCGTCTACTTCTCGCCCAGAGAGCACGGTGCCGGCAGCCAAATGCTGCAGGCTGCTGCTTCTGCCCAAACACGCCTGGGCTATGCATTTTCTCTCTAGCGCTGAAGTAGCACCACATACTGTTTGCTTTGTAGCCAGCATCTTTACGGAAAGCTTCTCGGCTACGTCTGGCACAGGGAACAGCTTTATTTTAACGGGCTTAGCCGGAGCTTGCCCCTGACGCGTGGGAACTTGTATTTGCACCACATTCCAGTCGCAGTCCTCTTTCCTTTACAGGCTGCACAGCGCCGTCAGATCGCCGTGCTCTCTGCACCTGCCTTCTCACTTCCAAGTAGCACCGCCTTGCAGGGAGAGAAGACGCGGCTAGGCGTCTCGCACAGAAGAACGTGGCAGGGCGAAAAGATATTCTTCCTTTCTCTTTCTTCTTGCCCGAATTGTGCTGCTGTGTTGAAAGTCTTGGCCAGCGAAAAGCTACTCCAGCAAGTGTTTCTCTCCTGACGCATTTCGCTGAGCGAGAGCTACGCGGACAGTGTGGACCCTGTGAAACAGCAAGAAAATGACTGTATGTCGAGCTGAGGAAAATCCTTGCACAGCACACTGTGGCCGCGTGCAGTGTTCGCGCTGAAGAGCGGCAAAGCTCAAAGGCATCGCTGGGCTTCAGTTCTGTCCAGAGCACAGAAGGCGAAGAACGAAGCAGCTGAGCACCGGCTGCATGTACATAGTGGAGCGAATTTCACATGTGCAGCCAAGAGCTGCTTCACAAGCAGATTCAGCTCAGAATGCTCTGGCTGCTTCACAAAGGAAGGTGCTGTGTTGCACTCCTGGACACTATGGTCAGTAGCAGGTTCTTACACCTTCAATGCTGCAGAGTCCATGCAGCTGGAGCACCCCCAGAAGGACGCGTCCAGCTAGAAGGCGTTCTTCAAGTACCCCCCTCTTCCAAGTAGCCTTGAAACTGAGCACAACACACTGCGGCTCGGCAGCTTCCTTCTCAGAGGCACTCTCTATTTCCATTCTCCGTTGGATCTACCACTGTAATGTCTGCATCTCGAAGCATAAACCCCGGCACAATTCTTTCCTGGGAAAGCTGGAAGAGAAATAGGTAGCAGCACATGTAGCTGCAAGTTGAACTTTCTGTTTTCAACTGCTAATTCGAATCTGAAAACAAGCGAGTGGCAGCCACGCTTCCTCTTGCAGCCTGTGCTATGCACACACCAGCTAGGTGCTTCTGACTTCATTCTTATGCTCTTCGTACCATTTCGTTCTTTTCATTCTGCCGGCGTCGAACCGTCGTCATCTTGTCGCACAGAGGGCACGCCGGCAGAGAAACCCTGCAGAGAAACGCTCCAGCTTGCTGTCTCTTCCGAAACACACCTGGGCTGTGCACTTTCCTTCGCTGCCCTTGGTAGCACCACATTCTCTTTGCTTTGTAGCCTGAATGTAAAGGGAAAGAGTCTCAGCTACGTCTGGCACCGAGAACAGCTTTAGTTCAACGGGCTTACCCAGAGCATGCCCCCGACGTGTGGCAACTTGTATTTGCACCACATTCCAGGGGTAGTCTTTCTTTCCTTTACAGCCTGCACAGCGCCGGCAGATGGCAGTGCTTCTCTGCACCTGCCTTCTCACTTCCAAGTAGCACCGCGCACATTAGAGCCTTGCAGGGGGCAAAGACGTGGATGGATGTGTGGCAGAGAAAATCGTGCAAAGACGAAAAGATGGTCTTCTTTTGTCCTCCTCGTCGCCCAGATTGTGCTGCTGTGCTGAAAGCGTGTGTTTTATTACCCCTTCTCGCAGTAAGACTATGTGCTGCGTTGCAACTGTTGGCCAGCGGAAGGCTAATCCAGCAAGTGCTTCTCTCCTGACACATTTCTCTGAGCGAGAGCTTGTGCGGCCAGTTGGGCTCTGCCAAGCAGAAAGGCTGTACTTGCACGTAGCGCTGAGGAAAATCCGTGCACTGCGCACTGTGGATGCGTGCAGTACACACACACTGAAGAGAGCCAAAGCTGAATGCTTCAGTTCTGTCCAGCGCCGGTAAGGGAGAAGAACGCAGCCCCAGGCCACTGGGCTGGTGTGTGCGATGACTAGGAGCTTTGCCGCTCTTCTGCGTGTATACTGCACGCATCCACAGTGCGCAGTGCATGGATTTTCCTCAGCTCTCGCTCAGCAAAATGCATCAGGAGGGAAGCACATGATGGATTAGCCTTTCACTGGCCAACAGTTCCAACGCAGCACCACAGTCTTCTTGCGAGAAGGGGTAATAAAACACATGTATTGTCCCAGAACAGTTCTCGGGGCGAGCCGTAGCCGAGAATCTTTCCCTTAAGATAAAGACCACAACGCAGACAGAATGTTGTGCTACCTAGCGCTAGAGAGAAATTGCATAGCCCAGGCGTGTTTGGGCAGAAGCAGGAGCCTGCAGCATTTGGCTGCCGGCACCATGCTCTCTGCGCGAGTTGTAGACGACGGGTCGTCTCCAGCAAAACGAAAGCGCGACCTGCTACGACGAGCGTAAGAATGAAGGCAGAGCAGCGGGCTGCTGTGGGCATCGCACAGGCTGCAAGAGGAAGCGTGGCTGCCACTCGCTTGTTTTCGGATTCATGTTAGCAGTCGGAAACTTGCAGCTACTTGTGCTGCTACCTATTTCTCTTCCAGCTTTCCCTGGAAAGAATTGTGCCGGGGTTTATGCTTCGAGATGCAGACATTACA
Source organism: Coloeus monedula (assembly GCF_965178545.1). Lineage (NCBI taxonomy): Eukaryota > Metazoa > Chordata > Aves > Passeriformes > Corvidae > Coloeus > Coloeus monedula. Next base: position 35,340 of record NC_138806.1, on the reverse strand, counting down.
GTGGTAGATGCGACGGAGAATGGAAATCGAGAGTGCAGTGGACAGTTTCTGGTGCTTCACGTGAGGCAAGGGGAAAGGGCAGCCCAGCAGTGGCTTTTCCTTCTGGAGCCTTTTTCTTTGGGAGCAGCTGCTGCAAGCGGGCAACTGAGCTGCGAGAGGGCATAATGTGACGGCACGTCTATCTGAGAAGGAAGCTGCCGAGCCGCAGTGTGTTGTGCTCAGTTTCAAGGCAGCTTGGAGCAGGGAGGTACTTGAAGAACGCCTTCTAGCTGGACGCGTCCTTCTGGGGGTGCTCCAGCTGCATGGACTCTGCAGCATTGAAGGTGTAAGAACCTGCTTCTGACCAGGTAGTGTCCAGGAGTGCAACACAGCACCTTCCTTTGTGAAGCAGCCAGAGCATTCTCAGCTGAATCTGCTTGTGAAGCAGCTCTTGGCTGCACATGTGAAATTCGCTCCACTATGTACATGCAGCCGGTGCCCAGCTGCTTCGTTCTTCGCCTTCTGCTGTCTGGACAGAACTGAAGCCCAGCGATGCCTTTTAGCCATGCCGCTCTTCAGCGTGTGTACTGCACGCATCCACAGGGTGCTGTGCAAGGATTTTCCTCAGCTCTGGCTCAGCGCAATGCATCAGGAGAGAAATACTTGCTGGTGTAGCTTTTCGCTGGCCAAGACTTTCAACACAGCAGCACACTCTGGGCTACGAGGAAGACAAAAGAAGAACACCTTTTCGCCCTGCCACGTTCTTCTGGGCGAGACGCCTATCCGCGTCTTCTCTCCCTGCAAGGCTCAAATGTGCGCGGTGCTACTTGGAAGTGAGAAGGCAGGTGCAGAGCGCACGGCCATCTGCCGGCGCTGTGCAGCCTGTAAAGGAAAGAGGACTGTGACTGGAATGTGGTGCAAATACAAGTTGCCACGCGTCGGGGGCATGCTCTGGGTAAGCCCGTTGAACTAAAGCTGTTCTCTGTGCCAGACGTAGCCGAGAATCTTTCCCTTTACATTTAGAGCGAATGTGCTGCTGTATGTCGCTGAGAGGGAAAGTGCATAGCCCAGGCGTGTGTCGGCAGAAGCAGTCGGCTGGAGCATTTGGCTGCCGGCACCGTGCTCTTTGTGCCACAAGTAGACGGCGCTTCGACTCCGGCAGAATGAAAGCGCGACAATGGCTACTAAAGAGGCCGAACGAAGGCGCCGAGCACCGGGCTCGTGTCCGCAGCGTCCAAACTGAGAAAGGAGCGTGGCTGGCGCTCGCCTGCCTGCCGACTTCACGTTAGCATTGAGAAGGAGGAAGTTCAACGGCAGCTACTTGTGCTACTACTTCTCCCTCTTCCAAGCATCCCTGGGAACACTGGCGCTTACCTTTGGGCTCCGAGATGCAGAAAACACAGTGGTCGATGCCAAGGAGAGGGGAAGTAGAGAGTGCAGCGGGGAGTTGAAGTGGCTTTACGGGAGGCAAGGGGAAGGTGCAGCCCAGCATTGGCTTTTCCTCCTAGTTCTTTTCTTCAGGAGAGCAGCTAGCAAGCGAGCTGCGAGAGCCAACAATGGGATGGCACGTCTTGTCAGAGAAGCCACGGTCTACAGTGCTGTAGAGTGCTGTGCACAGTTTGAATGCTGCCCTAAGTACACGGTACTTTTGGAACGGCTTCTCTCCTGACCCTCCCGTCTCTGTGAGCTCTAGCTGGCTTGAACTTGGCCACACTGAAGGTGTGTGGACGTGATTGCGCTGCGAGTATCAAGTCTTCCACAGACGAGGGATAGTCAACAAATGCTTTCTCACCTGGCCCATCTCTCAGTCCGAACTGTGGCTGGAAACGCTGCTGTGCTGCAAGGGTGGACTTAGCCACTCTGAGAGAATGTGATGACGCTCTGTAGATAGTTGCGAAGGAAAGTGCTGGTCACTGCAATGTTTCGCCTAGTTTACAGACTTTAGAGGGACTAGGAAGGCCAACGCCTTCTTCTAGCACTTGTTCTCTGCGTGCAGCTGCTGCATGTTCGGAAGGGCTTTGGGATCGGCGAGAGGTGGAGGGTAGGATGGTAGCTAGAGCTTGAAGGAAAGTGCGTCTCTCCAGGACCTTTGATGCAGTTCAGTGGGTGCGAGTTGCATGTTGAGCATGTTCATGATGGCACAGAAAAGGTTCTGAAAGAAAGAGGCCGTGCTGGAACTGCCTTGACTTTTGCCGCTTGGTAACTGCACAGCCAACAATGAAAAGATTCCTCTTGCTTCCCCGCTACGCGCAGGATCACATTCTTTTGTGTCTCCAAGAGGCAGGATGCACAGCGCAGCTCTTCCAGCAACTGCTCGCACACGACTGGGGCGGCGCCAGCGAAGCGCTTGGCTTTTTCCCCGGCACTGTCAGCGCTCCTCGAAACAAGCACACGATGGCGCTGACGACTTGCAAAAGAAGGCCAAGCACCAGGCGCTGCTCGAAACCACCCCAAGGGCAGAGGCAAGTTGCAAACGTCCCTGCACTCAAATCAACAGCACCTCAGGACAAAAAGATTTCCCTCATCTTCCCCTTCCAAGAGCGGACTCTTCTTTATACCGCGTTCCAAGAGGCAGACAAACCTCTTTGGCCCAAACCAGTCTTTTCCCTCTCGCAGATTCTGCCCACCAACTTGAAACCATCTGGCAAAAACAGAGCTCAAAACAGTGTGGGCTGAGGAAGATCTTGCTGCCTGCAACTTCAACTGCACCCCTCAAACTAGCAGCACACACGCTGTTCTCAGCACTTTCCTTCTCAGCTCTAGGTACCATCCTAAACCTTCCCTCTCCCAGAGTCAGCATCCAAAGACAACGGCACCACGGACTGCTCACACACTAAAGGCACCAGGACAAAAGGCTCACAAGCTTGGCCTTTGCATTCCCACGGACAGCTCAACAGCTCTAAGCCAGAGAGAGCTCTGCCTCTTGGGAAAAGCCTTTAAAATCCCTAAGAGCACCTGATGTGCACATCCAAACCTGCTCTCCTTGCCAAAGAGAGCAACTACAAGCCCATCTCCAAAGAAACGGCATCCCCTCCTCCAAAATACAACACATCCATCCACTGATCCACCTCCAGTACAGAATAGATCCAACAATTGCCCCTACACGCCCAGGGGCCAGAAGAGAAATGTCTTGCTGGACTATTCCTCCCAATGCTACCTTACCATCTGCTCCAGCAACACTGGCACTATGTCCTTGCCTTGGCAAGGAAAGGCACTCCGAGTCTCTTGGCCTTGCCTTGCCTTCAGTACCTTGTCTAGTTCTTCTTAAGCTACCCTTGCTCTGCTTCCTTTGCCTCTGCTGCCTTGCCTCGCACTACCTACAACTTGCTGGCTTTGCTTTGCCCTGCCTACCACTCTTGCCCTCGCCTTCCATGCAGGCAAGGCGCTGCAAAGCAAGTGCAGGCAATTGTGGGCAAGTCAAGGGAGAGGTAAGCAAGGCCAGAGCAGTGAGGGCAAAGCAAATGGAGTGGTAGGCAAGAGAAGGCCCAGACGTTAGAGGCAAGGCTGGCCGTAGGAAGGGAAGTCCACTGATGGGTGGCCAGGCAGAAACAAGAAGGGCTCGGCAATCCAAGGCCCTGGAGGAAAGCAGTAGGCAGGTCAAGGGCGGGGCATGGACGTGCAAAGGAATGCAAGGCTCCAGAGAGCTAGCAGGGCAAGGCAAGGAAACTGTTGTGTTGCCAAGGCAAGGCAAGGATAGGCAAGGTAGGTGAGAAGTACATTCGAGGACTGCTGGTACACAAAAGCGGCCAGGACCAACTGCTCTGTGTGGCCTTGCTTGGCGAGGCGAGGCAGGGCAATGAGGGTCCTAGAAGGAAAAGGAAAGGTGAGGCCAGAGCTAGACGAATGTGAAAGGAAGTCAGGTGGGGGATGGGTGAGCAAGTCAATGCAAGGCAGGGGAGAAAAGGCAGGTTGAGGGAGGGCTACAGAGGGGGCAGCAAGGAAACGCAAGGCATGGGGAAGCATGTGAGGAGTGAGTGCTGCCAGCCGGCTGGGATGGCAGGGGCGGGGCAACTGCAAGTAGCATGGCAGGGATGTGGAGGGGGGTGTTAGTGTGCGGGAGGTGTGTGTGTGTGTGTGCAGCGGAGTGCAGGGTAAGTGCAGGTGTGCGTGTATGTGCATAGGGGGGTTTTGTGCCAGGTGCTGTGCCGGGGGGAGCCGTCCTACCGCCAAGAAGGTGTGGGAGTGAAAGGAGTAACATAGATGTGTCTTTACAAAGAGACCGTGTGAATCTGTCCTTAGACAAGGCTAGGAATTTACTGGTAGGGGCGTAACAGAAAAAAGTCTTAGTTCTAGAAACTGTTACTAATCGACAGAGACTGTTGCTCAGCCAAGGCCGTGTTAAATTGCTGAACCTAGAGCAAGGCAGCAAAGACTTAATAGCATTAGGAATAGTTTCGTTTTCTTCCTTTTCCATACCAAGAGGGGGGTGCATATGAGAGGGGAGCATAGAGTAGGCAGTTCCGGAAGTCTGTAATTCCCGAGTACCTCCGAGGGTGCTGTTGCCAGGAACTTCGCATCAAAAGGGGGCTGCGTCCCGCAATCAGTTGAGAGACTCCATGGCAAAAGCCGCATGGCCTCTCCCTGTAGTTGAAGAATGTTACAGGCCTCCTCTGTCTCCTTTTTGGTGGATGAAGAAAGTCAGAAAGCAACACTTCTACCAGAACTCTCCAAGATGCCCCCTTTGCTCGCAGTGACTCCATCACTGGCCGGGAAGCTGTCTTTTCTCCCAGAGGAGTTTGAGATACAGTTAAAAGCCGTGTGGCAGAGAAAAAAGGCAATACTTGGTTTACAAGGGATGGCAAACAAGAGATACCAGAAGCTTTGGCCTTACCAATAGTAAAAGAACTCCGTGAAGAGAGTCCTTGCACCTCCTGAGGATTGGCAGAAGCCTTCCTCATGCTGGATGTTGCTGGGGGTCTTTTTAGACTGGCAAAACGAGCTGTTGAAGGTTGCTTGATCTGTGCTAAAGCAAACAGCCAAGTTACAAAGGAACTTGCCAGGGGAGGGAGGCCTTGGGCTGCAGGTCCCTTCCAAAGATGCCAGGTGGATTTTCCTGAGATGCCCCAAGTGGGAAGGCTTCATGTCTTCTGGTAATGGTATTGTCAGCTAGCAAGGTGGCCAGAAGCATTTCCAACTGCTTCAGCAACGACAGGATCAGGTATTAAGGCATTTTTGGAACAAATCATTCCAAGATACAGCATTGTAGAAGCAATAGACTCAGATAGTGGAACTCATTTGACAGGAAAGATCCTTCAAGGGGTTTTGGCTTCTTTAGGAACACAATGGAACCTCCATAGGCCCTGGCACCCCCAGAGCTCAGCTCGGGTAGAAAACAATGACTAGAGAAATAAACACCTTTTGAAGCTGGTAATAGAAACCAAGATGCCATGGCTAGGGCTTTGGACATTGGCTTTGGCGAGAATGAGAGCCCGAGCCAGAAGAGAGATTCCGTTCTCCCCCTTTCCGTCGTTGTTATGAATTACCCGGCTAAGTCTCAACCTAGTGGGGGAGTAGAGGTAAGTGATGTATATTTAAAACCATCTGTGGCCAGGATACTGCTTCTTGTGAAACCCCTTCAACAGGAAGCTCAGCTGGCACAAGCCCCACCTTTGGACTTTGCTGCTTGTAACATCCAACCAGGAGATTGAGTCCTAGTTAAGGAGTAGAAAGAAGCGCCAGTGGCGGTGAAATGGCGTGGCCCATTCCAAGTGTCACTGACGACAGAAACAGCCATGAAGACAGCTGGACACAGGTGGACCCGTCACTCTCAGGTCAAGGTCTCTGAAGCCTCAGAGATTTGCACATCTCAGCTGGAGGAGAAGGCCGGGAGGCTGTGACTGACACTCTGCAGGAGTGGGCCGGAGCAGTAGCCAGTGCTTCGACATCAGAGGAAGCCCTGCGTGCCTACCCACAGACCACCTGCTGAAATAGTCTCTATGGGTATCCCTCCTCTAGAATCTCCACTCACTGGGGCGCTAATACTTGCAGCCATTGTTTCACGTTAAGTAGTTTTTGTGTCTTCAATTGCCACAGGTGGTGCAGAAGACAACGGGAAAATTAGACTAGCTAATTAGATCACACTATTAAAACATTTTCCTTAATAACTCTACTTTTATATGGTCAGCTAAGTTTAGGCCAGGAGTGGGAGAATCAATTTGCAGCCTTCTTAGCAGAAAAAGTAGCAAAAGTTTTTAACCTTAGCAATTGCTGGCTCTGTGGAGGGCCAGGAGGATCTGAAGAGTGCCTATGTTTGGCTAGCCCAGCTGAACCTAAGTGGTGGCTCAACACCTGACATCAGGTCCCTACTAGGACGGGATTTGGGGCCAAAGAAGGAAGTCCATGGCTATAGGAGAAGGTTTCACGAAGGATGTCTGGACTTCAGGTGGCTCTCTTGAAAGCTGTTTATTGCATAGGCGAAGTTCCAGCATTTCAGGGAGTGGCTATCCAGAGCCAGCCCTACAGCTGCCAGCTCCAGCTGTAGGCATACCTGAAGCCGCTTGCTGTTCAAGTTACAGAGCATTCTATACTTTTCTTTGCAGAGTATCTTAGCACGTAACAACCAATAAGCACCATACACAACACCTTGACATTGGCCTATAGCCTATCATAGCTACTACCATCACCATATTATAGTCATAATTATCCAATCACAAGAGTAAGTTACAATTTAAGCTTCCAGTGGAAAATTCTTAGACCTTTCTTCTTCTTGCTACATCAACAGTTCTTGTTTGCCTGCCATATCTTTCTTTTTGGGAAAGACACCTTTTCTATTCACTTATGCTCTTCTTGAGACTTACTTACTTGGTGAAAAACATGTCTTTGTTTGTAATCACATACCTTTGTCCTGCTCCTAAAAATCTCCTTCCAACTCATCTCCAACCTTTGCCTTCTCAGTTACTCAGCGATCACTGTTTCAGCAAAACATCTTTTCTTCTATATCAAAACTTGCTTTCATTTCTACCTCATCCCCAGCTTCTACATTCTCAGACCTTGCTGCCAAGCCTACTTACCTGTGAAACTTTCTTACCAAACTTTCATCCTCCCCAACACATGGCCACTTCATTCTTCTCCAACAGGCACTTATTGCCTAAACAGGACAGGGCGGGTCTATGTAGGAAAAGGCGTTTGTCAATTGACTTTCCCTCTGGCTTTAAACAATTGGGTTTGGACCCACAATTGCCCTCCTTACAATTGTTCCAAATATCAAGACAATTGCAATCAAAGAGCTGTTCAGCTCACTAATGGTAGCTGCGTAAGGTGTTCTTACCACACTTACCAAAAACATTTGGAAGCCTGTAAAAGCAATGGGGAGGGACAAGGGGATTTTTTGACCACCTATTTTTAAGCTGTCCCCACAAAAATCCCACAAGTAGAAGACATGTTGTTTGTGATTATCAGTGGGAATGGCAACAGCGGATTGGAACTCAAAGCCTTTTAGTGAGTTCTGCTCCAAATCCAAGCAAGCAACTTGCAGATGTAAATGTAGATGGGAACCCTGTGTGGGAGCTTGGAAATGCAAATGCTGTGACCCTTATGGTGGGGCAGCTATTGTTGGAGGACCGTTAGGCCCGGGAATCCTGCTGTATTTTGACCCACCAATTGATGACCAAGGGTAGGAAGGCCCCTTTGCTAATGGAACACGGGCTTTGAAAGGACATGATTGGATTTGTGGCCAACATGCTTAGCTCAGGTTACCTCCAAACTGGTCAGGGATATGGTGTATATCTTAGACCATTGTTCTTTTTGCTACTACAAATTCAGGGAAATCGCTTAGGAATCCAAATCTGTGATGATTTAATTAGAGAAAAGCAGTCAGCTGATGCAGCCTTGGCTGCAGGGAGCACCCCAGAACGGGGAAAAGATGAATGGCCACCAGAACAAGTTACGCAACATGATGGACCAGCCACTTGGAAACCTAAGGAATTAATCCCAGATGCCTGGCAACCCATTTATCATTTGAATGAGATAATTAGGGTACAAGCGGTCTCAGAAATAATTACCAACCAGCCAGCCGCAGCTCTTGACCGTCTTGCTGAGCAACCCACTTCAATGAGGAAAGTGGTATTTTCAACATTCGATGGTATTAGATTATCTGTTAGCAGAAGAAGGAGGAGTTTGTGGGAAATTAAATGACTCGAGCTGCTGTTTGCAAGCAGATGACAGCGGAAAAGTGGTCAAACAAATAACAGAGGAAATAACCTCAGCTCATGGACCTGTCCAAGTGTTGAAAGGATGGTAATGGGACATGTTTTCCTGGCTAACTGGCCAGCTATGGGCTAAATTGTTACAGCAGGGATTACTGTAACACGCCTATATCGAACCAGGAATCCCGTGGAAAAGAAGTAGATATGGACAGATTGGTGGTAGATGGTTCAGAGGTCTTTATTTCTTCAGCCACATGGCCGGGGCTCTGCTCAGGAACTCCCCCAGTCACGGGACCCGAGGGTCCTTGGCCACACCGGGGAACACAAACCAACCAATGGGGAATGAAGCTGACCAGGGGCAGGGAAACCCCGTGTCTACCCCCCAGGGCCCGTCGCCCAGGGCTCCATGGCAGGGGGGGAGACCCCAACACTAAATGAATACCATTTCTCCTCTTCTATGCTATAGCACCTCTAATCTTTTGACCATACGTGACACCATGCTGGGTGCAGCTCTTTCAGCAGGTAGCAGCCATGCCTACCTGATCCAGAAACGACTACAAAAGGACAGAAGAGGATGTCACTGCAAATAATAGCAAAAGCCCAGAAGACTCAAGAAGAAAAAATTAAATCAATGGTAATTAAGGTTTGTAAAGACAAATACAGATTAAATAAAAAAAGGAGGGATTAAAAGGAATGAGATGGATGACTCTTTACAAACAGACCGTGTGAATCGGCCTGTAGACAAGGCTAGGAACTTATGGGGAGTGAAGTAACAGAAGAAAGTATTAGTTCTCTAGAACTGTTACTAATCATCAGAGACTGTTGATTAATCAAGGCCGTGTTAAATTCCTGAACCTAGAGCAAGGCAACAAAGACTTAATAGAATTAGGAATGGTTTCTTTTTCTTTCTTTTCGATGCCAAATGGGGGGTGCATATTAGAGGAGGGCATAGAGTAGGCAGTTCTGGAAGTCTGTATCTCCCGAATACCTCAGCCAGTGGGGAAAAGGAAGAGGGTGCTGTGGCCGGGAACTTGACATCAAAAGGGGGCTGCATCCCGCAACCGTTTGACAGACCCCATGGGAAAAGCCCCATGGACTCTCCCTGTAGTCGAAGAATGTTGCAGGACTCCTCTGTCTCCTTTTCGGACATCAACCTCAGGCATGGTGGATTAATTTTCCCCAACGGCAGCGACCTGCTGCGTGCTCTCCGTGCTCCTCCCCAGCCCCCCGGGAGGTGTAAAAGAGTTGCCGGCGGCTCCCACCGCGCGTTACAGACGGCTGCGCGGCGCCGGGGCTGCTCGCAGTGCTCCCCTGCCCCGCCAGGGCTGGCCGCGGGCTGCGGAGCCACCTCGCCACCGGCGCGGCCAGGGCCGGGGCCCTTCTCGACAGCAGCCGAGGGGCTGCGGAGCGGGCGGCTGCGGGACGATCAGCTCTTTTATGCCGCGCGGTGCTGCCGCCTCCATCTAGCTCCCCATCGCGCCGCCGGCCGACCCCGCCTGGCGCGTTCACGCTCGGCCGCGCTCGCCGCCCGCCCAGCCTCGCCGGAAGCTCTCCCGCGCGGGCCGTGCCCCGGCTCCGCCTGCGGCTCGGCAGGGCCCGGCCGCACGCGTGCTGCGTGGCTCGGAGCACCCGCGTTGCGCCGCAGGCGACGGGGAAGGCGGGGCGGGCCGGCGCCATCGTGGTAGCGCGAGGAGAGGAGCGCCCGGGCGGGGCGGCGAGTGGCGCGGCGGTGAGCGCTTCTGCTTGCTGTCGCTCGGCTGCCGCCCACGGCAGGTGCCGTGTGACCCCGCGGAGCGGCGGGGCCGGCCGGGCGGTGCGCGGCGAGGCTTTCGGCCAGCGGCGGCCGCAGCGAGAGGCTGCTGGCACTGCCCGTGCCGGTGGAGAGAGCGGGGATCCGAGGCCGGCCTTCCTAGGGTAACGAGGGGCGACCGCCTTTGCCGCGCTGCCCTCCGTGCAGCACGTGGCCGATTCCGGCGAAGCCGGGGTCTCCGCAGCGGCGCGGGCGGGAGGGAGTGGGGAGCGCGCTCGGTGCTCTGCCGGCCGCTCCCGCCCAGCGCTGCGCTCCGCCGAGGCGTTTTCCTGCCTATCCTGGGAAGGACATAAGGGACCCCGGAGTCGGAGCTTAGCTGTCAGGGGGAACAACTTCCCTCCATTGGCGACCTCCTTTTCCCTCTGATTCAGCTACCTTGTGGTAGGTGCGATGGTGCTGAAGAAGGGTGGCGGCTGGGCACAGTTGCTGGCATAGGTGGTGCGAGAGCTCCACGCAAGCAGCTTGGAGTGGCATGTGTGAGGGTAGGAAGGTACGGCACCCACAGCTGAAGGTAAAAAAAGTCAGGGCATGTCATCAGCCGCAGTCGTGCTAAGTTGTTCATCTTTGCAAACTGCTTGCCGAGTTGTTCCTTTTCTTAGGTAATGGGGGTTTGTATCAACCAGAACTGCATATGGTCAGTATTTGCAGAGAAGGTTATTTGGACTGTTGTTGAAGTGAGTGTAGCAGTTTCTATGGCATTCTGCAAAAAAGTGACAGGTCTCTCTGCGTTCCCCAATTCTTAACAAAAATGAAGTTAACAAAGCCCTGAAAAGAGGTTTTACAAAACTTCAGGGATTTTTTCCTACGAGTACTGTGGAGACAACCATAGTCACCTTGTCTTTCCAAAAGTGAAGGTTACATCTTTTTGTCCAAGAGCATCAAGTGCTTTTGATCAGCGTTTGTGTGCATGCATTAGCCTTGTTCTTGTTCTTCCTTGGAGAACTTTTACAATACTCAGATGATCTGTGTAGGCTGCAGACTGCAGTGGTGAACTTGAAGGCTTCCAGCAGAAGGGAGATGCTGTCCACGTTTTGGATTTTCTTTAGTCTGAACTGATGATCTGTCATTTGCATGTTTGTTTAGCTGTGCTTAGAATAATGAGCAGAAACATTGATAAGTTGGTGTATAGAATAAAGACAATTACCAATTTCCTCCCTTTGTGGGAGCCCATGCAAAAGTCATGCAAGAAGAAACTTAGAGGTCACTAAAGTAATTAGAATTGTTAGAAAGGCATAAAGGTCAGAGTGAGGAAGATGAGTTACTTCATCTTCCTTAGGACCACTGACCCAATTCAAGACCACCGACTCCATTCAGATCACACGCTACGCATGCTTAATGACATGTAAGCTCATTTCCATACAAAGCGGAGAATGGGAGGTGTCAACACCATGAATACGCATTTTGTATTTTGGATATCCATAATACGTGGAAATAAAAGGTATCGTTTGCTTGTATCAGGGCCTGCGACTTAGGGAGCTATCCCACGCAAAAATAAAACATACACTTTCTAACTCTAAACTGTTAAGAGTTTTTGTCCATCTCAGTTGGATATCGATATTAGATCGATATTCATATTTTGGTAAATCATAGTTAGCATAGGAGAAAGGCATGCTTGGTATGTACCTGGGATAGTTAGGGCTAGCTTTAGTTCTGCAATGTTATTACGAAACATAGATACGGTCTTGGCCAGTTGCCCCTCGTTTCGAAAAAGGGCTATAAAGGGACTTTCTGAAATAACTGAGATGAGATCTCCCCACGGAAAGAAGACAAATCTATTGGCAGCAGAGCACGAGGACTTCGTCTCATCTGTTGGTAGCCATTGCCTCCCCTTTCTTCCTCTCTACTCTTTTACTTTGTTTTTCTTTCTCTCTCTCTCTCTCTTTCTCTCCTCTATCACATTACCATGTTGTGGGTACTTAACAAAGGTGAAAAGGTGATTAAAACTGAAATCCCTTGTGTCCTTTTGCACTCGGAGATCTGTAAACAAACCATCACGACCCTCACTTCTATTAGCAGATGGTGACATTAAACTGGCATCACGGACAGGATTTCTGACAGACAGAAGGGGTTGCAAGGTTGTGTGTAGTCTGTAATAGGGGAAGGACGTTTCACTGCAGCCGCACCTAGCCCGACACCCCGCAAAGGGTGAGCGGTGTCTAGAAAGCAAGGGGGACGACTCGAATTTCCCACAAACTGCACACGCCTAGGTGAAAAGCACCCCATACTCAACTGAGGGCTCTGTCTTCAGATTTTTCACCAAAAGATCTCTTAGTGTAAAAGGGGGAACTGTTTTGGTGGGCGTGTGTGAATTTGGACTGCTTGGTGTAGCGAAGAGACAACCGTAAGTAACTTAAGGAGTACCTCCCAGGCAGATTTTGGTCTCTTCACCCACCCAGGGAAGCGAAGGGCGACACGGCGAAGCTGTTTGTGTGGCAATGTGTAATTAGGTTTTACCTCCCTGTAGTGGTTTTGATCCCTTTATAAAATGACTGAAAACCCTAGTGCAAATCATAAAGCTGCATTTTATGCTCTGCTAGCAAAACATAATGCCCGGCCCTCTCCGGGAGGGGAAGAATGGGCTCAAAATAACTGGTTTAATTTGGAGAGTGTGACTGATAGAAGATGTTCATTCCAACATGAGACAAAGTTTAAATTTGGCCAAAATAAAACCATAATCTGCTCCTAAATCTGTTTCAGGAGCATGCCTTACAGCAGCTACAGATCACTGCTTTAAGCGATGTAGTGAAGAGAAAGCAATCACAGATTCCCTTCAAAAGCTAGTGGAAATTTTACAGGAACAATCAGATGAAGAAAGGAATGAAAATCATTTGCTGCGGGCTGCTTTGAGGGAGGAATATTTTAAGAATTCAAAGAATGCTGACTCACCAAAAGAGAAAGAGGAAAAGAAAACTCCTCACATTAACCAAATATACCCCCAGGAAGAACTAGTGCTAGTGAAAAATTGTGGGGAAAACTGCTGCCCTCCTATGGGACCTCTAATTAAAACAGAATATAATTATATCAATGATGAAGATTTTGAACCGCATATCACCACTAAACAAATACCATACACTGCTCCTGAGTTGGCGAAGTTAAAAAAGGAGTACGGGCGGCTTCCCCACAAAGCTGAGACGGAATATGTCTTCCAAGTGTCTCTCACCGGAGGAGACCAAATTCAATTCACTGAACAGGAGGCCAGTGGATACTGGGGACATGGAGTTCTCTTAACAACAGGAGACAAACGTAACACATGGTCGCTGACTCAGCGCGCAGCTTTCTGGGCCGGGGGACTCAATCCTTTAGAAAGGGGAGACCCTTTTGCTACAGTTGGTACCCCTGATCAACTTCTAGAAAGCGTCCACAAAGCCGCCTGTCTGCAAATGATCCATGAAAGGAAATTAACTCCTGGATATGAATCCCCCACGCAATTACCTGTGAAACCTGAACTGATGACCCCTTTAATTCGAGGCCTTCCAGAATCACTCCAATCTACAGCAGCTGTCCTGCAAAAAACCATAGCTGCTGCAGGTCCTGTAGAGAGGTTGGACAGATTCCTTGGAAACCCGAGCGACCAAACTGCATCTACCGATCCTGGGTTTACTCCATATTCAACCCCCTCTCAGCCGCCAGGTTCACAATCAAATTCACCTGCCGGTGATTGCAAAGTTTGGACATGGAGTGAGGTTGAAGAAGATCTGATTAATTACAGTAGGAAATATGGACCGATAAAAATCCCAGAGGAAAAATCAGAAAAAACAAAAGGTGTCAGGTACATTAGGGCTCCTCATAGTGAAAACCCAAAGAATGTAACCAGAGATCCCTAACCGTCAGCATTGGTGCTTATTAGGTATCAAAAAGGGGGTCCCCAGAAATGCGATGGATGGCTTAGCCCTTGATCAGTTGAGTAAGGTAGTGTCTAACTGGCACTGCCAAAAGCCCCTTCTACCCAATCCGTCACTTCAACCCAGTGCACCCCTCCTCCCTCAGAATCTGGGCAGTGAGTCAAAGCCACTTCTCCCTCAAAGTCCGGCCAATGAGCCAGAACAGATTCTTCCTCAAAACCAGGGAAACTAGACCCTCTGTTTCTTGTCAGTGGGCAAAGAAACGGAGCATAGGTCTACCTGAGAATGCTCACTAAAAATAAAACGGGAGATATAACGATCACAGCTATTACAAGTCCTAAACGGGCACCTGTAACTTTTCTGATTGACACTGGGGCACAAATTTCTGCGCTGACAAAGAAAGATGCCCAGAGGTGTGGAATTGTTCCAACAAAGAACCGATATGGTGTTTTAAGTGCCTTGGGCACTTAAACAGAATCTATGAATGGGGCCTTAGTCAAGCTCCCTTTGCCTGGAGAGGAAAACCAACTCTCCATCCATGGGGTGATTGGAGATATTCCAACCAATTTATTAGGGCTGAATGCCCTTGCTAGGAGGCAGTGGGAGGACTCAGAGGGTCTTCTGTGGTCTTTTGGCACACCACATTTTAACATCAGACTGCTCCAAGCTGCAGCCTCCCTACCATTCAGCAAAGTAACTAATGTGAAACAATACCTCCTTCCCCTGGGTGCCAAAGAGGGTATCAAGCCAGTGATACAGGAGCTACCACAACAAGGAGTAATACTTCATACCCATTCTCCTTTCAATTCTCCGGTGTGGCCAGTGCAAAATCCTAATGGGAAGTGGAGGCTGACAATAGATTTTCGTAGGCTAAATGCTAACACAGACCCTCTTACAGCAGCAGTCCCAAATCTAGCAGAATTCATAACATTGATTCAAGAAAAGGCTCATTCAATCATGCCACCTGTAGATGTCAAAGACATGTTTTTTACGACACCTTTACAGCCAGAAGATATGGACCGTTTTGCTTTCGCATGGCAAGGACAGCAACACACTTTCACTAGGCTTCCCCAAGGGTACAAACATTCTCCTACCCTGGCTCATCACGCTTTAGCCCAAGAGTTCGACAAAGTACCCAAAGCGGACAATCTAGCTGTTCATCAACACACTGATGAGACCCTTGTGGGAGGAGATGAAATAGAAGAAGTGAGAGATACCCAACAGAAAATAACCTCCCACTTAGAAAGCCTTGATTTGCAAATTCCCTCAGAAAAAACCCAAACCCCTTCACATGAAGTGAAATTGTTGGGAATTTGGTGGAAAGGAGGTATGACACGTATCCCACCTGATACCCTAACCTCTTCAGATCAGATTAAAATGCCTGAATCCAAAAAAGATCTCCAACATGCTTTAGGATGTGTATTAGTGCTCCGGAGAAAACACATCCCAGATTTTCCATAATTGCCAGACCTCTTTACAACTTGTTAAGAAAAGGGACAAAATGGGAATGGAGTGCTTCCCAAGAAGAAGCACTGCAACTGTTGGTTTTTGAAGCAACAGCCTCACCAAGCCCTGGGCCCTATTCATCCCACAGATGCTTTTCAGGTCTCCTCAGGGTTGTCAGTACACATATGGCAGCGGGGTCCTGAGGGTCCGACGAAGCCTGTTGGTTTTTACTCCCGTGGCTTTAAAGATGCTGAAAAAAGGTACACTACCTGGGAGAAAGGATTGTTTGTGGTTAGCTTAGCTCTCCTAGAAGCGGAGAAGATTGCACAACAACAACCAATTGTTTTGAGAGGCCCTTTCAAAGTTATTAAGGCTGTCTCTACTGGCACCACCCCCACCTGACGGGGTGGCCCAGAGGACCTCAGTAAGGAAGTGGTATGCTCAGATTGAACATGATTGTAGCGTCTTCTCAAGAACTGAAGGAGCTGTAAAAAATCTGGCAATCCAAGAAACTGAAGACTTGGGTAGCAGCCAGGACAAACCTGCCTCAGTCATTAGAGTAGCCCCTCCTTTTTCCCCCAAACGGTCAGCAAATTCTTGGCTTACGGATGCTTCTGCCAAGCGAGAAGGAAAGGTGTGGAAACATAAGGCTGTAGCCCTCCACACTTCCTCAGGTGAAGGAATTATCACAGAGGGGGAAGGCAGTGCCCAAGTTGGCAAGCTGATAGCTGTTTGGAGTGTTTTCCAACGTGAGGCACAGAATACTTCTCCTGTCTGTATCTACACCGATTATTCCTATGCTGTGTTTAAGGGATGGACTGAGTGGCTTCCTTTTTGGCAGCAAAAGGATTGTGAAGTTAACAGAATCCCAGTATGGCAAAAGGAGAAGTAGCAAGAAATTCTAAGTATTGCAAGTCCAGGGAATTTTGCCGTGGAGTGGGTAGCCTCTCACCAGACAGATGGAAATCCAGCAGGAGAGTGGAACACTAGAGCTGACGAATTAGCAAGACTAAGTCCTGTGAAAAAAGATCGAATTACAGAGGACTGGGAGCACTTCTTAGAATGGTTGCATGTAAAAAGACAACGCACAGGTGCAAAAGATTTGTACAAAGAAGCCCTTGCTCGCGGTTGGTCTGTTACCAGAGAAATGTGTAAAACATGCATGTCAGCCTGTGAACAACGTCGCAGACGGCTAGAAAGACACCCTTTGGAAGATGACCCTCTGCATTTAAGAAAGGGTAAAGGCTTACGGGAAGCGTGGCCTTTTAAAAAGTCAGGAGGTAAACACTTTGGGCTGGTAGGAGTAGAGATGATATCTGGGTTAGTCCAGGCCAATGCTTTTAAAAGAGCTACAGGAGATCATACTGTTCAAGCATTGCAGGCATGGTTTGGAACTTTCCCAAAACCACAAGAAATTCAATCTGATCATGGGTCTCACTTTACTGCCAAAGTTGTACAGGACTGGGCAAAAGGTGAAGGGATTAAACGGACTTTTCACACTCCTTACTACCCTCAAGCTAACGGCATTGTAGAAAGGACCAATGGTCTCTTGAAAGGACTTTTGAAACCACAGGAGGGAAATTGGGATGTTCGGCTATGGGAAGCTGTGAAAGGTGTGAATGATAGATGGGGGGTAAACGGGTGTCCCAAAATCACTGTCTTTTTCCCAACAGCTCCAAGCATAATTCTCTCACTGCAGGGACCAAATGATCCTAAGAATCCTGCACACTACCCTGGACAACCTGTTTCGGTAGATCTCCCTACCGTAGGAGAAGTACCACTAGTGCTAAAACGCCCTCTGAATAAATATGCATGGCTAGCCTCTGATGCCCTAGGGAGAGAGCATCGGATACATACACGCTGCATAATTCCATCATTCTAATTTTCTGCCTTTCGGTGGCAGACTCTGTTGTGTTCACTTTTCACAGAAGAACTCCGAGGGACATGAAGAAGAGCACATAAACCATGATAAGACTAGTGATACTTTTCTGCATCCTACCACAACACCAGGGCCAAAAACCAGCTGAGTGGCCATGGTCTGAAGCTACCATTAGGTACACTAGTGCTCTAGGATCCTATCCCAGAGATCGTTGCCCGAACCTAGCCACTGTAGCACTGCACGACTCTGAGGTATACCGTCCAAGTGAATGGGGATGGGACTTGAAGGATTGGACTAGAATCCTAAAAGGAACAGGAGGTGAAAAAATTAAGGTAGGATGCAGAAAAGTAGAAGGATCTCTTTACCAGAAAGCTTCCACCATTGCAATCGCTGGAAATGTTCTAAAACCAGATGGGAAAAGTGATTTGCACCCCAACATTACGGCCAAACTCTGCCCTACAACGGAGTGGCTGTGTGACAAACAAACCCCCTTCATCCTGTGTGGTTGTCAGAAGAATGTCGGTAACTACACCTTAGGCCCCAGTACCAACAATGTGGAAATCACAAAGCTTCGCAGAAACAAACTAACTGACTGCTGGTATAACTTTCCTCTAACCAAACCAACCTATGCAACATGCAATTGGCAAAATAACCCGGCAGATCAGCCAAGTCTGACAGGTTTAACTTATAAATTCAAAATAAACGCCGCAGCAAAGCCCATACTGAGTGCAGTAATCACATACCACGGTATAAGTACCCCCCTTGTGTTAGATGACAAGAATAAAGTTTTTCCACCCTTTATGGTAACCCGAGGTGACGATGTTACAATACGATGTGGATTAATTGCTGAATTTTTTACCGAACCTGTACACAGTTATAGCATTGGACCTCATGGCCGTGTTTTGTTTGGTGAAATTCAAAATCAAGATTGTTGGCTAAACCTTAATTGCTGTACAATTTCCCCATAAAGTCACGTGTGGTAAAAACAATACAAAATACTGGGGGGAACTCAAAGTCGATGTTGCAATACCTACCACCCAACCACCGGTCATGCTAAGCCCAAGAATTTTTGAAATTGGACCACGTATAATCACAAAAACAGGCCAACAACAACTATTGCTCAATCCGGCATGGTCCCTTAAACAAGTCAAGTTGCTGGTGCAAAACAATGCCTCAGAAATTCAGCCAGCTTGTTCACCTTTTCTGCAAACTTCCTTCAAGGGGCAGACAACCGGGTTGCAAAAGCGGAACCCTTCTAAGAAACGGACGCAAAGAGACATAACCGGCGTTGTGGGAACAGGATTGGGAATCTTAAATAGTATTGATTCAGAAGTGCTAATGAATAAATTGGCTGCCACAACTACAGATTTGACTAAAATACAACAACCCATCAGCGGTTGTTATCAAACATATTACCAAATTGAGAAAAGGTAAATGTGAATGACCACAAATTGATAATTGGCATGCTCCGTGCTACGCAAAACAACATCTCTTTGGCTCTCAGCTGCGTCCAGGCTCAATTGTGGATGCAGTCCGTTGCTGCCTCAATTGTAAGAGAAGGCAAAGAAGGCACTTTTCCTACTGAAATTCGGAAAATAATCTGGGACGGTGCCACTGATTTTGAAAGAGAATTCCAATCCTGGTGGAATTTAGTGAATTTTACCTACAATCCCATCACAAACACAGCCACAGCCTTTGTACTAACCATACGTAATGCTTCAGTGCATTGGATAGTCCCTATCATTGCATTAGGGCTGAACCATGATGCAGCTATTCTCTACCCTTTCCAGCACAGAGAATGGGCCCGTCAAACTGGGAAGAAGTGGCAAACTGTTAATTTGGAAACTTGTATTGTCCGAGAACAACAAGGGTTTATCTGTGAAAGCAGTGCAATTAGACCTCAAGACATTTGTTTGGACACAGAACAAAGTGTCTGTCCTTTTGAAATTCATCCTAACAAGATTCCTGAAACACTGCTTGTGTATATAGGCAATGGATGTGCATGCTTAAGAACTGCATGTGATAAGGTATTTCTAGAAAATTTAGTTGTAGATACTAAAACTCATTCAAATTCTTGTGTTTGTAACTTGACTAAAAGCACAGGATGTGATTTCTCTTATTTAGCCCCACTTACTTCTTATTGTATTTTACAGTCCAATTACACAGTGATCCACCAATTATTGCCTACCCCCACTGGGATGAACCTTACTTAGGTAAAGCACTTGTTGCTTCACCAGGATTTCATTGGAATTTTGGAAAAGATCAAGAAAAACAGACAGAAAACCTTGGTAACTGTTCATCACAATGGGAAAGAAACACATTGTTTTCTAGACAGAGGAAAGAAAGATGCTGGACACAGCTGGTGGGATACTCCTTTTGGGTGCTCACCTACTGCTACAGGTGTCCTGAACAAATTGTGTCATCCCATCCTTGTTCTCTTGATTTTAGTTTTGATTGGGTTTGTTTTATCAGCAATCTTACACATCATGAATTGCAGAATGATGAAACGGTTGACATCTGTAATAGATGTGCACAATTTGGACACTATCCCATCCACTGTGGACACCCCTAAGGTTATTGACACAAGATGAACTACATGAGTATTAAAATAAGATAAGACATGATTAAAAATTACATGTGTATTTTGATTAAAAATTACTTATTCCTTCTTTTTCCTTTTCTTTCTCTTTTCTTATTTTCTCTACCCTTTTCTGGGATATGCTACCAACATTAACGAGTCCTGAAGACTTCGCAACAACACTACGAAATCGTGCTGATGGAGCTCTCCTGATGACAATCGTGAGTCATGGGGTGGTGTAAGAGACGGTCTGAAGATCCCTCATCTGCCTCACGATCATCGCCGAGAACAGAGGCTAAACACAGGAGTTCTGACCTGCCTAAGGTGGGATGTCTGCCAACTGCTGCCTGCAGGTGTGCCCGCTGGGAACTGGTACGCATTCCTGAGGAAATTTGTGCAGGTCACAGTGGACTGCGCCGTTCTTGCTGCCCAGGCGGGAAGGACTGCGCTGAAGCGGAAAGGAATGACCTGTCCTCTACACCTGTCCTGTACCTGTTTCCCAAAGCAACGGGCCTCATAACAACGGCTGTAGATTTGCCCCACCTCTTGGGGAAAAGGGCGAGATGTGGGGATACAGCTAGAAAGCAGAAGCGAGAGCACTGCTAAACTCATGCCAGAAGTAGACGCGCTAACGCTGCTAGGCCGCAAACCATAGCAGGCAGTATAGTTAGCATAGGAGAAAGGCATGCTTGGTATGTGCCTGGGATAGTTAGGGCTAGCTTTTAGTTTTGCAATGTTATTACAAAACACAGATATGGTCTTGGCCAGTTGCCCCTCGTTTCAAAAAAGGCCTATAAAGGGACTTTCTGTGAAATAACTGAGATGAGATCTCCCCACGGAAAGAAGACAAATCTATTGGCAGCAGAGCACGAGGACTTCATCTCATCCGTTGGTAGCCATTATCCCCCCTTTCTTCCTCTCTACTCTTTTACTTTGTTTTTCTTTCTCTCTCTCTCTCTTTCTCTCCTCTATCGCATTACCGTGTTGTGGGTACTTAACAAAGGTGCACTGTTTTGATTAAAACTGATATCCCTTGTGTCCTTTTGCACTCGGAGATCTGTAAACAAACCATCACGACCCTTACTTGTATTAACGGATCGTGACAAATGTCCAAAAGAAAAATCACTGGAACAAAAAGAGCAAACTGATCCAAGGTGAACTGATCCACGGTGAAAAACAGAAGCCTACGAAAATCTGGGGGGAAAAAAAAAGGCAACTCACGTGCCCGATTCACAGATGCAACTCCTGCAAAACTTTTGAAGGCAGTCTCACTCCCTCTGCTGAACAATCAACTGGAGGAAATCCCACTCCAAATCTGTGGGAAACAACAAAAGTGGTGCAACAAGCACTTCATAGAATAAAAACTAAAACTCCACCTGAATAAATTAATGCAATTAACATTGCATTAATTTCACCTGGCTTTTTTTTTTTTTTTTTTTTTTTTTGAGGAAATCTGTTTCTTTTCTCTTTTCTAAGAATGTCAAACATCCCTGCATTGACGATAAAGAAAGCAGTTTGAGGGCAGAGAAAGTGCAAGCAGCAGAATCACATCTAAATGTGATAACCATTTACTCACGTGGACGCTGTCCCTTTGTGTTAGCCCCAAGGAGTTTTACTTCTTTTTAATAATCGGTCTAGTGGGCCAAATTTTCACTTTTTAAGAACCTACCAACACATGGGATGGAGCTGCATGAAAACCAATGAAATGTAAAGTGTCACCATAATTGCTTGCATTGTCAGTTTGTTAACGTTTGTCATTTAAGAATTTCTACATATTTGAAATCATACAAATATGTTCTAACCTTCCCAGTTCTGCCTCAGAAGACTTCAAAATTATTATCATTCAGCTAATTTTTTAAATTTACTATTTAGTGAATGAAAGAATCTTGACAAAACACAAGCAAATGCTAGAGAAGAAATGATTAAATCCCCCTTCCAGGGGACCCCAGGCGCTGACGGCTGCCACCGGCGTGCGCCAGGTCGGGACCGGCAGGCAGGGCTGCACCCCGCGTCTGCCACAACACCTGCAGCTTCTGCAGCCTGAAACACAGCTGGCTCAGGGGTTTCAATCAAGAGCCAAAAGATCTTGCTGGTCAATTTGGGGCAGAGAAAGGTCATCACTTCTAGCATGGCATAAGCCTGCCACTACATTTCTGTGAAGGACAATCACCTTGTTGCAGTGAAACTCCTGGGTAAAATACTGAAGCGCTTTCAGATTCATATTATCCGACATTTCGGTGACCTTCTTTTATACCTGCATTGCTTCATACTGCTGGTTGTGGGCACAAGTTCTTTGTACACTATCCTGGAAATTAAAAAGATCAGAAACAACACCCACCCCTCCCCCACCACCACCCCTTCCCCAGCCACAACCCTAACAAAACCAACCTCCAGAATGTTCAGGAGTTCAAATGAGAACAAGCATAGATGGGGCATAAAAAGATGTCCTTAGACATTTGTGCATGCAGTGCCCTGCAATCCACTAAGTTCTACTTCTCGTACACCAAATGCCTGTCTTCGGAACTCCTTGTTCTCCATTCAAACCCTTCTGGGAGGGTAATCGAGGAGATACTCTTACATATTTTTAGCACATCTTGCACTAGGCAATTAAATCCAGTGCGCAGCATTACCTGACGAACTGAGGCGGTGACAAGGTCAATTAAGACCTGTTCATATCTTCATTTGGAGCTCTTCCAACTGCTTGAAAAGTGAAGCCTTGGACATTGAAGGTTCAGACTAAGGAAAATCCAAAACGTGGACAGCATCTCCCTTCTGCTGGAAGCCTTGAAGTTCACCACTGCAGTCTGCAGCCTACACAGATCATCTGAGGATTGTAAAAGTTCTCCAAGGAAGAACAAGAACAAGGCTAATGCATGCACACAAACGCTGATCAAAAGCACTTGATGCTCTTGGACAAAAAGATGTAACCTTCACTTTTGGAAAGACAAGGTGACTATGGTTGTCTCCACAGTACTCGTAGGAAAAAATCCCTGAAGTTTTGTAAAACCTCTTTTCAGGGCTTTGTTAACTTCATTTTTGTTAAGAATTGGGGAACGCAGAGAGACCTGTCACTTTTTTTGCAGAATGCCATAGAAACTGCTACACTCACTTCAACAACAGTCCACGTAACCTTCTCTGCAAATACTGACCATATGCAGTTCTGGTTGATACAAACCCCCATTACCTAAGAAAAGGAACAACTCGGCAAGCAGTTTGCAAAGATGAACAACTTAGCACGACTGCGGCTGATGACATGCCCTGACTTTTTTTACCTTCAGCTGTGGGTGCCGTACCTTCCTACCCTCACACATGCCACTCCAAGCTGCTTGCGTGGAGCTCTCGCACCACCTATGCCAGCAACTGTGCCCAGCCGCCACCCTTCTTCAGCACCATCGCACCTACCACAAGGTAGCTGAATCAGAGGGAAAAGGAGGTCGCCAATGGAGGGAAGTTGTTCCCCCTGACAGCTAAGCTCCGACTCCGGGGTCCCTTATGTCCTTCCCAGGATAGGCAGGAAAACGCCTCGGCGGAGCGCAGCGCTGGGCGGGAGCGGCCGGCAGAGCACCGAGCGCGCTCCCCACTCCCTCCCGCCCGCGCCGCTGCGGAGACCCCGGCTTCGCCGGAATCGGCCACGTGCTGCACGGAGGGCAGCGCGGCAAAGGCGGTCGCCCCTCGTTAGCCTAGGAAGGCCGGCCTCGGATCCCCGCTCTCTCCACCGGCACGGGCAGTGCCAGCAGCCTCTCGCTGCGGCCGCCGCTGGCCGAAAGCCTCGCCGCGCACCGCCCGGCCGGCCCCGCCGCTCCGCGGGGTCACATGGCACCTGCCGTGGGCGGCCGCTGAGCGACAGGAAGCAGAAGCGCTCACCGCCGCGCCACTCGCCGCCCCGCCCGGGCGCTCCTCTCCTCGCACTACCACGATGGTGCCGGCCCGCCCGCCTTCCCCGTCGCCTGCGGCGCAACGCGGGTGCTCTGAGCCACGCAGCACGCGTGCGGCCGGGCCCTGCCGAGCCGCAGGCGGAGCTGGGGCACGGCCCGGGCGGGAGAGCTTCCGGCGAGGCGGGGCAGGCGGCAAGCGCGGCCGAGCGTGAACGCGCCAGGCGGGGTCAGCCGGCGGCGCGATGGGGAGCTAGATGGAGGTGGCAGCACCGCGCGGCATAAAAGAGCTGATTGTCCCGCAGCCGCCCGCTCCACAGCCCCTTGGCTGCTGTCGAGAAGGGCCCCGGCCCTGGCCGCGCCGGTGGCGAGGTGGCTCCGCAGCCCGCGGCCAGCCCTGGCAGAGCAGGGGAGCACTGCGAGCAGCCCCGGCGCCGCGCAGCCGTCTGTAACGCGCGGTGGGAGCCGCCGGGAACTATTTTACACCTCTCGGGGGGCTGGGGAGGAGCACGGAGACCACGCAGCAGGTCGCTGCCGTTAGGGAAAATTAATCCACCATGCCTGAGGTTTATGTCCGAACAGGAGACAGAGGAGTCCTGCAACAACTACAGGGAGAGTAGGGATCCTGTTTTGAGCTCTGTTTTTGCCAGATGGTTTCAAGTTGGTGGGCAGAATCTGCGAGAGGGAAAAGATTGGTTTGGGCCAAAGAGGTTTGTCTGCCTCTTGGAGTGTGGTGTAAAGAAGAGTCCGCTCTTGGAAGGGGAAGATGAGGGAAATCTTTTTCTCCTGATGTGTTGTTGATTTGAGTGCAGGGATGTTTGCAACTTGCCTCTGCCCTTGGGGTGGTTTCGAGCAGCGCCTGGTGCTTGGCCTTCTTTTGCAAGTCGTCAGCGCCATCGTGTGCTTGTTTCGAGGAGCGCTGACAGTGCCGGGGAAAAAGCCAAGCGCTTCGCTGGCGCCGCCCCAGTCGTGTGCGAGCAGTTGCTGGAAGAGCTGCGCTGTGCATCCTGCCTCTTGGAGACACAAAAGAATGTGATCCTGCGCGTAGCGGGGAAGCAAGAGGAATCTTTTCATTGTTGGCTGTGCAGTTTCTAAGCGGCAAAAGTCAAGGCAGTTCCAGCACGGCCTCTTCCTTTCAGAACCTTTTCTGTGCCATCATGAACATGCTCAGCATGCAACTTGCACCCACTGAACTGCATCAAAGGCCTTGGAGATATGCACTTTCCTTCAAGCTCTAGGTAGCATCTTACCCTCCACCTCTCGCCGATCCCAAAGCCCTTCCAAATATCCAGCAGCTGCACGCAGAGAACAAATGCTAGAAGGCGGCGTTGGCCTTCATAGTGCCTCTAAAGTCTGTAAACTAGGCGAAACATTGCAGTGACCAGCACTTTCCTTCGCAACTATCTATAGAGCGTCATCACATTCTCTCAGAGTGGCTAAGTCCACCCTTGCAGCACAGCAGCGTTTCCAGCCACAGTTCGGACTGAGAGATGGGCCAGGTGAGAAAGCATTTGTTGACTATCCGTCGTCTCTGGAAGACTTGATACTCGCAGCGCAATCACGTCCACACACCTTCATTGTGGCCAAGTTCAAGCAGCTCGAGCTCACAGAGACGGGAGAGGCAGGAGAGAAGCCGTTCCAAAAGTACCGTGTACTTAGGGCAGCATTAGAACTGTGCACAGCACTCTACAGCACTGTAGACCGTGGCTTCTCTGACAAGACGTGTCATCCCATTGTTGGCTCTTGCAGCTCGGTTGCTAGCTGCTCTCCTGAAGAAAAGAACTAGAAGGAAAAGCCAATGCTGGGCTGCACCTTCCCCTTGCCTCCCGTAAAGCCACTTCAACTCCCCGCTGCACTCTCTACTTCCCCTCTCCTTGGCATCGACCACTGTGTTTTCTGCATCTCAGAACCCAAAGGTAAGCGCCAGTGTTCCCAGGGATGGTTGGAAGAGGAATAAGTTGTAGCACAAGTAAGTAGCTGTCGTTGAACTTCCTCCTTCTCAATGCTAACGTGAATTCGGCAGGAGGGGAGCGCCAGCCACGCTCCTTTCTCAGTTTGTACGCTGCAGACACGAGCCCGGTGCTCGGTGCCTTCGTTCGGCCTCTTTGGTACCCATTGTCGCGCTTTCATTCTGTCAGAGTCGAACCGTCGCCTACTTGGCACACAGAGCACTGTGCCAGCAGCGAAATGCTCCAGCCAACTGCTTCTGCTGACACACGCCTGGGCTATGCACTTTCCCTCTCAGCGACATACAGCAACACATTCGGTCTTTCTTGTCTTCCAAATGTAAAGGGAAAGATTCTCGGCTACATCTGGCACAGAGAACAGTTTTAGGTCAACAAGCTTACCCAGAACTTACCCTCGACACGTGGAAACCTGTATTTGCACCACATTCCAGTGGCAGCTCTCTTTCCTTTACAGGCTGCACAGCGCCGTCAGATCGCGGTGCTCTCTGCACCTGCCTTCTCACTTCCAAGTACCACCGTGAACCTTAGAGCCTTGCGGGGAGTGAAGGCATGGATAGTCGTCTCACAGAAGAACATGCAAGGATGAAAGGATGTTCTTCCTTTCTCCTCCTTCTTGACCAAATTGTCGTGCTGTGTTGAAAGTCTTGGCCAGCGAAAAGCTACACCAGCAAGTGTTTCTCTCCTGACGCATTTTGCTGAGCAAAAGCTACACGGACAGTTTGGACTCTGTGAAACAGCAAGAAAATGATTGTACGTCGAGCTGAGGAAAATCCGTGCACAGCACACTGTGGATGCGTGCAGTGTTCGCGCTGAAGAGCCGCAAAGCTCAAAGGCATCGCTGGGCTTCAGTTCTGTCCAGACCGCAGAAGGCGAAGAACGAAGCAACTGGGCACCGGGGTAACGTACTCAGTGGAGTGAATTTCAAATGTCCAGCCAAGAGCTGCTTCACAAGCAGATTCAGCTGAGAATGCTCTGGCTGCTTCACAAAGGAAGGTGCTGTGTTGCACTCCTGGACACTACCTGGCCAGAAGCAGGTTCTTACACCTTCAATGCTGCAGAGTCCATGCAGCTGGAGCACCCCCAGAAGGACGCGTCCAGCTAGAAGGCGTTCTTCAAGTACCCCCCTCTTCCAAGTAGTCTTGAAACTGAGCACAACACACTGTGGCTCGGCAGCTTCCTTCTCAGATAGATGTGCCATCACATTATTCACTCTCGCAGCTCCGTTGCCCACTTGCAGCAGCTGCTCCCAAAGAAAAAGGCTCCAGAAGTAAAAGCCACTGTTGGGCTGCCCTTTCCCCTTGCCTCACGTCAAGCACCAGAAACTGTCCGCTGCACTCTCTATTTCCATTCTCCGCTGCGTCTACCACTGTAATCTCTGCATCTCGAAGCCTACACCTCGGCACAGTTCTTTCCTGGGAAAGCTGGAAGAGAAATAGGTGGCAGCACAAGTAGCTGCAAGTTGAACTTTCTGTTTTCAACTGCTACTTTGAATCCGAAAACAAGCGAGTGGCAGGCACGCTTCCTCTTGCAGCCTGTGCGTAAAACCACCTAAACACCACAATGCACTCTGCACTTGCCTTCTCCTCGGCATCGACCACTGTGTTTTCTGTATCTCGAAGCCTAAAGTTAGGCGATATTGTTCCCAGGTTGGGCTGGAAGAGGAACAGGTAGCAGTAGAGCTAAAAGTAGCTATCGTTGAGCTTCCATCTTCCCAATGCTAATGTGAATTCGGCAGGCAGACGAGTGGCAGCCACGCTCCTCTCTCAGGGTATACGTTCAGTGCACGAGCCCGGTGATCAGGGCCGTCGTTCAGCCTCTTAAGCACCCATGTCATGCTTTCAATCTGCTGCAGTCAAACCATTGTCTACTCGCACAGAGAGCACGGTGCCGGCAGAGAAACGCTCAAGGCCCCTTCCACTGCCGAAACACGCCTGAGCTATGCACTTTCCCTCGCAGCGCCGGGTAGCACTGCGTTCTGACTGCGTTGTAGCCTGAACCTTAAGGGAAAGATTCTCGGCTACGTCTTGCACAGAGAACAGTTCTAGACCAACAAGCTTACCCAGAGCTTACCCTTGACGCGTGGAAACCCGTGTTTGCACCACATTCCACTGGCAGGCCTCTTTCATTTACAGCCTACAGAGTGCCGTCAGATCGTGGTGCTCTCTGCACCTTCCTTCTCAGTTCCAAGTAACACCGTGAACCGAATAGCCTTGCAGGGAGTGAAGACGTGGATAGGCGTTTCACAGAGAAGAATGTGCCAGGATGAAATGATCTTCTTTTTAACCCTAACCCTAACCCTAAGCCCAACCCCTAACCCTTAACC